>NC_081844.1:43281139-43946091 GCF_963259705.1 Myotis daubentonii | reverse complement strand
AGTAAAAGAGAAAAGGACTGAGAGATAAGATGTGCTGGAAAAGCACTGGATTCAAAGTCAGAGCACTAGTATTCTGGACTGCCAACTGTTAAGCCAATGGCCTTGTATAAATATTGAGTCATCATTTTGATATGCAATATAGAAATAAGAACACTTGCCTTGCCTGACACAGCCTTGCTGATAACTTCAAATTAAATAAGGAACATAAAAGTGTTTAATTGCAAAGTAGCTATACAAATAGTAAGCAGTACAGTGCCTCCTTCACCTCTAGAACACCAATAGATTTACACATTATTTTATATGGGACAAGGATATAGTCATTAGATTTAAATGCTATTTCAGGTTTGTAAATAATATATCATTGGTGAAAATAGAAATAGTGTTATGACACCTTATTATTAGCTAGACCATTCACAAGGAAAGTTGAGTAGAATTTTTGGCAGGCGTGAACCACACGGCACCAAGGTTTCTTATCGCAGTCTTGTTCCACCAGCTAAGACTAAGCTCCTGGTGAACAGGTTTGCAGTTCTGCCATTGAATAAGGGTTGGGGACCTGTGTAAAGCTATAAAAAAAAAAGGTGTGTGTGGAGGGGTGGGCACACAGTCAGCCTTATCAGCCTACTGAACAACTGAGCTTCAAAAAAAGATTAAATAAAAACAGAAGTTCCTCTCTTTCAGCTGAAATGATTACGCAGAGCATCATGTGATGATCAGTCACACAGTGGGCACAGACACAGGTTACAAGTTTGGGGAGGAAACTATTGCGACCCTGCAGGTTCCTTTTATTCGCTTTGATTTATGCTGTGCTCTCAGCCCCCCGCAAATCCTTCTGACCAACCTGAGGGTGAAGTGATTGTATTGTGCTTGCTCTCTCAGAGCAAGAGGTACTGCATGATGGTACCAGTGTTCTGTCTGTTCTAAAAAGTCATACTAATAAATGGGGAGTTGTTGCCTACATTATTCAAAATCCAGTGGGCATTTCACTCAGAGGAAGGTGTTAAACCTTTTAGAATAGGATTTCTCAATGAGAACTATTTCATGATGTGAAAGGAGATTTTTAGAGGCTTAATCTAAAGGAAATAATCTCTAAACATAATTCTAAAAATATTTTTAAAAGATGTAATAACATCTTTATGTATAGTCTATTATTTATTTGGAGAAAGATAATCTGAAGAAACATTTTTATTTCCTGTTTTTCTCTATATTTTTAGACAATTAATTCTAAACTATCTGACTAATACAGAATATATGTGTAAACAATCAAAGTTGATAGAAACTCTATCATTGAAAATATTTAGTATCTATAATGCCTGTTTTTATGTTTAATTATGAATAGCTTTATTTTATATAACATTTTCCTTAGAAACATTATATATAAATGTAACATTATTAGTACCATATATTATATATAATAATATATTGTAAGATATAGTTTTTCCATTATGTATAAGACTGTATCTCATAGTTTTATTTTGTTCTCTTCATTCCAAGCATTTAGTTACTATTTAGAGTCCTAATGAGAAAATTACACTGGAAAAAATATGATATAATGAAAAAAATGAATAATGTAAGCACATAAAACTATCTTGGAAATAAAGTAGAACCTCAGAAGACATTATTTTTTTCCAAGTAGTGCATTACCACTTATTGAAAGTTAATCAAATAAGAGATTTTTTGCCTCAAATGAAACCTCTTCAAGAAGCCGTCCCTTGAACTCTAGTTTTCACTTGAAGATTATCTCTTTCCTCCAAATTCCTTGGTACTTTGTTAGAGTTTTATGATAAAACATCACTTCTGCCTTTAATTAGTTGTGTATATATATTGCATTTACACTAGCAAAACTAACAATAGTATGCAGCACAGCCTATTATACATATAAATTGTTCATTTTTACTTTCTAGAAAGAATAATTGAATAAATTGACAGGGGATATAATAAGCTATTATATGTATAACTAAAATCAATGAATATTTACAGTAAATTATGAAGTTAAAAACCTGCATAAACATAAGAAACTTTGGACCCTGGCCTTTGTTTCGGCCTTGATGAAGACCAGGTTGGACTTTTTCCAAGGTGGGATGGATGGGGATGGGACATTGGAAACTCTGGCGCAGCCTTCTATGTCCACCCGAATACATCTTATCATACCACAATCTCCCGAACGTGGGTCCACAAAATGCTTTCCTCATGATCCCATGAAAGAACATGATTTCCACTGGAACATCATTGCTTTCAAATACATTTTCTCTTTTATATTTTAAAACAGCCCTTTGGCTGAGAGCACTCAACAAGATTAAGGTCACCAAGGCAATAAATGGTAGTGTCCACACAACATCTGTCCAAACAAGCCTTCTAACTCTAATTTTCCCAATGAAAAAAACTGAGAAAGAACTATGTAGACAAAAAAGGATTTAGTAAAAGGCAGTGACAAATAGCAAAAAAGAAAATCATTTTCACATTTAATGGTATAGCTGTTATTTCAAAAAAATTAAATCTTAAATTCCTCTGGGATGATAGGTTAAAAAGAAAACACTTTAGGTGAAGAGAGCTCAACCTAGGCATTTACATTAAATCCAGCTATCCAAACTCAATAAATAAAAAAGAACCAAAGTCTATTTTTCCAATAGTCTCACATAATGACACAGGTTAGCAAATAAGGAAGATAAAACTCCTGTTGTCTCCTAATGCATAGCTTCTAGAATTGAGGAGTGGCTCAAGAGAACTCAGTTTCTACATCATCTCCAGTAAACTTGAGATATTAGAAGTAAACTGGACTTTAGTTTGTACATGCATGCACTACAGCAAAATAACGTGTATACCATACTCTTACTTTAATTACATATATCTGTCCATATAGGCATTTAAGAAGAATATTTCACCACTATGTTCTTAGCAGTTTTATTTACAATAGCTAAGATTTGGAAACAGCCCATGTGGCCATCAGTAGAGGAATGGATAAAAAAAGCTGTGAGACATTTACACAATGGAATACTATGCAGATGTAAAAATGAGGGATCTCTTACCCTTTGGGACAGCATGAATGGACCTGGAAAATTATTATGCTAAGTAAAATGAGCCAATCTGGGAAAGACAAATATCACAGGAGCTCACTGATTTGTGGAATCTAATGCACAAAATGACTTGACCAACCAAATAAGACCTGAAGCATGGAGGCATGGAACAGACTGACATACCATGATGTGGGGTGGGGGGATGAGAAGAGATAAACTGGCCCTAGCTGGTTTGGCTCAGTGGATAGAGCATTAGCCTGCGGACTGAAGGGTCCCAGGTTTGATTCTGGCCAAGGGCACATGCATGGGTTGCAGGCTCGATCTCCAGTAGGGGGCGTGCAGAAGGCAGCCAATCAATGATTCTCTCTCATCATTGATGTTTCTCTCTCTCCTTCTCCCTTCCTCTCTGAAATCAATAAAGAAATATATTTTTTTTAAAAAAAAGAAAAGATAAACCAAAGAACTTACATATTTATATGCATAGTCCATGAATATGGGCAAAAGGGTAGTGAAGACATGGGGCGGTGAGGAGGATCTGGGAGGAGAGGAGTAAAGAGGGGGAGGGCGTGATGGGAGACATCTGTAATACTATCACAATAAAAATACATTTTTTTAAAAAGAAGCATATTTTATTAACATGGTCGTACTTATAAATATGAAAATATGGCCATATCACAATTATTATATGGTTCCAGTCTACTTCAAATAGATTCAGGTTTGTTAATATTAATCAAATGGAATTCAACCTGAATTTAATTATTAGTTTTAACTCAAGTGAACAATCCTCCAAAAGCCATTTCATAAATACCTTGGTATTGGCATATTTCTGGGACTAGAAATTATGGTCCAGCCTTCCTCTCATTAATTAATTAGTTTTCTACCATTAGACAATGGGCACAGGAAACCTCCCTCTGCAGCTAAGATGTTATCGCTGCGGAAGAACTCGGTAAATGCCTGAGTTCTCAAGGCCAGTAGAGCTGTTTGCTGTGGAAAGGCATTTTTTCCAATGTTTCTGGGCACACTGAAAACAAACAAGGGGAGAGAGCCCCTTCTTTAATAAATTTTGATTGATGGTTCTTGTGAGCTGAGTGTGGTCATATGGTGCCGAGTCCTGGCTGGCTCTGTCTGAAATAACAGACCGTGTGGTTTGAAAGCCTAACTTAAATGTTCTGCCATTTTATTATTGGCAAGAGACAGAATGTAAATGAAATGTCAGTCAGGTTTCCATGTTTTCCTCTGCAGCTGCAAGCTTCAGCTAAAAATTCTCTACCCTAACTACATCATCTAGATTTTTATGAATCCTATAATCTAAATTCAAGCATTTCAATTTTCTTCAATATTTCAGGGCCCTGATGTATAAAAAAAGCTGTAGTGGCAAGTGTCACTTCTAATTCATATATATAACATAAACACCCCCAATAGAGTTCTCTTTTCAGTTTCTATGAAATAGTATCCAATCCTTAAAATGCTTATTATTTATTAAGAAGATACTAGAGGTCTGTTGCACAAAGATTTGCGCAATGGGCCTTCCTTCCCCTGGCTGCCAGCACTGGTTTTCCTCCAGCACCCGGGACCCAGGCCTTTGGTCCGGCCGCAGCAGCGAGGCTAGGCTTCTCTGCTCTGGCCGCAGCAGCGAGGCTAGGCTTCTTCATTCCAGCTGCAGCGGAGAAGCCAAGCCTCTTCAGTTTTCAGTCATCTTCAGTTTTCGCTCCGTGCCTGTATATGCAAATTAACCACCATCTTTGTTGGGTTAATTTACATACTCATCCTGATTGGCTGGTGGGCATAGTGGAGTGACACCAATTTGCATGTTTCTCTTTTATTAGTGTAGATGTATTTGCCCTGGCCAGTGTGGTTCGGTTGGTTGGAACATCATCCCGTACACCAAAAGGTCTCAGGTTCTATTCCTTGTGAGGGCATAAATTGGGGTTGCAGATTCTGTTGGTGGTTGGGGTGGGTATGAGAGGCAACCAATCAATGTTTCTCTCTCACATCAATGTTTCTCTCTCTCTCTCTCCTCTCCCTTCCTCTCTCTAAAAATCTATGAATATATCCTCAGGTGAGCATTTTTAAAGAAAGAAGATATATATTTATTTGATTATCACATTTTCCTATTATTGTTTCTAAGATCTATAATTTCTAGATGAATAACAGATACCAAATAATAGAAAATAGATTTTTAAAATTCAACCAAATTTGCTCTCTGCAAGTAACATACAATTAACTTTTTTTTTCTCAAAGGTATTTTTAATTTTTCAATTATAATTTACATTCAATATAATTTTGTATTAGTTTCAGGTGTATAGCATAGTGACTAGACATTCTAATATTTACAAAATGGCCCCTTCAGTATTTCCAGTACCCATCTGGCACCATATGTATCTATTACAAAATTATTGACTGTATTCCATATACTCTACTTATAGATATATGTGTACATCTTAGAGCAATTTAAACATGTAAAATGTACTTAGATACTTTTCTTTTCATTTATTGGAAAAAATGTTGAAATCTTTCGTGCAAATTACTGCAATCTCTTTCTCATGAACTCTTCCCACCAGGCGCAAGGAACCATCTTCCCAGCTCCCAATTTCAACCCCATCATGGATGCCCAAATGCTGGGGGGGGCGCTCCAAGGATTTGGTAAGCCTGATCATTTCTATCATCTTTTATAATAATTACTTCTTGCTTTACCTTATTTTAAGACTGTAATATGGGTGTAAATATCTGATGTCTAACCGAAGACACTTTTTTAAAAGCTGGGCAAAGAAGTAGAATAAGAAGAAAAATAATAGACTAGACAGCCATGGGCAAACTACGGCCAGCGGGCCGGGCCCGTTTGAAATGAATAAAACTATTGAAAAAAAAGACCGTACCCTTTTATGTAATGATGTTTACTTTGAATTTATATTAGTTCACACAAACACTCCATCCATGCTTTTGTTCCGTCCCTCCGGTCCAGTTTAGGAACCCATTGTGGCCCTGGAGTCAAAAAGTTTGCCCATCCCTAGACTAGGACAATAATGGTGAAGATGTTTGTCTCACTCAATTGCAAATCTGATCTTGACATGTTTTTGCCTTAAATCCTTAAATGTCTCATCGCTAACTACTAAATGAAATCCGGAGCCCCCCCAAAACCTCATTCTGGCATAAAACATCCTTCTTTGCCCTTGTTTTCTTTCTAGCCTGTTTCTTTTGCTACTTCTACTTCTAGCTAAATCAAACTTCCTGCTGTCACTGCAATTGAAGCTGCTTTTCCACATCTCTATAAACTGGCCCAATAACCCCCTCCCTTGAATGCTGTTTAATTTACATCCAAATTTTTTTCCTTTAAGAATCTCCTCAAATGAGTCTTCCTTTTTGAATCGTTCTTTGGGAACTCCAAACACAACCAGATATGCCGAACCCTGGGCACCCTAATCTCATTGTACGTGTCCCTTTTGTCTCCCTTAGGTCCCTGAGCTCCCAGAGCTTTGAGTCTGGAGTGCAGGTCATTGATAAATGGATGGTCAATGAATGAAATTAAAGTTTAGAAAAGAAATATATGGAGAAGGGAGAAAAACTGTTGTGGTCTTTAAAAACGATTTATTTTTAAGATATGATATGGTGCTGTTAAACATCCATCTATTTTCGTTAAGCAATAGATATCCTAAGAAGACTTGTGGTGAGCATGAAGATAAACATTGGCAACATTAAAGAAAATGCTTGCATAAAACATGCACAGCCTTTTATAAGAAAGCAATCTCTTAACTTTAAAGACAAGGTCACCTTCATGAGAACTGGATTCACTTTGTGTTTTATTCACTAGCAGAACCCCATAGGAAAATAATAAAGGACTTTAAATGTGTTCTTTAAAGTCGATTGAGGAGTTTGCAATGCTGTCATGCCTTTTAAAATATCAACAGTCACTAGAAAAAAATAGAGAGATAAGATAACAAAAAGTTATGGATTAACTTTTTATTCAGGAGAGTACTTTTTGCTTTAAAACTGTAGATCAGAGCAATCTATTCATTGAATAAAATGTTCTTTGCTCCAGTTTCAATTTTCCTGCCACTGTAATTTTAGGAACATAATATGGATTCACTGTGACCACTCTCATTTTTTTGTTGTTTGTGAGTGTTTTAGGCTGAAGAAATGGAGGAGGTTTTGGTTTTAATTACAGTGTCCACTCTAGCAGGCCAGTGGACAGACACAGCTCAAAATGCTTTAAAATTTTATCCGTTCTAATGACCCTGGCAAAGTGCAGTTATAAAAGACAATTACCAATATCTTCCTTAGTAGCTGTGATATTTTTGTCCAGCTTTATTAGGATGTAAGTGACAAAAAAGATATGATACATAACATATATACATTGAATGTGCACAATGTGATGATTTTATATACTTATAAATTACAAATTGACTAACAGAGTAAAGGTTCACACATCCTTCACCTCACATAATTACCATTTTTGTTGCTATTATGATGAGACATTTAGATTTACTCTCTTAGCAACTCCCAAGTATTCAACACAGTATTGTTAACTGAAGTCGTCTTCTGTACATTAGATCCCCATAATTCATTCCTCTATTTCCCTCATGCCTGGCACCTGATGTTCAGCTTTTTTAGATTCTATGTACAAGTAATAGTATATAGTATTTGTCTTACTCTGACTCATTTCACTTAGCATAATGCTGTCAAGATACATCCAGGTTGTGCAAATGGCAGGATTTTCTTCTTTTTTACGACTGCATAATACCTCACTGTGTGTATGTGTACTTACGTATATACTAGAGGACCGATACACGAAATTCATGCAAGGGGCTCCAAGGGCCGAGGTTGCAGCCCTGGTTGCCAGCACCAGCCTCTGCCCCGGCCCTCACAGCAGCAGCCCCGGCTTCATCCAGAAAGTCATCTGGAAGGACGTCTGATCTAATTAGCATATTATGCTTTTATTATTATAGATCCCATTTTTCTTTATCCATATGGAAATACCTAAGTGATTTCCATATCTTGGCTAATGTGAATATTGCTACAATGAACATGGGAGTGCAACATCTCTACAATACAGTGATTTCTTTTTATTTGGATAAAATCCCAGGAGTAGGATTGCTATATCATTTAGTTCTCATTTTAACTTTAAAGAAACCTTTATACTGTCTTCTATAGTGGCTGTACCAATTTACATTCCCACCAACAGTACACAAGGATTCCCTTTTCACATCTCTCATCTTTTTTTATAATAGCCTAACAAGTGTGAGGTGATATCTCGTGCTTTTGATTTGCATTTCCCTAATTGATTTTGAGCACCTTTTCATGTATTTGTTGACCATTTGTGTGTCCTCTTTGGGAAAATGTCTATTCAGGTCCTTTGCCTATTTTAAGTCTAATTACTTGGTTTTACTATTGAATTATATGAGAGCTTTATATATGTTTTAGATACTAACTCATTAGATATATGATTTGCAAATATTTTCTTCCATTCTGTGGGCTACTTTTTCATTTTGTTGGTTATTGAAATAATAGAAATAAAAAACTTATTGATCTATGCATGAGGCTGTCCAGAATATGCTAAAGTAATATGCATGCCAGAAAGTTATGAAAAGCAAATAAATTTATGAGTTCATGAGATGATAACTGATAATAATAGTAAAAAGGGAAACGCTCAGCTTTCTTTGGGAAGTAGTGCTGGCTGGCTTGCATCTTTTTTCAAAAGATGGTACTGAATAAAAACTGTTAAACTTTCAATGAGGCAAGCCCTGCAGAGCAGGAAGCTGCAGAATACCTCCTTAAGGTATCTTTAAAATGCCTTCCAAGTTTTATGCAGGAGGAGTGTATGTGGAAGAGAAGATTTCCGATGCTGATTTGGCTGTTTTACAAGGACATTGATGAACAAGCATATGTAATGTAATTGGCATTTCTGCTAACAAAAATGCTGTGACTATAAGGTCATAGAAACCTAACCCAATATTTTTCCCAGGAGCAATAGTTCAGCATTTACTAATTTGATGTTCATCATGACATTGTAGAAAACTACCACAAATAATAGGAACAAATTCTACATCATGAAAGTCTATAACTTGCTATGGTTCATTGTGCCAGGCTTTTCTGCTGAAAATAAAAATTATTTAGAAATTCTTGTCCTAATGCAATAAAGCAAGAAAAAGAAAAACGTAAGATTCTAAAGAAGAAATCATTATTACTTACAGAATATATATCTCAAAATTCAAGGTAATCAACTAAGTTATTAAAAATTATGAGTTGAATGATTTTTCTGAATGTAAGATAAACATAAAATCCAACAACATTTCTTTATTTAAGCAATGATGTGTTAAGAAACAAAATAAAAATAACTTTAAATATCCATAGAAACGCAAAAATAATTTTAACAAAAGTAAGTTTCTTGTCATTTACAAAAATTATACAAATCTTTATTAAATCTTTTAGGAAAAACAAAAATAATTTGTCAGATATATCTTGTTAGTGACAGAAAGACAACTCTTCTGAATTGATTCCAGAGTATAAAATATAAAGTTATTTTAATTAAACATTTTTAATAAAATTCTCCTGAAATATCTCTGGAAGAATAAATGAGCAAGAATTGGTATGAACACTTTGAAAAAATAAAGAGTAATTCAGAGATGTAGATTGTGGATAATCTCAATAGAACAACAACAAAAAAACGCAATTAATAATTACATAAATGGGGCTTAACTGGTTTGGCTCAATGGATAGAGTGTCAGCCTGGGTCCCAGGTTCGATTTCAGTCAAGGGCACATGCCTGGGTTGCAGGCTCAATCCCCAGTAGGGGCCATGCAGGAGGCAGCTGATCAATAATTCTCTCTCATCATTGATGTTTCTCTCTCTCTTCTCTCTCTCTCTCTCTCTCTCTCTCTCTCTCTCTCTCTCTCTCTCTCTCTCTCTCTCTCTCCCCCTCCCCTTCCTCTCTAAAATCAAAATAAAAATATATTTTTTAAAAAAATAGTAATTACATAAATGGGATAATAGTAAAAATAACAATGGAAATAATTGAAAATTATTCTATTTATTATTTTAAAACATGTTAACTTTGGAATGCCAATTATACATCTAACAGATACCTATGGAACTACTTAAGGTCCTTTGAGTCTAGGGCTTTGAGCGCATCGTACCATGTTACTCAATGCCTCTTCACTGGAGGCTGCCTTTTCCCCCCCAAATTATAAAGTACAGTCTTTGAAGGTGATTCTATGTCTCCCTTCCTCCATTTTCCAGCTTTCAGCTTTTCTCTCATCTACAGAAAACACCTTGCTCTTCCTTTTGTTTCTCATCTGCACAGTCAGGACCTGACCCACAGCGTTCCCCTGAGCATGAGGCTATCCAGGATGGCTTTCATTTCCAAAAAGATGATCTACATAACATCCCAGCCTTTCAATTCATTCTTTTTCTCATCTCCATTAAATATCTCCTTTGGCCAAAGAAAATTGGTACCACAAAGAATTAAACAGGCAAGGAAGACTTTATTCAATTCTATTGCAGTCGGGATCAAGATTTTTTTCAATTGAGGCAAGAGATTGAACTCAAGTTCTTCCAAACAAAACACAGAAGAGTTTTTAAGCCTGGGGTGAGCTGGGGGAAAAGCACTGGAGGACAAGGGGGTTGGGAGCGCTGGTCAATGTGATTGGGGCATCGGTATTTGTTAATTGGTCCTTATGGAAGTTAGGTTTCTACCTTCCAAGAGATGGGGAGAGAGTGACTCTATAGTTCCTAATGATTATATTTTAAAGGAATGGCTCCCATGTCCTTGAGGAAGGCATTTATGGGCTATAAAACTGGGAAGTGGTTGGGAAAAGACTTAGATATGAAAAGGATAAAGAAATAATTTACAATTGCACGTTTTCCAAATTAAATGC
Organism: Myotis daubentonii; assembly: GCF_963259705.1. Classification (NCBI taxonomy): domain Eukaryota; kingdom Metazoa; phylum Chordata; class Mammalia; order Chiroptera; family Vespertilionidae; genus Myotis; species Myotis daubentonii. Next base: position 43,935,209 of record NC_081844.1, on the reverse strand, counting down.
TCTCAGAAAATGGAGATGAAGGGCCTATGGTCAGAAAGAAACCTATCTAAATTTTAGTCGAGGTGAGGAAAATATAAAGGCCTTCTTGATCACTTTCCTATGATGACTATAATTACAGCTAAATGTATCTAACCGAGTTGTGCATTTGGGTGTGATGTCAGTTCAATGAGCTGGTATACAAGGGCTAGAGGCCTTCGGAGCCCCAAAACAGAGTCTCTGTTAGGAGAGAACATGTTCCCTATAAATCATGAGAGTTTCACACCATCTCCCAGGAGGATGCACACCCCTTGTACTTGTATAATTTCCTTCTCTATATCTCTTTCTTCTATTGGAGGTTCTTTTTGTCTTAATGTATTTGTGTCTTCATGTATGTTTATTATAAGTCATATCTCTCCAACTGTAAAACAAGAAAGATATTGTTCCCATGTAGGCAAGCCTTTTTGGGTGGGGCAGGAGAGGCGGTTGAAGAAAGACTGTATTTTCACTTCCCTGTATTTTTCGCTGAATCTTTTAAAATGGACAATCTGTAGTAATAGCTCCAACATAAGAGATAGGAAGAACCTTGGCTTCATCAAGTGTTTCTCTGGGCTCTCTCATTTTAGTTAAAATTGCTCACTGCTTTAAAGCATCCATCAGGTATAAAGCTTGCACATTGGTTTTAATCCTTAGATAATGGATTCTTCTTAACTCCAGAGTAGTGACTTTACTAAACTTCAATTATGATTCTTTTCCAGGCTGTGATAAAGACATGCTGATCAGCATTCTAACTCAACGCTGCAACTCACAGAGGCTGATGATCGCAGAGGCATACCAGAACATGTATGGCCGGGTAAGGTCTCTTCATCTTGACCCATGTAACTTTAGAGCAAACACCTGAGAGAAGAGGTTCTGTTCTTCTTTTCAGTCTCACAGATAAGAAAGATTTCAGATGGTGCTGTACATTTGAAACAGTTCCTATATCTAGCATGCTTCCAGGAATACTAGAAAGATACATCATCAAATGGATCTATATGTGAGTTATTTTCACACTCACAGTGACTCCACTAGCCTTTTCTCAAAATTCCTTCAGCTTCAAAAAAGTGAAGTTCTTCTAGCCTTACTGGTTGATCCAATTAGCTAAAAAATTCACACTGGGAATACCCATGTCAAGCTTTAGGGAAGGCACAGAAAGAACTAATAATGAGCACTAGGCCAAAAAGTAAGCTCTTTTCCTGCAATTCCCCAAACTCTTAACCAAAGTGAATTATCTACTAGGTTTTCCTTTAACAGCATGCCATTATAGAGAACATTTAAAAAGGATGGCAGTTAAAATAGTTTAAGGCAATAAAACTTTCCATAGTATTTTAAAGCAATCACATTCTAATTTCAAGCAAGTGCCATTTAAGATTCCTTTCTTGTGTTATGCATCTAAACCACACATTCAGATCAAAAACTCTAGGCCAAAAGGCCTGAAATATCAATTACTTTGTCAACTGAGCATTATCAATGAAACACTATCATAAAATTCTTCTCTATAGAGTTGTCCATATAAGTTTACTTCATCCTGAAACATCAGTCTTTGAACAACTATAATACATGAAATAAAGGACAACCTCTGTTTTTTCAGAATAAATTAATAGTCCAAAAAGCCATGACTACTCGTAAAATTAGTTGAATTAGGCCTTAGAAAGAAATGAGTTATGTTGTTGTTATTTTTTTAATCTAGGCCAAACCATTACTTTAACTTATGTTCCTATGACACCAGTGCTAGTTTTTTTTTTTTTGAAGGAGAATGTAAAAACTAGAAAAATTGAAGCATTAGTAATCTAATATTGTTTTAATATGCATATCGGTACCAGAGAGGTCACTTCAGTAATTTTTTTAACCAAAAGACTTACATACATCTTTGCTTTTTGTGCATCAGGTAAATTTAGGTTAAAGCATTGCTTTGTCAATCTCTAAAATATTACACTACAACAGATTAAAGTGATTAAGAAATGAAGTACTTGTACTTAAGGAATGTAAAATCTATAAAACAATTTATACTCTAGTGGAGCACTTGCACTCTATACATAAAGTCTCAAAATTTGTTAAATACTTATTTTGCTGAATAATCTATACCACTGGTAAAAGCATGGCTGCTACACTAAATCGCACTAACTGGAAGATAGGGACTCATGTTGGCTCCTTTCCCCCCAAAAGACCCTTGTCATAAAACCAGTTACAAGTCTTGTTAATTACTTTTACTCTCACGTGTCTCTCTTTCCCTCACTTATACAGTCTTGGTTCAGGCTCTCAATATTTGAGGCCCAGACTAATGGTGACACTCCTAGCTGGTGGCCGCTATTCCTAGTCCCTTCTCACTCTGGTCTATCCACACTGCAGCCAGAATGGTTCCAAATCTAAATTTATCCTTTCCCGCTTTTATCCCAGAATGTTTACCTTATTTCTCACTAACAAATGTCCATATGTCCATGGAATAAACCCAAATGCCTGTCCAGGCCATACAAAGCCTTGCTTGCTTGCTTTCTGCTCTCCATCTTCAGCCCTCTCCCTTTTCTTCACAGCTCATCAACTGAAGCCAATGGAAACTACTTGTAGTTCTACCAACTAACCATTCCCACTCCATCCCCTTAGTCTTGGTGTTTCATCTACTATATGTTCAACAGCCTGGTTCTCCACTCCACACACTGCACACCTACTCGTCTTCCCAGACACTGGACGCTTTTCCTTACGCCACAGCTGCCCAGAGTGGAACAGACCTGTGCTGCTACTGCATCTTCACGTAGCTTCCCCTTGGTACCCAATGACACATTCGTGAGCTTTTTATATCTGTTTCCCTGTATCAGAGTCTAAATCCTCAAAAGCTGGAATGCATCTTATTTGCCCCTGGAGTTCAGCACGAATGTTTGTGTCACATGCCAAGACTGCTTAATGAATGTGTGTTGAATGACAGTGTGGAGGCATGGCTAATTGAACCTCGTCCTATAACATGCAAGAAGGTTTGGGCTGCTTCTGGACACCCTCATCTGGCACACTCACTCTGCTCTTGGATAGGGGCTTCCTGCTGGGCTACCAGAGGTCCCCGTGCATTATGCCACCATGGCCTTGCCACATTGAGTTGTTTAGTTTTCCTGTTATTCTCCCTGACTAGACTGTCACCTGGAAAATCAGGGATTGGGTTATTTTTTACAGAGCTCAGCCCAGAGTCTGACACAGAAGAAGCACTTCATTTATAGAACAAGGAAAGAGCAGGAATTATATTCTGCCTATGTACTTCTTTTCTTTAAAAAAGAAAAGGGAATAACATTCCTTTTTAATGAATATTCATACATTTCTTAAATTTTCCTTTTCCCTTATTCTCTACTATAGCTGCTCCCAGTTAATCTACCTGAACTTCAATCAGGGCTTCGTGACCCTCTGCTGCTCATGCTCCGAATTCCTTCTTCCTTCACCAAGGGGTATCTTCTGCTACCTTTCCCTTTCCATGGCAAGAGTTTATAGATTTCCTGTATTATAAGCATTGATGTTTTTATTTTTTATTAACATGGATAATCAAGGGTTGACAGAATTATTTCCTTAGCTGCTGAGTAAAGTGTAATTCTAGGCCTGCTCCTTAAATACTCATGATTTGATATTTAACATCAGTGGAGCTGCTGAATACCATCAATAATTTTGCCTCATCCAAAGCAGAAATGGATCCCTAGACTCCGAAGCAAAGCCCTTTGGAATGCCTCTGACTGACATATTTATCAATATCATTAATGAGGTCACTCTGATCTTCCCCACCAAAGAAAGTGCTATCCTATTGGCAGTGCAATGAAAGCCAGGGGACAGTGAAAGGCTCTGAGTCTGGGGAGAGAGGCTCTCCATCCCTGATAAGCTTAGCTGTCAATGATTCCTGCAGGAGTTCAAATTCAGCACTGAAGCAATTTGTTTTCCCAGTTTTCATTTAACACAAGGATGGTCCGCGCTGAAACATCCTGGCATCTGGAATTCATTAACCCCGTGGGGTTGTAATTTAGTGCAGATGCTGACTTGCTCCAGGTCACACAAAGCTAGAACTTGCACTAAGGTTATCTGACTCTTAATCAAGTCCACCAAAGCTTCTCAATAAAGCCTGTTGTTCTCAACTGAATAAACACCAGACTAACAAGGGCAGATATCTACACTGTTAATTTCCTCATATCCTTCAAGGTTTAACTCAATGTCAGCTACTCAATAGGGCCGAATCTGATTCCTCTATGTAAAATTGTCAATCGCCCCCAAATCTGTGCTACTACTCCACCTCTCTTTCGCTTTTCTCTATAATATTTATTGCTTTCTAACATATTACGTAATTTATTTACATATTATAATTAATATTCCGTTTGCCACCTCCCTTTAGAACACAAGCCCAACAAGGGGAAGAACCTTTGTCTTGTTCACTAATGTGTCCCCAGCCTTTACAACAGTGGCAGGCATATGACTGGTGTTGCAGACTGAATTGTGTCCCTCAATATTTATGTGTGGAAGCCCTATCCCCAATGTGACTGTTTGGAGACAGGGTCTTTAAGGGGATGATTAGGGCTAAATGAGGTCTTAAGGGTGAGGCCCTAGTCCAATTAGGATGGGTGTCCTTATGAGAAAAAGATACCCGGGGTGTAGCACAAAGGAAAGGCCATGTGAGGACACAACAAAGTGGCCAGTTGTAAGCCAGGAAATGAAATCTCACTAGAGAACCACTCTGCTGGTACCTTATACTTGGACCTCCAGACTCGAGGGCTGTGAGGAAATAAAATTCTGCAGTAAATGCCCAGTCTGTGGAATTGTGTTATGGCAGCCCAAGCAGACTAATACAGTTGTTACTCAATAACGAGTTGTGAATGCATGAAGAGTTCAAGTGCACTCTTCAAATCCAGCTTGTTCTCATAACTGTCCTCCTCACCCCTCCCCCATTCACCTCTCATTTTCATGGTTAAAACCACTGATCTTGAAGTATCAACATACCTAGGAAGTGCTGGCTAGAAAGTTAACTTACCTACATTAAAGGTAGAATTACCATGTCACTAGTACCAGTAGTAGGTATTTTATCTTCTTTATCCTCACTTTTAGTTTGGAAGTGATGGGGTAGATATAGGTTTATCCTCAAAGCTGAATTTTATTACACAGTTTGTCACAGATCAGTTTTATAAGAATGAATTAAATAATTTAAATGGCACAACAACCTTATCTTTCAAATGTATCATGGGTTAAATATACTCCTTTTAGTGAAATTGGGAACTTAACCATCAAAAAAAATTATTTTCCAAAAAATGTTTTCTATGGAATCAAAGTTTTATAAGTGTAGTAAAGCCCCCTGTGAATACTTGTTACACCCTGAACAATTATTTCTCTTTGAAATAACAAGTACAATCTCTGCCAGGGAGGGAGGGAGGAACTCAACGATGGAGGGAGGGAGGAGAGTGGGAAGAAAGGAGGGAGAAAGAAAACTCAATACTGCGAAAGCCAGACCCCATTAGGCTGCAAAACACTCTTTAAAGCAGTTCTATAAATTTAAACTCCCACATGCAATATATAATGATTCCCATTTCCTTTAAATTCTCATAAAACTTCTTAGCGTTTGACCAGTCTTGTGGATGTAAATGGACTCTCACTGTGGTTTTAACTTGCATTTTCACTAATAACATGTAATGTTGAGCACCTTTTCATATGTTTCTTTTACACTCTGGCTCCTACTTCTTTTAAGAATTCTCTTTATAGTCTTTGTGTATATTTTTTGTTCAGTGGCTTGCAATTTATTTGTTAATTTGTAGTTATTTTTCTAATTTGGATATTAGTCATGTCTTGTATATGTGGACTGAAAATACGTTCTTCCAGTATATGGATTCATTTCACACTATGTTGTCTATCTTGTATCAAGAAATGTGAAGGGTGTGAGACTTTAATATGTTTACAAGATAGCAAGTGAACCATTCAATATGACACAGATACCGGGGGAACCCAGGAGACTCCTGAGTCAAAAACAAAAAGACAGTTTAGCATTCACAGTAATAGTGGCAGCCAGAATGTCAGAAATTTTGTCCCAGTTCCCCAAGCCTCAATCCCATGGGTCAAAGCAAAGATGACTAGATAACACCTGCACATACAGTGGTTGCAATGCTGAAGAAAAACCATCTATAACAATAAAAGCGTAATATGCTAATTAGAACGGACAGCCGAATGACCTTCCGGACATCCGAATGACCTTCCAGACATCCTTCCGGACGACCTTCTGGATGAAGCCAGGGCCATGAGGGCCAAGGCAAGCTGCTGTGGCTGCAAGGGACGAGCCCCTTGCATGAATTTCATGCATCGGGCCTCTAGTAAGATTAGAAACTTGAATGACTTATAATGGGCAGAATGCACAGGGAAATACTATATCTTCCAATGCTATTCACTACACAAACATCCTTGGAAAGGTAATCGAGAACAAAGGGCTGTCAGTGGCTCACCTTGTATAACATTCAGAAACATGAAAACTACAAAAAAATTGTCTCCCAATAATATCATCCCTCATTTCTATGCCACTTTCACCATTGACTTTTTTTCTGAGTACACCAATCCCTAGGCCACTTCTATTATTCTGACCAACAAAAGCTGAGACTAAATCCATCAATTTGTCTCACACAGCATTTAATTATCAAAAGATTTCAAGAAGCAGGGGGAGGTCAATTGGAAGTATTGATCCCAACCATGCCCCCACTGGGGCCTGGACCCAATGAGCTGAACAAATCCCATAAATCATCAGGGCCTATCTTGAAAAGCTGAGTGACTTTCTCTTTAAGTTTTAACAATGACCTTTCCACTTGGTTTGAAGTTTTCATCTAGATGCAGCAGGATGTATTAGCGATGGCACAGACTTTAACTTGGCCTACAAAGAGGAAGCCCAGGGCAAGCCTATCATCCATAACAATCTTGGCCAGTGGATCGAGGCTGCCCTGAACACCTACTAGGGCAAAGTAGTGTGATTGAACATTCTCTCTCCAGGGGCCAAGGCTGTTGTTACTACTTTACCACTAGAAACTTGCCAGGATTCTAGTAGCTGTAACTTCACCATATTTCCTGTTATTTCCAACTCACACTCAGAACTTTCTTTGGGAGTGTCAGTTGCAGAATGGACAAAGGCATTTTCATAAAACTTTAAGAAAGTCATTATGTTCCACACACAGTCAATGCATTCAACCAAGTAGTCATTTTCTTTATGATCTAGAATTATGAGACTCCAGAGATAACCTGGGTGGCTAAACCAAAGTTGTTTGAAATCCTATGCCCACTTTGGTTAGACTGCCACCCACAGAGTAGACCAACCAGTACACCCTGAAGTTGACAATTTCAGAGAAAGAAGCATCACATCCAGGAATGGTTAGGGTAGAGTCCCAAATTTTCAAAATATGTCTACAAGACTAAAGGAAAACTGTTCTTCTCTATACTTACACAAATTCAATACTTCTAACACTAAATGTCTGTAATTCTTCTCCTCAAATTAAACAATTCTGATACTGACTACCCAGAGTTACCACAGACCCCACAGATTACAGGCTCAGTCTCACAAGACTGCCTCCCATTTCAGATGCTAACTGAAAATCCTAGACTGTTGCCTATACTTCTGACTAACTGAGTATAAATCAAGGATTCCCACAACCCTCTCCATGGTTTGATAATATGCTAGAATGGCTCACAGAACTTGGTAAAGTATTAAGCTAAGAGTTACTGATTTATGAAAGAGGATATGACTCAAGAAGAACTACATGGAAGAGATGGGTAGGGCAAAGTATATGGGGAAGGGTGCAGAGTTTTCATATCATCTCTAGTTTTCATATCACCTCCTCAGTACCTCTTTAGTTAGGGTTCTTGTGAGGCTTCATTACAAAGACATGATTGAATAAGCCAGTCACCAGCCCTTCTCTCCTCCCTAAAGATCAGGAGTAATGATCTTTAATGACCTGATCCAATCCTATAATCATATGGTTGGGTACTCTGTCAACCAGCCCCTTCCTCTAAGATTACCTCATTAGCATACACCTAGGAATAGTTGAAAGAGGCTTTTTATAAATAACAAAAGATGCTGCTCTCATTCCTATCACTCAGAAAATTACAAGGTTTTAGGAGCTCTCTTCCAGGAACTGGGATGAAGACCAAATATATTTATACAAATATATATATATAAAATCACAATAACTATCCACCTTCCTCGTGATCATTATTCAGGAGGGACAACTGCATTCAGGACCAAACTACATACAAAAATGTGAACATCAGAAAAAGGAGATAGAGTCAGAAATCTCTCTGAGTTGATCAATTATCACCAATACCAGAAGCCTGTGAATGGTGGGGAGTATGGAAAATTCATCAAATACCTTGAATATGTCTATTGTTGAGTAGTTTTCATAATAAAAACCATACAGGTTCAGAATGCAAATAGTCTGGAAAGCCAAATCCACAACACAGATTAATTTAAAAGACCGCAGTGGCATGTCCAGAGCCAGCTGATTGAACAGGACTAGCAGCACTGCAACTTGAAAAAGTCTCAATAGTTTTGAGTCAACTAGTAGCCCTGGAAGCCCATCTGAAAGGGCTCTGCAGGAGCAATGCCCTCTGAACTTTGACTTCCTTCACCACGAATAAAGCAAGGCAACTTTTTAAAAAATTGATTTTGAGAGAGAGAGAAAGAGGGAGAGAGACATCAATTGGTTGTTCCACTTTATTTATGCATTCATTGGTATAATCTTGTATGTGCCCTGACCAGAGATCAAACCCACAACCTTGAAATATCAGGACAGTGCTCTAACCAACCAAGCTACCCGGCCAGGGCAAGCAAGGCAACTTTTGAGTGGAGTTGCAAAGCTCATAAGCAGTGGTCACCTTGGCATCAGACAGACAGAAGAGTTTGTATGTGCCCAGATCATAATGATGCATGTGTTATAATGAGCAGCATGATGATGGATCCAGGTAGCAATGGTATAATCTGGGCACTGCAGGCTTGATTGGCAGCTGGGTGCCATTTGTTATCATCAGGGAATATGCCCTTATTGTGGACATCTATAAGAATGGCACGAAAGTTCCTGTCAGTTATAGTATGTTTCCATAGACCACAGCCCCAAAGAAACTCCCTTTCCATATGCAATCTTTTCCAATTCTTAAAACAAAGAGATATTTAGGCCTGACAGTGCAAGACTGGGTAAAAAGATTAAAAAGTTTATCAAGGGAATACTAGCCAGAACTATGAGAACAGCCTTGATTTCTGCCCATAGAACAAAAAGCATCCGTTCCTGGTTCTGCACAGCTGGTACTGAGTTGAACAGCCACAGCAGCCCAGTGGACACCATCTGGTTTCAGTGAACCAGGTCAAGGCATTTAGGGCAACTGATTGACATCGCCATTGATTCAGCAGCTTGTTTCAAGCCCAAAGTGGGGCTTAAAATCTTTCTTAAAAAAAACAATAATAGCTGCCATTTTTCATGTAAAGCCAAGATGCTCCTGGGGCCAGGCCAGCTGTTCTCTTCAGAGTGCCATGTCCATATGACAAGTGAAACTTGTTGATTTCTTCCCCTTCACTAGTCATTGGATCCCAGTTGTCCCATTAAAATGGGACTATCAGGCACAAGAGTCACAAGCCTTCGTAGATCAGGTATTTGGTTTCTGTAAGAGTTCAGTAGCAAAACAATAGCTGCTTTTCAAAGGTGAAGTCATATGAGGAAGGGAAGGCAGCAAGTTCACAACACCAAGAAGCACCTCTGGGGGGGGGGGGGGGGCTACCTCCTCTTGCCAGAGGTTCTCATCAACAAAGCCTGTGTCACAGAGACTTTTAACAGAAAGCGATCACCGGGGTTATGGAGCCTTCCTATATGTGGCTATAGGTGAAAGCACTTCCCTATATGTGTCTCTTTTCCTATCAAGAGCATCCCCTTTGGCATTTATAAGCATTCATAGCAGAAACAAATAAAACATAAATACCAACTATATTCAGCAATAGAGGTTATTAAATAGTACAGTGAATCGGCAAAAAGGGCTCCATTCATAAGCTCCTTTAGCTTCTCTTCTTCCACTGCAAACTCTTCCCACACCCATCATTTGAATGTGGGTACCCCCCAAATTCAATCAATGGGTCCACATGGAATGGTGACCCTGCGGCTGTATCCAACACATTCATAAAAAACTTGAGTCCTTCTACTCCGGAGTGCCCCCCAGCATATTCAGACAAGTATGAATGGGACTTTAGTCCACAATGGGACAGGAAGACCTTGGTCCCAGCCCTTATGATTTCTCTCCTGATTGCAGCAGAGGTTGGTGTAGAAGGAAGGAAAAGACATGAGGGCAAAGAGAGGATCAGCATCAATAAGAAACATTTATCTTCTGATGATATGGGGCTACACAAAGTCCCATAGCAGGCAAGTTCATCACTGCAGACACTGTATGCTTTAGCTATGTATACTCATGATTCAGTAGCCAGAGGCACATTTCTTTCTGGCCACAGCCATTGGGTTTGCACCTTTTGACTGATTTGGTGTTCGCTCACACATGGAAAGTTTTAAAAATAAATTTGTCTTTGAAATGGACTCTGTAGCATTTGCTATTCCATCTTCAAAATGACACCTCTTAAGTTTATGCCTGGCATTAACATAATAGTTAGGGGTATTTTCCAGGCAGTATATTATTATTATAGAATATATTTTATTCTATCTTGTTTTATACTCCCCAAAATAATCATTATGTTGATGTTTTATAAGTTTAATGCTTTAGTTTTATTTATAATTTTCAACTTCTTTGTTCATTTTTCTTCTAATGTCCAACTCTTTGTTGCTGAGTTCAATGTCATTTTTCCAAAAGACATTCATTTAGGGTTATTTTTTTCCCCAGAAATAACAAATAATTGTTTAAGTTATTTCAGTCTTTTCTTTCATAATATTTTCATTTTTTCCCTCATTTTTAAAATATTAGTTTAGATTGCTACAGAATTCTAGGCTAGATTCTAATTATTTTGCCTTAGGACTTTGCAGATGTAATTTCAATTTTTTTTTTCCTGATCTCTTTTGATGCTTTTCTCTCTTTACACCTTTCTGGGTTACCTTTTATTCTCTGGTTGCTTTTAAGGTATTTTCTTTATATTTTGTATTCTTCAATGTCACTGGGTTAGTCAACAGGTTTGTGTACTTTTATTTAACAGCTAAGGGTTAATATATTATACTAGAGGCCCAGTGCATGACATTCATGCACTGGGGTGAGGGGGGGAGGGTCCCTCAGCCCAGCCTGTGCCCTCTCGGAGTATGGGAGCCTTTGGGGGATGTCCAACTGACGCCTTAGGCCTGCTCCCCACTCCCTAAGCCATCAGTCTGACATCCTTAGCAATGCTGCAGAGGCGGGAGAGGCTCCTGCCACCACTGCTGTGCTCGCCAGCTGTGAGCCTGGCTTCTGGCTGAGCAGTGCTCCCCCTGTGGGAGTGCACTGACCACCAGGGGGCAGCTCCTGTATTGAGTGTCTGCCCCCTGGTGGTCAGTGCGCATCATAGTGACTGGGTGTTCTGCTATTAGGTCGATTTGCATATTAGGGCTTTATTATATAGGACTACAGGCCCAGTGCACAAAAATCTGTGCACTTGGGTGGGGGGGGGGGAATCCCTCAGCCTGGCCTGTGCCCTCTTGCATTCTGGGACTCCTTGGGGGATGACCACCTGCTGGCTTAGGCCTGCTCCCCGGGGGATTGGGCCTAAGCAGGCAGTCAGACATCCCTCTGGCAGCCCGGGAGCCCTGGGAGGATGTCCACTTGCCAGCGGGGAGCAGGCCTAAGCTGCAGTCAGACATCCTTAGTGCTGCTGAGGAGGCGGGAGAGGCTCCCACCACCATCGCTGTACTGGCAGCTGGCAGCCTGGCTTGTGGCTGAGCAGAGCTCCCCCTGTGGGAGCACACTGACCACCAGGGGGCAGCTCCTGCATTGAGCTCCTGGCCCCTGGTGGTCAGTGTGTGTCATAGTGACCAGTCATTCCCAGTCATTCTGCTGTTAGGGTCAATTTGCATATTACCCTTTTATTATATAGGATAGAGGCCTGGTGCACGGGTGGGGGCTGGCTGGTTTGCCCTGAAGGATGTCCCAGATCAGGGTGGGGGTCCTGCTGGGGTGCCTGTCCAGCCTGGTTGAGGGGCTGATGGCTGTTTGCAGGCTGGTCACACCCCCTTCAGGGTGGGGGTCCCCACTGGGGTGCCTGTCCAGCCTGGGTGAGGGGCTGATGGCTGTTTGCAGGCTGGCCACACCCCCTTTAGGGTATGGGGTCCCCACTGGGTTGTCTGGCCAGTCTGGGTGAGGGACGGAGGGCCGTTTTCAGGCTGGCCAAGCCCCCCTGGCATCAGAAGCTCCCAGTCTCTCCTTTTTTTCTTTTTTTCTTTTTTCATTCTGGGATTTATTTACCTTCTATAACTGAAACTTTGTAGCCTTGAGATGAGCTCAGAGCCGGCCAGGGCGGGTGGGAGGGAAGCTTGGTTTCCCCCATCATTGGCCACCAAGCCTCCTGCTTGCTCCAGCTCCGTGGCTGCCGGCCGCCATCTTGGTTGGGTTAATTTACATACAGTCACTCTGATTGGCTGGTGGGCGTGGCTTAAGGCATGGTGAAGGTATGGTCAATTTGCATGTTTGTCTTTTATTAGTGTAGATAGTATTTGAAATAGTATCTCTCTAGCATTGTCTACATTCTTTCCTCCTATAAATCCTACTCAAAAAAGTTTGTTCTTCCAAGTTTCTTAACCTTATGTTCATATCACCTATTTCTTATTTGTGTCTGTGGAATTTTTTTGTCATTTTTTTCAGATAGTTCTCCAATTTATTAATTCCATATTTAGCTGCTTATTAGCTATTCTTTAAAATATATGTTGTATTTTTAATTGTAGAAGTTTTTAATTTCTAGAATTTCATTTGCTTTCTTTTCAAGACTATCTTTTTTTTCATGGTGTTCTTTTAGATTGTTATTGCCTCAAATTCATGGTTTTGAATTCTGCTATTTATAGAGTCCACCATCTATCCTTCTGGAAAACTGATTCTAAGTGCATATCATGTTTTTATTGTGAGAACATTTAAAGTGTATCTTGCTTTCTTCAGTGAGAATTATTTTTTTCTGAAGAGTCAGAATTTCCCTAGATTTCAGAATTCAAAACCATTAATTTTGCATTTGCTTATTCTTGGTGTCCCCAAAGAATCACCAGCTCAGGACTAATTTTCATGATGACTTATCTTGATGGAGTTCTCAGTTCATATGAAAATTCAAGCCCAAGATCTATTCTTTTGAGTTCTCAGAGAAAATATTCTTCAATTCAAAACCCAGGCAATAAGAGATGAATTTCCTACCCATCTTTCAATGCTGAAAGTTACAGATTTTCAATCTCCAGGTAGGAATTCGTGTACAAGGAAGGCTGACTTAAGTTATACACAAATTTTCCACTGTGAGTGAGTTGGTGCCCCTAACCCATTATGTTGTTCAAGGATCAATTATCTTTTTTTCCTAGTTCACATCTTTACTGAGGATGCCAACCTCATATAAGAGGTTTCAGACTTAGTTTCCCCTGTTACAATGGCCCCATAAACATTCTCCAGTCCTTATACAATATCTCACATTGGGCTTTGAAATCCCAAACACATAGTTATCACACCAACCTCTACTTTCCCCCAGTCACCTACAAGGTTATCATCAAGATGAGCTCATTTGCTTATCTTCTGGTTTTCATCTTTTTCCTAGTTTTTACACCCAGGAGTTCCTCTTTCTTCTGAGATCAACTAGACCTTTGAATCAATGTGTGTTATATTTTGTTGTTTTTGAGGGGGAGAGTTTTAGGTTTTATATAATGATTCTCAAAAAAAAAGATTATCATTATTATCAAAGATTAACAATTCCAATTTCTATTAAAAAGTGAATCACTAAATAAACTGTGAAAACATCCCAAAAGTGAAGGTGTTCAAAAGAATATTTATCTTGCACAAATGTTTCTATAATATAAAACTGTGCAAGTATTTACACCATAGATATTGGGTTGGGTAAAATTAAGACAAATTCTAAGTTACACTTTACACTGGCTGACATCATTAAATGTTTAAACAGCAAGTATTATTTTTTTATGATAATAGGAGAAAGCATATAAGTTGAAAGCATATAAAACTGTCCCCCTGAGCATATCCAGACACACAAAATGTTAGTCACACTTCTACTTCTTGCCCCTGGTGAAACATAATTAGATAAAAGAAAGAGAAACAAGAAAGAAACTGCCATTTTACTTTTAGTTTAAGTGGAGTGGTCAGAAGAGCTGCAATATGGGTAATCTGCAGTTTCATCAGCTCAATTTGAAAAGCAAGGACTCATTAGCTTAATGCAGGGCCAAGCTGTGATTCCCACAGAGTCCCTTTAAGGCAAGTATTCGGCAACCAAGAAAGCAGAGACAGCCAGCCTGGGGAAAGTCACACTCCAAAGGTTGCCTGTGCAAAGTTATTTATATAACTCCAAGTGAGAATTTAAGACTCTAATTAGAGAACCCATTTGAAGGCTCCTCTTTGAACTTGAAAAGTTTAGCTATTCAAACATATTATTTAATATCTATCTTCCCAACTGAAAGTAATACCTCCTTCTCATGGTCCTGACCATATCATACTACTTTCACTGCTGTAGCACTTAGCATTTTTTGCATGGCAGGAAAATTGTAATTTCTGTGTTTCCACACCCTCCACTACATAAAACTGCTTGTTTATCTTTTGAACAGCTAAAATGACTTCAAACACATAATAGTTGAATAACAAGTGGCCCTCATTTTGTACTGATTTTGTGAGTGTTTACAATTGTGTAGCGGCACAATTCTGTGGGCCATGAAAGAGCTATGAATGAAACAGACCAATAGCCCTGCCATGATCGAGCTTGCATTCAGTAAAATGTGTCATGTCAAAAGGTAATAAATATTGTAGGAAAAAGAAGACACCTGGTGAGAAATACAGGAGGTGTTGGGAGACCAGGTGTAACTTTTAGTAGTGTGACCAAGGCGGGCTTTGTGAGGAAGGCAGGGAGGGATGAGCCATTTGTATATCTAAGAAAGAACATTCAGGGAAGAGGGAAGGGCAAAAGCAAAGACTCTGAGATGGGAGCAAGTCTGCTATTCCAGGCAGTAAGAAGCTCACTGAAGGTGGGGCAGACAGCTCAGGAGCAAGGAGAAGAGTAAGAGGAGATGAGGGCAGAGAAGTGAGCAAGGACATGTCATGAACCTTGTGAACAGTTTGTTGTAGGGGCTTTGACATTTGAATGCAATCAAACACCTGGCATGTTTGCTTTATCCTGCAGTCAACTACACAACAATAACTGTAGTTTATCCTGGAGTTTAGAATGAGAAAGAAAGGGCATTTTGTGGAGAAGAGTGACTAATCACTAATCTGATTTTGTATTTTTACGGGATCACACTGTCAGAGGCATTGAGGGGAGACGGTGGGGTACAAGGACAGAAGGAAGACTCATTTGGAGACTACTACTTTAATACAGAAGAGTAGTTAATGCTACCACAGTAATATAGGTGGTGGGCTGAACAAGGTGTGTAGCCATAAAAGAGGTAAGGCATCGTCAATTTTGGATGTACTTGTAAGAGACAATAAAATTTATGAACATTTGGGTATTACAAAAGTTGTGAGATATATAATAAAGTTCTGAGGTGGAGAGAGAAATTGAGATAGACAGATAGAAAGAGTGGAGAGACTGGGAGATAATCTAGTATGTCATTTTTGATCTGCGGTAAATTACTTACTTTTTCTTGAAAGACAAAAAGAGACATTTTTGAGTGCCTCATATGTGCCAGAAAATGTTTAAGAATGCCACCGAAGTTAAATAGTTTTATACTTAGATCAAAACTCTGAGGTAGGTGCTCTTATTATTTTCAGTTAGACACAAAGAGGTAAGTAATAGGTTACTTAGTGCAATTTCACAGTTGGTACTTTGCATAGTCAAGATTCAAACCTAAGCATTCTACCTTCAGAACCTGTACACTCTAATGACATTAGATGATATCTGATAACATTGATTTCACTGAGATTTTATAATTTTATTGCAATCTTTTATAAAATCAGTTTACTATACCCATGTACACACACACACACACACACACACACACACACACACACACCCCTGAGTTACAAAACAAAAATACTAGTATACTAGTGCCATCTAGTGGCATCACTAATCTCCATCTACAACGAAAAATATACAGAGGTGTTCAGTATCAGTATACATAGTAAATGAGGAAGTATATACAGTAAATGTTTGGGAAGGACGATGATCAAAGAAATGTGACTAAAGATTAAATAAAACACGTTTGCAATTCCCAAGCAATCTTCAGGTTGAACAATTTCGTTATTCTCTAAATATAATCAGTAAATTATGGGGTTTGTTCCCCATTCATTCATTTCTTCTTTCACTGGTTTATACAGTTATTTGTATGTTATATATCCTTTATCCTCTGCACATTTTGTATACTGCATACTGTACTAGAGTTAAATGATGAATTTAGGAACATTTATGAGCAAATCCATATTCTAATAGACTTTGGGAGGAAATCATTAAAATCTAGTATAAAATATGAGAAGATAGAGCAGTGCTGGCAAAGAATTAATCAACTTCACTCGGAATTAGAGGAAGACTCATAAAGGAGATAATTCTAATATTCCTACCTTTTCACCAACTGCCAAGTACCATTATTGATCTATTTGCATTTAAACCTTCAAACCACTGCCACTAAATTTAAATGTCCATAAATGCTGCATTCACCACCTATGTGTTATGTTCATCACCTTGCTGATATATGACTAGTGACTTCCTAGGACCTACATAACATAAAGAGACTAGAAGGCCAAAATGCCTGATTTAAAATACAGGCTCCATCACTCACTTGTTGCTTTGTATGGAAATTGCTACTTAAGCTCAACATGCCACAGTTTCCTCACCTTACAATGGGATGATTGTAGTTCCTAATTCATAGGGTTGTTGTAATAAATTATTATAGCTATTCTGATAGTCAGACAGTGAGCAGTATTAGTGGTTATTATAATCATCACACTCTTCTGCCTGACCCACTTCACATTCCATTATTGGGGTCTTTCCACTCTGAACTCGAAGGGATATAAGAATAACTAACATTCAAAGGCTCCTTTAAAACAGATTTTGCTTGGCCGATGTGGCTCAGTACTTGAGCTTCAACCCAGGAACCAAGAGGTCACTGGCTCAATTCCCAGTCGGGGCACATGCCCAGGTTGCGGGCTCTATCCCAGTGGGGGCTATGCTGATCCATTATGTTTCTCTGCCTTCCTCTCTTTTTAAAAATCAATACAAACATTTAAAAAGTACATCTAAAACATTTAGATTTCAAAACAATTCAACATTTATTTAGAGCTAGCTTATCCCTTTCATGTGAACCTTTTATTCTACCCACGCCAGTGCTTTCTCTGTCCTTAAATATTGTCTATTGTTGATCTCTCCTATGCCTTTGTCTAATTAAATCATCTTTCAAGGTCCAGCTCATATCTACACTTCCCATGAACCCTCATTTTACTGATAGCATCTTTCTTTTATGAATTTCTATAACTTTGTGAATCTCAATGAACTGCTCATGAGAGCCTCATTTTGGCCTTTAATAATATGTACTAGAATAGATTATAGCTTTGCTTTAAGTATGTATATACTGTTCTATTCTACTTCCGTGATGTTCAGTTGGAGTAAAGGAAAGAGCATCCCACCTCCAAACAGAATATTATATTAAATTTATCTGAATAATTTTCCAAACTCTTCCTCTCAACTAGAATTATCACATGACCCCACTAAATTGGTGTCTAATTACCTTATGACACCAATATTAATGTTGGATGTACAATTTCCCTACAATATACTAGTATGCAAACAATGCTAAAATATACTAAATTAAAAGGCCTCTGATTCCTTTTAAATGGCTTTAAAAATTTTTTGTATTTATATGGGAGAGTCCATATAGAAAAGAAACAGGTGTTGTATCCTAAACTTTTTTTGAAACAACGAAATGACTAACTGGAAATTATTGAAGGAAATAGTTCTAAAGGCACACGTCTTCTAAGCGATATCCCATTTTGAAATTTTAAAAGGGGTAGGCCAATAAAAGTTAAATTCGCTAACATTAATTAAGGTCCTCATCTCTGAGTGATGCTTATTGAGAAACCCGTCATTTACAGAAGCCATCGTCGTTTGCTGAATTAATGGAACACAGGCTCAGAGCTGCTTTGTCACCAAAAGCTGAGCTGGTTCCTGAGTTCCCACAGCGGCAAGGGTGCACCACAACACCCAGTTCTGCACCGTGAGCCCAGTTTCAGATCCACGTGCTCTCCAAGTGGAGCATTCGTCTCCTTGGGTTGACTTACAGGACAAATGCAAAGCACACAGACCCTTCTCTTTTACCGACTCCTTACCTTCTTGGAGGGTGTCCAAGTCAGGGTTATGTACACGCATTTGTACGTGTTTGCCTGACAGGTGGCCTGAGCCAGGCTCCTTACTGAAGAGTCCGAGACACCGGCCTCAGCACTGGAGTCCCCATCCCCTGTGGGCCCTAGAACTCCAAAGATCTCGCGAGATCAGCCTTTCGCTGGGAAGAGTGAATTGGCAGCAGCTGAGCTGCAGGCCAGGCAGATTAGTCCATTATCTGAGCCGCTCCTAAGGCTCAGTGCATCCGAATCCATCCTTTCCCTCCCCTTCCACACACCAAAAAGTATCTCAGTATTTCTTCCTCTCTCCTCTCCATATATCGATCACAGATACACATAGAGAGGATTTTAAGAATTAGCTCACATTATTGTAGAGACCAGCAATCTCAAAATCTCTGTGCTTGTTCAGCAGGCTTGGGGAGGATTTGCAGTTTAGTTCCAAGGTCTGCTGGCGGAATTCTCTTCTCCTGGGGGAGGTCAGTCTGTCTCTATTAAGGCCTTCAACTGACTGAGACCCACCACATTATGGAGAATAATCTGCTCTACTCAAAGTCTACTGCTTTAAATGTTAAACCCATCAAAACAAAACACACACACACAAAAAAAAACCCTTTACAGTAATATCAAGAAGAATGATTGACCAAATAGCTGGGTCAAACATTGACACATAAAATGTCACCATGACACAAAATGAAGCATCACAAATGCCTTCTCTACCTCCCATCACAATACTACTTGTCTTTGTCTAAACACGTCCCAATGCCCTAATCCTGTAAGAAATTCAGATAAGAGATCAGAATGGATCTCTTATCTGAATTATTTTCACCCTCTTGTACTACTGCTTTAGGAACTTATGTGAAAAATTCTATTGAAAGCCCTAGGACGTATATTAGCTCACATTTTTACTTATGATATCTTGGGTTTGTGGAATGTGAATCTCCTTAAAAACATGGTCTATGTTGTATTTCTCCCTCACTTACCACCATGTCTGGGAAACAGTATTAAATAAATATAAAAAAATAGTCATTGAGTTCCTGTGGATGTGAGAATATAAGCTTTACAACCTTACATGCTCATATCCGTTTTATTTATTGCTGTAGCCCCAGCACTTGGAAGAAAGCCTGGTTCATAATCGCACCTTAAGAGCTATTTGATAGAGAAATTAGAAAAAAAAATCAGTGGCAAATAATGAGGAAATTAGGTAGAACGTAAGCTCCAAGAAAATGGAGATTTTATGGTTTTATATGTACTCCAAACACCTGACACAACTCTGGCCATAATTGCTCATTAAATGAATTGCATTAACCCTAACGAAAATTCAACAGATTCTCTGTATTACCAATTTTCAGCATATGGAAGAATGCTTTTACTTACTGAAAAAAACAAAAATCAAATTATAGGAGAGGTGCTGTTAGATATAAAATAAAAATTATAACTATTTTGTTTATATTGTATTACAGCTTATTATGCCTCACTGGGATCTTTCACTTACATTCTATCGTTGAACCACCTCAGAACTAAAATAGTGCATATTTTAAAGTAACATTAAATGTACTTCATACATTTTAACAAGAAATGATAAATTTTAAACAGATATATTTTTAACTGTACAAAATTAAATTTAACATATATGTTTTTATTTTTTTTAATTTTTTTAAATATATTTTATTGATTTTTTACAGAGAGGAAGGGAGAGAGGTAGAGAGTTAGAAACATCGATGAGAGAGAAACATCGATCAGCTGCCTCCTGCACGCCCCCCACTGGGGATGTGCCCGCAACCAAGGTACATGCCCTTGACCGGAATCGAACCTGGGACCTTTCAGTCCGCAGGCCAACGCTCTATTCACTGAGCCAAACCGGTTTCGGCACATATATGTTTTTAAATACCCATCCTATACTAAATAAAATAAAAGTCAAAGTAAAACTATCAATTTCATACTTTTATACAGTGGGGCCTTGACTTACGAGTTTAATTCATTCCAAGACCAAGCTCATTAAGGAGCTCGTTAAGGAGCTCATTAACTCAAATTACTCTGTCAACTCAATGCAAAAAATCTGCCAAGAGATAGCTGGTATCTCAAAAAACTCATTAGTCGGGACACTCGTAAGTCAAGGCCCCACTGTATATGCCTTAAAAGGACAAAAATTCAGCATGCTTGTATTAATGTGACTATTTGAAGAAAGGTCCCAGATTACTAAAATCTTTTACATAAATAAGCTTTTTGGCAATAGTATAACTAGGAACCCCCTGCTAAGAGATACTGCTACAATAAAATTAAAATAAAATAATAAAATAAAATAAAATAAAATAAAATAAAACAAGTATTTTATTTAAGGACTAATATTTCATTAATTCCACATAAGAAAACTAAGAACTCCTAACCAAAATGTTTGTAGGTTTCAACTTTTATTTATCTTCACACTGAGGTCAAAAGAGGGTTGGGCTGAGATTAGGGAAAGAATATTGTTCCCTGTTCATTGACTAGAATATCCATACAGATGACATCTCATGGAGAGATGTGACTACACCAGTCATTTTCAAACCCTCAAGTCCATCATCTTGTATAGTCCATGTTTATATGTATGAATCAAAACCAGCCTTGTTATTAAGTGAAATGACATGGAAAAGGAAATTTTACTAGAAGACTTTATGCAATTATCCCATTTCTCTTGTATAGCTGGTAAGTGATACAATAAAAATATTTACTTTTTCCCTCATAGGACCTGATTGGTGACTTGAAGGAGAAGCTTTCAGATCACTTCAAAGATGTTATGGTTGGCCTCATGTACCCACCACCATCTTATGATGCTCACGAACTCTGGCATGCCATGAAGGTAGTGGTCTGATGCAAAAATAGACCTGTAATAGGCTCAGGCCCTTAGTTTGGTAGAGAAGAAAGTGCCCTGTGATGTTGTACATATGATCTGGAAGAACAAAGGGAATATCTGAGCAAAGATGAGACCAGGGAAATGCTGTGGTCAGGAGAAGTGGCCCTGTCAGGAGAGGGGTCCTCTAGAGATCAAGGGGTGGGATTAGTCTGTTCTTTTGTTATACAGATTCAGACTTCCTGGCCCAGCTGAGCTACCAAAAGGAAAAAGTAAATAAGCTCCAGGGTCTTATTCAGATTCTCCCTCCCCACCATGTATGCTTATATTAAGGGGAAATGTTACCTCACGTGAATCTCTTTACATTATTTGTAAAAAATTTGGCTTATTAAGTAAAAATAGGATACTGAGTTGGACACAATATATAGATGGCATCTTTATTTGGATATTTTTGTGATCTTAAGTTAGTCCGTTACCAAAAAACTATTACTCAAATTTATCTAAATTTTACTTCTGAAGGATTAGAATATTCTTTTTCACAGGAAAATAATTTCTATAAAATAAATCAACTACAGATTTGTTAGAAATTTTGTTGACTAGGGATAGGGAACAAAAAAAAGTTTTTACTTCTTTCCAAATGTTGACATTAAACACCTGCAGGGCTGTTGAAATCATTCCAACACAATGCCTGCCAAGGGCCAGATTACCACCCTCTGTGAACAACGTGGGACAAGAAAGAGGAAAGGAACAAAAAATTAAGGCAATCTGGATTTTAGCCATCGTATATTTGTAGATCAGAATAGGCACTGTATAAAATTCATATGAATTTCAACTAATTGCTTTTTTAAAGTTACATATGTCAATTACTACATCTTGCAAAGTTATTAGATTAAAAACTATAAGATAAGAAGGAAGTCATGTTACTGTTTAGATCAGTGGTTCTCAACCTTCTGGCCCTTTAAATACAGTTCCTCATGTTGTTACCCAACCATAAAATTATTTTCGTTGCTACTTCATAACTGTAATGTTGCTACTGTTATAAATAATAATGTAAATATCTGATATGCAGGAGGGTCTTAGGCGACCCCTGGGAAAGGGTCGTTCGACCGCCAAAGGGGTCGTGACCCACAGGTTGAGAACCGCTGGATTAGATGAAACTAATATTTTTTCTGTACCACATAGAACAGTAGTAAGAATTTCTGAAGCTTTTCTGAAAAAGTCATGCTGTCTTTAAAATTACTATCAGAGAAGAATACAAAGCAGGGCAAAATAGACTTAGTTATGAATCTCAAAACAGAGGTTATTCTTGTATTATTATTTATTAATTATTGTATTGTTTTCCATATGAACAACTGTAAACCTACTTTTGCCCCACTCTGCATATGTGTTAGGCTGCAAGAGACCATGGAAAGTACCCAATTCAAATGTTTAGGCAAATGGTACAAAATTCCATATCTAGGAAAAGGCAGGGAGCGGTCCCTAATCATCCTTAGGAAATTAAGGAGCCTAGGCTCTAATTTCAGCTTGCCAAAAAATTGATATTTGAGCAGCAAAAAATCAGTGTCCTGAGCATTGTTTAAATATCTTTTTCCACATTAGTTAGAAATGCCCATGTTGTTTTATTCTAAATGAAGGAACAGGTTTCAAATAATATTATCTTCTCAAACAGCTGGTAAATAGCAGACGCAGACTGAATTGGGCTTATCTTGACCCTAAACACACTCCTGTTGGCCTCTGCCTCCTCTCAGAATTCCAGAAAGCTGTATCCCTTTATACTGCATAAGGTGCACTATTATTCCCAGTGCAAATACCTTGATATTTCTCTTTTTCTGTCTTTCCAGGGAGTAGGCACTGAAGAGAATTGCCTCATTGATATATTAGCTTCAAGAACAAATGGAGAAATTTTCCAAATGCGAGAAGCCTACTGTTTGCGTAAGGAAATACACATATTTACACACATATCAACCTTATATTTTTCAAATAACAAAAACAAAATTATTGATGTATTTTAAAGGATTTTCTAAGACACTCTTATATTTGAAATATAAAAACAATAAACTCATTAAGTAAAAGTGATGATTAGGGTCTTAAAAATGAAATAATTGCCCTGGCCGGTGTGACCCATTTGATTGGGTGTTGTCCTGTGCACCAAAAGATTGCTGGTTCGATTCCCCATCAGGGCACATGCCCAGGTTGTGGGCTTAATTACCAGTAGAAAGTGTGCAGGAGGCAGCCAATTGATGTTTTGGCTCTCACATCGATGTTTCTCTCTCTCTCTCTCTCTTCCTCTCCCTTCCTCTCTCTAAATATAAAAAATCTATATATTAAAATTTTTTAAATTAAAAATGAAACTATTCCCTAGACAATTAAATGAAGTATTTTTTCCAGGAAAATGATTACAAGTTTCTATGAGGTGAATGTTTACATTAAGACAGGAAAATGCCCAGCACAGTGGTTCAGGGATCATTTTAACTCTTACTCAGGAGAGACCAGGTACATAGACAAAATAAAGTGATGTGCAATAACTGCTCAGCTAATTGTACAAATATGGGTGACTACTTCACTTTATATACATTTTACAATCACTGTAATCTACCTCAAAATCAGATTTTAACACATTTTTAAAGTAGACGGGTTAACTATTTTCATTTTCAAAAAGGTTTAATGCATTCTGTATTATGTGACATTGAATGTCAAGAAAATGTCCCAGGCAATCTGCTATATTGCATTTGAACAAAAACAAATCTTTCCCAAAGGGAATGAAGTAAGACCCTTCACTTAAAATATTAAAGTAAGACAAAGCACTTGGGAAAAGCTCTGGGCTGAGCAGCAGTCTATGGAAATATAATTTATCATTCTAAATTTTGAGAATTAGAAAACGTGAAATGACTTCCAATATTGTTTTTCAACTTTGGAATGAAGTTAATAGATAATATGTTTTAAGAAAACAGACCCGTGCCAACGTTACTGTTATGTGGGTTAACTGTTTATTGGCTTCTTCTGAGTAGAAGGTATTAAAGGACAAAGAAATATCAACAGATTGATTGTATTTCCTTTGTTTTCCACTCTCAGCTGAGGAAGTAGCATTAACTTAGTCCAAGGGCATCGATATATGGTTCTATAATAACTCACAGCTTTAACATGGGTGTTTTCTTATTCAGAGTACAGCAGTAACCTTCAAGAAGACATTTACTCAGAGACCTCAGGACACTTCAGAGATACTCTCATGAACTTGGTCCAGGTATGATACTCAAAAATTCACACCATTTTGCACTATTAAAAAAATAGGTATGTTTCATTTTCAGAAAACAGAACAGAAACCTCCAGTTTAACAGTAAATTCTATATGATAACACTTACTTAATACCAAATCAATTAAAGCCACTATAATAGAAACATGAATTGGGTATAGAAAGGAACAAATATAAATAGTACACCATCTCTGTAATTTTGCTATCTTCATTTGGGGGGATTCCTATGTCAAATCAAAGACAGAAGGTATGGTTTCCTTTAATGTGATGAAAAACTTCATACTGCACTTCACACATATTTTGTATGATTTAATTAGCAGATAAATAAATATATCAGCCAGGTTAGAGCACAAACTAACAATTCTATTCATTGCCAGAAATCATGGATTTTAGTTCTTTGTGTGTATGTATGTGTGTGTATGCCCATGTCATTGTCAGTTTTGAATTAGGAATAAAGAAGTACAAAAGAAAACATTGAGGAAGCCAGGTATATATTGCCCCAAGTTGAGGAGAATGGTAATTCACACTGATTGGGTTCCTTCAAATTGTTCAATTGAAAAGAGTGGCACAGTACTAAGCAAATCAAATTTAAAATTATAATTAAAAACAAAATTAAGAATTTGCTTTATTGTGTTTTCTATTTGATTTTATTTAGATTTGCGTGGTTTGGCTGCATAGTTCATAAACTGCCCATATTACCAATCTCAGTGAATCAAGTCCTATTCTGAGGATTCTAAATCTAAAATTGTAATGTCAATGGAGAGTAGAAAGTTTGATTTTTTATAGCTCAACTTGAATTCTATGTAAGTTTAGAGTAAGCTTATTTTAATTTGTAAGAGAAGTTTAAGTGATTGTAGGGAACATTAATAATTATTATTATTATTTAAAAATAATCTCACTTGTCATGCCAATTGAATACTTTCTAACTAATTTTAATATACTTTTATTGACTTCAGAGAGAAAGGGAGAGAGAGATAGAAACATCAATGATGAGAGAGAATCATTAATCAGCTGCCTCCTTCATGACCCCTACTGGGGATTGAGCCTGCAACCTGGAAATGTGCTCTGGCCACGAATCGCATTGTGACATCCTGGTTCATAGGTCAATGCTCAACCACTGAGCAACACCAGCCAGGTTTCTAACGTTTAAATGTCATAAAATTAATTTTAATTAAAACGTTCTCTCGATTTAGAAGGGACATTATTTTTTTAATTTTCAAGTAATGATGCTACATAATATAAATTAAAACAAATGATTTCCAATAAGAATTTCACGTTGGTGTATGTATTGTTGCTAATAGAAGAGTAAAGCGAATAATTCCATTGTAAATTTATGAGATGCATTCTGATATCAAATAAGTTTTTATTTTCTCTATATCCACATAGAAATGTATTTTACTTATTGAAGAAAAATATGTTTTCCAATAGAAAAAAAATGTATTTCTTTAGGCCTACTATATCAGAGCTAGATAGACTACTGTATCAGAGACCAGCTTCTCCTGCTGCCCAATTCTGCTTCCTTTCTCTCCCTCTATCTGTGTTGATCCCAAGCACATTCCATAATAAACAAGAGCATGCTGGTCTCCAGCTCAGAGTCACCTTCCCAGGGAACCCAACTGGTTATATCTCTTCCATTGAGAGATGAGGAAACTAAAGCCCTAGAGAGTTACATGGCCTGTCCAACATTACACATTCCCTACATGCGAGGGCTAATATGAAAACAGACTTTAGCACACTATTCCTCCGTTGTTCACTTTAATTAACCTCCAACCCCATTTGATCCCACTCCAGTTCTACTTCTATTTGGTAAAATGTCAATGACCAATACATAAATAACCTCTTAGATAGAATCTCTGCACCTCCTTAAAGGTTGAGCTATAAACCACCTAAAAGTAACTGACATCTAAGAGTCAGGATCACAGTGTATTTTTATAAAGCACACATTCTTATATTTCAGGGGGAAAAGGCACTTCTGAAAATTAGACATGAGAGAAAATAAATCAGAAGGGAGAAAAACAATGAAATAATGTTTTCCCTTGATGTAATAGGGAAGTCAATCTTATTCGTAATTGCAGTTCCTTTTCCCTCAAATTAAACAATAATGCTTTATTATTATAGGGTCTATAAGTATCTGTATTTGTATATATTATAGTATTATCTGTATCCAGTGGTCGGCAAACTCATTAGTCAACAGAGCCAAATATCAACAGTACAACGATTGAAATTTCTTTTGAGAGCCAAATTTGTTAAACTATATAGGTAGGTACATTGTTATTAACTTAATTAGGGTACTCCTAAGGCTTAGGAAGAGCCATACTCAAGAGGCCAAAGAGCCGCATGTGGCTCAAGAGCCACAGTTTGCCGACCACGGGATAGACTCATGTATTTTAAAATAACACACAACAATTTATTTCATCACTTGGTTTCACCTAATTTGTATTGAAACTTTACAGGATAAAGTATAACTTCTTAAGTTAAATTTCTAGAGTTTAAACTTTAAGTGTGTGTGTGTGTGTGTGTGTGTGTGTGTGTGTGTGTGTGTGTGTTTAATCTTGAAATAACTTTTCAGTGTAATAAAATTTTTCTATCAATATAGAATATAAAAAATGAGGGTAAATAGAGACCTAGATTTTATCAAAAGCCAAGAAAATTAATGAAGTTTACTTAAAGATTATATACTTACAAAGTTTTACATTTCCCGTAAAGTTTAAAATGTATAAAAATGTATATTTAATAGAAATTATTTTACTCATAATAGAAAATAGAAGTAAAAAACTTATAAAATGTGTATCTTCATATAATCCCCCTTAATATTCATCTTTTTTTGGAAATCAAAAGTTCATGATAATTCATACTTCTTAGTAAAATGTATAATTTATCTTAAATTTTAAAATATTTTGAAGATATTCCACTGGCTCTTCAGTTTGGAACTCCTGATTTATGATTTGGCTCAGTATATTGAAAAGATTAGAAGAAGATACAAAGTGAATTAGGAAATTGAGATAGTTCATCCCTTCTCCTGACCACTATCTGTGGGTACACCATTTCACAGAGAATCTATCCAAATATTTTACAAAAAGAAAATGGAGTTCATTCCTAAAGGGGTATGAAATTTAGAGCTGATAAGTTTCAATCAAACAATTGAGGGGTGCTGCCATGTAACCATATCTCTTCAACCCTCTTGTTGGGATTAGTATTCTCTCTGTCCCTATCTGCCTGTCTATCTATCATCTATCTATCTATCTATCTATCTATCTATCTATCTATCTATCTATCTACCTATCTATCATCTATCTATCTATCTATCTATCATCTCTGTAAAACAATGAGTCATGTATTAGATATCTGTTTCTCTTGGCTCTGTTATGATTTAGCTGTAT
This sequence comes from Myotis daubentonii, assembly GCF_963259705.1. Lineage (NCBI taxonomy): Eukaryota > Metazoa > Chordata > Mammalia > Chiroptera > Vespertilionidae > Myotis > Myotis daubentonii. The sequence continues at coordinate 43,907,308 of NC_081844.1, read as the reverse complement.
GTCCTTGGATTTATCATTTAACCTTTTTGTGATTCAGATTAGAGAAATTCACTCTGTAAATTAAGGGATGTGAACCCATTCTTCTTGCAATGCCCTCCTAATACAAATATTGTAAATTTCTTCAATTATTAATATTACATTCTCTACCTCCATCTGCATGGGGACTTTCAGAATCAGAGGAAAGACTGTCCATGGCTTTCACCCTTTTCACATCATGAAATGCCGGGGTCCTGCCCCAGCGGGTCCAGGGGGTCCCCAAAGGTGTGGACGGAGTCGGCGAAGAAGGAAGGACACGGAGACAGCGTTCAGTTGATCAGCAGCCTAGCCAGGATCTCTAGCCCGGATCTCCAGCCAAGTTCTTGTCTGGATCTCCAGAGAGGTTCTGCTTCGGATCTCCAGCGAGGTTCTGTAGCCATGTTCCCTCGCTAGGTTCTCCAGCCAGGTTCTGTCCAGGCTCTCCAGTCAGGTTCAGTGTCCAGGTTCCAGTCAGGTTCTCCTGCCAATCTCTGTAGTCAGGTTCAGTCCAGGATCCCTTGCCATGTTCTCCCGCTAGGCTCTGTCTCTAGGCTCCGAGGCCAGTCCCGGTCCAGGATCCTCTGGCATGCTCTCGCCAGCGAAGTTCTTCTGTCTCTAGGCTCCGTGTAGGTTCTGTCTTCTGAATTCTGTCTCCTGAGTTCTGAGTCTTTCTGTCTTGTTACAACTGTATTTATACCAGTTGATTTAATCCTATCAATCTCTATTACAAAGGTTAGGGCGTTTCTTATCTCCATTCCAGGGAGAAAAGATTATGTAGTTTAAGCATGATTGTTCGTAGTTAAAGGGATTAATTACCCGCCTGGCACTTAGTTGAGGGGTTTTATTCCCTCCCTAACTTCAGGGGAAAATCCCTACCTGGGGATTCAACCTTTCTCGGAGAGGTGACCTTGGTTAAAACACAGCGCCAAGAAGGTGAGCAAACATATTAAGAACAGTATGCCATATATGCCAGGTCCCTTGAAACAGCAAGGATGGACCGGCTCCCGGCAATGAAAATTCAGACACAGCTCTTTTTGTGAATTAACAGAGATGGAGGGAACCTGAGCACTGGAGCCTAAGGAGGGCATGAAATGGGAAGTGCTGGAAATCACTGTCATATTTTCTGGGAGAGAAGATCTTTCACTGAATCTATAGAGCATTTTCCCCCAGGGCTATTTCTAATAAAGTAATAACTCAGCCAGAAAACGTTCCTCTTGAAAACTAATGCCAATCATTAAACTGGGCTCATAATACTTCCTGTGTGCTTTTATTAAACTAGACTTACAGGAGATCTAATTATCTGTCAAATAATGAAAAATGAGTCACTCGGAGATTAATTAATCAATATATGCAAATCACACTGGAGATGATAAATGTTTTCACAGAGAAAGAATGGAAACTACCCAACTGGATGCTTACTCCTCAGCTTGGCCGTCAGAATTCTCCTTGTGACAGTTTCTCAGACTTGTACAGTGAGGCCTCTGGGGATGTCATTGCCAAAAGCCTCCAGTGATCATTTGTAGTCAGCGTACCTGCTCCAAATATTCTCAGCTATATTTTAATTCCCTTTATTTCAAATTTCCTTTCGCATTTTTATTTTGCCCCTAATCCAAATTCTGTACTCATTTATTCCATTTATCTGGCATTTATATCTTAGGCTGTTTTTTTATGTGACATCAGATTGATTCCGCCTTAGTGGAAAAAGCTAAATCACAGACTTATTCCCTTCCTTTTACTCTCTCAGTCTCCTTACAGTGCTCTCAGCACTGTGGTAATTTGAAAATAATATAACACCCATATCTTACCAATCAATGAAAGTACATTCACTTTAAATGTTGTCTTCTATGTCTTGCTTATCTATGTATAAAGGACAGTTTTATATGTAAATACACAGATTTTAAAAATAAGAATTGCATGTGTGCGTTCTTAGTCACCTGATATTTTATTGTGTCTGATAGGCTCAGTAAGTTTTTCCTTAGCTGTACTCCGTTAGATGATACACATACACAACTTCTGAGTTATGATTAAACATATTAAATTTCCACAGCTAAAATGTACTCACAAGAAAATTTCACTGGGAATATATTGATCTTTCCCATTTGCCTTCAATTTTTTGGTTCGCAAGAGGAAAGAACCAATATTTAATCTAATATGGAAAATTTAATATATGGAATATGTGGAACAGTCAATGTGAGAGTACATGTTCAATAGCATTTATATGTTTATTGAGTTAAATACTCAACTGTCAGATTCCTGGCCCTCCTTCTCTTTAAGATGGCACTTGGTGGAGAGGTGAGTGTGGTTTATGAGATGTCTTGGCAACAGGAGAGCAATGATGTCCCCAGATCATCAAGATGTGTTCTACATCCTTGCTCATCTCAGCTATGGAAGGGCAGTTGTGGGCAACTCTGGACATTAGCATATAAGGGGGAGAAGTCCAAGATATGAGTGTTTCTCAGTGTTCGCTGTCAAACCATACAGCTGGTGAATTTATGAGCTTTATGTGTTTATTTTTGGTCACCATTGGGTCAGAGCCAAGTAAACTCTCATGATGGTTTAGCCTCATCATTGCTTTCTCTGAAGCTGAAGAATCCTCCTAAAGACTAGCCATGTCTCTCACACAGTTCCAGCCAAGTGGTCTACCACATAACCCCTGGCTCCTGGAACAGTCTGTCTCTGACATGGTCATAAACAGTTCCATCTGTCAAACTCGCCAACCAGAATCTCAGCTGGCATGCCAGTTCCTCCATCGGGAGCAGAGAAGAAATTTGGGACCCATTCATGCCACTTAGGTGTTAAAATTAATTCAAGAGAGTTATATTCAGCACCTCCCTCTGCCCAGTTGTGCTTCATATCACTGCAATGTGGCCCTTTCCGGAGTCTGAAAAGATGCTAGAAGAAACCACTTTATCCTTCAGTGTTTTCTTAGTACAGAATATATATGGGGGGGGGGGGATGAAATAAAAATTTTAAAAAAAGCCATTTCTCCACATCTCAACCCAAATGAAAGGCTAAATAAACTGATCGCTTATCTCTCCTACCTCCTTCTTCCCTCTTGCCTGCATATCACTCAGCGACCAGAGGATCCTGCATTGGGTCCTCCTATTTGGAAAGGCACATTCCTTAGGTCAACTTGGCCATGTCTATTCTTTATATAATGAAGGGATGGGGATAAAACAAATCACAAAATATTGGCACTCCACCAAATCTAGAATTCATGGTTATTTTATTGTTGCATATATCTCATCTCATATGTCGGAGACCGAATATTAACTCATTCTTCCTCTGTGCATTTTCACTCTAACAATGTTAAATCTCATCTCTACCACCCACGGCCAGGCGCTGGATGCTCTTTTTTATGGTAAAGAAGATACTGCACAGAAACTTGGAAAAGTGAAGAACATTTCAACATCTTTGAAATATTACCACTGCTGCAAAGAAAAACAAAATAAAACAAAAGAACCCACATTTAAAGAAAAGATATTTCATAAAGTATTCAAGAAAGATAAAAGCTAACTCTAAATAATGATAGAACTTTCTTAGGAATTACCAATGTGTTTGCGATTCAAAGGTTTTTGTCCCAATAATTCTATATAAATTGTCAGTTAAGTACCGTTACAAAGGAAAACCCGTGCTTACTTTACAGGGAAGCAGAGAGGAAAGTTACACAGACCCTGCCGTGGCTGCTCAGGATGCAATGGTAAGTAGAACCAGCTCTCAGAATGACTGTAAAGACCCGTTGATTATTAAACTGGTGTGGCCTGGGGAGGTTCTGGTGCTCCTTCCTGCATCTCTGATGTTTCAGGTCCTGTGGGAAGCCTGTCAGCGGAAGACAGGGGAACACAAAACCATGCTACAGGTGATCCTGTGCAACAAGAGTTACCAACAGCTGTGGCTGGGTAATTAGTAATCAGGTTTCTTTTCAGATACTTAACTGATTATATAATAGAAAGCAAGTCATTAACGGGGGAAAAATAGGAGTGGGGGGGAGGAATGTTACATATAAATAGAAGAAAAGCCAGTTATCTCAAAGGTACTGATTTGGAATTGTGTTTATACAGACATGCTTCACCTAAAAACATTACTAAGGCATAAAATTTCCCTATAATTTTATTTTTTCCAATAACTGCTTATAACCTTTAAATAATGAACCTTTAAAAACCATCTCTAATTTTGATGGAGAACTTACTCAACTATCGTGAACATAGCTTAATGAGCCTATTATGAGTCAAGATCATTACTTTTGACATCATGAATTATGTGAAGCTGCTGTATTGATCTAAGAGTTGCACTCATATTAGTTTGCACTTTGATTTTCCCCAAACTGCTGTACCTTAGTGTTTCTCTTATTTTTTAAATTCTTTTATGTTTTCTTACGTATATAAGACATACAGAAATATATAAACATTTTTAAAAGATGGTCTACTTCAACCCAACTCCCACCCCTATACTTTATTTACCTTCCCTGTGTATAGCAATGTAATCAATATTTGTATTTTAAATGTTTATATTTATAAATCTATGATATTTCTATTGAATTATATCAATTTGTTAAAGTATTCCAGGAATTTCAAAATATTTCTGGGCAAGACATAGTGGATGCCATTAATGAATGTTATGATGGATACTTTCAAGAGCTGCTAGTTGCGATAGGTGAGTAATATTTTAGTTAGTGTACAGCAGACCTTTTATTCCACCACAAATGCTGATTGGCTCTGATTATGTTAAAGATGCATGAGTAAGCTATTGGTTGAGTCACTTTCTCCTAAATTTAGTTATTTAGAAGGGATGTTAACTTTATAAAGGAAAAGTACATCAGCTACAGATCCAATGCACTAAACTGGCACACTGACCACTTTAATGAATGAACATACTTCCCTAATAGCTGGTTCAACTTCCATACTAGGAAACATTGGATTCTCAAATGTGTTCTCTCTCTCTCTCTCTCTCTCTCTCTCTCTCTCTCTCTCTCTCTCTCTCTCTCTCTCTCTCTCTCTCTCTCTCTCTCTCTCTCTCTCTGGTAATTGGGATCTCACACCTTTATATTCATTTGTTTTCCATTCCCTTGTTAAAGAGCAGATTAATGCTAACAATATGGGTTATTTTTCTGCATGAGGAAAAGAGTGTTTTGATACCATGCCTAATAAATTGATGCCTTTAGGGGTAAGTCTTACTATAGAAAAAGATTTACCAAGTTGTTCCTTTAGTGGTGATTTCTTCAGGCTACTGTGAGGAAGTATACTTTCCGCTTCTTCCTAAGTGAATGAAAGTATCCCTACATAAAGGAGAAACAGTGGTAACTATCCGTAAAAACTGCTATTAACTTCCCAAGCTTTCCTCTGTGCTGTGCTATGGCTTGAGAGCACACATTGCAAACATTACAAATGAGGGATCGTTTTAATATGTTGCTTTTAGTAGGCAAACATTAAGTACTCAGATATTTGTTGAATGAATGAATATTGTGGTTTTTCCATCTCTAAAGTGACAAAGACATACATGGGCATGGAAGCTGAAAAATAACAGAATTTTAAGAAATTTTAAGCTAGGGTTCCATAAAAAAGGTTTGGTGGGTTCTATGAAATCCCTAAAATAGTATACAAAATATGAACACTTGTGTATTTTTCTGAGAATAATGTACATACATTTCAGTAAATTTTCAATATAATTTAATAATTGCATACTCACATCTAAACTCCTCATTTTGCACACAAGGCCTAAGGAGGTTAAGCGACTATTCCAAAGTCTGTCAACTAATTAGCTATCAAGATATAACTAGAACCCATGCCATCTGAATCTCCAGATAGAGCTCTCTTTCCACTAGACTGCAGCCACAAACAAAGTAAAAAGAACGAACTCTTACCATTCACAACAGCATGGATGGACATGGAGAGCACTGTGCTAAGTGAAATAAGCCAGTCAGAGGAAGATAAATATCACATGATCTCACTCATTTGTGGAATATAATGAACAACATAAACTGATGAACAAAAATAAATCCAGAGACAGAGAAGCATCAAACAGACCGCAAACTTCAGAGGGAAGGCAGGGGAGCAGAGGGTAAGAGATCAACCAAAGGACTTGTATGCATGCATATAAGCATGACCAATGGACACAGACATTAGGGGGGTGCATGGGGGGGTGGCCAGGGAGAGGTCAATGGAGGAAAAAGGAGACATATGTAATACTATGTGTAATAATTTAAACAATAAAGAATTAAAAAAAATAAAAATAAATAAATAATTAAAATTAATAAAATAAAATAAAAAACACACAAAAAAAGCACAAAGCAGTGGGCGTCAGACAGGAAATAGTGGACATTAGAAATAACAAAACAATTTAACTGTTTCATTCATTCATATTAATTATTTATTATTTTGGTCATTGATTTAGGCACTGCATAGGGGACAGTAAAACCACAACAAAAGCAACACAAGTCCCCATCCTTAAGGCACTTACATTCTAGCAGCATTCTATTTATTTTGCATAGAAGTTATAGACATACATACATTACTCATTTCTTTCTTAATTGATTGATTTATTCAAATAAACAATATTGAATGTCTATAATCATCAACTGACTTTTATCAAGGACTACTGTTATCTAGACTCTTAGGCTGTTCTAATGCCATCATTGTTTTGATGAAATGATTTCTAACACTGATATAGACCAGTTATTTTCCATATAGTTTCTTCTTAAGAGATTTAGATCTATTCACAAATCTATATCCTAAAAATAGTGTTCAGGAAGATGAACCACTTGTAAGGGGTATGTCACATTGAATTCTACAGTAATAAAAATCTATAACAGTGGTGGTAACCTGGGTCTTTTTGAAGCTCTATTAATTTTCAGATAAAGAGGACACATTTTATGGAGGAAATAAGAGAGTTTCAAGAGACAGAGATAAATGAAAATCTGAATTAATCATTATAATATTATTTCTTTATGTTTTTTATTGGTTACCACTAATCTCAATGTTGAAATTGCAATACAGTATATAATGACAGATCCTACATAGAGCTCACAAAGACCTTTCCAAGACTGTAACAGAAAAATAGTGTGCTCATTGTTTCTCAAATTTTGAAGAAAATATATATTGTCACTCTCAAACTTTCTTTTTTTCTCTGATTTTTTTCTAGTTCTCTGTGTTCGAGACAAACCAGCCTACTTTGCTTATAGACTACATAGTGCAATCCATGTAAGTATGACCCACATATTTAAAAAATTTCTCCAGAAGTCGTGTCTACTTCCTCAAGTTACTAATTTTACTTCCATTATTTAAATATTGATTGTCATTTTTAAACTTGTGTACAAGTATACTCATTAAAAAGAAAATATGTTCAAGTGAAAAATATATTATATACCAAATGATACCCATCAAATAAAAATAATCCTCTGCTTTCTATATCAAATTGAGGAACCTAAGAAATATGATTCCTTGGGGCCTATCTTCTGCATGTGCTTTAGCATTTCTTAGCAACTGAACAAACTGGTAAATCCAAATGCTTCATTCTTTTTTCCTTAATCTTCACCCGAGGATGTGTTTATGGATGAGAGAGAGAGAGAGAGAGAGAGAGAGAGAGAGAGAGGGGTTGCCTCTCAAAACCTAGGTATGTGCACAGGACAATGATGCTCTAACCAAATGAGTCACCACGTTGAGTTAAATGCTTTTGTATCTTGCTAAAGACCTTAACCTCATACTTATTGCAAGTGCAAAACATATGGCATAGAGCAGAAAATGTCAAAACATTACATACTCTGCGTAAGAAATTGCACATTCCTGAAATTTAAAAACACAAAATAATGTCAGTGGTTATATTTAAACATCAAATCTTATTTTAAAAATAATACTCAAAAAATATAGTTAGAGAGCAGTAAACTCTAAAACTATTTTTGTTAAGTGAGAATGTTTTTCAATAGTTTAGTATGCTAGTCAATTTCACATCTTTTGGTTCATTCATTTTTAAAGAAACTAACACTTAAATGCCTGAGAAAATTCATACCTTATCCATTATGTGCACAAAACATATGTAGAAAAAGAAAAGGCCTGATACAAATCATTATACATATGTCGAAGCCTTGAAAACTCAATGGAAATTATTTAAAACAATTCACTAGTACGGTAATTTTAATCGTAAGAGTATTTTTTTCTCAAATAAATTTTAACAAACTTCTTATAGTTTGTTAAAATTATAGTTCTTATCCCACCACACTGGGATATTATGCTAATTGTCAAGAATATTTCTGTTACATACATTGTGTAAAGAGTATTTTTCTTATTTATGTGCAAGAACCTATGTGTCCTCAGAACAAAAAGGAAGATTAAATGTCCATTATCCTCCATTTCTCTTTTATTCTATTTCCAAGCAGAAAATGTTGATTTGATTTTAAAAAATTATATAAAAGGGTGTATTGGGTAATGCTATTAGATGATTACAACAGTTTTCTTCTCCAACAATAGAATAAAGCTTCACCTGTGAGTGAAGATGGGAACATAATCACAATTACCGACTCTAATTATGCCCACATGAGGGCTACTTATTCTGCTAAATAAAAACTGTACCCCTGCTGTGTGTTGCAATGCAAACAGGAAGTTATGTGCACCCCCAAATGGTATGAAAGTAAAGAGGGGGATTATATATTTATCAAATCATTAAATTTGTCATACATGAGGCTCTTAACTGTACAGTATTGGCCCAAAGCTGTGTTCACAACCCCTGGCCAGAGAAAATCTTTGTGTCTTCCTCCAGTGAATGATATGTGAGTTAAATATGGAAATTTGGTTAGATCACTCACTTTAGTCACCTCAAATTAGGTACAGCTTGTTAGTGGGCCTGCACCTAAAACATTGACATCAAATATTAGTTTATGCTGACTGGCCACTGGATGTCACCATTCCTCCATTTAAAGAGACAAGTTGTAAAACTATTCTTTCTGAAGCTAGTACACAAATATTGATTTTTTTATTTTTATTTTTCAGTATTTGAGCTTAAATCAGCAAATATTTCAAGTACCTAAAATTTTAATTTTTATAATTGAATCTGACTTGGGCACTCCCTGAATGGTGATGCCCGTGGTTGAGGGATGCAGGGAGAAGAGCAAGTTGCTATAGAAAAGAAGAGGGGTCTATGTTAGACAGATAAATTATAAGGTACTATTCTCTAATTTTTTTTTCTTCCCTTTTCTGTATCTTTTAGGACTTTGGTTTCCATAATAAAACTGTAATTAGGATTCTCATTGCCAGAAGTGAAATTGACCTGATGACCATCAGGAAACGATACAAAGAGAGATATGGAAAATCCCTATTTCATGATATCAAAGTAAGTCTCCCATACATGATTTATTTTGACCCATAGTTGGTTCTTTTTGAAACTTATAAACTCATAAATAATTGATAAGTATTTCCTTTGGATTGATTTCATGAAGTAGAATTACTTCATTGATTAATGTTAACATTTAGAAGTCTTTTTAAGGCATATTGCCAATTTGCCCCCCCCACACACACACACACACACTATCAAGATTTATAGCAATATTAGGAAACTTCTTTCTAAAGCTGAGAAGAAGATTTAATGCTACTTCAAGTTACTCTTCTTATAAATACACATTAGGGTTCAATCAACTGTATATAAACCCCATTCTATCGACCATGGTATTATATTTCAGCAACTTCCACTGGGAATAATTCTCAGGAAACATTAAAATCTTTAGATGAAAAAGTAAATACTTTTGAATAGGCTAATAGCCCATGGGTCTTTCATACTGTAGTTCAGAGAAGTTATGCTTCTTTTTAGAAATATTGTGACATTTTATTTAAAAGGCATTATTTCTTACAGAATTTTGCTTCAGGGCACTACGAGAAAGCGCTGCTTGCCATCTGTGCTGGGGATGCTGAAGACTACTAAATCAGGGGAAGGCTTTGGAGCACTGTGCACACCTCTTTATAGACATGTCAAATACAGATTTTGTCGTGAATTTGCATTGTTAGTAGCATTGTAACAAAACTATGAATCCTAGTCCCTCTTCTATCTTTAAAATTATTCTAAGCCAAAGAAAACTGTGTTGATACATTTATGTGAGACTGGGTTTTTACTTATTATCTAAATCAAACATTTATTAAATTGTGTATAATGGAATAATAAAAAATTATTACTTTGAATTAGATTTTATTTAAATATAAACCATTGACTTTGTACAACAAGAGATTCTGCTTATGGCTGCCCTTAGCATGCTTTGGGAGACCAATGGAAACACAATGTGTGGCCACACCCTTTAGAAGAATTTTTAAAACTCTTGGACAAATGCAATAAATCTAAAGTGAACATGTAAAGCCACCTGTAAAAGCAGATAAAGTGTTCTGGCCCTGGCCAGGTGCCTCAGTTGGTTGGAGCATTGTCCCATACACCAAAAGTTTGTGGATTTGATCCAGGGTACGTATGGGAAGCAACCAATCAATGTTTCTCTCTCTCCCTTCTTCTCTCTCTAAAATCAATAAACATATCCTCAGATGAGGATCAAAAAAGAAAAAGAAAAGAAAGGTATTATACAGCACAATGCAGTCAGATATATGCTTGTCAGACTTAGATGTGCAAGACACTTTGATGTAAAAATAAAAGTGTGTGTGTGTGTGTGTGTGTGTGTGTGTGTGTGTGTGTGTGTGTGTGTGTTTGATAACCACTCTGGTAAACGCAATTTATTTCTAGCTAATTTTTTTTTAATGTTGGTGCCTAAACAACCATTTGCTCATTGCTTTTTGTTTTCACTTCTTAACATCAGCATCAAAGTCTTTTGAAAATTACTACACGCTTTGTGCCATCAGTTTAGCCTGATCCCTTATGTGTTTCAACATTCAGTAAATTAGGAGCAGCAAGCAACAACAACAACAAAATACTCACTGAGGTCAGATTTGGGGGAGAATCTAGACTAATGCCACAACGTAGCCTAGAGTAAAAGCAGAGATGAGCCCACAACAGAGGCTCCCAACGTAAGAGGAAACACAAAAACTGAGATCATGGACAGCAGTGATTCATGAAGTCACCCAAGGAAAATGAGGACATATATGCAATAAAGCTAGATGAACTGGTGAAACAGATAGAAGTGCTTTACTCCACTGCAACATTTTTTAGTTGCCTATTGCCCATTTCCTGTAGATCTGTTTCTACTGGTCTCAGGAGAAAGGAAAGATGTACTCAGAAGCCAGTGTCTGATGGGAGGAATGACACAGGACATTTAGCACACAATGCCTGGGTACAACATAGGACAATTCAGACTTCTGAAATTACTCTCAAGATTCACAATGAAATATTACTCAGCCACAGAATGAAATCTCACCTTTTGCTACAGCATGGATGGACCTAGAGGGTAATATGCTAAGTGAAATAAGCCAGACAGAGAAAGACAAATACTGTATGATTTCACTTGTAAGTGGAATCTAAAGAACAAAAATAAATGAAAAAACAAAATAGAAACAGGCTCATAGATATAGTGAACAGACTGATGGTTGCCAGAGAGGGGAGGTTGTGGGGCTGAGTTAAAAAGGTAAAGGGATTAAGAACAAATTGGTAGTTACAAAATAGTCACAGTTACACAAAATGTTAAGTACAGCATAGAGAATATATCAATAATATTGTAATAACTATGTGTGGTGCCAGGTGAATATTTGAAATATTAGGAGGATCACTTTGTAAAGTATATGATTGTCAAACCACTATGCTATAAACCTGAAACTAATTCAAAATAATATTGAATATAAGCTGTTGAAAAATAAAATAAAATAATTCAACTTATTGCTATGGTATATGATGTTATATTATTTTAACTTGAGCTTGGTTTCTATCTTTTGAAATATCATTACATTTAAAGCTGAAAATAGTAATTGCTCAAGACATCTGACATAGCTACTATACAAGCTAAAATTCTTGGAAGAAAAAAATTGTTAGAATTGCTGTTGAGAATTTAGATAAAAAATAAAAAATTTCCTCAATGGACATCTTTCAATAAGTTTTTCAATAAACTGTGAAATCTACACTTTAGCTAGGTAATACATTTTATTTCATCAGCACAGAAAGAAAATCAAATAAAAAACAAATCCAGACTTAAATGATGAGAGGCTTTATTTGAAGAAAAACACACAATTACTACTACAAGCGAGGCCTAGTGCAATAGGGAAAGGGGGCGCTGATGAAATAGGAAAGCACTCTGCCTGTGAGATTTTCGGTGGTCTCAAGGTCAGTCAGAACATAATTTTAATTTCTATTGATAGAAAAACAAGGCTAGAAATAATTATATATGAAGAAATGGCATGAATGTGTGGTGATCTGGGGATGTCTTTGGTTGAGCTTCCTAGTCATAGTTGCTCTGAGATTGGACAGTTGATCAGAGATAGCTGATCGGAGAATGCCCCTAGGTGATTTTCAGGAAGGCCCTAAGGGTAGATTAAAGGCCAGGACCTGTGGGGAGGGGAGAAGCCTAACTAACATTGGTCAAGGCAAGCAAGCAGGTTTTTGTCAGCAGGAGAGAACAGTTCAGCTAATCATTTAGGAGGCAAAGAATGGGAGTTGGGAGTGTATATTGAAGATTATCATAGGAACACAAGGGTGTTACCTGTAAATCTAATCTATGTCACAGAAGAAAGGGTGGTTTTTTGCGGTAAACCATTTTGTGAGACACAAAAGGGCAAGAACATTTCTTGGCCATTTCTGTTTTCTAGGAGCACAGCACTTGAATAAAATGTAATATTCAGTCTATTGCTTTTTTTCCTAAGACTGAATTGAATGCTTTACTCAGCTGTTTAAATGCTAACACAACATTGTCATCTTCATCATCACATAATTCACTCAGTGAAATCCTGTAAAAGATTAAGAGTTTAAATTATTACCATTGTTATTTCTACTTAATGGTACTTTGCTGGTTATAGGATCTTTAAATGCAAAAATCTTTACTATACCTGATGGACTGAACAGTCAGTGCAAAATCCCTGATAAGGGTAAAAGCATCTCCCATATTTAACCTATGGGGGGGAAAAAGACAAAGTAACATTTAAAGAATACATTGCTTTTTGGTGTGTTATCAATCTACAGTAAAGGAAATAATAAGTGACTACCTAATTCTGACCTTTCCACAAAAAAATAAAAACACATATGGAAAGACTGCAGAGAAGTGTTTGTGTCCTTTGCACCCAGTATTTTACTATGCTCATTTTACTCCTAAATTGACTAAACTAGTAGAGGTTAATCATTTCTATAAAAAAATTATGACTTGCAGTTTTCATATATCAGCATATTATTATTATTACTGAATTTAAGTATTTCACACATGTTCAAAACAGTGCCAAATATAAGAGATGCCACTGAAATGCAGTGTAGGCAGCTCCAAGGACCCATCTCTTCACAGAAACATCAATATATATACTACACATATATATTATATGTATAGATGTATAATACATATATATGTATAAATGTAAAATATATATATATATGCAGGAACTGTCAGAATCAACCTTGTTAGAGCTCTGGAAAACAGTCAAAGGTTTAACTCAAATAATGAAAAAGGTTAAAAAAGGTAGGGGAAGCTTTGTGAGATCTTTATTTGCCCTCTCCCCTCAGTTCTTCCAGCACAGGGGCAGTCTCTGTTCCCAGTGTGGCCCTGACCCCTGATTCCAGGGGGAGCAGAGCAAACCTTAGTAACAAGGGGTGTGTTCATCAGTCTGTTCTAACCTGTCTGGGAACTGTGTGAAGGCCTGAGGTGAGGCACTTGTCTGTGTTTTGCCCAGCTCGAAACTCAGGAAGGACAAAGGGAAAGTCAGGGGAACTACTGCAGCTGCCTAGGGCGAAAGATTGTAGTTGGGTCAAAATGATTGAATAATGAAAGCCTGTGAGAAAAAGCTGGAAAAGAGTAACCAGTATATTAAACATTTAGAAAACCATTCTCATACCTAGGGCAGGACGCATGCTCAGGAAATACCTGAGAAGACCCCCTGGCTGATCTCTAAGATTAGTGCAAGCAGGAAGTGAAGGGTAAGGCAGAATTGTCAATGAACTTAGTGTGGATAGGAGTATCTTAACATAGAGCTAAACTGCAAAAATTGGGAGAAATTTTTTCTTCATTTTTCCTCCTCTTCTCCTCTTCCTCCTTCCTCTTCTCCCCCCCTTCTTGTGTTCAAAAACATCTTCGTCAAAACACTAGCTGAATACAAACTAAAGACACAAGGACTTCAGAGATCGCACACAATGAAGAATACAGACTTTAAAAAATTTATTTAGAAAAGCCACTAAGCAAAACAATAGCTATCATGAACATCTAGAAACAAAAACAACAAAACCTGAAAATCGAGAAAATTTCAGAAATACAACATTTTAATATTCAAATGTACAGTTCTCAAAAACAATTTTGAAGCATGAGAAGAAACAAGAAAATGTGCCCATTGATAAAATTATCAGAAACTATCCTGTAGAAACAAAAAAGGTATAAGACATAAAAAGCAAATACAAAAATGGAAAAGTAAGTTCTTCCTCATCAGTAATTATTTTAAATGTAAATGAATTAACTTATTCAATGAAAAGAAAAAGACTGGTCAAATGGATAAAAAAATAAGCATCATCCATCTATATACCCTTGGTTTAAGGAAAATGTTTAGCAGCTAGATAGAGGTAGTTGTTTGTACAACATTACGAATGTACCAAATGTGGCCAAATTGTTCACGTTCATATGGTTATTTTTATGTTATGTGAACTTCACCTCAATAATAAGTAGTATTTTAAAATAGTTTTGAGTAAAATGCATCTTTATGACTCTTCTTAAGTCACTGCACCTTAAAATCATCCTTATAAGTTACAATGCCACAGCACAACAAACATTAATTACCCAAACACACATATGTCTACTAGTATAAAGATGTTAAAATAGAAAAAGTCATACCAATTATCCAAAGTTAGTGCTGACAGGGAACGGTTTTTATAGAAGTTCAATACATAACCATTCAATGGACACTTCCTTCCATTTGTATCATATTTATTCAAGCAAAGGAAAGGGATGTTTTGAACATTCACATCAATTGTTCGTAACATAGCCTGAGGAATGCAGAGATTTTAGACTGTTAGCATTTTCTTTTGAGATATGGTTCAATCTATTATAAAACTTGATTATTGTGGTTCATGACATCTAGCTAACTGAAACAACCCAATATATTTAAATAAAATATTGTCAAATGCTCAGTGTTTTAAAGTTCTCCAAACTTGAACATAACTGACCAAATAAAGTCAGTAAAACATCGATATTCAAAATATTAAAAATATTTTTAAAATCACAAAAACTATATATCTAACTTATTCAGAATTTGAAGAGACATAGTTACTTTTATCATCTCAGAAATATATTACAAATATTTTAAAAATAATTTTTCCTTAAAAGATATTTGTGAGCTTACAAACTTCTATTGGTACTAGAGGCCTGGCCTGCAATGAACGCAAGTGTTCTGAGCCTGGCCTGGCCCCCCTGCGACTGGGGGACTCCAGCGGAGTTGAGAGGACTGGGCACTACCATCTTGTGACTATGAGCACCTCCATCTTTGTGACAGAGTGATGCTTAATTTGCATGTCACCCTTTTATTAGATAGGATCAGCTACATGCAACAATAATAGTGCTTGTTCTTTTTTTCCCCCCACATACATCTATTTTGTCCTGCAGGATATAAGTATCTGGTTTTGTCCAAGGATATACTCACAGCCATTGAAATTTATTTTCACCAACATGCTATGGATAAGCTGTCAGGGGTGAAGGTAGGACTGGCAGTCTCATTACTCCCAATCTTGTAGGGCAGTAAAGGGAGCAGCTCTTGTGTCAATTTTAAAAATTAAAGTGTTTGATATGTTCCGGCCAGCATGGCTCAGTGGTTGAACATCAACCTGTGAACCAGGAGGTCACGGTTCAATTCCGTGGTCAGGGCACATGCCCAGGTTGCAGGCTTGATCCCCAGTATGGGGTGTGCAGGAGGTAGCCAATCAATAATTCTCTCCCATCATTGATGTTTCTCTCTCTCTCTCTCTCTCTCTCTCTCTCTCTCTCTCTCTCTCTCTCTCTTTCTCTCTCCCTCTCTAAAATCAATAAAAATATATATATTTTTAAAAGTGCTTAATATGTAAGTATTGAGTTTCTACTCGTCACTGAGCACCATTTTTAGGTGCAGGGATCACAAAAGTTAAGCAAATACAATCTTCCTCAAATATTTTATAGCAGGGCACCAATGTTTTGGTTTTTTTTATTCTATTTTTTAACATTTTTATTTTTTTCAATTACAGTTTATGTTCAGTATTATTTTGTATTAGTTTCAGGTGTACTGCATAGTGGTTAGACAATCATATACTTCACAAAATGTTCCCCTCAATATTTCCAGGACCCATCTGGCACCATACAGAGTTATTATTGACTACGTTCCCTATGCTGTACTTTACATCTCCATGATTATTTTGTAACTACCAATCTGTGCTTCTCCATCCCTTCACCTTTTACACCCAGTCCTCCAATCCACCTCCCCTCTGGCAACCATCAGTCTGTTCTCTCTATCTACAAGTCTGTTTCATGTTAATGTATATTTTGAACTTAATTGTTCTGAGATAGCTCCCAATATTCCTCATTTCTAGCAGGTGATACTGATGTTGCCAGTCTCTGGTTCACACCTGGAGTGGTAAGGGCTTATGCTATAGTGATTCACATAAGTAAGATAACATAATTCATACATGATTATTAACTGAGAAAATAACATTATTTTTGTTATCTAAATAAATTTCTCTATTTTAAAACTACTTATGTATACAAAAAAAGAGAGAGAGAACATTTCCCCCCCACTTCAATGAAAACTACTACCATTATAGAATATGAATAAGATGGCGGTGTTTTACTGGACTCTTAGCTAGTATTATAATCAATAAAATTATTTCTCTTATATGATAAACAGGATATAAGAAAGTTACACATCAAAATTTACATACATCATTTATCACATCAACATCAAATAAATCTTGATCAGTTATGTTGGACAGGCAAGCAAATGGGGAGACAGCAGTTCTGCTCTCGGTCCCAGGCATCAAATGAGAAACCAGTTCAGAGTCTTCACATTCTTTACCTGAAAAGTCTAGTAAGAAATCAAATGAAAAATCAAATAAGAAAATAATTAAACTAAATGATTTAAAACAAGTCATACTTGTTTGTACCATTAGTACTAGGCAAATTATTTGTTTAAAAACAAACACAAAAGTATTTGAGAGGAAAATTTAAGAGTTGTATTGCCAGATGATCACTGAGATCTTCATAAGCTAAAATCATTCTGACATCTGCTAGTGGTTCTATTTTTTGTAGTTATCAATTGGTCCAATTGGCTAAGTCCTTGTCTACACTCAAAACATTAGAAAGACACTACTGACAAAGTAGAAAGCATGCTTCATTGGACACTAGTGGATCTGAGGACCCCAGGTCAAAAACCAGGGGCATCCACCTGAACTTTAGAATGAATTTCATTATCAGTTCATTCTTCTCAAGATCCTATGGACCTATAAAAATTGCAAAATTACTCATAATAGGATTAAAAGTTGACATCATGCCCACTGTTTTACACTAATGCTATTATTATTCATATTCCAGCAGAAGGGAGGAAATCCCTACTTCATTCATCAGGAGGCAAAAATAACAGAGGAACATTTCTAGGTCTTGTGGAGCTCACTCATGTCACGCCAGAACTGAGTGGTGAGTTTGGGAAAGAAGCTATTATCATGTCCATCTTAAATTGTCCCCTACTATCTATCTATCTATCTATCTATCTATCTATCTATCTATCTATCTATCTATCTACCTACCTACTTACCTACCTACCTACACCTACCTACTTACCTATCTGTCATCTGTCTGTCCTCTTCCCTTCTATCTTCCTCTACTTCTTCCTTCTCTGACTTCTTTCTGTGACAATAACACTCTTATTTCTGTGTCTCATTGTTTCCCGTTGAATAATTCACTGCCTTTATTCTGTTGTTTTCTCTGCCTCCCTTTGTCTATCATGTTTGTTATTTTGTACTGTTCTCTATTGTTGTCTATTTTCTGTCGCACTCTCTTAGTCTGTATATCTCTCTCCTATCTTTCTGTCCATGTGTTTGTCTCTTCCTATTTCTCTATTTACGTTTCTTTCTCTCTCTCTCTTCTCCTTCCCTGTGTGTCCTCTATGGATCTATTCCTCTATGTATTTCTACCTTTCCCACACACACTTCTCTGTCAGCCTTTCTTTTTTATTTTAAATATATATACTTTATTGATTTTTTGCAGAGAGGAAGAGAGAGGGGTAGAGAGTTAGAAACATCGATGAGAGAGAAACATTGATCAGCTGCTTCCTTCACACTTCCTAGTGGGAATGTGCCCGCAACCAAGGTACATGCCCTTGACCGGAATCGAGCCTGGGACCTTTCAGTCCGCAGGCCGAAGCTCTATCCACTGAGCCAAACTGGTTAAGCTCTGTTGGCCTTTCTGTTTGTCTTTTGATCTCTGCTTAAGATCCAACTGATTACTCAGAAGATACATACCATGTTTCCATGTTTTCTAATTCAACTTTATCCACATTAATCCCTTGTAAATTGTTCAGTTGATCCCAATTTAGGTGAAAAATACAAATGTCTAATGTTTGACTTTTAAGCATGCAAAATTAAATGTATGGCTAGGATTTTTTATAAGTAACCTCTCAATTATTAACAACTATAATTATCTGCATTATTTGTTTTAATTAGAGGTGGTAATTGCACAACATTTTACTGAACCAAATGCTACTTCAGTATTATATGGTACTTGGAAATTACATAATTATATATTGTGTATATGAATTTCACCTCAATTAAAAAAAATCTTTGGGAAAATTATGCCTATTATTTGTCAGTATTATTTATTCACATGTCATTTCTCATAAATTGTATTTGTTTCCTAATGCTGATGTAGCAAATTACCACAAACCTTATGGTTTAATGCAATCCAACTATTATCTTATGATTCTGGAAATCAGAAGTCTAAAACGGGTCTCACTAAGCTAAAACCAAGGTCTAGTCAGAGCTGTGTTTGTTCTCTGGAGGCTCTAGTGGAGAATCTACTTCCCTGCCCTTTTCAGCTTCTAGAGGCTGCGGTACAGTCCTTGGTTTGTGGCCCCTTCCATCTTCAAAGCCAGTGTTGATTGGTCAAATCTTTCTCATGTCACCTCTTTCTAACTTTGATTCTTCTGCTTCTCTCTTTTCCTGAAAAGGGCTCTTATGATTACTTTAATCCAGGATAATCTTCCCATCTCAAGGTCAGCTGATTAAAAAAAATGTAATTCAGCCCTGGCTGGTTTGGCTTACTGGATAGAGCGTCGGCCTGGGGACTGAAGGGTCCCAGGTTCGATTCTGGTCAAGGGCATGTACCTTGGTTGTGGGCACATCCCCAGTAGGGGGTGTGCAGGAGGCAGCTGATCTATGCTTCTCTCTCATTGAGGTTTCTAACTCTCTATCCCTCTCTCTTCCTCTCTGTAAAAAATCAATAGAATATATTTTTAAAAATGTAATTCAATCTGAAATCTTAGTTTCCCCTTTGCTACACAACATATTCTCAAGTTCCCAAGATTAGGACCCAAATATCTTTGAGGAGAGGCCATACTCATTACCAGCTAATTTATCATTCCATGGTTGAATTAACTGACTATTTTCTCTTTGTCCTTCATAAGCCTCTACATTCCAATATAACATGCTATCTGGAAATATGACTAAACCAAATCAGTCCTTACTGCTCCTCTTTATCTTTATCCTATTTTTTTTCTGATGCTTCTGGAAAACAGAATTCTGCCACCTTCCCATTTTCTTCTTATCTCTCAATCCTTCTCTCTTTCCATTTGGGGGTCCTGGGTATATTCTCTACTTCCAAACCCTTTACTTTATCTGGAATACATTACTGAATTTTTCTTATATTTTTATTTTCTTTTTCATTTATTCTACCCTTTACTCAAAGACATGGTCAAAGCCTTAATTTATTTAATGTCCCACCTAGTACTCAAGGAAGTAGAGCATACTGATGACCACTAACAAATATGACAATATTCCTTTTCTTATATTCCCAAAGTTAATTCTAATTTGAAAATTTAACTAGTTAATAGCATCAATACCTACTTAAAAAATATCATCAATAGGAAAGGAGATGTTTTAGAATAAGTTTAGAACAGCTTATAATGACATCAGAAAATATAGAAATATCTTAAGTAAAATCAAATCTATGGTGACTTAGCTAATTCCAAATTATATGATTTCAGTATATGATTTCCACAGCATAGATCTGAAAGATTATGCAAGTTTCCTGTGCATTCTTTTTGCAATAGTTTTGTCCTTATTTTGTAAAGTTAGTTTTATCTCAACATATTTACATTTATTTTCTTTTATGGACCTCACATTCTCTTTATGTATATTCACAATCTTACCAATTTCTGAGAGAGGTAGTTGGGATTCTTTTCTCATGTCAGCCAACTTGGAAATTGTTAGGAGGAAGGAACCAAAATACTCTTGAATTCTGGTGTTGTGTTCCTCTACCACTGCAGCAAATTTCTTGGGAAGATTATCTAGAATTACCTAGGAACAATAAATTTGATTATTGTTGTTTTCTGTGTGTTTTTTTTTTTAAAGCAGAAGATTACCAAAGCCTGTGAGACACAGGGTCATAATATATTTACAAATATGGATGAGGATATAGTTTAAATTCTATTATTTAGAAAAGTATAAATAAAAAACTAAAATCCCTTGTGATCCTACTGTTACAGTAGATAGTGAGTTACGTATTAAAGAAGGGAGCTAAACTGGCTAAGCCTGATCCACTAGGAAGTTACAGCCTCACAGACACCCAGGGATAGGCACATCCTTGGCCAAAGTCCCAAGCAGGCAGAAAGACCATCTTCCCCGGGAACAACTGGATTACAGGGGGAGGGATAAACACCATGTCCACTGTCTCATCCAAGACCAGGTGACTTCTCCCTGTAGAAGAACTCCAGCCTCTGGGTGCACAGGCTTGCACTTGTCCCTAGGGGGAAATCCCTCTGCTGGGCACAAGCACAGTAGAAGCCAGACGAGGAAGCAGAACTTTGAGGCATGTGCAGTAGGAGCACAGTGGTGACCTTGTATGGGAGGAGTCCAGGATGGAAAAATCAGGGAAAAGAATCAGAGAGAATAAGGGCACAAAACCCCAGGAGATTCGGGAAATGGGGAGGGCCCAGCAGAGCCCCCAGAAGATAAAAGAAAGTGATTGGATATTTTAAAAGGAGGCCTACTCTTGCCCAAGCCCAAGGCAAAGGCCCATCTTGGTCGCACCCATACACTCTTTCCCTTTAGCCAAATGGAAGCACCAAATGTGGACCCGACAGGAACAGAGAATTTGCTGGAATGCTGGACCACTGGAGCCTTGGATGAGGATTAATGTCCTGCAGTTCAGCATCCTGGCCCTCCTCCTGGGCTTGGTGGGGGCAAGTGTGGGCCTGGGGACCCATAGGCTGGACTTCCATGGCGAGAAGGAGTGGAGACATCTGGCCATGGATGAGACATTGGGCATGGTGTACCTGGTCCTTTGTTTTCCCTCCAAAAAATCTGCCACTAAACCTCAACTCCTCCTATGTGTGTACCTTACCGTACTTCATGTGCACTATGTTCACCTTTCCCATAATTATATCGTATTTTTTCTTGTCATTTGGCAAAGAGTAGAATTCCCAGGACAGTGATTGCCAATGGCTGTTAAACTGAGCATTCATGTCTTCTTGTTTCAAATTAAATGTTACTGTGGCCATTATTTCACCATTAAATGTAATTATTAAAATTATCTATAGTGTAATAAAATGTTCTATGTTATTCACTTGCTAAAAATATCTAACAGGAATAAAGTTTTCCTTTTTTAAACAAGACCTAAATCTTTTCCTCATTTGAGAAGTCACTTTATACCAAGAACTGAATGAGACATGGTTAAGACTTAACTCTAGTCAATGACAGCAAAATTTTATTATAGGAAAATATGATTGCATTGCATGTTATAATGGGAAAATATTACATTGAATTGCAAGGTTATGGTTATATATTTTTTCTTACCACTGAATGAGAAAATTCCTTTTTAAAGTTTTTCACACAGGGAGGAAGATAACGTCTTCCAAAAAGATTTGCTAACACCACCACTAATGTTTCCATCACTTCTTCAGAAAAGCTCTTTTGGCCTGTTTAAAATAAGGGGTTTGATTTTTCAAAACTTCAGAGAACAAAATTCATCATTTTAGAAATATAATGATGTCAGTTCTTAACAGCTAAACTTAAAATTTCAAGGGAAGACACCTTTGAAAAAGTCACTTTCCAGATGTTTGGTGATTTTAAAAAAATATATATTTTATTGATTTTTTACAGAGAGGAAGGGAGAGGTATAGAGAGTCAGAAACATTGATGATAGAGAAACATCGATCAGCTGTCTCCTGCACACCCGCTACTGGGAATGTGCCCACAACCAAGGTACATGCCCTTGACCAGAATCAAACCTGGGACCCTTTAGTCCACAGGCTGTTGCTCTATCCACTGAGCCAAACCGGTTAGGGCGTGTTTGGTGAATTTTTTAATAAATTATAATTATATCTAATAAAGAGGGAGTATGGTAATTGGCCCCCACGCCATCGCAAAGATAGCAGCACCCACAGCCAGTAAGAAGGGGATATGCTAATTGACTGCCCCGCCCTCAAAGATGGTGGCGCCCATTCCTCTCAGCCTCACTGGGGCACTCCCCAGCAGCCCAGGGCTGGCCTGAGGCACAGGCTAGCCTCAGATGGAGGCTGCCCAGCTGATGTCCGAGGCACAGGCAAGCCTTAGATAGCAGCTGCCCAGTCTCTCAGGGCCGCCTGAGGCTCAGGTAACCAGGGCTAACTAAGGCTTGCACTGCCGGCAGTGGCAGCAGTAGAGGTGTGATGGGGGTGTCACCTTCCCTTGATCACTGGGTCGCCTCCCTCCTCTGAGGGCTCCAGACTGTGAGAGGGAGCAGGCCAGGTTGAGGGACCCCTCCCTCCAGTGCATGAATTTTCATGCACCAGTCCTCTAGTGTTACTTTATAATAATGCAGACTAATTGACCTCCTACTAAAAGACTCTTGGTATCACTAAATCCATTCTTAGCTGAAGGAAAAAAACAAAGAAACGAACAGCCATTTGGCCTTTAGTTCTGGAATTGGCCTGGACTCCATCATGGGCTTTAAATCCTCCCTTTGCTACTTTGTTCTACTCAGTTTTTCCACCTCTCTTCAAAACCTAGTAAGAAATGAAGGTCTTATGCTGCTTTCCAAATTCCTTATCAGCCATTTGAGGCCAGATGTTAACCACACCCACTCTGCCTTTGGCACACATTACATTACAAAAAAAGCTCGCAACTACACCTATTGACATGCTCCTGTTATTTCTCTCCCTGAAATATTTGTTTCCTACATTTCCATATGAGCAAATTCCTGCAATATTTTAGCAACTAAATTTCAAGGGAAAACCTATGTCTGATTTTCAATTTTCAATCGGGCGCCATAGCTAACAAAGTCCCATGCCCACACTGATAGCCCCTCATGTGGGAACATGGAAACAAGTCACAACTGACTCAACTACTGGAGAAATGCAGAACATGGAGAATGAGCTCCCAGATTTCAAGCAAGCAAGCAAACAAACAAACAAAAGCACCTTAAATTGATGTGTTTATATTGATAACATTATAGCAATTTCTTTCAGTTGTTTTTTTATTCCTTTAACTTTTTGATACATTACTCACAGAATTTATAAAATAAGTAAAATTTAGTGATTATTATTTTCTATGATTCTTTCATGAAGAACTATAGATTAATAATGGATTAAAGGATTTATAGTTTGATATATTAGTAGTTCTGAAGTATATAATATTTTGATTATTTTTAATGTCATTTTAACAAAAGTTAGTAAATTACTGAAAATAAAATCAACAATAGGATATTAATTATATATTTGAGTTCATTTGAATTTAGAACAGAACACTTTACTTCTGTCTATAACTAATTAAATTTCACTATGTCAAATTTATGGAAAAGGGAAAAATAAGTTACAATTAATAAAAGGAAATAATTACAGAGGATAATATTGCAATGCCAATATATTCATACAGTTACATGTGATTTTGAACTGTTAGCTATATGTTTTACTATGATATAGCTAATGATTAGTACCTAAATGTGAGGATATCACAAAGAGGCCTGTTTTGCATGTCAATGGCCAGGTATAAGAAGGATAAATTAGTTATTTTACATATATTATTGCACTTTATTTCAACAGACTATATATATACAAACAAACAAAATATATATATACATACATATGTATATATATATTAAAAATGTCTTGTAATTCTTGATTAATTTATTATTCTAAGGTTTTTTTTAATTTGAAGCACATTAAATAGTCATTAGAATATTTACAGTATTTTACAAATATACCATGCATATATTAATAATCTAATCTAATAAAGAGAAACATGCAAATTGACCATAACTTCACTATGCCCCAAGCCATGCCAACCAGCCAATCAGAGCAACTATATGCAAATTAACCCAACCAAGATGGCGGCCAGCAGCCATGGACCTGGAGCAAGCAGGAGGCTTGGTTGCCCCAGCGATAGAGGAAATCAAGCTTCCCGCAGGCCTCCGCTAAAGGCAACAAAGTTTCAATCATAGAAGATAAATAAATCCCAGATACCTGCTTCCAGCCAGCCTTCACTGGGATCTTGGTGGCTGGGGGCCATGGCCAGCCTGCAAACAGCCATCAGCTCCTCACCCAGGCTGGCCAGGCACCCTAGCGGGGACCCCTACCCTGAAGGGGCTGTGGCCAGCCTGCAAACAGCCACCAGCCCCTCACCCAGGCTGGCCAGGCACCCCAGTGGGGACCCCCCACCCTGAAGGGGGTGTGGCTATCCTGAAAATGGCCCTCAGCCCATCACCCAGGCTGGCCAGGCACCCCAGTGGGACCCTCACCCTGATCCGGGACACCCTTCAGGGAAAACCAGCTGGCTCCCACCCATGCACCACTCTATCCTATATAATAAAAGGGTAATATGCAAATTGACCCTAACAACAAAACGACTGGGAATGACTGGTCACTATGACACACACTGACCACCAGGGGCCAGACCAGGTGTGGGCAAACTTTTTGACTCGAGGGCCACAATGGGTTCTTAAACTGGACTGGAGGGCCGGAACAAAAGCATGGATGGAGTGTTTGTGTGAACTAATATAAATTCAAAGTAAACATCATTACATAAAAGGGTACGGTCTTTTTTTTTTTTTTAGTTTTATTCATTTCAAACGGGCCGGGTCCAGCCCGCGGGCTGTAGTTTGCCCACGGCTGGGCCAGAAGCTCAATGCAGGAGCTGCCCCACAGGGGGAGCTCTGCTCAGCCACAAGCCAGGTTGACGGCTGCCAGTACAGCGGTGGTGGTGGGAGCCTCTCCCGCCTCCTCAGCAGCACTAAGGATGTCTGACTGCAGCTTAGGCCTGCTCCCCCTTGGCAAGTGGACATCCCCTGAGGGCTCCCGGGCTGCCAGAGGGATGTCTTACTGCCAGCTTAGGCCAAATACGCCAGGGAGCAGGCCTAACCCAGCAGGTGGACATCCCCAGAGGGGTCCCAGACTGTGAGAGGGCACAGGCCGGGCTGAGGGACTCCCCCCCGCCCAAGTGCACAAATTTTTGTGCACCGGGCCTCTAGTACTTTTATAAACATATAAATAGTGTCATAAAATAAGAAAAATGTTCAAAGTACATTAAGAGAAAACAGTTAGAAAGTCACACCTTCCAAAGTGAATTCATTCTGAGGAATATATGGTCATATATAACTACACATGTGCTCCGTGTGTCTATGCACAAATTTAATGAGTAAATATTTGGAAAGTGATAATTGCTTACCTTTTATCTTGATTGGAATACACAGCTTATGAAATAAACGTTTCTTCAGCAAGCTTACTAAAACAAAGTTTGCAGGTTCATGGTAGTGCAAATGTGACACAAGACCAGAATAACCAATGGGAATACATTCTAGATTCAGATATTCCTAGAAATTAATTTTATCATGTTAACCTTGGTCTGTAGTTTTCAGCAATAACAATCAAATAAGTTGTTAATAAAGTACCTTTTAATACAGTAGAGTTAAACATATGTACTAACACCTTAATTTAGTGGAAATAGGTTTAAATCTTACCTCTCTGACCAAGAATTGCAAAGAATATATAAAATAAAACTTTAACATGCAATTGATCTTTGGTTGCTTGAAGGACATCAATGAATATTGGAGAACTGACAATACCTATATATACATATATAAAAACATTAAGTTAGATATTAAGCACATTTTATAGTGTGTCTTCCAAATGTAATATACAAAAGACAACTAAACATTCCTATTGTAGAACAGGGTGCTATATATACTTATATACTACTTATAATAAATGATATGATTTTACATATTTTAAATATATTTTTATTGATTTCAGAGAGGAAGGGAGAGGGAGATAGAGAGATAGAAACATCAATGAGAGAGAATCATTGATCGGCTGTCTCCTGCACACCCCCTACTGGGGATCAAGCCTGCAACCCGGCCATGTGCTCTTGACCAGAATAGAACCTGCGACCCTTCAGTCTGCAGGCCTACCCACTGAGCCAAACCAGCTAGGGCATGTTTTTTATATTTTTAATTAGGCATTGAATATTGCTTTATTATATTACTCTAATTATTATTTATTTTAATTAGGCATCCAATAATGTTTTATATTGTATGTGTGTGTGATAGAAAATGGGAATAAAATCTTGAGGGAAAAATCAATAATCATTTTAATATATGATAAGTGACAAGTTAAATCTCTCTATATAAAAGCCTAGCAACCAGAATGATGGGATGACCAGAACAACCCTGGAATGACTGGTGGATATGACATACACTGCAGCACCCAACCAGCCTGATCCAGGTCCCAATTCCCCCAACCCCACCCAGCCAGCCAGGCCCCCAATTGGCCCCCAACACCCTGATCAGGGGCAGGCCAGCCGGCCAACCACCCGCAGCCCCTCCTCACTGCTGGCCTGGCCTGATGGGCTCCCATCGTGGTGGACCAGACAGACCACACCTGTGCATGAATTTGTGCACTGGACCTCTAGTATGGTATAAAAATGTAAAACCAAGAATTATGAATGTTTCAGTCTTTTACATTTTTAACCATTAGTTATTTTTTTGATTTTTTTTGTTTTTAATTTTTTAAACCGCATATAATTACAGAAAAAAATGTTTCTTTTCTAATATATATAGAACCCAGGGGTAATTATAACAGGACAACCAGGGTCTTAATTTTCCAAATGTTTGAAAGCATGAAAATTAAAAGCATGTTTTTTGACTGAATTAGGGTATTTATAAAGTAGAATCAAATGTTACAGGAGTTTATTTACAGCACATTAATATTTTATTCCCTTCAACTTATGTAAATTATGTAACATAAAATTGAGTCTAAATAATTATGTTCATTCAAGTTATTTAAATAAAATGAAACAGTGTACCTTTGCTTTGGCATCCTCCTTGTCATCTGCTTTGGCAACTAAAAGCATAAGTCTGAGAACCAAGGATATACTTAAAGGAAATTGACCCTTCAGTTTGGGGACATTCGATTTTAAGAGCCTTTCTATCTTAGGTAATGGAATATCATAGAAGAACACATTTCCTATAAGATCTTCTCCACGTCTTCCTGCACGACCAGACATCTAAAGAGATGATCACATAACACTTTTAAATCATTTCAAGCCTTGTCTCTATAAATAGTTAATATCTAACTTACCTATACCACATGAAACATTAAACTTCCAAATATCTTGAAAGAGTCTTTGTTGCTTGGTATAGTAATTTTAGCAAAGTTCAATATATTATTTTACTTTATAAATATATTATCAAAGTGTGCTTGCTTTTTAAAGAAATGCCTGTTTTCAGATCATGACTTTTAAAGCAGGGGCAATTTCTGTCGTTTTTACCAATGTATTTCCAGAAACTAGTCTGAACTGAGAACACTGTAAATACTCAAATTATAATTATAAGTGCTTAGCACCTTTGGGTTCTCAGAAGATGTGGTTACTTCTTTCTATCATTGTTGTTTGAGTTCAATAATATTTATCAAAGCAGGAATATTCTCAGGTAACTAATCTAGTTAGTTAATCAATAAGTGTTCAAAATGTCTTTAAAAGTAAACACACTCATACAATGTCTTATATCCAGAACCATTTTAAAACATTGTGTTTAGTCCAAATGTTTTAAAATAAGTGTGGTTTTATTTTGGCTTACTGAATAAATGTCCTCAATCCCTAATACACAAATGTAACACAGGAAGGTTGTATAAATACCTGTCGAAAGTTCAAGGCATCCAAAAAAACAGAATCTTCCATAAAAACAACAGATTTACATGGCATGTTAATTCCCAAAGCAAGGGTGGAGGTAGCTGTTACCACCTGAAGGTAAAGGATAATAATAATAATAATAATAATAATAATAATAATAATAATAAAGTTAACATAGAATACATAAATGTGTGCATAGTCTTTAAATATTGACTAGGTTAGATCCTGTGAAATTAGTTTTCTTGAGTAAAACTCCAATGGGAAGTAGGTGTCACCAAAAATACAGATGCTACATTTTCTTTTAGAATATTAATGTTTTCCTTAATATTACAATTACTTAGGAATTTAAATTGCAAAATGATGTAAAATCACAGCCATCAAGTAAGCTTTTAATTTTTTGCATAAACAAAAGCACCAAGTTGTAAAAGGAATTTTAGTTTTACATGAAAACATTTCTAAGGAAATAGTAGGGGATAAACTCAGAGAGCACAGGAACCAGGTCAAATCGAGATTAAAAAGTCACTCTAGCCTTGGCCTAATTGGTTGGCTCAGTTGGTTGGAGTATCATCTCATGCACCAAAAAGTTGTGAGTTCTATTCCCAGTCAGGGCACATACCTAGTTTGTGGGTTGGATCCCCGTTTGGGGCACGTATGGAAGGCAACCTATTACTGTTACACTCTCACATCTATGCTTCTCTTTTTCTCTCTCCCTTCCTCTCTCTCTCAAGTCAATAAACATATCTAGGGTAAGGATGAAAACAAACAAACAAAAAAACACTTTAAGCAGTTTATGAGAAAGTGAAGTAACATGATATTATTAATATTTATAAAAATTCTTTGGTTAGTCTGTAAAATAATTTTAGGAGATAATGAATGGTAGATGAATGATCTTATAGGAGCTTTTCGATTATTCTGGAGAAGATGTGATGGTGT
This sequence comes from Myotis daubentonii, assembly GCF_963259705.1. Lineage (NCBI taxonomy): Eukaryota > Metazoa > Chordata > Mammalia > Chiroptera > Vespertilionidae > Myotis > Myotis daubentonii. The sequence goes on along the minus strand of NC_081844.1, from coordinate 43,877,944 downwards.
ATTGAGTAGGAAATGGTATTCCCAACTGAGTTAAGATGTACTAATAAAGGGCATTTCCTGGGATTTTGCTTTCTTACCTCAAATTAAAAATACTATTTTGGCTCACATTGCTTAGTAAAAACTGAAGCTAACAGCTAGAATTTTTCTTATCTCTATCTTATCCCAACCCCACTTGAGGTCACTCATACTCTTTCTTGCTTATCTTTTCAGTTTGTTATGCATTTTTCTCTAAGTACTAGTTTAGTTCCAACACATAAGTTCGGCTATACAGTATTTTATTTATCTATCAACTCTATATTTTCTTTATTTCCATTATGCTTTTCTCTTTATATATTTTTACACTGTGATTATGTAAAAATGTTAAATTAGTATACCTTTCTAATAGTGGAACATTCTGTTCCTCTAGTAATGATTTTATCTTAAAACATATTTTGTTTAAGATAAACCTAGCCACATTAGTTTTCTTTTGGTTATCATTTACATTTTTTTTCCTTTCAATTCTTTTTCCCCAATGTGTCATATATAATCAACACCTAGTTGGATATTTTGTTAATCAACTTCAAAAATGTTTCTCTTCATTAGAGCCATTAAGTTAATATGAATCAGCTTATCTATCCTATCTAATAATAGAAAAACATGGTAATTAGCCATACCTCAGCTACCCTTCCCATTGGCTAATCAGGGCGATATGCAAATTAACTGCCAGCCAAGATGGCGGCTGGCAGCCAGGCTACTGACAGGAACAGGAGGCTTGCTTGCTCCAGTGACGGAGGAAACCAAAGTTCCCCGCCTGCCGCTGCTGGGCTCTGAGCTGCTAATAAACATTGTTACAAATATAGAAGCTAAACAAAACCCCAGAAACCTGCTTTCAGACAGCCAGGATCTCAGAGCTGGAGTTGCAACAAAGATTCAAATACAGAAAGTAAACAAAGCCCAGTAACCTGCTTTCAGCAGCGAGGTCTCACAGCTAAAGCCAGCTCTCAGCTCCAGTGACAGCCATAAATCCAAGAATAAAAAAAAAAAAAGGAAAAAAGGAGAGGTTGGTAGCTTCAGTCACCCGCCAGCCTGAAAACGGCCCTCAGCCCCTCACCCACACTGGCCAGGCACCCTAGTGGGGACCCCCACCCTGAAGGGGGTGTGACCAGCTGCAAACAACCACCATCATCCCCTCATCCAGGCTGGCCAAGCACCCAAGCAAGACCCCTACCTTGATCCAGGACACCCTTCAGGGCAAACCAGCCAGCCCCCACCCATGCACCAGGCCTCTATCCTATATAGTAAAAGGGTTATATGCCTCCCAGCACAGGGATCAGCGGAGCAGTGAGGCCTCCTGGCCCCTGGAGCAGTGTGACAGGGTGCGGCGCCTCAACCCCCTGATCAGCCCTGCTCTGTGCCTGATAGGGGGGAGCTCCCCAACCCCCCCATGGGCCCTGCTCTGTGGGTGACGGGGCGGCGCCCCAACCTCCCCATCGACCCTGCCTTAAGTGTGACAGGGGGCGGCACCCCAACCCCCCAATTGGCCCTACCCTGAGTGTGACTGAGGGTGGCATCACAACCTCCTGATCGGCCCTGCTCTGTGAATGACATGGGGGAGCTCCCCAACCCCCTGATCAGCCCTGCTCTGTGCATGACAGGGCGGAGCTCCCCAAACCCCTGATCGGCCCTGCTCTGTGTGTGACAGGGTACGGAGGTCCAACCCCCCTGATCCGCCCTGCTTTGTGCATGACAGGGGGTGGCACCGCAACCTCCCCATCAACCCTGCCTTGAGTGGACAGGGGGCGGCGCCCCAATCCCCCAATCGGCCCTACTCTGAGCGTGACTGAGGGTGGCATCGCAACCTTCTGATCCGCCCTGCTCTGTGCATGACAGGGGCAGTGCCCCAACTCCCCAATCGGCCCTGCTCTGAGCCCGACCAGGGGCTGTGGGGCAGGCACCTAGGGATTGGGCTTGCCCTCTGCCACCTGGGAGCGGGCCTAAGCCAGCAGGTCGTTATCTCCCGAGGGGTCCCAGACTGTGAGAGTTTACAAGTGGGGCTGAGGGACACCCCCCCCCCACCAGTGCACAAATTTTTGTGCACCAGGCCTCTAGTATATATATAAAAGTCTAAGTGACCAACTGTCCATCCATCCAACCATCTGACCGATCGACAGCCCAGTATATATGATGCACACTGGCAATTTAAAAATAAACGTTGACTCGTGCTCTTCTATTATAGAGAAAGGGTGAATAGTGATATTAAAATATTTTGTATTTTAATTTTATAGTACTATATTATATATACTATTTTGACAAGTAATTTTTTGCAGTAATGTAATTACTGCACAAATCTTTCTTTTAATTAATTTCCTTTCAATGTGCATGAATCCATGCACCAGGACACTAGTTTAATATAAATGTTACTAGAAGCCTGTTGCAGGAGGATTCCTGCAAGAATAGGGCTTCCTCGGGCCGATCGCGCCGCCAAGCCCTGATGCCCAGGGCTACAGACCTGGGTCCCGGCTGGGGGCAGGGCTTAGGTGGCCCATTCGCGCCGCCAAGCCCCACTGCCTAGGGCCGCACATGGGGGTCCCAGCTGGGGCAGGGCTTAGGCGGCACACGGGGGCCCAGATGGCATCTCACGCTGGCCCACCCTGCCTGCAGTATGCAAATTAGCTGCCATCTTTATTGGCAGTTAATTTGCATATCACACTGATTAGCTAATGGTAGGTGTAGTGAAGGTACGGCCAATTACCATGTTTGTCTATTATTAGATAGGATATTTGTTGATCTGGCTACCATTTTATACGGTTAGTCACAGTGTTTTAAATTTTTTTCTCTGCTTTCTTGGTTCTAATTCATTCATGCCACTTATTTTTCCTCTGTGGTTTGGATGTTGGACATTCAATTTCTGTTCTTTAGATGGGTGCTGGAAAATTCATATAATCTGTATTTACCAAAGTTCAAAATTATTAATTAATTTTATCCTCCCTTTAGATATTACCTCAAACAACCTCCACATGCCCTAGCTAGTTTGTGGATAGAGCGTCAGCCTGTGGACTGAAGAGTTGCAGGTTCAATTACGATCAAGAGTACATGTCTGGGTTGTGGGCTCCATCCCCAGTAGAGGACATGCAGGAGGCAACCAATCAATGATTCTCTCTCATCATTGATGTTTCTATCTCTCTCTCCCTCTCCCTTCCTCTCTGAAATCAATAAAAAGATCTTAAAAACACACACACAACAACAACCTCTACTTCCAAAATATACATTATTGTAACATATATTTCTCTTTTTTTATTCCATGGTGTTATTTTTATTTAGATAACAAAAGTTTTAACTTCACTGTATTTGTGTTTTTCTACGATTACTCATTTATATACTTTTAAACATCTTTCATTTTCCTGAAATTACTTCCATTTTTCCAAATTTAGAATTTTCTTTTTGAAGTGATGAAGCAAAATGGCAAAACTCTTAGTTTTTATTTGTCTAAAATTCTCCACTTTGCCCTTATTCTGGAAAAAATAATTTTGTTGTGTATAAAACCCTAAGTTGGACGTTACTTGCTTTAAGTTTCTGAAGATAAAATTTCATTTATTTCTTGCTTCCATTTTGCTTTTTAGATTTTTAAAAAATATATTTTTATTTATTTCAGAGAGGGAAGGGAAAGGGAGAAAGAGATAGAAACATCAATGATGAGAGAGAATCATTGACCAGCTGCCTCCTGCATGACCCCAACTGTGGATCTAGCACACAACCCAGGCATGTGCTCTGATGGAGAATCAAACTGTCACCTCCTGGTTCACAGAGCAACACAACCACTGAACAACACTGGCCTGGCTTCATTTTTACAAATCAAATGTCACTCTGTTATAGTACTCTATTTTCTCAGAGTGCTTTTAATGTGCTTTATCCTTAAGGCCATTTTCTTATAGAATATAGAACATATTAAAACAAAAAAGTAAAACTAGCAGAACTTCAAAGAGAAACAAAAATTTACATTAACACTTTCTATTCTCAATAATTCTACTTTCAATAACTGATAGAAAGTAAAAAATTACCAGTAATACAAATTTAAATTAACAAGCCTCCCAGACCACTGAAATCAGTACCTACAGAACACATTTTAATGCATGTATAGAATATATTGCTAAATAAACTTTATTTTTAGAACGCTTTTAGATTTGAAGAAATTTATAAAGATAATACAGAGTTCCTATACTCTGTGTACCCAGTTTTCCCTACAATTAACATCTTAAATTGGTCCTATACATTATTATTAACTAAAGTTCATACTTTTTCCAGATTTTCTTAGTTTTTACCTAATGTCCTTTTTATGTATCTACCCAGGGCTCCACATTACATTTGATAGGCATGTCCCCTTTAACTCTTCTTGGTTGTAACAGTTTCTCAGGCTCCTCTAAAAGAAATTGGCCTCTTTGGAGACATGACTTATCCCAAGACTGGGGCTGACCATCTTACTTTGCCAGAATGTAAGGAAGTGTTCAAAAACAAACAACTCACAATGAGGGAAGCATGCCAAAGGGTTACAGGAAGCAAGTAAAAGAGCTCTCAATTGCCAAAATTGGAACAATTCAAACAAGAAAAAAGTAAAGTAGCATTGAATTATAATCCAAAGCAGAAAATAAATAGCCATGTGTCCATATTGATATAAATATATGTTGGATACATAAATAAATGAGAGAGAGAAGGGACACAGCTCTTATACAGAAGAATTCAAAATAATTTATGTAGATACTTCAACTACAAGGAGGTAAAGTATAACTAAACTACCTACTACCTACTCCTTATGCATGGGCTATGCACAGTGATTTCCTTCCAAGGAGGGCAGTATGGGAAGGGAGATTAAAAGGTTACTTTATAGTGGAAAAGTCTAACAAATATGATCTCAGCCAGGTGCTAAAGATTAACATCCATAGTGATGTCATGTCCATAATCTATAACCCTGAGATAATATGATGAGAATGACACATTACTTCTGTGGTCTTCCTTCAAGAAACCCATAAGATCCCATGTGATCATGAGAAACACATCAGAGAAATCCCAACTGAGTAATATTCTACAAAATAATCTGATCAATTATCCTTACAAACATCAAGATCTTTAAAAACAAGGTACTAGTATATCTGAGAAGGTGTCACATCCAAGAAAGCCTAAAGAGGTCTGACAAGCAAAATGTTTCATCTTGGTTGCAATTGTGGAACTGAAAAAGGACATTGCAGGAATAACTGAGGAAGTCTGAATAAAGAATAGCCTTTAGTTTATAAAAATTTGTCAATATTATTTAATTATAACAAACTAGAGGCCCAATGCATGAAAATCTTGCATGAGTAGGCCTTCCTTCCCCTGGCTGCGGGCACTGGCTTCCCTCTGGCCCCAGCTTCATCAGAAAGGACATCCAGAATGACGTCCAGAATGATATCAGGTCTAATTAGCATATTACACTTTTATTATTATAGATGCACCATACTAATGCAAGATGTTAATAAGTGAAATTTTTTTAGCCATAACACTCAAAATTGTCAAGGTTAAGTAAACAAATGCAGTCATTCTGGAAAGAAATTTAGCAATGTATTTCTAAAACCTGAAAATCACTTTTGCTCTTCAAAACAGTGATTTCACTTTGCAGAATCAGCTGATCCCATCAACAATTGGAAATGATGATATATGTTTATAAACAACAATTTCAACATTAGAATGTTTAAATGAAGTATATATGTATATTATGATGCACTGATATAATATTTATTATGTAATGCTAATTAATAATAAACTTAATTACATACTACTAGAGGCCCGGTGCACAAAATTTGTGCACTAGGGAGGGGGGTCCCCCAGCCTGGCCTGTGCCCTGTCACAGTGTAGGAGCCCCACAATCGATCGCCCCAAAGAGGTAGGACCTACCCACCCATCCGGGGCTCCTTGATGGATTGCCCCAAAGAGGTAGGCCAGAGCTGGGGGGTGCAGAGCTGGGGGGCGGGACCCCCAGGACCCAAGGCAGGCCTCGCTGCATGGAGGCGGGAAGAGGCAGGACCCTCAGGCAGGCCTCGGTGTGCGGAGCCAGGTAACCCCCAGGCAGACCTCACCGGACCCCAGGCAGGCCTCGCTGCACGGAGCTGGCAGGCCTTGCCTCGTGGAGGCAGGACTCCCAGGCAGGCTCCGTGCTGCACACACAGCATCAAGCCCAAGCCCAGCCCCAGCCACTTGCGTATGCCCGCTGTGCGTGCAGCCATCTTGTGGTGGCGTGAGGGCATCACAGCATGACGAACACTTAGGCTTTTATTAGTAAGGATTAGCAAAGTAGACAGGATCCCTAATTGCATATATATTATTCATTAACTATGTAAAATGTATTTAAAAGGATGGAATAGAATATGCTAAAATGTTAGCAACATATCCCTTGCAGTGGAGTGGTTATGAGGAGGGAGATAGAGTGACTATCCTACTCAGGCCGAAAGAACGAAGGCACTGTTTTTAGGAAAGTTATCCTCAAAGTTCACCAACCTTGAGGTGCTTCAGTCTGAAAAGCATCTCTACAACTTGTCTTTGTCTGATTTCCATCGACCCGTGGTGATATCCAATGCCCCGCTTTAAAAAACCGTGTAGTTTGTAGCATTGTCTTGTTCCTCTCAGTCTGCGTAGGATCTTTGCTAAAGTCTGAAATACCCCAAACAAAGAGTCTGTAGTGTCAAATGAAAGCATTGATCCTTCAACTTAACAATGATGTCATGTCTAAAAAGATTTTTTTAGAGATAAATTCAGAGTTGGACACACTTTAAACAATAGTATGTTTAAGGCCAGAACCCAAAGCCTATTTAAATAGGCTTTATATTTTAGTAGAGTGGTTTCACAGTACCGGACATTCAAAGCTCCATATCTTTCTGACACAAGCAAATGCAACCCAACCTTATATGTAGTGATCCTTTCTTCATCCATTTCTTCATCAGGAACATGTACCCATTTTCTTCCCCATACCCACTGGGTGGTCAAGGCCTAGCCATGATCCCAACTGCTTAATCACTGGTTATAGCTATAATGGACTGAACTAAGGGCGCCAGCTCACCCTGGGACAATGAAGACACACTGAAGGGACAGGATAAGAGGTGGGTGAGGGACCAGAGTGCCCTGATGCTAGTACCCCCCAAAATTCTCAGCTTAGTCTGACTTGCTACCACCTCAGTTTTATTTTATTTTTGCTGTTAATTCAACTCTAACTTGCTGGGTTTCTTTTTTATTATCACCTCCAGTCATGTCTGACCAGTATTTATTGTTCTCTCTCTTCTTTCTTTCTTCATGTCTTCCAGTTTATCTTTTCTCTGTTATCTTTGTGTCTGTCACTTTCCTCCCCCCACCCCCAATCCTTCCCTGTTTCTCTCCCTCTGCTTCTAACCTTTTCTCCATTCCCTCTCTCTCTGAAACTCTCTATTTCTGTACATTTCTTTGTCCATCTCTGTCAGTCACTGTTATTGTATCTCTCTCTTCTCTTTGTCTCTCTTTCCTAGTCACTGTTATTGTTTCTCTCTTTTCTTTTTTTCTTTTCTCTTTTTCACCTCTTTACTCTCATTCTGCCTCTCTTTCTCCCCCTCCCAATTATTGCACAAGCCATAAATAAGTAATAACCATATTTCTCTAACTATTACATGAACAATAAGGTCAACGAGCAAGCATTTTATGAGCAACCATTGCTTAGCATTTCTGAATGAGCTGTGGCATCAGGGAGAAGTATAAGGCAATCAGAACTCCCCAGTTTCAAGTTTGAAGAACTAGGTACAAGGTAGATAAAAACTGACAAGGAAAATTTTTCAGAAGACAGACAAATGTGATTTTGAGGTTCTTTTAGCAAGTTGTTGCTTAAGCCTATAACTGAGAGAAAATATTTTTACATTGGCTATTTATATATCTGTCTACATAAAGGAATAGTTATAATTAACTTCAATTAATAAAGACAGTTTCATAAATATTGGAGTTATACTTTGGCACAAATCATCAAGCTGCTTTTAACAACTGTATAAACTCACACAAATTATCTTTTTTTAAAATATATTTTATTGATTTTAGAGAGGAAAGGAGAGGGAGAAAGAGATCAAAACATCAATGGTAAGAGAGAATCATTGATTGGCTGCCTCCTGCACGCCCCCTAATGGGGATCAAGCCTGCAACCCAGGCATGTGCCTTAGGCCGGAATCGAACCTGGGACCTTTCAGTCCACAGGGTGACAATCTATCCATTGAGCCAAACCAGCTAGGGCACAAACAAAGTATCTTAATTTCTCCAGCCTACAACTTTAGTCTCCCATCCATTGTTTCAAGATTGATTTAGATTAAGTATGTTATGTGTTTTATAAATTCCATATCAAAGTATAGACATCATACACACTTTTATGTACTAAATTGTGCTTCTCCAAAAATTGTGCACCCCCAGTACCTCAAGATGTTATTGTATTTGGAGATGGAGTCTTTACAAAGTAATTCAATTAAAATGAGGTAATTGGGGTGGGCCCTCATCCAATATGATTAGTGTCCTTAAAATAAGAGGAAATTTGAACACAGGCACATAAAAAGGAAGATGATATGAAGATAGAGAAAGAAGATGACCATGTGCAAGCCAAGGGGAAAGACCTGGACAGATCCTTCCCTCAAAGCCCTCAGAAGGAAGTGACCCTGCCAACACCTTGACCTCAGACTCTACTCTCCAGAACTGGGAGAAAATAAATTTCTGTTGTTTAAGCCACTCACTCTGTGGGTCTTTGTTATAGCAGCCTTAGCAAGTCCATACACACACTTGCATTACCCTTGTTTTTTTTTTCTCTTACCTGATAATCCACAACTGTACGGTCAGTGTAAGTACAGTCTGGAGAAATTTCATAATGTTTCTTAAGGTTTTTTTTAATTTCCTTTATTTCAGCTGCTAATAAAATGATTCTTTGTATTCTAGCACCTGAATCTGAATTAAAAAAACTGAATATGAAAAAGAGGAAAATGCGTAAATATATTGATTATGGCATGTTCTTTTATTTTTTTTTAAGTTTGAGGTTATGTATATAAATGCCAGGTAATTCAAACCCAAAATACAATATCCCTATTAGAGGATATTCATCAGGCCTTAATTACCTCAATTGTGTCTTTATCAACTTACCATTTAAGTACATTTTAAACATATGCATTAATATGCATCTAACATGAAATAGAAAAACCTCCTGCACCTCTCCCATATCTTATGTCAACCAAATTTTAATTTATTTTCTATACCCAGTGGAACAATATTTTTCACATTAAATATGATGGAAAAATTCAGGTATCCTACTAACTGCAAACAAATGCAAATTCTTAATAGTTGAAGAAGTATAGAAAAATGTTATCTGCTACTCTCTTCTTTTAAACACATACTGTAATTGATTTTCAATATGTGCCAAAATTAGCCGTGAGTGATGTATTGGAGCACTTCTCAACAAGTCATTGCTCTGGTGAAGTGACATATGGAGAAAGGGTCAACAGTCTGTTGGGCCATCAGAGTAGGCCTGATTCAGTCATCCTACCTGCAATTTTACTCTAAGATCCAAACCCATTTTATATGAGCACCCCCACCTCAGAAATATATCTGAAAGTCAGAAAAGAATACTTTATTGTATTATGGTTATTATTTCTCTCAAGAGTAGGTAAAGACAAATGCTAGAAAAGAATCCTGAGGAGGGTGAGACTTGTGTAACTATTATCAAACAAAGTTATGTAACAAAATTCATACATCATGTTTTTCAGGTTAATTTGTACATTATAATGAAACAAAAATACAGATATTTGTTTATATACTTTATGTTAAGACAATAAAGTCATAAAAATGCAAAAGTCATATTCCCTTTGTTATGTTAAAAGAAAAATGTGTTAGTGAACTTGTTCTGACTAATTAGCTGGTTGATATTCTAATGGGTATCTTTTTAAACAATGTATTTTTAGCAATATGCAAGCTTGCAATTTCTAAAAAACAAATTTATAACTTGCATTTCTAAAAAAAGAAGCTAATATAATAAAGAAAATTATTATAAACTATTGCATAATTACTAAAATATTCAAAGAAATTATCTCTTGGATGTCCCCACAAAAGTGAAGTATAATTAAATTAACTCGATGTATCATAGAAAGAGAAAAACAGTCACATTATTATGTTATAAAAACAAGTTTGAATTTATAAAAAAAGCTGAACACCCATGATTTTATTAAACATTTAAAATTCCACAGCTCAAGTAAAAATACTCACGCAGCAATGTTTCTTTTTTGAGATTTTCTTGCTTTCCATAGTTTCTTGTTCAAAATTTTCTTCTCTCTTTCAGAATTTGGTTTGTTATGTGTAATTTGTTTGCTTATCAAATGTGTAAAAAGTCGTGAAGCTGAAAGTTCCACTGAGTGAATGTTAAATCTAAATTAAAAATATATGAGAATTTTTAATAATTGCATATTCATATAAATCTTATATGTATCATATATATTAGATACATCTCATATTACTTACATCTATATCTCATATATGAGAGAGATAGATTATACATATAATCATATAAGTTTTATTCATAATCTATCTTTAATTTGTTTGCTTTGTAGATTTTGCTTTGTTTCAAATGGAATATAACAAATTAGATATAGGTTTCCTCAACTTTCCTCTTATCTAGAATATATACACTTTGAGACCTAATCCCTTTGTAGTGGCGTGGCTCAGTGGTTGAGCATCAACCTATGAACCAGGAGGTCATGGTTCAATTCCCAGTCAGAGCACATGCCCGGTTGTGGGTGTGTAGGAGGCAACTGATCAATGATTCTCTCTCATCATTGATGTTTCTTTCTCTCTCTCCCCCTTCCTTTCCTCTCTCTGAAATCAATAAAAATATTTTTAAGTGTCTTTAACCACTCTAGCCATTAATTTCTCTTCTCACTAAACCTTGAAGCACCTAATGTCTTTATCACACATTTATTTAAGATGTATATATTATGTTATACTGTTGAGGGACGGACTTTATAATTAATAATTTACTGTTTTACTCTCCTATGTTTCCAGAGGTGACAAATATCTCCTCATATTCACTATTAGCACCTACAGAATTTCTTGAATTCTGAAATGTTGAGTAACTGTGTGTATACTTACTCACTAAACTATTGAGTCTAACTATTTCAAGGTCATATACAACCACTCTTCCAAGGATATCAATTCCTTAAGGGCAGTCATGTCACAGATTGCTTCTGCATCCCTGAGCCCTGGACTTAGCACCAATGAGCAAAGTAAAATGAACTGAATGTAAGCTCATTTCATACATATAGACTAACAAAATATTTTCCAAAGGAAAATCATTATTTTATTTATTTTTTTTAAATATATTTTATTGATTTTTTACAGAGAGGAAGGGAGAGGGATAGAGAGTTAGAAACATCGATGAGAGAGAAGCATCAATCAGCTGCCTCCTGCACACCCCCTACTGGGGATGTGCCTGCAACCAAGGTACATGCCCTTGACCGGAATCGAACCTGGGACCCTTAAGTCCCCAGGCCGATGCTCTATCCAGTGAGCCACCAGCTAGGGTGGAAAATCATTATTTTAAGTATAATGAAAACATGATTGCTAATTGTTTGATGTTGCTACTAAGCCCCAGCTCACTTTTTTTTTAATGCTCTTAAGGGAAAATAGGAAAAAGGAAACTAGCAGAGTGAAGGTCTTCCTTTTTAGTGAAGAGTTGAGATGACACTACTTTTGCAAACAACCTACAGAAAAAAATACCGCAAGGTCATATGTGTGTATATGTTATGCATGTGTGTGTTATTGTACATGCTCTCTTTGGCAAATGCACACTCTATCCTTTTTTTCCTTATCTTACTTTGATGATATATAGAACTTTTCTAAAAAGGATGGGTGGGTCAGAAATTCTACAGTACTAAACTATACAATTAGGTTTTGAAATATAATCTAATGAGAGGTGTTCCTTTCTCTCATCCTATACCCAGCTTGGTATTATAAGTATGATTTCAACATAAATAGAGTTATAATTTCTCAAAATATGCTCTGGCCAGGTGGCTAAGTTGGTTGGAACATTGTCTACTGTGCCCCCCAAAAAAGGTTGTGGGTTCAATTCCCAGTCAGGGCACATACCTCGTTACAGTTTGATCCCTGATCAGAGAGCATAAGGGATGCAACTGATCAATGATTTTTCTCTCATATTGATGTATCTCTCTCTTTCTAGAATTAATAAAAAAATATATACTCGAATGAGGATTAAAAGAATTCTCAAAAATTCTACTATTGTGAATCAAAGGTTATATATATTCTTCCTCAATGATTGTTTTCAAAATTCTTCAAATTCATACAATATTAACTATAAGGCTAAGAAAATGTTACTTACGAAAAAAATATTGCAGGCAGTCTATTCATTTCTTTAAGTTTTTCCACAAAATGAGGAAACATCCTTCGCTTTTCAACTTCTGCACTGTCAAAAGTTTGAGGCTTAAGGTACATGAATAACTGATTCGCCTGAATAAAATTATAAGTAAAAGATAAGTCAAAATACTTGTGATTGTGAAGAAGAGATAGATGATACAATCAGCTGGCATTTGAGACTGAAAATCAAATTGGTAAGGCTTAGCGCATTTTCATGGAGTAATTTAGAAATTATATCTAAATAATGCAAATTTTCAAATAAAATTAAAATCTGAGAAAACTTGAATGCCATATTTCTACAATATTGTAATCATATCTATGTTATATCATGGCATGGTGTTTATGGAATGGGGCAGAGATGGTTACAAATTGATGTTGGTTATTAATAGGGTTGAACACAGAGCACAGTAAGTCCTAACTGTCTACAAATAATATTTTTAACAAAATATCTAACATAAAATTAAGGAAAATAAATGTTTAAAACTAAAATTTTAGGTTAAAAGAATGTAAAATGTTAACAAAAATTGACAGACAAGATACAATAGATGAGAAGAGGATTTTCATGTTATGAATGACAGCTTATTGCCATGAGGCATGTCATAAGCTCTAAGGAAAAGAAACATATCACTTGTGCCTAATGGAAAGTATGTTGGATGGAACTAATTAGAGCTTAGAGATTGGCCACCTCCTAAAATATGTTGAGTCAAGAGGAGTAAGTAAAATTAAGTTTGATCTAGGCTGGTGTCTATATATCCCAGTGTGTTAAAAGCCAGATAATAGCAATGATAGGCCAAAGATTCTCAACCATGTCTGCACATTGAAATTTCATAGAATTTTGTTTTAATGTTCCACTGCCCCTGCAGCACACAAAGCCAATCAAATCAGAAATTTTAATAAGCAGCATTTTTATAAGCAGCTAATGTTGACAACCTTTATCTATACAATAGCAATTCTTGACATTAGTTGGTTTTCACACTTGCAGATCAGGTAGTCTGCCCAAGTCTGGATGTAATTAAAATTTAAAACAAAAACCAAACACGGGTTCCTTCCCATGTGGAAACAGAATGCAGAAAATGTGGGTGGATTGAAATTCTGCTTCCATTACCTGAAGCATGCTGATCATGAAGTGATCACATCTTAACCATGACTTTGGGCCCCAAGCAGCCAAGGCTGTTTGATATTACATGTCAGTATATGTAAATGCGTTTGACCATATTCCGTTCCTTCTAACTGGTGAGTCAGCCCTGGGTAACTATGGCATGTGTCACTGCTTGTACCATTGAGATATTGTAGATTTTCAGGAAGTAAAATATTATGAGGATTTTATCATAACAAAAAAGTAAAGTTAAAGAATAGAAATTGTAGTAAGGTAAATTAAATAATACTTGTAATTTATTTTAACTATCCATGTTGTTGTCAACTGAAAGAAACTGGGTGTTCACCTATTTAAATATGTAAAGTAGACAAAAGGTCTTCCTTAGGGAAATATTAGAGAAGAAAATCAGGGTAATGACCCACTGGTATCAGAAATCAAAGAAGTCCTATTCTCTATGAAAAGCAATAGCTCAACTTGAGATTCAGAAAAGATGTGGAACCCAATTATTCTTTGCATTTTTCCACATCTAGCTAACTAAATTTAAGCTAGAATACCAAGGCATGGCAATGGGGTACTCATGTTCAAATCCTTGAAAGCTTTATGGGTGATTCTTCTGAACCTAAATGAAAAAGTCAGATCCATTTCATATTAATCTTAAATTTAAAGAAATCCTAAATGTTTTTAATTACCTTGCTTGGGTCCAGCTGACTCCAGTGAATTATTTCCTTTTTCAGTTCCTCTTCATATTTCTTAGCATCTGCCCTCGTTATGACTATTTTATTTTTGAAGCAGCTGAATTCTTCAGGTTCTAACTCCTTGTAAATGAAGAACCACAAATACAAAGGAAAATGAAGTCATCATTTTTTCTTAAGTTTTCCATATCCACCATTACAAAGGAAATCTCTCAATCAGTCATCCACATTCAGTTACAAAGATAACTGCAGGTAGGCCAACAGTTCTGTTCTCTATGCAATGGTTGCATTTTATTCTGTTTTCATTAGAACATACCAACACATAATTTTTTTTTAAACTTCAATTAACTGTAGAGGTAAAAGAAATAAAAAGTTCTGAAATGTTTAATATATATGGATATATTATATATTAAACATTATATATATTAAACATATAATATAAATAAATATATATGTTACCAAGGCAAGGCATTCTAAGCATTTTATAAATAATAAGTCAGTTAATCTTAAAAAAAAACCAACAAAGTAGATATATCTTTTTGGTAAGGAAAATAGGGATAATAGAGAAAATTTAACTTATTTGCCCAATTCTAGAGCACTGTGACTCTGGAGTTTAAATTCTTAACAAGGAAATATGCTGCTTTTATCTAAACCAGAATAAATCCCATTCATAAATTTGCTTATTATTGATGGGCTGTCATAGCCAAAGAACTAGAGATATCAGCCATAGAAGTATATATTCACACACTTTCATTCTTGTCCATTCTGGCCAAACATGTACCATCGCATCATAAAGCAGTATGCTTTCCCGTGGAGAAAATCCAAGGTCTAAAGGGATTCCATACTTCTTTATCTAAAAACCATAAAATACAAAATTATTAATTTTATATTCCATATATAGGTTTTTAAGAATCTGGATACATACTCATTTTCCAAAGTGGTTTATACTTACATGGTTGACTGTAAGTGCAGCACATGGGTGATAGTGTTCAATGATAAACTCATTATCCTTTAGGGAACACACATACTTTTCTAGATCATTGTATCGCTCTCTGTACCACACTGTAAGTATAGGATTGAAATGATCATTAAAATCTGCTTGCTTTCAAAACTATAACCTAATTATGATTTTACAATTAAAAGCAGGCCTAGGAAGAGCTATGCATGAGACCATTGCCAGGAGCACATTAGAAACAGTGCTGTGCATTGGGAAGAACCTTGAAAAAGGATTCAGTATATCTACACTGCAAATCTGTGCTTTACTTTCCTTCCTGGTCTTAGTCTTCAATTATATTATATCATCATTGACGGTTCCTGGTATTTATTTATGATTTTATAATTTATACAGTATCTATGTATTTTTGTAAAGCATGCCTGTGTAATGGGGTCTGGCATAAATAATAGATATATAGACATACAACTAATTAGGAACATTGCATATCACTATTACTATTATTATTGTACTAGAGGCCCGGTGGACAAAAATTTGTGCACTCGGGGGGAAAGGGGGGGCCCTCAGCCTGGCCTGTGCACTCTCGCAGTCTGGGACCCCTCGGGAGATAATGACCTGCTGGCTTAGGCCTGCTCTCGGGTGGCAGAGGGCAGGCCCAATCCCTAGGTGCAGCCCCTGGTCGGGCTCAGAGCAGGGCCAATTGGGGAGTTGGGGCACCGCCCCCTGTCATGCACAGAGCAGGGCGGATTGGGAGGTTGCAATGCCACCCCCAGTCACGCTCAGGGTAGGGCCGATTGGGGGGTTGGGGCACCGCCCCCTGTCACACTCAAGGCAGGGTCGATGGGGAGGTTGCGGCGCCACCCCCTGTCATGCACAGAGCAGGGCCAATCAGGGGGTTGGGGCGCTGCCCCCTGTCACGCACAGAGCAGGGCCCATCAGGGGGTTGGGGAGCTCCCCCCTGTCACGCACAGAGCAGGGTCGATCAGGGGGTTGGGGTGCTCCCCCCTCTCATGCACAGAGTAGGGCCGATCAGGGGGTTGAGGAGCTCCCCCCTGTCACTCACAGAGTAGGGCCGATAGGGGAGTTGGGGCACCACCCCCTGTCACACTCCGGGCAGGGCAGATCAGGGGGTTGGGGTGCCACCCTCTATCACCCACAGAGCAGGGTCGATCAGGGGGTTGGGACGCCACCACTCTCACACTCAGGGCAGGGCGGATGGGGAGGTTATGGCTCTACCCCATCACACACAGAGCAGGGCCTATGGGAGGGGTGGGGGTTGTGGCACCGCCCTCTATCACCCACAGAGCAGAGCCGATCAGGGGGTTGGGGCGCCGCCACTCTCACACTCAGGGCAGGGCCTATAGGGAGGTTATGGCTCTACCCTGTCACACACAGAGCAGGGCCTGTGGGGTGGAGGGGGTTGGGGTGCCGCACCCTGTCACACACAGAGCAGTGCCGATCAGGGGGTTTGGGCGCTGCCCCTTGTCACGCTGATCCCGGTGCCGGGAGGCCTCTCGGCTCCGCTGATCCCGGTGCTGGGAGGCATATTACCCTTTTACTATATAGGATAGAGGCCTGGTGCATGGGTGGAGCTGGCTGGTTTGTCCTGAAGGGTGTTCTGGATCAGGGTGGGGGTCCCCACTGGGGTGCCTGGCCAGTCTGTGTGAGGGGCTGAGGGCTGTTTTCAGGCTGGTGGGTGACGGAAGCTCCCAACTGCTCCTTTTTTTCTTTTTCTTTTTTAATTCTGGGCCAGCTTTAGCTCTGAGGCTCCAGCTCTTAGGCCTCCACTGCTGAAAGTAGGTAATCGAAACAATGTATAACTCCAGCTCTGACTCCAGCTCTGAGATCCCAGCTCGCTGAAAGCTGGTTTCTGGGGTTTTTTTTAGCTTCTATATTTGTTAAAATATTTCAAACTGCCCGCTCAGAGGCCTGCAGCGGCAGGCGGGGAACTTTGGTTTCCTCCGTCACTGAGGCAAGCAAGCCTCATGTTAGTTTCAAGCTGCCTGGCTGCCAGCAGCCATCTTGGCTGACAGTTAATTTGCATATCTCGCTGATTAGCCAATGGGAAGGGTAGCAGTCATACGCCAATTACCATGTTTCTCTTTTATTAGATTAGATTATCTCTCTATCTTTAGGAATAATATTACCAGGTCAAAGAAAGAATATGTGTCTTCTTCCTCCCACTCCCCTTCATTTTCTTTAATCAAAGAAGCTGATATTCTAAATACCTCTATTAATATTACACTGGCTTTATTTTTTTTTTTTTAGCACTTACCATTACCTAACATGTTGTTTATTTAATTTTATTTACTATTCATCTTGTTTAATCTTTATGTTCACATTAAAATTTAAGCTCCAGATAAGCACAGAGTTTGCTTCCTATTGTAACTCTAGGGACAATAAAGGAACCCAGCACACATCAGGAACTTTAATATTTGTTAAGTGAAAGCATAGTGTCACATATGGGGATCTGTAGCTTTCCATTTAAAGTAGCCAGAAAAATATGATTTTATAGTACTTCATAGAATTTTCATGAAAACAGTCTCAAGTATATAACATATAGAAACATTCATTAATTCAGTAGTAAAACATTTAGAGTATATGTAAAATAAAGGACACCATGATACAGATTAAATATATATGTATATATAACATATAACACATTACATATATTATCTATTTACTTAAATATACTGCATATATATATATATTTAAAATGTCTAGTGTTTCTCAAGGAAAATAAGACATTAAAATAGTTACAATAGACAGTAGAATATGTCATAATGTAGGACATACTATTGAACTTGAACGAAAAGAATTAAGGTTGTATTTCAGTTGTGCCTCAATATCTCTTAAATAATCAATAGATAAAATTTGGTTAACTGTAGATAAGAGGTCATTCTAGAAAAACTAATTAAAAAAGAAAATGCAAGTTTTGAGGAACAATGAATAATCCAAATGTGAAGAAAATTCATGAAAAGAAAAATTCCTGTAGTCTGAAATGGGAATGATAGCACAGAATTAGACCATAAGTAGAACAGTATATTTTGAAGCAAAGGTTTTTCAGGAAACCAAAACTGAACTGCCCTCTAGCCATGTTTTTGCCTTTATAATTTTTTTTTTTTACAATATAGAAAGTGAAACATTTATCTGTGCTATAATTACATCTTTAACCATACTGAATTGTAGAGGAATTCACATTATTTAAAAATATATCATATTTGCAAAGAGCTTGATCTTCAAGTTTATTAGATCTACCATTAGCTGTGTGAACTTCAGCATGTCATTAATCTTCTAGAGCTAAGATTCTTATTTAATTTCCTCTGTATATTAAAACAAAATTTCCTCTCTGTCTATAAGTCTGTTTCTATTTTGCTTATTTGTGCATATTGTTCATTAGATTCCACATTTGAATGAAATATGATAGGAAAAAAAATTATTTCCCTTCAGATTTGTAATAAGAATCAAACTATTCTACTTATATGGCTGACAGCAGTTGGGTGGGGGTTGTGGGCCTGGAGAGGGTAAAGAGATTGAACAAAAAAAGAGAGAAAGAACTCACTGACAACAGGGTGGTGATTATGAGAGGGAGAGCAGGGGAGGTGGAAGGGGTATGGGAGAATAAGTGGTGATGGAAACAAATAAAATAAAATTTGCAAAAAATTGATTTCCCTTCAGATCTGTAGTTCAAATCAAATTCTTTTACTTATAAAAGATGCTTTAATATGTTGCAAGCACATAGAGTGTGCTCAATAATTCTGAGCACCCCCTTCTCTTAGTTAAGATAGTCTTACCCAGTCTAACTCTGTAGGATGGCTTTTCTATTCTTTTTCTTTGTTGTTTCTTTGAAACTTTCAAGACATTTGGCAATGAACTAGAATTTTCCATTTTGCTTTCAACATGTTGCCAGTATCTTTTAATTAACACCAACCATCTAGTTATGAAGAAAAGAAAGGTATTATTGTCACAGAAAAAGCCCCATATCATTTGTTTTCTGAGAAAAATTATTAAACATCTATAATAATAAAAGCATAATATACTAATTAGACCAGACAGCCAAACGACCATCCAGACGTCATTCCGGATGAAGCTGCCGCAGCAGGGGCCGAGACAGAGGTGGTTAGGGGCAATCAGGCAGGCAGGCAAGCAGTTAGGGGTCATCAGCCAGGCAGGCAAGCATTTAGGGGCCATCAGGCAGGCAGGTAGAGTGGTTGGGGCAATCAGGGCAGGAAAGCAAGTGGTTAGGGGTGATCAGGCAGGCAGGTGAGTGGTTAGGGTTGATCAGGCAGGCAGGCAGAGGGGTTAGGGGCAATCAGGGAGGCAGACAAGTGGTTAGGGGTGATCAGGAAGGCAGGCAGGTAGCGATTAGGAGCCAGTGGTCCCGGATTACAAAAGAGTGCAGGCCGGGCTGAGGGGATCTCTGCCCGCCCCGTGCATGAATTTCATGCATTGGGCTTCTAGTTGATTTTAAGAGAATAAAAATCTCTACATTTTATGCATACTCAAATGTTATTTACACTCACACAGTTAAAATCAATTACTTTTATGCAATCACCAAGAACTGATACTTATTAAATTCATTTACCCAATTAAATGGGTATATCCATTTCTGCGATATGTGTTGACTAATTTTTAAAAACATTTTTGGTGTTTTGCATAGAAAAGTAGTGGGCATAGCCTATTGAAGGATGGTTCTAAACTGCTATATGCTATTCTCTGAGAACCCAAATATCAAGCTATAAACAGGAAAATTAAAGCACTCTCACACAACATTGTTGAAGAACCAGTATGTAAGTTACATCTAGTCAAAGGATGAGTGCAAATGTCTTCTAGTTATACATAACAAAATTTGAAGAGAATAAGTTTTACTTGAAGAGAGTTTTTGTTTTGTTTTAAAGAGTATTTTAAATAATCTGTCTGTATTATTATTATCATTAATGGCAATTAAATGAATACAAAACTCAGGCTTACTCAGTGAGATGTTCAGGATTACTGATAGTAGCAGAAAGTGCCAGAAAGGGACACCGAATCATAACAAGAAGATGCTCCCAAACTTCGGCTCCAATTTCTCCCCCAAGACAGTGAACCTGGCAATGTGGTTACATAGACTCAGTATTAAGTCAGCTCCACTTTTTCTCCCAAAATACTAATAGATTATGCTACTAGAACTTATTATTTCCTTCTCTCTCCACATTCAGTAATGTTCATTCACTCCTGACAAAGTTGTTGATCAAAGAATCCCATCATGACTTTGAGGAGAATTAAACTGGATTTGAGAATAATATATTGAGAGATGACTTGTTCTATTATGCATGATGATAGCTGAACTGTGAAAAAGACTTATCACATGTCATGGTAATAATGATTACAAGCAAGAACAAGTTGAGCAAAAAAACACACTTTGTACGTCTTGTTTACAAATGAAATATTGGCTAAATTATAGCAATTACTATAAAAAGATAAGATGATGAAAAATCGCTATAAAAATACAACATTTTACTCATGTATCACTAATCCTATCACTGCAATACAGATAAAAATGTTTATAAAACAAATTAATTTGAAATAAATTGATTTGAAATTAGTTTGAAATAAAGGCACTTATCCTGTACCAGTTAGAAATCTAGAGAAAGCCTAGTCACCTGACTATAGAAGTTCATTCATTATTAGTTTGATACAATGATATGGACAATTAATCTATATATACATAAAAGGCTAATATGCAAAGTGTCCCCTCGGAAATTCAACTGGGAGTTCAATAACTTGCCATGACATGTGCTGACCACTAGTGGGCGGCGTGGAAAATGGCGGATGACCAGCAGCAGAGGCGGGGCGCTGAGGGAGTGAGGGAAGGAGGAGGTGGGGAGGCGGGGAATCTGATCACTGGCCAGGCTTAGGGACCCTAACCTTGCACAAATTTCGTGCACTGGGCCTCTAATAATAATATATGAAAGCCAGAAAATTTTAAAAGACTTGATTTAAAATAATCTCTGTAAAATTTTCAGCTAACAATAAGCCTGTATTTAGTAAAATTAGATTCTTATGTAATTATAGCCTATCTATAATAATAAAAATATAATATGCTAATTAGACTGGAAAGCCAAATGACCTTCTGGGTGTCCTTCCGGATGACCTTCCGGACAAAGCCAGGGCTGCGAGGGCCAAGCCCCTTGCAGGAATTTCGTGTATCAGGCTTCTAGTATTTATAGAATGAGAACCCAATTTCAAAAGTCTTATTTATGCTTAATTTCTAATTTTTACTGAAGCCTTTATTTATGAAGCATTTATCCACTGTGAAGTACTTTGGAGAAGTAAAGAGAAGCTTTCAAACATCTTTTAGTCAGTCTTAGCCAGTTCGACTCAGTGGATAGAGCGTGGGCCTGTGGACTGAGGGGTCCCAGGTTCAATTCCAGTCAAGGGCATATGCCCAGGTTTGGGGCTCAATCCCCAATAGGGGGCGTGCAGGAGGCAGTCAATTGATGATTCTCTCTCATCATTGATGTTTCTATCTCTCTCTCCCTCTCCCTTCCTCTCTAGAATCAATAAAAATATATTTTTAAAAAAAGCTTTTAGTCAAGCTCGGCTCACATGGCTCAGTGGTTTAGCATTAACATATAAACCAGGTCATGTTTTAATTTCTGGTCAGGGTACATGCCTGGGTGTCAGGCTAGAACCCCATTGTAGGGCCTGCAGGAGACAGCCGATCAATAATTTTTCTCTAATTATTGATGTTTCTATCTCCCTCTCCCTTCCTCTCTGAAATCAATAAAAATATTTATTTTAAGAAGCTTTTAGTCAAAACAGAGAGAAAAGAGAAAAAGAAAAACATGTATATAACATCAGAAATATACTGATAATAAGGTCGTTTCAATAAAGTGTGTGTTAGAAGGGCCAATAGTTTGGAGATGCATGTGAAATTTATAGTGATGAAGTGAAACTTGATAAGCACTCTTTAGTATTTTAACTAAAGATGAAAAAGACAAGATTTAAAATAAGCATTCTGTAGGGTTTTTTTTCCCTTCATTGTTATGTTACAGGACAATCAATCTCATCTTTTTTCATGTACAGATAGATACCTCTGTGTGTCTGTGCCGCAATAAAGCTCAGGAAATGGAAGCAGGCTGCCTGTGTTCTAACCTTGGCTCTGCACTTAGCGTGGGTGAACTGGGTAGAGTTCATCTCTCTTTGTCTCAGTTCAGTAGCCATAAAAATAGTAACTACTTTATTGTGTTTTTCTGAAGAATAAATGGCATTCGCTGGACAGTTAGCTCTTAAAATTTTATGTATAGCAATATGTGTAATAGAATTATTTATATCTCAGGGGTGGAGAACGTCTGGCCTGAAGGCCCATATAAGGCCCACAAAATAATTTGGTCTGACCCTGCCAAGCATTAGGGATGAGTTAATTCAATGTTTGACCAAATATAGGGGGCTAATTTTTAGGTTGATAATTTTTTATGGCCTGTGAATGATGTTATAAATATCTAAATGGCCCGTGTCAGTAAAAAGAGGTTCCCCTGATCTAACTGAATCTTCGCATTCTTTTTAAACATTTTTTTATTGTGAATGTAACATTTAGTAATTGTATAAAATATACTTTCATATTAGCAAAGTATGATTCAGATTAACTAAGTAAAGAAAACATCCTCATAAATCAAGACAAACATTTCCAGTATCTCTGAAGTCCATGCTAGAACAACCTCCTTCAGCAGTTACATTGTTTTTTTAAAGTTATCACTTGGTTTTCATTATACTTCTTTACATATATACATGTGTGTTCACAAACAATAAAAGTTGATTTTGCTGGTTTTGTAAGGTTTTTTTTCATTTGAATTATATAGCATGTGTCCTTTGCTCAATATTACAATTTTAAGGTTATTCTGTTATATTTATTTTCATTGATCTATGTATTCTGTTGTATAAATATACCACATTTTGTTATTATTTCCACTCTAATGGACATTTGAGTTGCTACTCTTAACATGCGTGAGGGTTCTTAAATTGTCTTATTTTTTAAGTTCTTAAATCTTTTTTTTCTAGTCCTCAGATATATAACTCGGATGGGAATTCCTTGTTCATGAAGTATGGTCATCTTCATTAGATATTGTTAAAAGGATTTCCAAAGGGGCCCCCTGCTCACAGTGTATGGGCCTTCCCATCACCCCACTTCCTCCACAACAGGGACACTGTCAGATTCCCACCTTTACTGCCTCATTGGTGTGTTTCATTGTGATTTTAATTTAGTTCAGTTTCTTTTCAGGGGTGTTTTAGACGTTGGAAAATCTCATTTTGTGATTGCCTTTTCTCTAAATATTTTAAAGACATCCTTATATATTTTGAATGAGAGGTCTTTGCCAGTTTATAAATACAAATACCTCCCACTCAGTGGCTTGTAATTTCATTCTCTTAATTATATATTTTGATGAATAAAAATTCTTTATTTTAATATAAATTTGTTAAGCTGTTTTTCATAGTTTGTGCTTAAGAGGTCTTTCTCTACTCCTAAGTAATGAAGATATTCTCTTCAAATAACATAAAGTTTCATCAATTTGCCTTTTATATTTTTGTGTTTAAACCATTTGAAATTGATTTTGTGTATGAGGTGAGGAAGAAATCTATTGTTTTTCCTCTTCCATTTTTTCCAAAACTATTACCAGTGCCACGTTTTTCTTAAATAAAATGTCTATTTCTAATGCTGGCTGATTTGTCTATATCTTTATCCATTTCAAAAGGTACCACTCCATTATCATAGGTCTACAATAAATCCCAATACCTGATAGAGCAGGTCTGTTCACCTTGATCTTCTTTTTTAAGTGCATTTTGGGCCTATTTTCACCTTCTTTTTCAAATGTATCTTGATTATTTTTTCCCTTTTGCATTTCCATGTGAGTTTCAGAATCAAGTAATCAGTTTCCTCCCCACAACACTCAAATGTGCACACACAGTCACACATACAAATACCACAAAAGGACAGGAAAATAATCTGAGTTTTTATTGCGATTGCAATAAATTAATAGAAAAATTTAGAGACCTAATTGTCTAAAATGATATATTTGTGTCCAAAATGACCTATCATGTAAAAATGATCTATCATAATTATAATTATAATCAGAGCAGTTATAATCATAATATTGAATTTTCCAATGAGAAAACATGAACTATTTCCTTAGGTATCTCTATTCATTTTATTCTTTTAAAACATCTCATTAAATATCACTCAGTAAAGTTTAACAATTTATATATATAAAAGCCTAAGCAACTGATACAACCGGTTGACTGGTCACTATGATGATGCACTGACCACTAGGGGGCAGACGCTTAACACAGGAGCTGCTCCCTGGTGGTCAGTGTGCTCCCACAGCCAACCTCCTGTGGTCCCTCCTCCCGGCTGGCTGGATGGTCAGTGCTCTATGACAGCCAATCCCTGAAGCCTGCCAACCTCCCACAGTCTCAATCGGCCTGATCGCCCTGATCATTGGCCAGGCCGAGAGACCCCATCCATGCATGAATTCATGCACTGGGCCTCTAGTCCTATATAATAAAGAGGTAATATGCAAATTGACCATCACTCCAACACACAAGATGGCCAGCAGGGGAGGGCAGTTGTGGGTGATCAGACCAGCAGGGTAGGGCAGTTGGGAGGGACCAGGCCTGCAAGGGAGGGCATTTGGGGGCAATGAGGCCTGCAAGGGAGGGCAGTTGGGGGAAACAAGGCCTGCAGGGGTGGGCAGTTGGGGGCAACCAGGCCTGCAGGGGAGGGCAGTTGGGGGTGATCAGGCCTGCAGGGGAGGGCAGTATGGATGCCCGGGCCAGCAGAGGAGGGCTGTTGGGGGGACCAGGCCTGCAGGGGAGGGCAGTTTGGGGGGACCATGCCTACAGGGGAGGGCAGTTGGGAGAGACCAGGCCTGCAGGGGAGGGCAGTTATGGATGACTGGGCCGGCAGAGGAGGGCAGTTAGGGGCGACCAGGCCTGCAGGCTAGGGCAGTTTTGGCGGGACCAGGCCTGCAGAGGAGGGCAGTTAGATGTGACCAGGCCTGCAGGGGAGGGTGGTTGAGGGTGACCAGGCTGGCAGGGGAGGGCAGTTAGGGACAACCAGGTTGGCAAGGGAGGGAAGTCAGGGGTGACCAGGCTGGCAGGCAGAAGTGGTTAGGGGCAGTCGGGCCAGCAGGGGAGTGGTTGGTAGCCAGCAGTCCTGGATTGTGAGAGGGATGTCCGACTGCCCGGTGGGATTGGGCCTAAATGGGCAATCAGACATTCCTCGAGGGGTCCCAGATTGGAGAGGGTGCAGGCTGGGCTGAGGGACACACACCCCCACTCCGTGCATGAATTTTGGGCACCGGGCCTCTAGTATCCTTATAAAAGTCCTGTACATTACAAAGTAGTTTGTATAGTTAATGGTAGCAGAAATGATATTTGAAATGCTTGTTTATCTAATTTTCTCAATATGTGTTGCTGATATGAAAATTATTTATCAATTTGAATTTCAAAAGTTGAAAAAAATATGAAGATATGCTTGACCTAAATGTAACTATGCTAGAAATAGATAGTTGTTTTTTTTTTAAGAAAAGTGTATTTAAAAATATACTTTCCATTAACCTATGGACCAAAAACTAAATAATAATGGCAATTAAAACATATTTTAAAGTGAATCATAAAAATGTATGTTTCATGTGTTGTTAAAGCAGTGCTTTAAGGTTAATCTACAACCTTCAATACATTAATGTGTTAGAAACTAATAAATACATGTATTAGAAAAGAACTCAAATTTCATGTTCAAATTATATCATCTTCCTATATTTGCAGCCTCCTTTGTTTATTTCTGTCCGTTTCCTTGTTTTGTTTATTTGTATTTTGTTTTTTATTTCCTTCTGGTATCATTCAACAAATGAAAGCTAGCTAGCAACATGAAGCACTTTAACTTTTAAACCAGCAATAGAGTGACATGACCCATTTTAGCTATTAATGCAACCAGTATAGGTATAGGAAACTACCTCCTAAAAGATAGTTGGTTTTGTGGGATAGAAGTTCTATGGCTAAAAGAAGAAAAGTCTATTGCTAATGTCATTGGTTTGTCTAGTGCTTTCTGGGATAATTTCCCTCTACTATTATCACTCTTCTAGAAATTTTTCCATTTTTCCATTTTCCCTTTTAACTACTTCCAGATCTACCTTTTTTTTTTTTTAATATATTTTATTTTTTACGGAGAGGAAGGGAGAGGGATAGAGAGTTAGAAACATCGACGAGAGAGAGACATCGATCAGCTGCCTCCTGCACACCCCCCACTGGGGATGTGCCCGCAACTAGGTACATGCCCTCAACCGGAATCGAACCCGGGACCCTTGAGTCTGCAGGCCGACGCTCCATCCACTGAGCCAAACCGGTCAGGGCCAGATCTACCTTTTAACACCCACACATTCAATCTATCCCTTCCATAAACTGAATGTTTACTTTAATAACTGTCCATAGGATTGCCATCTTTACTAAAATACATAAACTACATATTTTATGTACATACAAATATTTAGTGGAAGAATAGTAATGAAGTTAGCATACCTCATCAAAGATGACATATCTCATCCTTTTCATCCACTTTTGATTACGAGGTGATAGCAAGAGTATTTCCAAGCACTGAGGCACTGTCACCAATATCTGTTTTTTTAAAAAAGGAAACCATTGATTTGATTTTTTTAAATCTCAAGCTTTAACTTCTTTTTATTGTTGACACTATTACAGATGTCTCCCATTCCCTCTCTTTTCTCCCCTCCACTCAGACCCCACCCTTCCCTTCCTTTTAAACATCAATAAAATATTTAGATGACACAGTATGTTCATATAAGCATTTCCATTAAAACAACCATCTCATCTGTGTAAAAATAAAACACATGTAACAAATGTATGTTGTGGTTGATATATTTAAAAAAATAAGCTTATTTCATTAAGAAACATTCTCCCACATAGTCCATTGGGAATATAAAATCATCTCAGTTTGAAACCATCATCATTGAAAGATTTGAAATCACCTCATATTGAAATTTCAGAAAAGCATTTTATTTATTATAGAAAATACAATTTATTGAAAGTTAACCACTTTATTAAGTAAAAATTATATAAACAATGTTAACATATAAATATATTTCACAGGGTGATTGTGAATTGAATGTATCCTCACATTAAAGCCTGGTAGTGCCTACCAAAGTGCCTTAGTACGCATTATTATTCATTATGCGCTCATGGCGGTGACATACCTGACAATTCAAGGTGTCGTGACGGTAATCTCTTGTGAACACTCCGCACACCACGAGTCCTTTTGGCAGCGCTTTGGTGAACAGACTGCAGATAGTTCCTACCACTTGGTTAACAAGAGCCTTCAATCATAACGGACACAATGTGCTATTCAGTAATTATTGACAACACTGAACAAACTGTTTAAAGCAAACTAGTATCTGGAACAACTTTACAAGCAAAAAGTAAAGTACCAATTTTATGTAACTCTTTCTTTTTTCTCTTTAATCCTCACCCAAGGATATTCTTCCATTGATTTTTAGAGAGAGTGGAAGGAGATAGGGGGAGAGACAGAGAGAGAGAGAAACATGGATGTGAGAGAGACACATCAGTTGGTTGCCTCCCGACTAGCAAAGGATCGAACCTATAACTAAGGTACATGACCTTGATGAGAATTGAACCTGGGACCCTTCAGTCTGAGGGCCGATGCTCTATCCACTGAGCCAAAGAGGCAAGGGCTATAACTTTTTATACTATATATATATATATATATGTTTATGAAGCCTGTTGCACAAAGAGTCACGCAATAGGCCTTCCTTCCCCTGGCTGTCGGCACCGGTTTTCCTCTGGCACCCGGGACCCAGGCCTTTGGTCCGGGCGCAGCGAGGCTTGGCTTCTCCGCTGTGGCCCCAGCGAGCCTTGGCTTCAGTCTTCACTCTGCCTGGACCCTTCAGTCTTTGCTCCACGCCTGTGTATGCAAATTAACCACCATCTTTGTTGGATTAATTTGCATAGTCACTCTGATTGGCTGGTGGGCGTAGAGGAGTGACACCAATTTGTATGCTTCTCTTTTATTGATTTCAGAGAAGAAGAGAGAGGGAGAGAGAGATAGAAATAGCAATGATGAGAGAGAACCATTGTTTGGCTGCCTCCTGCACACCCCACACTGAGGATCGAGCCTGCAACCCAGGCATGTGCCTTGACTGGAATCAAACCTGGGATCCTTCAGTCTGTAGGCTGATGCTCTATCCACTGAGCCAAACCATCTAAGGCTATATAACTCTTTCTTAATAAAATAATTACTTGCACAAATGCTTCCCACTGGTTCCATTTTAAAGTTTTCCTTAATGTATAATAAATCACAGTTCTTATTAATGTGATGGCAAAAAACAATAAGCAACAATCTATGCCACAGAAATGGAATATTTATTTGAACAGGTGAAATCAGATGATGAAATTTTATTTAAAATTCTAATTGTTTCTCCAACAATCTGCACATTCCTTAACTTCCCTGAGCCTCAGTTTTCTCATCCATAAAGTGAGAGGACTGGGACATAGGACAGAGATGATCCCTACCAACACTGGCACTCTGAATTTCTTCTCTCACTGCATCTTTAAGGCCTGCAATGAAGTATTCTCCTTGAGAAAGAGAGAGGAAGGAATATACCAAATCCCTTCAAGATAAAGAGAAAAATTCTGATTCATCCAAGAGCCTCTAGACATCATCCAAGAGCCTCTAGTAGACATCTTTTTTTTTTTTTGCTATAAAAAAGAAAAGAAGAAGAAGAAGACTATAGATATAGAATTTGCAGTAATCAGGGATTTTCTACAGAGCATGAAAGCAAAATAAGGCTGTTTTTTCCCTCTCACACTTTCTTTTATGAACTTATCTATCCTCTCTTAACCCTGGCACAGATATCAAATGGTTTCTTTGAGCAAAATTCTCAAAAGTGTTAAATCCCTATTTTTAATAAGTGCTGGACCTAAGGAGGTTTAAGCAATAAAATGAATAAAAAATAAGGGTGAATGATACCATTTATTGGTCATTGTTTACACCCAGACATATTTAAAGATGCCTTACATACATCATCTCCCTTAATGCTTAGAACAAAAGTACCACAGCCCTCTCCACCCCTCCTTATCCATAAAGCATATGCTTCCAGACTCCCAATGGCTGCCTAAATCCAGGGGTAGGAGCGAACCTTATATATAGTACTATGTTTTTTTCCTATACATGTATGCCGTT
Source organism: Myotis daubentonii (assembly GCF_963259705.1). Classification (NCBI taxonomy): domain Eukaryota; kingdom Metazoa; phylum Chordata; class Mammalia; order Chiroptera; family Vespertilionidae; genus Myotis; species Myotis daubentonii. Next base: position 43,848,548 of record NC_081844.1, on the reverse strand, counting down.
TCACTTAAAGAAAGCATTTTATAGCTTCTCCTTGGCATATCCAAATTGCCAGTGTCACTGCTTTTGCACTTGGCACTGTGAGGACATTATTAAGTAAAATAAGGTCACTTGAATACAAGCACGCCGATACCTTGACAGTTAATCTGATAACCAAGAGGGCTGTTAAGTGATTAATGGACAGGGAGCAGGGAGCGCATACAGCATGGATACACTGGATGATTCATGTCCTGGGCAGGACAGAATGCAAGACTTCATCAAACTACTCAGAACAGCACACAATTTAACACTTATGAATTGATTATTTTTGGAAATTTTCATTTAATATTTTTGGACCATGGATGACCATGGATAACAAAAACTATGGAAAGCAAAACCATGGATAAGGGTGGGCTACTGTAAAATGTAAGCATTATTATCCTCTTCTTACAGGTAGAGAAACTGAGGTAAGAAACTAGCTCAAGACCACACAGCCCATAAGCACTCACATCCATGACTGCAATGCTGGAGTCTGTGTGCTCTCGTACCTCCCCAGGATTAAGGGCACAAGCTATAGTTGAGGAAAATTACAGTAAGATACAGAGTGTCATATGCACACAGTACCTTTGTTGGAGCAACATACACAATCACCCCTTCATCACTCTCTCTCAGGATTTTCTCCATGCAGTAGTAAGAAGCATAGGTTTTCCCTGATGATGTCGGGGCAACAATGACAGCAGATTCATTGTTATCTACCACATCAAGAAGTTCCCTCTAGATTTAAAGACAAACAAACACATTTCATGTTGAAAATATATACTTAGTGTCAAAGTTTAATTTAAAAACAACTATATTTTAGGCAAAGTGGGATTCACAGTTCCTTATGAGACAGAGCAGGGTACAGGGTGGCATAGATGCAGAGAATCCTGACAGCTGTCAGAGGGGAAGGGGAGGGGTGCTGGGTGAACAGATGAAGGGATTAAGCAACAAAAAAAAAGAATAAAGAAACATCATAGACAGACAACAGTATGGTGATTACCAAAGGGAAAATGGGGTGGGGGAGGTAGAGAGAGTAAAGGGGGTAAATGATGATGGAAGGACACTTGACTTGGGGTAGTGAACCCACAATGTGATGTGAACCAACTGTTTCCATCGAGTTTCCTCACTTTTCCATGCTGCAGATCTTTTCAGGAAATACCTGCCATGTGTCTGGTATAAAATGATGCACCCTGGGATCTGGATCACTTCTTTCTTCTCGAAGTAAGTAATGGCCCATATATGTTAACTGAAACCGAGCTGCTCCCATACAAACTGAATATTTAGAAATATCCTTCTCAGTACTTGATTCCTGTACCTAAGTAAATATGACATATTAGATTTTCATGTTTACCATTTTTATCCTGGGCAAGGAAATTAGCAATCATGGTGAAGTTTGCTTCACCAAGATTATTTTATGTTTTACAAGTGTTCAGAATTAGCAGTGAAGAATAAGATATAGATACTATATCTTTACTATAATTTTAGATACTATTTTATGTGCAGTACCATGTTTTATAGAATGTAAATAAAATGCAGTATGAAGTTAATCTTTTAATTATAAATCAGCATAAACTTTGAATATTGTTAAATATGAACAATTCCCTACACACACATACACATATACAGAATAAAATATGTGTTTAAATTGAGGACCATAACACCCCTAGTACAAATAAAACATTTATTCTATGTAAAAACACACCCATAAAAATTATTAGATCTGTGTCTATACAGGATAATACATAGCTAATCATCATTTTAATCTAATAGACATTAATTCTGAATACATCCCATAGAATATTTTACACACACACATATATGAATGTCACATAACATTTTCTATAGCACCTACCTGAGGATATAAAGAGTGTGCCAAGTTGTCAAATCCAACGTATTTTAAATATTTGGCTAATTTTCGTCGATCTGTATTTTTTAATAGTTCTGAATGCTTTTCATGGATTATATGAATCCTTTTCATCAAGTTAATTATTATGTTCATATCTCTGGATTCTGTTTCTGTTTAAAAGAAACACTGTCATACATAACAAGTTATACAAGATATTGATAATAAAACCCCAAAGCTGATTTAATTTTATTGCAGGATAAGAAAAGCATAATCATATGAATCACTGATAATAACTGAGGAATTCATAGTTTCTAGTCAATTACATTACAGTGAAGAGCGTGGCCTCAAGTAAGAGTAGGATTGCCAGCTTTAGCAAATAAAAATACAGGCGATACAATTTGAGATATATATTCATGACATTTACTCACAGTAAAAAAAAAATTGCTATTTATCTGAAATTCAATTTTAACCTGCCTGCATTTGATTTAGGAACTTCTAAAGCTCCATTTCTAAACTTCGTTTTCTTTATATAGAAATTGGGGACATTAAGTCTCACCTCATATGGTTACTATAAGGATTAAATAAATTAATTTATATAAAATGATACAATAATGGCAGCAGTTATTATTAACCATAAGAAGTAATATGGAGAATGGATGAATGGACATTTTTTAATTCTTTTTGTTGTTATTAATCCTCTCCCAAGAATATTTTTCCCATTGATTTTTTAGAGAGAGTGGAAGGGAGAGAGGGAGGAGAGAGAGAAACATTAATGTAATAGAGACACATCAATTGGTTGCCTCTCACATGTGACCCACAAGGGCCGGGATTGAACCTGCAACCCAAGTAGGTGCCTTTGACCAGGAATCAAACCCTCAACCCTTCGGTGAGCAGGCCAATGCTCTAACCACTTAGCACACCAGCCAGGGCAACATTTTTTTTTTCTTTTAATATTTACTTTCCTGTGAACACAATTAAAAGATAAATATCTTTCATTTTCTCTCCAATCAAAAATATTCATTCTTTGGTTCTCATCCAAACACTGTTATGCACAAATTTACTAATTATTTAATTTGTGCATATCTCTTGGAGTAAGGATGTTGTATTAAAGTTCTTGCTCTGTCACTGACATTTGGGCATGTAATTTGTTCTCCTAGAATCTCAATTTCTTACATGTAATATTAGGGTAATGGAACCACCTCAGAGAATTGTGAGAATTTATATACATATACAAGGTGTCCCCCCAAAAATGTATACACACTTTAACAGCTAATAGCTCAATTTTGAAAATGCAATGCATTTTAATAAACACTGCCTTTATAATGATTAAAAATGTGTACACATTTATTTGGGACACCCTATATATGCTAGGCCCTCGAATAATATTTTATTCGACATCATTTCATTATAATGTTAACGGGATGCCTTAGGAACTTAACTTCAGTTAATATCAATTAGCCTGTAGTAAAATTAGCTTCACAATACATTGATTTTCTTAAAGTCACAGAACCTACAGATGACTTTACATGAAAATTTACTGTATATAGCTTTGGTTGTGGTTACCAACACTATGTTGCAGTTAGTTCAGCATGTGCCTAAGCCTTAGGAGACTATCATTAAGCACCTTCAGAGCAGGTCCTATGCTCTTCTGGTCGGAAGCCCATGGACACCTAATAAGGTACTCAGCTCATGACTGACCTTGAAGAACTATTTACTGAATTGAATTTCAGGTGAAATCTATTCACCAATATGCATCACATTCACGCATAGCCATGTTATTATTGAATCAAACAAAAGGAAATATTCTTACCCTTTAGACATCAAGAGTTTCCAAAGTCATACAGGCCAGAAGAATCAGTATATGTGGCCAATATCAACTCTTTCGCTCTGGTCTTACTGACCTTTTATTTTAAGATATTTCTAAAAGTAATATTTTATGTACCTGGTTTTGAACAGCATTCCATCCATAATTTGAAACAGGCATCCAATCCTACCATTTCTGCAGCAAATTTTACAGATTTAACAGGGCATGTTTGGAGAAAATCTTCTAGTTTTTTTATTCCAGAATTAGGATTTTCTTTCATTTCCTTTTCAATATATACTGACAAGTTTTTCCATCTTTCTTCCTCTTTTTTCTCTAGTTTAGCTAGCTGTCTCTTTTGGTTTTCCTCAATAAATTTTTCTGCATTTGTCTTTAAAAAAAATAAGAAAAATCAACAGTAAAACAAATGTTTCCATGGTAATACATTTGATTTTTTTTTCAATACACAGCTTTTATTCCATCTTTAAAATGTCACAAAGAAGTCTGAGGAATCATTTGGCATCTTGCTGTTTCTACAGCTGGACAGCTTAGATCAAATATTCATCAGTATGCTGAACTGTTCCCTTTTTAGAAACATAGATACTACCTGGTTTGCTGAATCAAAGCAGCTAAATTTTATGCAAGTCCAATACCATTTCCTTCAAGAATTAACTCATCTTTCTGAGCATGAGCTACTCACCTGACCTCTGCAGATACACTTTTCACCCAAGAGATTTCCAATGTCAAGAAGAGAACCATCTTCCTGAGTATCAATCTCAATGGGGAAGTGAGTAGACAAAGCCCTTGTTCTGTAAGGGAAGCCCAATGTAACACCCTTGCTCATGTTCTGTACGTGACTACAGGCAGTGCAAATAATAGCCACTTTCTCTCTATTTCTCTCTATTTGGACTATCTGGAGCCTCTTCTTTTTCTTTCCAAGGAGTCTGAGTTCTACATTGATGTGATTGACGTCCCTTTGCAGGGTGCCTAGGGCCTTTCATAGCAACTGTGTGTCCCTTCACAGCGATGTCCCATTTTCTGGAATATTGACAGTCAGATTGCTGAGAATGGTCTTCCTCTTCTCAGTACATGTGGCAAAGAGAGAACGTCTTTCAATACGATGTTTTTTGAAAGAAGTATTTAATATCTTAAGCCACCAGTTCACTACTTAGCACATGGAAGTAGAGTATCACCGAGGGCCTTGGGTGTTCTGAATAATTAAATGCAAACATCTATATTTATACAAGCATGATAATTCAACATTCCCTTCTTTCTTCTTTCTATCCTGAACTATCACTTTCTTTATTTTCTTACTTTTTTATTGTTTTTTTTAAAATATATATTTTATTGATTTCAGAGAGGAAGAGAGAGGGAGAGGGAGATAGAAACATCAATGATAAGAAAGAATCACTGATTGGCTGCCTCCTGCATGTCCCACACTGGGGATCAAGCCCACAACCTGCAACCCCGGTATGTACACTGACAGGAATCGAACCCTGACCTCCTGGTTCATAGATCAATGCTCAACCACTGAACCACATTGGCTGGGCTTATTTTTTTTTAATGGTGACACTATTACAAATGTCCCCCATTTCTCCTGCCTTTGCCCACATCTATCCAGCCCCCATTCCCCCTCCCTCTGGCCATCACCACACTGTTGTCCACAGGCTATGCATATACAGTATATTTGTTAACTAATCTCTTCAGCTATTATTTTATTAATCCATATGCTGAAAAACAGTCTTCTGGCATTCCAATCTGTGAGGTTGGTTCTAAGAAAAAACATTTCAAACTAATATCCAATTAGGATATATATCTTTTATTAAACTAGGCTAAGTGTGGTATAATTACAAAAATTGGCTTTCAGTGGTTCTCAACCTTCCTAATGCCGCGACCCTTTAATACAGTTCCTCATGTTGTGGTGACCCCCAACCATAAAATTATTTTTGTTGCTACTTCATAACTGTAGTTTTGCTACTGTTATGAATCGTAATGTAAACATCTGATATGCAGGATGTATTTTCATTGTTGGCGACCCACAGGTTGAGAACCACTGCTTTATAGAAAAACCAGTGTCACTTTTGCTCAGTGATTCCAAGAAGAAAAATAATAAGTCGAAAAGGGATTCAAAGTCATCATGTCTAAAATTGTAATATCTGGAGTACAGTATGCAAAAGAGAATGCTGCCACAGCCAATCGCTGTAACAAATTTTCTTGTCCAGAACTCAGGGCAAGTCCTTATTTAACTCTCCTTCTTTCACCTCCCACCTCTGTAATATGAAGACAATGGGCCATCTCAAGAACACCAGAGTACCAATTAAGTGATGTTAACTCCTCCTGGGAGTGACACAGCCTAACCAGGGGTAAAAAGATATCTCTGAAGAGAGAGGTCTACATCAATAACATCCACAAAAAATGAACTTCCTTAAGCACAAAATAGAGAATAAAGACTAAGAAAATATTTTAAATGTATATGACAAAGATGTGATGTTGTAAATAGCTCTTAGCAATGAATAAGCAATAGTAAAGGACATAAAAGAAATTGATAGGAGAACAAACACAAGTGGACTCAAAATTTCAGAAAGATTCTCATATCACTGGTGTTGAAAGAATTGAAATTAAAACCTCTGTTTGGGAGGAATAAAGAAGAAAACAAGCACTCCCATACACTGATGATGCTAATCATTATAGCTGAGTGGATAAACAGGCAGGTTCTCGGGTACATCCTGGGTCGATGACTCACTATGTAACTCAACACAGTGTTTTTCACATTAGAGTTTGATAACTCAATAATGTATTATTATTTGTAGTAATGTTAAAATAAGAATAAAATTTTGGACAGTCCTCTTATATGAGAATGTATATTAAAATGAATATCAAATGTATATCAAAAGCCCTAAAATTTTTCATAGTCTTTGATCCAATAATTCTCTAAGTCATTAAAAAACTGTAGAGAGATTCTGATAAAATTATGTTTATCACAGCACAGGTTATAATGGTAAAATAATGGAAACATAAATATTAAAAATGGAAATAGAAATATATTATGGAATATTAAGAAAAATCTTTTTTAAAGTTTATCCTAGCTCATTGAAATAAAAAGTTCTTCAAAACACATTAATAGGAAAAAATTATAAAACCATATGCAAATTTTAAAATTGTTTGTGTGTATATTTGCCAGACAGTAGGGATGAGGGGGATGGGTGGAGATGGAAGAGGGTGTAGGAGGACACATTGAGATGGAAATGAATAAATAAGTAAGTAAATACATAAATAATAAGTTATACAACTCAACACGAGGAAGACATACAATTTTAAAAATGGACAAATGACAAGGCTGGTGTTGCACAGTGGTACAGCATTGAACTATGAACCAGGAGGTCATGGTTTGATTCCCAGTCAGGGCACATGCCCAGGTTACAGACTCTATTCCCAGTATGGTGTATGCAGAAGGCAGCCAACAGATGATTCTCTGTCATCACTGATGTTTGCATCTCTCTCTCCCTCTTCCTTCCTTTCTGAAATCAATAATAAAAATATATACTTTTAAATAAATAAAGGACCTGAATATACACATCTCCAAAGAGGACATACTGATGGCCAATAGACATATGAAATATGCTCAATGTCACTAATCATCAGAGAGATGCAAGTTAAAACCACAATGAGATATCACCTCACACCTGCCAGAATGCTACCATCAGTAAATCAGCAAATAGTGCTGGCAAGGATGTGGAGACAATGGAACCCTGCTGCACTGCTGGTGGGAATGCAGATTGGTGCAGCCACTGTGGAAAACAGTATGGAGTTACTTCAAAAAATTAAAAATAGAGCCCTGGACAGTGTACCAAAAGGTTACCCCTGAAATTGCTGGTCAGGGTATATGTCCGGGTTTTGCACTCGATTCCCTATGGGGGAAGTGCAGGAGGCAGATGATCGATGTTCTGCTCTCACACTGATATTTCTCTCTCTCTCTCTAAAAAATTAATAAAAATATTTTTTAAATTAAAAATGGAACTGCCTTTTGACCCAGCAATCCCACTTCTGGGAATATATCCTAAGAATCCTGAAACACCAATCAGAAAGAATATATGCATCCCTATGTTCATAGCAGTGTTATTTACAACTAGTGACCCGGTGCATGGATTCGTGTACATTGAAAGGAAATTAACTAGAAGGTGGCCTGGGGGTGAGACTAGGTGAGATGGGCTGGACACGCCCTGGATCCAACCTCCTGCAGTTCCTCCCCGGCATCTGCGAAGTGAGCAGGGTCCCTTTGACAGATGGGGTCGTTCGGCCTGGCCTGTGGGGATCAGGTCAAAAATGGCTCTTCGACATCCTCCAAGGGGTCCCAGAGTGAGAGAGGGCACTCTGCAAAGTTGCTATTGTCCAGGATGTGGAACACAAATGCAAGTGTGTAGTAAACCAGATTCAGGGCCAACAGTGCCCCAGCAACAACATAACCCATGACCAAAGGTGGAATTGGACTCCCTCCTATGGTTTTGGGGTGAATCACCTGAGAACCACTGCTGCAAAGTCACTGCAGCTCTGCAGCTCCTGTGTTGAGTGTCTGGCCCTTGGTGGTCAGTGTGCATCATAGTGACCAGTTGGACCGGTAGGAGAGACACTTAGCATATTAGCCTTTTATATAGAGATAGCTAAGATCTGGAAACAGCCTGAATCTCCATCAGTACATCTATGTATATAAAGAGGTAATATGCAAATTAGGCTGAGCTGCCATAACAGTCATGTCCCGTCAGGAGGAGGTTATGTCACGCAGATGAGGCCCAGAGCGTAGATGGAGACAGAGACAGGGGGCCCTGCCCGAGCCTGCATGGTGGCTCGGGCAGCCCGGAGCAGACACAGGCAGTGGGCAGGGGGTCCTGGGGCTGGCCGAGCTGCCACACCAGCTTGGGTGGCTCCGGAGCGGACACAGGCAGGGGGACATGGGGGGTCTGGGGAGGAAGTCAGGCCCGGGTCCCGGCCGGCCGCCGTGCCAATCAAGCCTGACTTCCACTGTGGCCGGTGCTGCGCAAGTCAATACCTGGGCCCCAGCCACCCACCGCACCAGTCAGGCCTGACCTCCGTAGCCGCCTGAGTAGTAGGCAGAGGACAGACCACTGAGGGTCTTATATACCATAGCAGGGAGCTTAGATTTTATTCCACAGAAGGAGGAAAAGTGAAGAATGTCAAGCATGGGAGCATCCTGGTCTGGCTTTCCTTTCAAATGAGCCATTCTGGTGGCTGTGGGAAGGATCAATTTAGACAGCTGCAGTGTTTTGGGGCCCAAGAAAAAGAGACTGATGTCTGGAACTAGGATTAGACAGAGGCAGTGGATCACAGACATATTTATGAGGAAACCTGACAGAACTATTTGGCTGATTACACAGGGATGAAAGCAAACAAAGCAAATGGTATTAGCCCAGGTTTCCAGTTTGGGCAACTTCGTTGAATGGGTGATTCTAATAATTGGGAGAAGGTATTGAGGAAAAGGAACAGTGTAAGGGAGCTTGTTTAGTTCAGCAATAGCCAGACAATTAGGACAGGAGATAGACTTAGTGCTCTTTCTTTGCTGCAACGTTTATTTTTCTGCCTTTAGCCACCACCATGTAAGGCTAATGTGCCATCTTTTCTCCTAATCTAGGATATTATCTATCTATCTATCTACTACACATTCCTGTCACCTAAATTAGCTTTCCTGCATGATCCCTTAAAAATACTTATCAAAGTCATTCAATGCTCTGTGAGTATGGGGACTTTCAAGATGTGGAAACGTTATGAGCCTATATAGCTTGATAAAGAGATATTGGGTGCTCAATTTTTAACAATAAAAATCAAATACTGAATGTGGTCATGCCAGAGGCATAATGTTAATGAGCCAATGTCTCTTTACTGAAGTGTCACACTTCAAAAGAGATCCTCTCAAATAATCCAATGCATAGCACTCATCTGGGTTGCCTGTTAAAATGTAGGACCACACCTTGAAAAACACTCCTTCTAGAGCTCATTTTGGTGGATAAATCTCCCTCCAAGTAAAGCAATCCTATATAATAAAAGTGTAATATGAAAATCAACCGAACAGCAGAGCAACTGGTCAGTGGGGGGCGGGGGCAGCGAGCAGGTGTTGCCAGGCCAGCCAAGGCGCATGCCAGCAGGCAGAGGGAGGGGATGGCGATGGGGTGGGGGGGTGGCAACCAGCAGTGACAGGGCAATGGGGCTGGCGCTATCCCAAGATCACCCACCTGGTCGCCTCCTGCAGAGGAAGGCCACGGGCAGCGGCAGCACCGGGGCGATTCGGGGCAGGGCCAGCCAGCACCATCCCAAGATAGGCTTGCTGGGGTCGCCTTTCCCAGAGGGAGGCCACCAGTGGCCATGGCGCAATTGGGGGTGGGGCCAGCCACTCGCTGCCCACCCCATCTCAATCAGCCCACCGGTCACCTCCTGCAGAGGGAGGACACACTGTGGCTTAGGCCCGCTCCCCACTCTCCAAAGTCATCAGTAGGACATCCCCAAGGGGTCTCCTATTGGAGAGGGTTCAGGGTAGGCTGAGGGACCCCCCCCCCCATGCACGAATTCCTTGCACCAGGCCACTAGTGAGTAGATAAAAAAGCTATGGTACATTTACACAATGCAATACTCACAGCCTTAAAAAAGAAGAAAATCTTTTTTTGCAACAGTGTGGATGGAGCTGGAGAGTATTATGCTAAAGTGAAATAATTCAGTTAGAGAAAAAGAGATATCATATGATCTCACTTATATGGAAAGTCTAATGAACAAAATAAATTGATGAACAAAATAGAAACAAAGGCGTGGATACATGGAACAAAATGACAGCTAGCAGAGGGGAAGGAGGTGATGGGGACTGAATGAAAGAAGGTGAATAGATTAACTCAATATATATGCATAATCCATAGATACAGACAAAAATGTGGTGATGGTCAGAGGGGAGAGGGGCGGGTGGGTGGAGATGGGAAAAGTGGGGGAAAAGGGACATCTGTAATAGTAACAGCCATAATAATAACAAAAAAAGTATATATTTTTAAAAAGTAACCATGGGAGTGTGGCACAATTTTATTGATTTTGTGATACTTTTCCAGATAATCTAAATTTACCGAATGTGTTTGACCTTTATAATAAAAAGCTGTTTAAATTTTCAAAACAATGCGCTATTATGAAAACACATTTAATGACACTGAAAATTGATCACTTTATATTGATAGGTGGGGAAATAAAAGTATATAGGGGGACTTTTTTGTAAAAAAAAAAAGCACATAATGAACAAAAATGAAACTTTGTAGGTCAATATGTTAATAGTGTTTATATGTGGAATGTGAGTATAGACTTTTCTTTTCTCCCCTTTTTTCTTACCTGTTTTTCTACATTTCAAAATAAATCATTAAACAAAAATATAGCATGCTATCCTATAAATTATACAGCCACAAAAATGTGTTTTAAAAAATTTTAATAACAGGAAGGGAAAATGACTACAGGAAATGCACTAAAATGTTAAAGTCCTATTAGGATTTTGTTTTCTTCATTATACTTTTAAATATATATATTTATATAGATTTCAGAGAGGAAGGGAAAGGGAGAGAAAGTTAGAAACATCAATGATGAGAGAGAATCATTGATTGGCTGCCTCCTGCATGCCCTCTATTAGGAATCGAGCCCACAACCTCGGCCTATGCTCTGACCGGGAATTGAGCCATGAACTTCTGGTTCATAGGTTGACACTCAATGACTGAGCTACACAGGCCAGGCATCATTACACTTTTTTTCCCCATTTTACAAGTATTTTAAAAGTATCTTTTGTAATTTGTGGTTAGTATTTAGAGTATACTTGATTTGACAGTTATTATTTATTTTTAGAAAATGGGGTGTTTTACTTCTCTGATAACACATGTGCACAATGATGGATATTGTTAATGAAGATCCCATATGGAATGAGTTGAACTATAGGATCCTCACAAGACCTAATAGATCAAGAATGTACCTGGTGTTTTTTTTTCTTTTGTACTGAAGAATTTTCTGGGGGTGGCAGAGCACTTCCTCTTGTAATCCTTATTGATTTGTTACTTCCTACCAAAGATTTTCCAAAGACATGATAAAAATGATGTAATTTCTGCATGTCCCTTATTCCTTTGGCGTCCTTGGATTTAGCTGCAGGAAATAAATACATCATTAAAGTATGCTGACAATGCTCTTTATAAATAAGAATTTCATTTAGTAAGCATTTGTGAAAAAGGCTTTGACAAACACTTGCAAACACTTAAAACTTGCACTAATTATAGACACATTAGAGATTGAGATAGACAAACTCAAATTATTTGAGCCATCTACACTAATAAAAGAGAAACATGGTAATTGGCGTACGACCACTACCCTTTTCATTGGCTAATCAGCAAGATATGCAAATTAACTGTCAGCCAAGATGGCGGCCGGCAGCCAGGCAGCTTGAAACTAACATGAGGCTTGCTTGCCTCAGTGACGGAGGATCGTTGGAGGAAACCAACGTTCCCCGCCTGCGGCTGCAGGCCTCTGAGCGGGCAGTTTAAGAAACATTGTAACAAATACCGCCGGACTTCAGCCAGCAGATTCGCAACATTGTAAGCAAAGGCCAGAAACATACTTTCAGCCGCGGGAGGCCTAAGAACTGGAGCCAAGCCTCAAGGTAAAGCTGGCCCAGAATAAAAAAGAAAAAAAGAAAAAAGGAGCAGTTGGGAACTTTAGTCACTCCCAGCCTGAAAACAGCCCTTAGCCCCTCACCCAGACTGGCCAGGCACCCCAATGGGGACCCCCACCCTGATCCAGGACACCCTTCAGGGCATACCAGCCGGCCCCACCCATGCACCAGGCCTCTACCCTATATAGTAAAAGGGTAATATGCCTCCCGGCACCGGGATCAGCGTGACAGGGGGCAGCGCCCAAACCCCCTGATCACCCTGTGGCTCTGTGTGTGACAGGGGGCGGGGCCCCAACAGCCTGAGCAGCCCTGCTCTGTGCCTGATAAGGGGGAAGGAGCCCCAACCCCCCCTCACCCCCCACGGGCCCTGCTCTGTGTGTGATGGGGTAGAGCCATAACCTCCCCATCGGCCCTGCCCTGAGTGTGAGAGTGGCGGCGCCCCAACCCCCTGATCGGCCCTGCTCTGTGGCTGATGGGGGCAGCGCCCCAACCCCCTGCTCCCCCCTGCTCTGTGTGTGACAGGGGCAGCACCCCAACCCCCTGATGGGCCCCGCTCTGTGTGTGACAGGGGGTGGCACCGCAACCTCCCCATCGACCCTGCCTTGAGTGTGACAGGGTACAGAGCCCCAACCCCCTGATGGGCCCTGCTCTGTGCGTGACAGGGGGTGGCGCCGCAACCTCCCCATCGACCCTGCCTTGAGTGTGACAGGGGGCGGTGCCCCAACCCCCCAGTTAGCCCTACCCTGAGCGTGACTGAGGGTGGCATCACAACCTCCCAATCTGCCCTGCTCTGTGCATGACGGGGCGGCGCCCCAACTCCCCAATTGGCCCTGCTCTGAGCCTGACCAGGGGCTGCACCTAGGGATTGGGCCTGCCTTCTGCCACCCGGGAGCAGGCCTAAGCCAGCAGGTCGTTATCTGCCGTGGGGTCCCAGACTGCGAGAGGGCACAGGCTGGGCTGAGGGACCCCCCACTCCCCACCGAGTGCACAAATTTTTGTGCACCAGGCCTCTAGTATTTAAATAACATGGTACAATCTAAATCAGTGTCTTGTCATTTTCACTTTAGTACAACCTACTAGGCATTATGGGTACATCCCATAGAATAAGTCAATGGTGAGGTTACACTTTCCTTTTCTTCTAGGATACCAGAACCACAAAAGAAACTTTAGCTCTTTGGCATTTTGGATGGCTCTGGGCATAGTGTCGAGAACAAAGGACATGAACACTCTGGAAGAGCTTCCAATTTAGAAACAGGGTCTCTGAAAACCACCCCCAAATTAGGTCAGAAACATTTGGCTAAAACAGCTAATCAAATTCCAGGAAATGTGCAGCAGTACTGCACACAACTAAAAGGAATTTATCGTTCTCCATGCTGTTGCTGGAGTAAATATAACCCAATTGTGTTGTCCATGTGGTTTGAACATCTTAGTGGCTTCCTGTTGCTCATCTATCATTCAAAATCCTCACTAAAGGCTGCATGGTTCAGACCCATCTCACATCACTCTGTGCTACAGGCCCTCTGGCTACTTCCTTATTGGCCCCACCACTACCACACACCTGCATAACTATCTTCATTGCTCAGATTTGGTTTGAAAATTCCTCAATCCCTCAAGCCTACCCTTGGTATACCCTTTGCACCTGATTGTAGTAGTCATCATAATCTCTATATATAAAAGGCTAATATGCCAAGTGTCCCCTCGGGAGCTCAACCAGGAGACCAGGAGTTCGATCACTTGCTATGATGTTTGCTAACCACCAGGGGGTGGCACGGAATGAAGGAAGGCCCCAATTGGCCCTGATCGCCAGCCAGGCCTAGGGACCCTACCCATGCACGAATTTCATGCACTGGGCCTCTAGTTTTAAATGAGTATCTCTGCAGTGGTTTGTTTAACATCTTCGATTTCCTGCTAAACTATGAGCACTACAAGAGCAGGAATATATCTTTCATGTTCCCTGCTGGATTCCCGGAGCCCAGCCCAAAACTAGGCAAACAGTAACTCTCAATTCATAGGCTAGATACTGAATGAGTATGTCAGAGTCCTGCAATCCCAATCAAGCTGCCACTTCCCAATCTATAGGGAATCCTAATGGTATCCAACTGATTTTTTTAATTTTTCCTAAACTGCTTTTCCTGTACCAGTTTTCAATCCAAGAAGATAACCAGATTAGAGGACTATAGTGGCCCATAATATTTAATTGCCAAATTAATTACTAAATCATTTGAATATCTGTTACATATTTCACTTAATTAACAATTATTAAATAGTATTTTAAAGCAAATAATATAATTAGTAATTTGGACAAACAATGAAAATATAATGTGATTAAGGAAGGTATTAGGTCTCATGAGATAATACAACAGGAAAGTTTGAGAAGAACAAATAATTAAAGATACATTAATAATAATATAAAGTAATTTGTTGTAGGAACCTAAGAAAAATTTTTAAAAGATTCCCCATCTCAACAAAACAACTCCCCCACCCCAATTAGACTGATTGGAGTCTCATTTTTCATATTATAGAAGCCAGTTCTTCCTGGTTCTGATGTAAAAGATGTTGGAAATTTGTATGCTGGCCTGAGAGAGAGAAGACTATAAATTAGATTTCACTAATCTCTGATCACTCATTTTTTATACATACAATTTAATCTATAAGAATGTTGAAAATGTTGATGATATTAGTTGTACTTACCATCACTGTTGCACTTTGTCCTTTCAAAATCATCACTGAGAGGTCTCGAAGAATGCCAGTGTGTGAGTTCATCAAATTCTTTCGTCTTAGAAAGAGATGTGACAACTGGGTCATCACTAGGAATACAATAAAAAGGCATACATTATAATACACATATAATTTTTTTTCAGTTTCTACTATAAGCCATGAACTTATTTAATAGGTCTCTACCCTTAATTTTATGATTATAAATGAAAAAAATATATTTTAAAACATCTCATGAAGAAATAGTCAGGAAGTGTAGAGAGTGCTGGGGAAGGCACATGGGCATTTCTTTAATTATTGTCAGCTGAAGCCAGTGGCATCGGCAAAGCCACATCCTGGAAACACGTTTTGCCAAAAGGCAGGAGTGTTGTCAGCCTGACCTTCAGCCCAGGTGCCAGGGGGTGGGTTTTGTTATTTAAACCCACCCAAGCACCAGGAATGAATATGACTCGGGCCCACCCAAGAATTCACATAATCTCCTTTGTCTTGACTTTTAGTAAAACTTCCTGGTTTTTTTTGCTGTATAAAATAAATACACTGTATTGGCTCAGGGTCACTGTTTCTGTCCCTGTCCTGATCAGAGGACAGTGGTCCCACCCGGCCTCAGCTTTTTTCTTCCATCTCTGTGTTTGTCTCTTTCTTTCATTTTCTCAATCCCGAGCCATCCCTACTCAGGAACCGGACCGCTCTCTAGCCACACTGGATGTGGAGAAGAGAGACATATTTACAAAGAAGTGGACAAGGATATCTGTAGCACTGTCATCTTTATAACAATAAAAAGTGCATATTAAGAATTTATTTGTATGTAGGATTGAATTAGGCACCAAATAACAATAAAGGGTATATAACATCACCTATAAGATATGAAATTTCTAAAAGTTGAGAGACACTTCTGGATTATTTTAGCTTGTTTGTGTGTATGTGCATGTACTTGTAAAATATTTCAAGCATAGAGAAAAACAATTAGAGAGTAAGTGATACACATGAACCAAGATATTCACTGAGTTCCTGTTTTGTGCCAGATACCCTTCTAGATGGTAAGAATATGTTAATGAGCAAAACAGACTTTTAAAAAGTGTCTGTGGATTTTATACATAAACAACAAAGAAATACTAATATAAAGGTAAAAAATGATCATGCATCACTTAAGTGATAGGAGACAGCCTAAGAAATGCCTTGTTAAACAATTTCCTCACTGTATGACCATCACAGAAAGCACTTTGCCCAGCCAGTGTGGCTCAGTGGTTGAGCATCGAGAGGTCACAGGTTTGATTCTCAGGGCATATGCCAGGGTTTCGGGCTTGATTTCCCAGTAGGGGGCATGCAGGAGGCAACCGGTCCATGCTTCTTTCTCGTCATTGACATCTCTTTCTCCCTCTCCTTTCCTCTCTTTCTAAAATAAATAAAAACATTTTTTTTAAAGAAAGCACTTATACAAACCTAGATGGCATAGCCTACTACACACCTAGGTATATGGTATAAGCTATTGCTCCTAATGGCAAGTATTTCTGTATCTAAATGCTTCTAGACACTTGCAGGGACAGGAAGAGGGCTGTGGAGGGAGGTGCCTTCAGAAGGAAAATAGATGCCAGGAAGAGGAAAGAAGAGTAGGGGAGAGAAAAGGAGAGCAGAGATCAAAAACAACCCAGAGATATATAATTTAAGAAAAGAAACAATAAAAAGGAAAGGCAGAGGGAGAAAGAGAGCAGGAAGGGACTGGGAGGAAAGAGATAATGAGAAAATGATGGGAAATGAGTTCGTGTGCACGTGTGCGTGTGCGTGTGCGTGTGTGTGTGCGTGTGTGTGTGTGTGTGTGTATGTGTTTGCAGGGACTGGGTCATGGGAAGGGCAAGCTCCCAGCTGTCCTCCTCCCCAGCCCACTCTTCTCACTCCCTTGTCATCTCAGGGCCACAGCCTTGGGGAGGAACCGGACAGCATGCTGAGACTCCTTGTCTATTTAAACCACCCAGAGCCTGCAGTAAGTTCAACATCACATCGTAGTTGTGGATGGTCTAGTCTTTTCTTTCAGCATTACAAACTTTTTGCTTATAATCCATTAAAATATTACAAGACCCCTGTTGTATATGCAGCCATCTTTGACTGAACTGTCATTACTCTACATACTATGCCAGATGGTGAAAAGCATGAAGGAACAAAAATAAAGCAGGGAGACAGGATTGTGAGTTCTGGGAGGAGGAGATGGTGTGATCTTAAGAGGAATTGTCAGGAAAAGCTTTGCTAGGAAGGTATTTGAGCAATGGGTAAAGGGTTGTCCGAGTCAGCATATTTTGAACAAATAGAAGAGCAAGTAGATAGGCTTGAAGTGGGACTATTGTGTTCCAGATACACAATAGCCAAGACATGGAAACAATGTAAGTATCCATTAACCGATGCATGGACAGAAAATGAGATAAACAGATAGATGGTAGAATGATAGGTAGATAGATAGATAGATAGATAGATAGATAGATCAATTTATAGATAGATAGACATGCACAATGGAATATTACTCAGCCATCAAAAAGAAAGAAATTCTGTCATTTGAGACAACATGTATAGACCTAGAGGGCATTATGCTAAGTGAAATAAGTCAGACAGAAAAAAACAAATACCATATGACCTCACTGCTTTATGGAATTAAAAAAAAGAAGCCAAGCTCATAGAAACAGAATGGTAGTTGCCAGGGGTTGGGGGTTGGGGAAATGGGAAGATATTGGTCAAAGGATGCCAACTTCTAGTTATAAGAGGAATAAGCTCTGGGAATGTAATGTACAGCACGGTGACTTTAGTTAACAATACTGTATTGTATTCTTGTAAGTTGCTAAGAGAGTAGGTCTTAAATGTTCTCATCACACACACAAAAAGGGCAAAGTGAGGTGGTGACTTGTGTTAACTAACCTCATTGTGATCATCTTGATTTGTGTGTCAAATCATCACAATGTACACCTAAAACTTACACAATGTTACCTATGTCAATTTTCTCTCTATAAGGCTGTGGGTGGGGGAATAGGAGGCCAGCATGGATAGAGCAAAAGAATCTGGGAGTGATTAGTAGGAAATGAAGTGAAAGTCTTTTATATCTGAATGAGTCAAAATTTCTTGGAGGGTTTCGAGCAAAGGAGAGGCATAATCTGATTTTCCCCCACAACATCACTGTCTGCTGTGCTGAGAACATAGTGGGGGAGGCAGGTGTAGCAGGAGGCCAGCTAGGGAACTACTGCAACAATAGAGAGATGATGGCAGGCTGTACAAGGTATGCAGGCTGGGCAGAAATAAGAAAAGGAATTACTCTACATGTGTTTTTGATGAACAGAAATGGGAGTTTGGCTGAAAGATTGGATGTGCTATAAGGACGATAAAGAGTAGTTAGGCATGCCCTGGCCAGTGTGGCTCAGTTGGTTGGAGTGTCTTCCCATTCGATGGAAGGTCAAAAGTTTGATTCCCAGTCAGGGCACATACTTAGGTTGCAGGTTCAATCCAGTCCCCAGTGTGTGTGTGTGTGTGTGTGTGTGTGTGTATAGGAGGCAACCTTTGGATGTTTCTCTCTCTCTCTCTCTCTCTCTCTCTCTCTCTCTCTCTCTCTCTCCCCTCTCTCTCTCTCCCTCCCTCCCTCCCTCCCTCCCTCTTTTTCTCTCTCTCTTTCTCTCTTTTATCTTCCCCTTCCTCCCTTCCTCCCTCTCTAAAAAAAACAGTTCTGGCCCAAGAAATGGAAGAAAATACAATATAAAGACGGGAATGCTGAAGGAAGATGGGGTTCCTGCCAGAAGACCAGAGTTTGGCATTTACACATGGAGTTTTGGATGTCTGCGAGACAGCCAACTAGAATCAGGAGTTCTGAGGATTGAGTCAAGATACAATTTGTGGAATTCAAAGCAAAAGACAAACAAACAAGCAAAAAAACTAGAAATATAAATGGAGGACTTGCTAGCAGGAAGTTGATATTTAAAGAGACAATTGAATACCATCCTTGCTTGAATATAAAGCAAAATTCACTAAAATTACAATGAAAATTTATCTCCCAGTGTGAAATTTAATTTACATATGTACAATATATGCAACAATAAATCCAGTTAATTCACTGTACTGGATATAATGATTGATAGGTAGATGATTGATAGATAGATGATGATAGATGATAGATAGATAGATAGATAGATAGATAGATCGATAGATAGATAGATAGATAGATAGATAGATAGATAGATAGATAGATAGATAGATAGATAATTACAAACAGGCAACATTTTTCCATAAATACCTGCTTAGAAAAGGTAGTTCTGACAAAATATCTCCAGCATAATCTTCTATAATCTCAGCTTTCAGAGGAATGAGTCCTAATTTATGACTTCCTTGATTTGATCCTGGTACTATTTAGAAACACAATTAATATTTGAACAGAAAATTCTAAGAATTTACCAATGTGATGCAAATATTTGTGGAACAGCAAAATTAAACGTTTTCATCATTGTTTTCAAAATAAATAATACTTCAATGGAATTGTTGCAAATCAGGTTGTTTAGATCAACTTTATATTATACCCATTAATTCACAAATGTAAATGTATATTGAGTGAATTGATGTATAATTTTATTTCAAGTAAATTTGATGGCATTTGAGAAACAGTGAAGAAATCAACGTTTAAAACTTGTCAGCACCTCTAGGTGATGTTTTTTTCTGTGTAAGAAATGGTCTGGATGTTGTCCTCACAGGCATAGATCCTCCAAAATCATCATCCTCTGACAATGTTAAGACTGTGTTCCACAATTCCTCGTATCCCTGTTTCAAAGTGTTACCCAATTCCAAATTGAGCCCTAGGTAGGAGAGAAAATATGTTCAAATTAATAATTAAAATCTGAGTGATAGTCACCATATTTTATATGTTTTATGAGTATACTAGGGGCCCGGTGCACGAAATTCGTGCACTGGGTGTGTGTGGGGGGGAGTGTCCCTCAGCCCAGCCTGCCCCCTCTCACATACTGGGAGCCCTCAGGCGTTGACCCCCATCACCCTCCAATCGCAGGATCGGCCCCTTGCCCAGGCCTGACGCCTCTGGCTGAGGCGTCCGGCCCGGGCAGCGGGGACCCACAGCTGCAGCGGCCCCACGATCGTGGGCTTCGCTTTAGGCCCAGGCAAGGGACCCCTAGCTCCTGGGACTGCCAGCTTTGACCGTGCCCAGCTCCCATTGCTGGCTCCACCCTACTTCCTGCTATCACTGGCCAGGGCGGCAAAGGCACCTGATTCTCCGATCATGGCTGGGGAGCTTGTATTTCCAATGGCTGGGTTTCCGATCACTGTCAGTGGCAGGGGGCTTCTTCCTGCTTTCCCTTTCGCCTCCCTGCATTGTGCCTACATATGCAAATTAACCGCCATCTTGTTGGCAGTTAACTGCCAATCTTAGTTGGAAGTTAACTGCCAATCTTAGTTGGAAGTTAACTGCCAATCTTAGTTGGCAGTTAACTGCCAATCTTAGTTGGCAGTTAATTTGCATATAGCCCTGATTAGCCAATGAAAAGGGTAGCTCGTACGCCAATTACCATTTTTCTCTTTTATTAGTGTTGATGAGTTATAAGTGTATGTCTGGGAGTATCTCATAGTAGAGGCTTAAAACAAAACAGAATAGGCTTTGGCATATTTTTCATGTTGTTACTAATGTTATAAGAGAGTAAAATATCTTTGAACTCTCTGAACTTGTGTGACTTTTTTCTAGAACCAGAGTCATAGAAGCATTGAACAGACTGTCCAACCTGTGAGGGAAGGCGGGGGGGTAAGGGGGTAAGAGATCAACCAAAGGACTTGAATGCATGCATATGAGCATAACCAATGGATGCAGATGGGGTGGTGAGGGCATGTGCTGGGGGGGTGGCGGGCAGCAGGGAGAGGTCAATGGGGGGGGGGAAGGAGACTTACATAATTCTATAAACAATAAAGGATTTAAATTTTAAAAAAGCTGGTAAGCAGAGGAATAGACCAGGAATTAAAATTCCCTCACCCATCGCGTGTTATACTTCCACTACAGAAGCCTTTCCCTGTCTTGCCTGACCTTAAGAATTATTCAGGGTGCTTATTAAAAATAACATTTTTCAAAACACTGTTCTAGAAAACTGAGTCAATGAATCTGGGATGACATCCAGGAGTTTGCATTCTTTAAGAAGCATCCTAGATGATTCTTACACTTAGGCGAGTTTAGGAATTGCTACCTCTATTTTAAAAACAAAATTATTTGTTTCTGCTGTAATACAGACTATTTGTTGCTGAATGTAAAAAAAATTGACAGTTTTAGTTTAAAGTGAAATATATTTCCCACTGTTCCATATGTACGCAAAAAAATAAAAATCTTTAATATTTGGGGGGAAAAACACCTCTCCTTCCCTCACTCCCTCCCTTACCACCCTGCCTCTCAAAAAAAGCACTAGAGTAGTTTTCATAATATACACACATGTATATATAAATATCAACACTAATAAAAGAGAAAAATGGTAATTGGCGTACGAGCTACCCTTTTCATTGGCTAATCGGGGCTATATGCAAATTAACTGCCAACTAAGATTGGCAGTTAACTGCCAACTAAGATTGGCAGTTAACTGCCAACAAGATGGCGGTTAATTTGCATATGTAGGCACAATGCAGGGAGGCGAAAGGGAAAGCAGGAAGAAGCCCCCTGCCACTGACAGTGATCAGAAACCCAGGGGGGGGCTAAGAGCTGGGGGGCAGGGCAAAGGCGGCCCTGGGGCCGCCTTTGCCCTGCCCCCCAGCCATGATCGGAGAATCAGGTGCCTTTGCCGCCCTGGCCAGTGATAGCAGGAAGTAGGGGTGGAGCCAGCGATGGGAGCTGGGCACGGTCGAAGCTGGCAGTCCCGGGAGCTAGGGGTACCTTGCCTGGGCCTAAAGCAGAGCCCATGATCGCGGGGCCGCTGCAGCTGCAGGTCCCCACTGCCCGGGCCGGACGCCTAGGCCAGAGGCGTCAGGCCTGGGCAAGGGGCCGATCCTGCGATTGGAGGGTGATGGGGGTCAACGCCTGAGGGCTCCCAGTATGTGAGAGGGGGCAGGCTGGGCTGAGGGACACTCCCCCACACACACACCCAGTGCACGAATTTCGTGCACCGGGCCCCTAGTATATATATATATTAGAGGCCCATGGTGGCGGGGGGGGTCCCCTCAGCCTGGCCTGTACCCACTCCAAACCGGATGTCCAACTACCAGTTTAGGCCCAACCCCAGAAGTCAGACATCCCTCTCGCAATCCAGGATCACTGACTCCTAATCACTCACCTGCCTGCCTGCCTAATGCCCCTAACTGCTCCCCTGCCTGCCCGATCGCCCCTAACCATCGCTGCCTGCCTGGTCACCCTAATGGCCCTCCCCTGTCGGCCTGATCACCCCTAACCCCCTGCCAGCCTGATCTCGCCCCTAACTGCCCCCCATGGCCTGATTGACCTTAACTGCCTCTGCCTCAGCCCCCACCACCGTGGCTTTGTCCAGAAGGAAGTCGGACGTCTGGAAGATGGCCAGTCAACCCAGTCTAATTAGCATATTACCCTTTTATTAGTATAGACTAGGGGCCCGGTGCACGAAATTCGTGCACTGGGTGTGTGTGGGGGGGAGTGTCCCTCAGCCCAGCCTGCCCCCTCTCACATACTCGGAACCCTCAGGCGTTGACCCCCATCACCCTCCAATCGCAGGATCAGCCCCTTGCCCAGGCCTGACGCCTCTGGCCTAGGCGTCCGGCCCGGGCAGCGGGGACCTGCAGTGGCAGCGGGGGGTGCCGTGATCGCACGGGCTCCACCCCTGCCCCTGCAGGATGCCTCTGGCTGAGGCGTCCGGCCCGGGCAACGGGGACCCACAGCTGCAGCGGCCCCACGATCGTGGGCTTCGCTTTAGGCCCAGGCAAGGGACCCCTAGCTCCTGGGACTGCCAGCTTCGATCATGCCCAGCTCCCATCGCTGGCTCCACCCCTACTTCCTGCTATCACTGGCCAGGGCGGCAAAGGCACCTGATTCTCCGATCATGGCTGGGGGGCAGGGCAAAGGCGGCCCCAGGGCCGCCTTTGCCCTGCCCCCCAGCTCTTAGCTCCCCCCTGGGTTTCTGATCACTGTCAATGGCAGGGGGCTTCTTCCTGCTTTCCCTTTCGCCTCCCTGCATTGTGCCTACATATGCAAATTAACCGCCATCTTGTTGGCAGTTAACTGCCAATCTTAGTTGGAAGTTAACTGCCAATCTTAGTTGGAAGTTAACTGCCAATCTTAGTTGGCAGTTAACTGCCAATCTTAGTTGGCAGTTAATTTGCATATAGCCCTGATTAGCCAATGAAAAGGGTAGCTCGTACGCCAATTACCATTTTTCTCTTTTATTAGTGTTGATGAGTTATAAGTGTATGTCTGGGAGTATCTCATAGTAGAGGCTTAAAACAAAACAGAATAGGCTTTGGCATATTTTTCATGTTGTTACTAATGTTATAAGAGAGTAAAATATCTTTGAACTCTCTGAACTTGTGTGACTTTTTTCTAGAACCAGAGTCATAGAAGCATTGAACAGACTGTCCAACCTGTGAGGGAAGGCGGGGGGGTAAGGGGGTAAGAGATCAACCAAAGGACTTGAATGCATGCATATGAGCATAACCAATGGATGCAGATGGGGTGGTGAGGGCATGTGCTGGGGGGGTGGCGGGCAGCAGGGAGAGGTCAATGGGGGGGGGGAAGGAGACTTACATAATTCTATAAACAATAAAGGATTTAAATTTTAAAAAAGCTGGTAAGCAGAGGAATAGACCAGGAATTAAAATTCCCTCACCCATCGCGTGTTATACTTCCACTACAGAAGCCTTTCCCTGTCTTGCCTGACCTTAAGAATTATTCAGGGTGCTTATTAAAAATAACATTTTTCAAAACACTGTTCTAGAAAACTGAGTCAATGAATCTGGGATGACATCCAGGAGTTTGCATTCTTTAAGAAGCATCCTAGATGATTCTTACACTTAGGCGAGTTTAGGAATTGCTACCTCTATTTTAAAAACAAAATTATTTGTTTCTGCTGTAATACAGACTATTTGTTGCTGAATGTAAAAAAAATTGACAGTTTTAGTTTAAAGTGAAATATATTTCCCACTGTTCCATATGTACGCAAAAAAATAAAAATCTTTAATATTTGGGGGGAAAAACACCTCTCCTTCCCTCACTCCCTCCCTTACCACCCTGCCTCTCAAAAAAAGCACTAGAGTAGTTTTCATAATATACACACATGTATATATAAATATCAACACTAATAAAAGAGAAAAATGGTAATTGGCGTACGAGCTACCCTTTTCATTGGCTAATCGGGGCTATATGCAAATTAACTGCCAACTAAGATTGGCAGTTAACTGCCAACTAAGATTGGCAGTTAACTGCCAACAAGATGGCGGTTAATTTGCATATGTAGGCACAATGCAGGGAGGCGAAAGGGAAAGCAGGAAGAAGCCCCCTGCCACTGACAGTGATCAGAAACCCAGGGGGGGGCTAAGAGCTGGGGGGCAGGGCAAAGGCGGCCCTGGGGCCGCCTTTGCCCTGCCCCCCAGCCATGATCGGAGAATCAGGTGCCTTTGCCGCCCTGGCCAGTGATAGCAGGAAGTAGGGGTGGAGCCAGCGATGGGAGCTGGGCACGGTCGAAGCTGGCAGTCCCGGGAGCTAGGGGTACCTTGCCTGGGCCTAAAGCAGAGCCCATGATCGCGGGGCCGCTGCAGCTGCAGGTCCCCACTGCCCGGGCCGGACGCCTAGGCCAGAGGCGTCAGGCCTGGGCAAGGGGCCGATCCTGCGATTGGAGGGTGATGGGGGTCAACGCCTGAGGGCTCCCAGTATGTGAGAGGGGGCAGGCTGGGCTGAGGGACACTCCCCCACACACACACCCAGTGCACGAATTTCGTGCACCGGGCCCCTAGTATATATATATATTAGAGGCCCATGGTGGCGGGGGGGGTCCCCTCAGCCTGGCCTGTACCCACTCCAAACCGGATGTCCAACTACCAGTTTAGGCCCAACCCCAGAAGTCAGACATCCCTCTCGCAATCCAGGATCACTGACTCCTAATCACTCACCTGCCTGCCTGCCTAATGCCCCTAACTGCTCCCCTGCCTGCCCGATCGCCCCTAACCATCGCTGCCTGCCTGGTCACCCTAATGGCCCTCCCCTGTCGGCCTGATCACCCCTAACCCCCTGCCAGCCTGATCTCGCCCCTAACTGCCCCCCATGGCCTGATTGACCTTAACTGCCTCTGCCTCAGCCCCCACCACCGTGGCTTTGTCCAGAAGGAAGTCGGACGTCTGGAAGATGGCCAGTCAACCCAGTCTAATTAGCATATTACCCTTTTATTAGTATAGACTAGGGGCCCGGTGCACGAAATTCGTGCACTGGGTGTGTGTGGGGGGGAGTGTCCCTCAGCCCAGCCTGCCCCCTCTCACATACTCGGAACCCTCAGGCGTTGACCCCCATCACCCTCCAATCGCAGGATCAGCCCCTTGCCCAGGCCTGACGCCTCTGGCCTAGGCGTCCGGCCCGGGCAGCGGGGACCTGCAGTGGCAGCGGGGGGTGCCGTGATCGCACGGGCTCCACCCCTGCCCCTGCAGGATGCCTCTGGCTGAGGCGTCCGGCCCGGGCAACGGGGACCCACAGCTGCAGCGGCCCCACGATCGTGGGCTTCGCTTTAGGCCCAGGCAAGGGACCCCTAGCTCCTGGGACTGCCAGCTTCGATCATGCCCAGCTCCCATCGCTGGCTCCACCCCTACTTCCTGCTATCACTGGCCAGGGCGGCAAAGGCACCTGATTCTCCGATCATGGCTGGGGGGCAGGGCAAAGGCGGCCCCAGGGCCGCCTTTGCCCTGCCCCCCAGCTCTTAGCTCCCCCCTGGGTTTCTGATCACTGTCAATGGCAGGGGGCTTCTTCCTGCTTTCCCTTTCGCCTCCCTGCATTGTGCCTACATATGCAAATTAACCGCCATCTTGTTGGCAGTTAACTGCCAATCTTAGTTGGCAGTTAATTTGCATATAGCCCTGATTAGCCAATGAAAAGGGTAGCTCGTACGCCAATTACCATTTTTCTCTTTTATTAGTGTTGATTATCTAGGATAAGATTGCTTAAATGGGGGGAAGCCTTTTTCAGCAGGAGGAGATGCTCTTGGCAGACAAAAATACATAACCCTATATCTGGACTGATAGCCAGCCATATGCACTACACTGCCAAACCGGTTATTAAACAATTGAACCACTTTCTTACACCTTACAACAAATAGCTATTGCCCTTAAAACCCCTTCTCAGCCCCCACCTTAGGTTCTGCCTTTGCAGTTCACCCAGATTAGGTTCTGACTGGTTGGTTTCTATGCCAGTCAGTATCAAAAGCTCCACCTCCTAGGCAGCCATTGGCTCCTCTGGGAAATCCAGAATGGCCCACCTTCACATAGGTGCCAGCCCTTTGGTCATGTTCCCAGTCTGCTACCAGGTGTATCCCTGGCCACTCTGAGAAGTGGCACCTCAGGTCTGTGCTGGTGGCAATTTTGAATTCTCATTCCTGACCTAACTAACCTTCTTACAGTGCAAGCTCCATGAAGGAACTGCCTTCGCAGTTCATCCAGATTAGGTTCTGATTGGCCAGTTTCTATGGTAGCACCGCATGGTGACTAGTCATTTGGTCGTTCTGGTCATAACGGACACAAGCAATATATATATATACATATATATAATCTTTGAACTGTTATTAGTGTTGCTGTATTTTTCTATCTCTCTTAACAAAACCAGATGGGCCAATGAGAAGCCAGCCCGTGGCTCCAATGTGATGGGTGAAGGAGTCAGTAATCAATATCAGGTGTTCTGTAGGTCATGCTGGAAGTAGTGAGGCAGGGCTTCTGAACTGTACATCCTCATTTCTTCACATAATATTCCAACCTGACACATCTTGTCCAAAACAATCAGCAGCAAAGCTATGATGTCACATTTTATAAGATATACAAATTATCCAATATATGAAAGATATACAATAAGTGATAACATTTATTGTAGAGCTCTAAGAGTAGCTCCCATAGTCCTATTTAAACTACCCACTCCACTAGCTGATATTGTCTCATGTAATTTTGAGGGGGGAAAATTTCTTACAAAGTGCACAATGGAACCATTTACCTCATGTGGAAATAAAAACTTTCAATAAAAAATATTTGCAAAGAAAGCTTCCTATCCAATTGTAGTTAATCAATGAATAGTCCATTGCCATTGCTTGTTAGATACAATTCTCACCCACCCACTAAAAAATAAAATACTTAACTACACAATTCTTTAAAATATGTCTCCTCAGGAGACATCTGTAATACTATCAACAATAGAATATATACATAAAAAATTATTCTATACTACAGATAAAAATTTAAAAATAAAATATACCTCTATTATGTTCAATTTCATAATAATAAGCAATATTTTTCCACAAACTATTATCAGTTAAGTCAGGTAGGCCAGTGAAATTCACATTCCAATTATTCCTTGTTTTTAAATGTTTTAAGATGAAAAATTGACATCTTTTTAGCTGGAAAAAAAGAAGAGAAAGAGACATGTCCCAATGATACAAAATCTTCCCAGAATGTTCATGACTTCCTTAAACATTCCTCAAGAAAGTTTAAGGAAGTCATGTACTATGCCTTACCCCAAGAAAAAGGAACTAGACTACATATGAAAACACAATGCGACTGCCCTGGCATTGACAACATCTACAACTATATACAAATGACTTACTTAATTTATGCTTCATTTTTTTTTATAACTGTAAGATAGTATGGTTAATCTATATACCTTCCAACATACCTTGCAGCTCTGAAATGAAATGATACTTTGAATTTGTCACAATAAATATGCCTTCATTGACTCAAAATAACAGTCATTACAGAAAAGAAGTGGGTACTTCATTATTATTTCTATAGTTTTAATTAAAAGTTGCTTATGGCATCATTTAATGAGTTAGGGCCTAAATAAAATACAATGACATATCAGATGGGATTTCTTAAATATGCAATGAAAATGTCACCTGTATACATAATACCATTGTGCTGACAACGACTAGGTAATATAATCAACAGTGCAGTTTTGCAGCCATACAACTGTACTTTAATTTATTGTATTATATAGGTTTCTTAATATCTCACAAAGGGACTATTTTAGCTTTCTGTACCTTATTCAGTCCTTTATCTCAGACTATAAGAAAGCTAATGGGAATCATTTTTACTTAGCAGGCTTAAGTATAATAAAATAGGTTATATAATATTTTCTCTGCTTAAAGTTTGCTCCAAAATGCAACTGTTTTCTTGACCTAAAGTGTTAATCCAAAATAAGACTGCAATACACTCTACCAGCAATTTCAACCAGTGCACCACCAGAATTTTTAAAACATGCAATACCTGACTCTCTCTCTCTGTCTCTCTCTCTATCTATATATATATATATATATATATATATATATATATATATATATATATATATATATATGGTTATTTCTTCAAAGAAACTGTATACTAGTTAAGTATTTGGAATTCTTCAAAGTATGGTGCATTTTATATGGAGTTGCAGTACTTATTCTCATTGAGTACTTTTATATATGACAGAACTATTTTTCCTAGAAACAAGCATTGTTTGGTGGCAGTAATTTTTAGATGTGTGCAGAAATAAAATCAATATTAGAAAAAATCAGATTATTCTGCCTTCTAATGTGTGCCTTATTGAATTTACAATATTTATGATATTCCATGTAGTTCACATACCATCTTTAGAAATGGTACAAGTGTTCTGTCCCAAGTATAAGTAATAATTCTACTCTTGGCTCTTTGAAACAGGGGTAAACGTTGAAGGAAAATCACACTAAGACAGTGCACTCTGCAAAGATCTGCTGCTTCCTTTAGTGGTAGGGGTTTCTTCAAGTCCTAAAAAACATGAGTTTAAAAATATCAAACACAGGCAATGTAAACATTCAGGCATGCAAGAACAGTATTTTAGAGCATCTTACTCATAATGTCCCTACATGATAGATGTACTCCTATTCAATTATTTTGTTTTAAGAAAATTTTTACCAAGTGTATAATTTTTTTCTAAACAGCATAAGTAATTATTTTGCTTATAACTGAAGACTTTTCCAAATAAACAGAGGCCCAGTATTTGGAGCATCTAATACTTTCATTTTTTAACATGGTGGAGGATGAGCACCTGCATGGAGGCATGGCTAGTATGTGTTTACAACCTCAAAGTAGAAATACAAGGGGTGTCATAAAACTTCTTACTGTCACACCTGTTCCTATGCGTACTAAGGCAGTGTAGTCTAGCAGGAAACAAACAAACAAATAAATAAACTTTGGTTTGTAGCCTAGCTTTGCCACCAATTAGCTGTTTGACTATTATTCATTTATTAAGTAGAATGGCTGTAATGATTTAATGATACTGTATATAAGGTACCTGGCATTGGCACATAATAAAGATTTAGTAAAAGTTAGCTTCTATTATTAATTGACATCACTATTATTATTGTTATTCTTTTTTTATTTTTCAATTGCAGTTAACATTCAATGATATTTTATAATAGAGGCCTGGTGCATGAAATTGATGAACTAGAGGGGGGTGTTCTCAGCCCGGCCTGTGCTCTCTTGCAGTTCGGGAGCCCTCGGGGGATGACTGACCGTCAGCTTAGGCCAGTGATGGCGAACCTTTTGAGCTCAGTGTGTCAGCATTTTGAAAAACCCTAACTTAACTCTGGTGCCACGTCACATATAGAAATTTTTTGATACTTGCAACCATAGTAAAACAAAGACATATTTTTGATATTTATATTATATATTTAAATGCCATTTAACAAAGAAAAATCAACCAAAAAAATGAGTTTGCATGTCACCTCTGACACGCGTGTCATAGGTTTGCCATCACTGGCTTAGGCCCACCTAAGCCAGCAGTTGGATATCCTTAGCTTTGCCACAGAGGCAGGAGAGGCTCCCGCCACTGCCACTGTGCTCCCCAGCCAAGAGCCTGGCTTCTGGCTGAGCGGCGCTCCCCCTGTGGGAGCGCACTGACCACCAGGGCGCAGCTGAGTGTCTGCTCCCTGGTGGTCAGTGCATATCACAGTGACCAGTCACTCCACCTTTCAGTTGATTTGCATATTAGCCTTTTATTTTATAGGATTAGCTTCATGTGTACAGCATACTTGTTGGTATTCTTAACAGAAAACATGGGTTCTGCACACTAGGGCAGATGGTTAGTTATCCAGATTCAACAGGTGCTAAATTCCTGTGGGATATCACCACCCATGCCTTGAAACTGGTCTATGACTTTCTCAGCTGCAGTGATGATCAGCTGAGAACAAGAATGAAATCGATATTTGTCCTTTGGTCAGGGAAGGAAGAGGTGACACACTCATTTCAGAAAAATAAAATTATCTCAACTTGTCTGTAAAGAGCCCGGCGTGCCATCATAAGAATGTGATCAATATATTTATCACTGTTTATTCAACAAACACATGACAAACACATATTTTCTGTTTATTCTTATAGCTACTACTCAAAAGCATTGCCACATCTCAGATGGAAGGGTGGAATAGGGTGTGGGAACAGATCAACCAAAGAACTTGTATGAATATATGCATAACCTATGGACACAGACAATAGGGTGGTGAAGGCCTGGGGAAGGGTGTGGAGTGGGCTATAAGAGGTCAATGGGGGGGGGGGGGGGGAATGGACATGTGTAATACTTTCAACAATAAAGATTTTTTTAAAAAATAATAACATTGAATAATTAAATTAATTTTGAAAGAATCCCACCTGTGTGTTATGATTTTCTGTGCAGATGTTTAGGTTTTCATAGTCTTGGGCATCATGTAAAATTTTTTTATAGTGTTTTAGTGTCACAGCACATGAAATAGAGCAGACAACACTTCTTACATCAGCTCCTTCAGGCCACCGATTGAGAAACAAGGACAAGGTCTGATGTATCTGCAATAAAAAATTTTTTAAAGACCTAGTGATTACAAGAGACAAGGTTCAAAGCTCAGGTGATATTTAACCCTAGAAAAAGAAGTTGAATTCTTCCCACTAATAATATTACTACTGAACTTATACTTTCAAATAATTAAGGAAACATAGAAAATAAATGCCTAAGGAAGAATAGAACAATTGGGAAAATGTTTAATGAGAAATGATAATGAGTGTATCTAGCTAGGTTCTAAGTATATTTTAATATTAATAACTATTTCTCCTCCTGATCTGTATACTCTCTAACAAAACTGGATAGGCCATACCCAGTTTGCAAGTCCATGAATGATTAACTTGTAAATTCTTCAATGTTGCCAGTTCAGACAGTTTTCAGTGGCCATTGAGGCAACTGAGACAAAGATGATGCGTTTGCCTGATGTAAAAAGCTATGTTCTCATAAATTGATAATTATAAACCACTGTTCCTGAAAGTATTATCACTACAACCTCCATGCTTTGGAGAAAGTTGGAAAGGAGCAAGAAATTGAAAAGTTCACAAAGTAACTAGAAAAGAACAGGATACAGGCTTACGATAGTTTTTTTCTATCAATGGCTGGGTATTAAATTCATTCATTTAAAAATGTTTGTCTAGCCCAGCCAGCATTGCTCAGTGGTTGAGCATCAACCTATGAACCAGGGTGTCACGGTTCAATTCCTGGCCAGGGCACATGCTCGGATTGCGGGCTCAATCCCCAGTGTGGGGCATGCAGGAGGCAGCCAATCAATGATTTTCGCTCATCATTGATGTTTCTAACTCTCTCTCCCTCTTCCTTACTCTTTGAAATCAATTTAAAAAATTAAAAAAAAAAATTGGCTAGTGTCTACATACTATGTAAGGTGTGGAGGAATTTTAAGATTGATAACCTGGCCTTTTCAGTTTTGAGCAGAGTAGTGCCATGATATTAAATTTACTTGTTTAAAAGATCACTCTGATTACTGTGTAGAAAGTAAATCATAGGAGATCAAAAGCAGAAACAGAAATACAAGTAAGTTGATATATCTTAGTCTACTGCATTTTTTCATACAAGAAAGATTTGATAGAATCTCTAATGTCATAGTGATAGAAATGGTGACAATTTGGCAGGTTTGGGATGCACAGTGACAGGATTTACTAGTGGATTGAGTGGGGGTATGAGGGAAAGACTGAAGTCAAAAATACCTCCTAGGTTTATATACTGAACAACTATAAGCATAGAGATAACATAATTGATATGTGGAGATTTCAATGGAATGGGTTTGGACTCAAGGTCTTAAACTTAGCTATGTTAATTTTGTGATGCCTATTACAAATCCATGTGATAACCAGCATAGCTCAGTGGTTAGAGTGTTGGCACATGCACCCTCTGGTCAAGGGCACGTACCTGGGTTGCAGGTTCAATCCCTGGTCCAGGTCAGGGTGTGTGCAGGAGGCAACCAATCGATGTGTCTCTCTCACATTGATGTTTTACTCTCTCTCTCTACTTTCTCTCTCTCTCTCTCTCCTCACCCCGCCCCCTCCCTTCTACTTTCTCTAAAACTGAATGGGAAAAAATATTCTCAGGTGAGGATTAACAACAACAAGAAATCCATGAGGAGATGTTTAATAGGCTGCTGTCTATGAGAGACACTAAGACAACACATCTAGTCTTTCAAAAAGAAGACTGTGGAAGGGAAATATCAGATAGTGAGGTTGGAGTAATCAAATGGATAAAATAAACACTGACTTAGGTTCCTCATGAGAGATTACTCAAGTATCAATGGCTTAACTTCCATATTAGCTACATAGCTTTCCTTTTCAGAAAACTAA
Organism: Myotis daubentonii; assembly: GCF_963259705.1. Lineage (NCBI taxonomy): Eukaryota > Metazoa > Chordata > Mammalia > Chiroptera > Vespertilionidae > Myotis > Myotis daubentonii. The sequence continues at coordinate 43,815,695 of NC_081844.1, read as the reverse complement.
AAATGTCCTAGCTTTTAGGTATAGATTTCCACAGTAGTCACCCATATATTAAAAGATAAAAGTTTGAGATCTTAAAATTATCACATTAGCTTTTTTTCCTCCAATTTTACAGTATGTTTTATATAATTTTGGGGGGTAGAACATCTCTAGGGTTTTGTAATCAATAAATTTAGCAAGACTCCCTTTGCCTCAGTGCTGTGCAGCTTAAAGAAGAAAGTCTATATAATCAGCAAGGACATGAATGTTGATTTAAAAAAATGTCTGTCTTCTAGAAGCGATAAACCATTAAAAGTACACTGCCTATGTGCTGGTCTTCAGTTTCCAAATAAATGTGTTGTTACCTCTTTCTGCATTTCTCCCAAGTTAAGTTTCAAATGACCATAGAGAAATATTTCTCTCTCCAGTGACCTTTGGTCATACTCTATTATGTAGGCATGTAAGGCATGCTGCAGTTGTATCTCATGCTAAAAAACAAAACACATAAGTAAGTCGTCTGGTTCAAATAAAAATACCTATTGCAAACCTCTAGTTAAAGTAAATACAAGGTGGAAAATAATGTTTATTATTATTTGTCTACAGACAAAAATAATCCATTAATTCAAGCTAAAATAGACTTCTACTCCTTTTGTTTGAACTACTCACTGCTGAGGTTACTAGAATATAAGAAGAGAAATTAAAATGCTTGTAATTCTAATAAAACCAGCCTAATAAAACTAAGAAAGTACTGGCTTTATTAGTACTATAATTGTTGTAAATTGCCCCACACTGATATGTTATCTATTTACAAAAAAAGGAAAATTTTTAAGTAATATTTTCAAGCCTTAGTATTTATTCACAGCTATTTTTTAATAGATACAACTACTCAAAATAATTGCAAAAAAGAAGTGACAAATAAAATGATGAAATATTTTCTCTAACAGCTATCTTAATTTTAAAAGTGATAATACAGACTAATCATCCCAGATTATATGTGTGTGTGTGTGTGTGTGTGTGTGTGTATATATATATATATATCTATATATATATATCTATATATATTATCATATATATATATATATATATATATATATATATATATATATATGATGTTTTGTTATTCCCTTATCTGAGACAATGAGGAAATATGGATAACATTCTTTAAGAAATATCTCCCATTCTGGTGTCACACACATACACACACACACTTATGTGTAAAATATATACACAAATGTATGCAAATTTAATAATAGGAGTGTATAAATGAATGTGAATGTGATGTGAATGTGTACATATGTATGTACAGATACATGTAATTTATGTACAAGGCACTGACTGGGAATTTCCCACTGTGTCCTCACATGTCCTTGGCCTCTGAACTGTTCCTCTGCAGTGCCTATTGTACTTGACCTTCGCCCATACTTTTCCTCCCCACTTCTCAAAATTGCCCAAAGGGTTAATATGCAAGAACATAAGCTAACTTAAATTCTGCTCTTTTCCCATGTTAGAATATTCCTTCAGAGTGTTCTTATGCCTAGAATTTTTGAATAAACACTTACGGCTATTGGTTCTCTGGTTAATTTTTCCACATTGATGTTGCTCATTTATTCTGGGTAATTTCACATAACTTACCTTTTCAAAAAACTGTTTGTGCATATAGAGACTTGAGGCACAGTATCCATAAATTCTAAGGACATCTGACTCTATTCCTGAAATCTGTACAATATTGATTTTCTTCTGAAGAGCATGCATGATCAAAATGTTTAAAAAGTCTGTTTGATGTTTTGTTATTCCCTTATCTGAGACAATGAGGAAATATGGATAACATTCTTTAAGAAATATCTCCCATTCTGGTGTCAGACAGTTGGAAAATTCTGTATAAATAGTGACATCAGTGTTGTATTCTAAATGATAAATCAATATGGTACGAAGGGCCAGAATTTCAGGGTAATTATAATACAGATTTTCTGCATCCTGTAGATAAATGAAATCAATGTTAATTTTAGACATAAAAATAGAATATCTAGTTATTTTTCTAAATATTAGCATTGCATATAAATTGTTGTATTAACATAATACAAAGAGTTAAAAATTCAAGGTTATTAACTTAATTTTTCTGAATACTGTAGAAATGTCAGATAAAGACTCATTAGCTATTTCCCTATTAATAATACTTGGTATTATTCCTATTAGTATAGACTTTAATTATAATCTGAATAAGCAAAATATATAAAAGAGTAAGTAATGACTGATAACACTTAAAAATAAATATTTTTTCTTAGCCTCTATAAAATGAGAATGGAAAATTAAATCTGTTTGTTACCTTAAAAAAAACTAATACAAATTTGGCTTCCTTTTGAATGAAATCATGCAGAAATTGTTCTACAATATAAAAGAAGTGAAGAGTTTGTCCTTTCTTGAAGTTCACATTAAGAAAACAATCGATGAGTAATGAATCTCCATCAATCAAAAAAAATTCAGACTCAACAAAGTCTTTAAGTAAGCTCACCATTCTGAATAAAAATATGAAACACATAATGCAAAGATTATAAAGATAATAGTAGCTTGAGACAAAACCCCACAGTTCAATCGGTTTCATAAATTTTCTTCTAGTTTAAGCAAGAATCTTAAAGAAAAACTAACCATACAGTTTTGTTTATTGAAGTAACAATTTTCCAGGGCATTCCTATTATTTTGCAATCATAAATAAGCCCTTAGTTAAAGGTATGACTGATTCTATGGTGAAACTTAAATTTATTGTTGTAAGCATAAATTTATGCAAAAAAGTGCCTCTCTATTTTAAATTTATACTTACTGTTTTTGTACTTCCAGTGCGAAAAATTAAAGCAGTCATAATCTTTGGTCAATTATATGTATGGGACTATCTCATTGTGCATTTTAAATTAACATGTAATGAAGAGCTGTAAACTCTCTACCCACTTCAAAAATTTTCTATAACTTATATCGACCCTATGAGATGTTGTCAAAACTTATCTCCCAAACTCTCCCTCATAGGCAATCACTGCCTTGAATTTAGTTTTCATCATACTCTTTCTCACTTTTTAAAAGTTTTTATGACAGTATATGTATGCCTTGTTTAGGATCTTTATTAAAAGAACAATGTCTTATCCGACTTTTATGGAATTTTTAAACTTAATTACCAATTACTATTAAAATTCTAGTATATGGTTGCAGGAAGCTATATTTAAATAACTTTACTGCTGTATAATAGCAATTATATATCTATATCAATATTTATCTTTATCTTTCTCCTTTCAATGAGCATTTTTTCTTCCATTTATTGCTGTTACAAACTGTGCTGCAATGATCATTCTTGTGTCTGTTTCCTACTACACAGGTGAAACTCTAAGGTCTATTTATAAAAATGTAATTACTAATTTGTACACCATAAGGCAATACCAAATTATTTTCTAAAGCAATCATATAGAGTTACACCTACATTAACAGGTGTCAGAAATTCAATTCATCTACATAATTTTCAACACCTGGTGTTGTACAAAACATGAACTACATGCTTCTAGTTTTAATTTTTTCTTTTGTGTTTTTTTTTTCTTCAGTTTTGTGGCTAAGATGTGTGAAGCTACTACATGCTACTAAAAAAATTAAAACTGCAGAAACTTGAATTCTGCTGTGCATTTTTTCAGAATTTACTCTTTGCACATTTTGACACATAAAGTAGTAAATCAGACTGTATTCTCTGCCGTCAGACTGCTGAGATTAGAATCCTGGCTCTGTTACATACACGTTCTGGGAGTTTGTTTGTTTATTTATTTATTTTTATTTTCTAATATGTTTATTTTTTAATTAAATTTATTGGGGTGACATTGGTACAAAACCTTACAAGTTTCAAATGTACAGCTCAGCAAAACATCATCTGCACACTACATCATGTGCCCATCACCCCAAGAAAAGTCTCTTTCAGTCCCTACTCTCCCTCCCCCTTCCCTGTTTGCTCACTGCCACCTACCCCCACTCCTTTTCCCTCTGGCCATCACCACACTGTTGCCTGTGTCTACGTGTTATATAATGTGTGTGTGTGTGTGTGTGTGTGTATCTATATATTTTTTTTGCTTAAAACCTTCACCTTCTTTCACTAGCCTCCCCTAACTCTATTCCCCTCTGACGACTGTCAGTCTGTTCCATGTATCCAGGCAAATTTTATTTGTCAATTTATTTTGTTCATTATATTCCACATATAAGTGAGATCATATGGTATTTCCCTTTCTCTGGCTTATTCCACTTAGCAAAATAATCTCCACAACTATCCATGTTGTCAAAAAAGGTAACTTTCTGCCTTGGTTTGGCTCAGTGGATAGAGCGTGGGCTATTGGACTGAAGGCTCCTGGATTTGATCCCAGTCAAGGGCATGCACCTACACTACGGACTCGAACCCGGGTCCTGATTGGGGTGCATACCCTGGTGGGGGGTGTATGCTGGAGGCAACCAATCAATGTGTCTCTCTCACATGGATGTTTCTCTCTCTGTGTCTCTCCTTCTGTCTAAAAATCAATGGAAAAATATCCTCGGGTGAGGATTAACAACAAAAAAAGATTCCATTTATTTGTTTGTATGCTTACTTTTATGGTCAAGTAGTATTCTATTGTGTAAATGTACCACAGCTTTTTTATCCACTCATCTACTGATGGACACTGGGCTGTTTCCAGATCTTGCCTATTGTAAATAATGCTGCAATGAACACAGGGGTGCATATATTCTTTCAAATTAGTGTTTTGAGTTTCTTCGGATATTCATATTCCCAGAAGTTGGATCGCTAGATCAATAAGTAGATGCAGTTATAATTTTTTCGAGGAAACTCCATGCTGTTTTCCACAGTGACTGCACCTGTCTGCATTCCCACCAACAGTGCACAAGGGTTCCCTTTTTTCTACATCCTTGCCAGCACTTGTTGTTTGTTGATTTATTGATGGGACTATGTCAAACTGAAAAGCTTTTGCACAGCAAAAGAAAATATCAGCAAAGTGAAAAGGGAATCCACTGAATGGGAGAACATATTTGCCAGTGATACATCTGATAAGGGGTTAATTTCCAATATATATAAAGAACTTATACAACTCAACACCAGGAAAACGAACCACCCCATTAAAAAAAGGACCAGCTCTGGGACTTTCGATTACTTGCTTCTCTAGTCTGTGCTACAGTTTCTAAACTTAAGTGGGAGCCAGCACCAGTTTGGCTCAGTGGATAGAGCATTGGCCTGCGGACTGAGGGGTCCCAGGTTCAATTCCGGCCAAGGGCATGTACCTTGGTTGCGGGCACATCCCTGGTAGGACGTGTGCAGGAGGCAGCTGATCGATTTTTCTATGGATGTTTCTAGCTCTCTATCCCTCTCCCTTCCTCTTTGTAAAAAATCAATAAAATGTATTTTAAAAAAATAAAAATAAACTTAAGTGGGAATTAAAAGCAGTTAAAATTTCATGTAGTTGCTATGAGGATTCATGAGATAAATATTTATACAATTTATAGAACTAAATATTCTTATGTCATAATATATGCTTAAAATATTCATATCATAGCCGAAACCGGTTTGGCTCAGTGGATAGAGCGTCAGCCTGCGGACTGAAGGGTCCCAGGTTCGATTCCGGTCAAAGGCATGTACCTGGGTTGTGGGCACATCCCCAGTAGGAGATGTGCAGGAGGCAGCTGATCGATGTTTCTCTCTCATCGATGTTTCTAACTCTCTCTCTCCCTTCCTCTCTGTAAAAAATCAATAAAATATATTTAAAAAAAATATTCATATCATAAATGATATTTTGTGTTTGTGTTTTATAATTGCATTCAATTGGAATTACAGCATCTCTATTCTAAATTATTTTAGAAAATTGGAATGTGGAGGTAAGTATATAAGATTAGATTAAATAAATCACCTATAACAATAAATTCTATTTTCTTCATCCCTAGAGGCTAGCATATTAATGGGCACATAAAAATGACTGTTGAGGGAATTCAATGATGCATTAGTTTGGTGTATTTGTCCTTGTTGCTATTAAATAATGTTTTGATATTAGTTAAAACACACCAAATTTCAATTTTATGAAACTTTCAAAGATTTTGACATGTAATATAATGCCAATTAAATTGCTACTTTAGTCTTGTGAAAGATTTAAAAAATGAATTTTTCCTCCACTTATACCCTTTCAAGTTTTCAGTATATTATTCCTTGCTACTGAATAATAGTGATATAGTGGAATCCTTCCCAAGAAAAGAAAATATTTACCTATTTTCAGAAATATCAATCTTTTTCCCCACTTGCAATTTACCCAAAATGATTCTTAGCACAAAGAAATAAAAAAATATGCCACACAGAGGAAATGAATTATTTCTAATGATATATTACTTTGAAGGATTTGTGCTGTACTTACTTAGATTTTGACAGAGTTTTCCAAATCATCAATGAGAGGGTCCTCAGAATTTGCTTACATTCAGTTAATCCTTTAAAATAAGTAACAAGTTTAATACTCAATTTTAACATAATTTTAATTGATAATTCCTTCTGTTGCTAAGTTTGAGTATACTTATATTTTATACAAGATTGAATAAGCATGGGTGAAATATTCTGTTACATGTCAAAAGATAAACAGATTATGTTAAAAATGAAAATATACCTATATTACTTACTAAAAAGAATAAATATGGGCAAGGTAAGCCAATCTTACAGTTTTAAAATTTGATTTCTCATAAACACAAAATAGTAAATCCCTAGTCACAAATGAATTTTAATGATAAACATAAATACAGGTCCACAAAGACAAGAATGTCCAAAAAACTGAAAATTTAGCACTTTCAAAATTAATTCATATAAATATATAAAAAGATATCTTTAAACAGATATATAGATATAGATACAGTGTCTAATTCAAAAGTTTTCTCATTAAACATAGATAATAAAATGGCAAATCCTGTATTTTTCTACTCTTCTGAATACTGGGGGAGGGGAGGGGAGAAAATTTGATTTAATTCTTTGAAATAAATTACTCTTGCAAATTTCTTTGTAATATCCCATGTCCTTGTTAAATGCATTCTATTAAGAAATTAGCACTTGGAAAGAAAACAAATATTCATCTATTTAGAATGTGAGGTCTCGGGAAAAAAGAAGCAGGAATATTGAAACACTGTAGTTTTTTGGCATTTTTGTTACAGCATAAGTAATCTCTCACATTGTTATGACTGATATTAATTAATTGAGCCCTCACAACTGCTCCTTTTTCAAAGAAAGTGAATTTGTGCATAATTGAGGAGTGTTAGGTATTATAAAAGAATATTTTAAAAAATGTGGGGTACCTAGACATGCCTATATACAGGTCCAGATATATTAATAATAGGTAGCTCCTCACTCCTAAAAAGTACTTTGGAATTTATTAATCAAATAATTTATTAATCAAATGGTAAGGCTACTCTGGGGTGTATATATTCATATTCATTAAAATCGTACTTATTTAGTATTTGTTACAATTAACATAGAAGTCTCCAAATGTCTTCATTGTTTTGTGACCAATAATTTCATACTTCCATTTTATCATTACTATTTTCAGATCTATGCTGAGAGAAGCAACCCAACAAGCTAACGCTGTGATTTGATACAGATGCAAGATTTAAAGTTTTGTGTAAGATAGCAGAAACATTTTCTGTTACTAGGTCTTAAGTTTTGCTTATTAAAAGCCTGACTAACTGGTGGAGACATGTGAAAATATTCATTTGGAAGAATATTTTAAAGTTTAGTCTCAATTGTATCAATAATTTTAAAAAACACATTAAGTTGGTCTACTGTATTTCTTTCACTTATTTTTATTTTAGTTTGTAAGAAGGTATGAAATATTTCAATTTGGGCTTAGGTTAATTATTAACATTTGCTGTGGGTAAATGTTATCCATACACTAGAGGCTCAGTGCATGAATTCGTGCATGGGTGGGGTCTGACCGGCCTACCCTGATTGGGGCTGATTGAGGCCAGGCCAAACCGGGGCAGGAGGGGGGGGGTGCTCAGATGGTCAGCCAGCCCATCCCACCCTCAATCGGGGTGAGGGGGCCGATCGGGGCTGCAGTGCACGTCAAAGCAACCAGTCGTTCTGGTTTTTCTTGTTCTGGCGTTCCGATTGCTTGGGTTTTATATATCTAGATCATCCAGATAAGAATTCAAAAATCTTGAGAATTTAATCAAGGTGGTTAATAAAAGGTGGTTGGTGATGGGGCCACCCTATATTTAAGTTTATCATTTTTAGGGGGAGGACTGATAATAATTTAAAAATACAGACGAGTATAAAAAATAATAGCAAACATCTATGTATCAAACATTGGAATTGATAAATGTTAAAATTTTGTTCTTTTGCTTCAAATTTATTTATTAAAGGGGTATAAACATTGAAGATATAGCTGTATTCCCATTCTGCTGCCATAGTTGGCCACTGACATTGTGATATTTCTTTGCCATAATTTTGTATGAACACATATAATATCCTTCTTTGTCTCCTTCAGTTAAATGGTATCATTCCACAACTTGTTTTCTTCATTCAACTTTATGATTTTGAGATCTATCCACATTGATACACATTTTAGCAGCTGATAATACTCTACCATACAATTATATCACCTTCTGAAGCCAAATTCCATAATGATAGACATTTAAGTTGTTTTGTTTTCTTGCCATTGTCTTACAAATTATAGCATATTTTACATTATTTTTTCCTTTATTTTTTAATTGAATTTATTGAGTTGATGTAGGTTAATAAAAATTTTAATATTTCTCATGGAGCATAAGCAATAGAAATTCTCTAAGGGGTAAAGATTAGAGGGTAAGCAACTTTACTAGATAGTATTAAGTTCATATTCAATGTATTGATATTGTCAAACTTTAAAGTATTTCTAATCTGATAAATGTGAAATAGCATCTCAGAGTTCTAATTTATATCACTACCAAGGATGAGTATGCTGTAGAATATATATCGGTTTTTTTAACATTTAAGTTTCCCTTTTGTGATTTGCTTATTGATGACCTTTGCCTATTTTCTACTGAGTTGTCTTCTCCAATTAATTTGTATACAATCTATAATTTTCCTGGTTAAATAATACTTATATTTATACATGGATTTATGATTTCATTCCAGTATACCGCTTTAACATTGTTTGACATCTTTAATATATAAATACTCTTTTATTTGATACTAGAGGCCCAGTGCATGAAATTAATGCATGGGGGGAGTCCCTCAGCCTGGCCTGCACCCTCTCCAATCTGGGACCCTTTAGGGGCTGTCCGACTGCCGGTTTAGGCCTGATCGTCCCCAACTGCCCTCCCCTGCTGGCCTGATCGCCCCCTAATTGCTCTCCCCTGCTGGCCTGATCGCCACCTAACTGATTGTTCCCCCACACCAGCCTAGTCGCGCCCCTAACTGCTTGCTCCCTCACGCTGGCCTGATCTCAACCCTAACAGCTTGCTCCCCCATCAGCCTGATTGCACCTAACTGCTTGCTCCCTTGCAGGCCTGATTGCCTCTAACTGTCTCTGCCTTGGCCCCTGCCACCATGGCTTTGTCCAGAAGGAAGTTGGATGTCCAGAAGATGTGCGGTCGACCTGGTCTAATTAGCATATTACCCTTTATTAGTATAGATGGTCAAATTTACCAAACTTTTAATTTTTTATTTGAAAATTTCTTTTATCTTGTTTAAGAAATCAAGCACTTGTTTTATTTTGTTTAAGAAATTTATCTCGCCGAAACCGGTTTGGCTCAGTGGATAGAGCGTCGGCCTGCGGACTGAAAGGTCCCAGGTTCGATTCCGGTCAAGGGCATGTACCTGGGTTGCGGGCACATCCCCAGTGGGAGATGTGCAGGAGGCAGCTGATAGATGTTTCTCTCTCATCGATGTTTCTAACTCTCTATCTCCCTTCCTCTCTGTAAAAAATCAATAAAATATAAAAAAAAAAAAGAAAGAAATTTATCTCAAGATCCTTAAGATATTCTGATGCACATTTTTTTTTTGTAGAGGCAAGATAAAAGAGGAGATTCCGATTGAACATGTATTAAATTTAAAGATTAATTTGGTCAGACTAGATATACTTATAATATCAGATGATAACAAGGAAGAACATAAGGTATTTCTACATTTATTCAGTACAAATAAGTTCTTCTATAATGTTTCATAATTATTTTCTCATTAATATGTTTTTGTAATCCTCACCCAAGGATATGTTTGATTTTTAGAGAGTGGGGGGAGGGAGAGAGAAGCATTGATGTGAATGAGAAACATCAATCTGTTGCCTCCCGTAAGTGCCCCTACTGGGAATCAAACGCAAAACCTAGGTATGTGCCCTGACTGGGAATCGAACCTGCAACTTTTTGGTGTACAGAACAATGCCCAACCAACTGAGCTATTTGGCCAGAGCTCTCTTTAATATGCTTTGATAAGTTTATTCCTCCGTATATTTTATGGATATTTTGTATGGATAATTTGATGGTTTTCTTTCTTTGAATATATTTTCCAATTAGTCATTTTTGTACTTAGAATCAGTATGATATTCTGTACTAATGGATATTTCCATACTGATGGGATTAGGATCAATATTTTTTAACATGTCAATTTTACATTCCAAAAGAGATTTCTCTTATTTCTCAGTTGTGTGTAGATTATCTTGGACATTTTAGGTAGACTTTCTTCACAGTTCAGGGTAGAGTATAATAACAGTTATTTTTGCTTTCCTCCCTATCTTTGCATATTTTATTTACTTTTCTGATTTTTTTTAGACTAATTAGGCCTTCCAATATAATATTAGACTGTTGTGATGAAAGCAAAAATGCTTTCTTCTTCCTCATTCCAGTGGCAACGCAGATGAAGTTTTACCATTATTCAATGTTTGATATAGATTTTTAGCAAGCTGCTTTTATTAATTTTAGGTAACTATCTTATTTTTCCAGTGGGTGAAAAAATAGTCATGAGTAACTATTGAACTTTAGTAAATGTTTTTCTGCAGCACCTGAAGTATTTTCCTTTAATCTGATAATACACACTATTAAATTATAAAATTTTTATATTGAGATATATATTAAAACTCAAAATGGGTATTTATTTTTTTACAATCGCTATAATTATATTATACTAGAGGCCTGGCACACGAAATTGGTGCACAGGTATGGTCCCTAGGCCTGGCCTGCAATCAGGGCCATCTTCCCTGGCTGCCTGCAGCTAGCCCTGCCCCCTGCTGCCACCCACCCCCGGTTCCCTGTTTGCCATTGGATGATCAGAGCCTGCCAGCTGGGGAAAGGGACCGAGATGTGGTCAGTGAGCCTCATAGTGACTGGTCCAGCGGTCATTCTGGTCATTCTGCCCTTAGGGTCAATTTGCATATTACCCTTTTATTATATAGGATGTACTAATACAGGGTGGGGCAAAATTCAGTTTACAGCTGTTTATATGGAAAATAATACAATAAAAATAAATAATGTTATAAGAATAAATTCTGTTTCACATACAACTGTAAACCCACTTTTGCCAAACCCTATAATTAAGTTAGGAACTCAAGCTTAGCATTCCAGTACCCTTCAACCTTTTGAGTCAAGCAGAGTCATGGGGACCTGCTTTTAAATTCACAGTACTATAATCAGAATCATGTGAGAACCTTATTATAATTGTTGATTCTCAGTCCCTATCCCTAAATATTTATTAATTTAACTGGACTTGTGAAAATTCAAAGAACTGTACTAGAGTGGAGTGTAATAAATCTGTATTTAAGTTAAATAAAATCATCCATACACTCATTTAAAAAAAAATTTCCTAACCTAATTTTTATTTACAGTATAAATTCCAAGCCAAGCAAACTACTCAATCAGGGTCAACTAAAAACCAACAACAAACATCTTATCCTATATAATAAAGAGGTAATATGCAAATTGACCATCACTCCAACACACAAGATGGCCACCACAAGATGGCCTTCAGAGGAGGGCAGTTGGGGGGGAACCAGGCCAGCAGGAGAGGGCATTTGGGGGTGACCAGGCCTGCAGGGGAGGGAAGTTAGGGGTGACCAGACCAGCAAGGGAGGGCAGTTAGGAGCAATCAGGCTGGCAGGGGAGTGGTTAGGGGGTGATCAGGCTGGCAGGCAGAAGTGGTTAGGGGTAATCACGCAGGTGGGCAGGTGAGTGGTTGGGAGCCAGAAGTCCTGGATTGTGAGAGGGACATCCCTCAAAGGGTCCCAGATTGGAGAGGGTGCAGGCTGGGCTGAGGGACACGCCCCCCTCCATGCACAAATTTCATGCACCAGGCCTCTAGTTTAATATAAAAGAGAAAAAGTGTGAAGGCACTGATATTGTTCAGAGAGGAGGAGAAAGAAAGAGAGGAGGAGGAGGAAGAAGAAGAAGAGAAGAAAGGGGGAGGAGGAAGGATGAGGGAGGGAAATTCATCCATGGGTGCTGCCTCACCTGATTTTTCTAAATCATGGCTGTTTTCGCCTGTAGCTTCAACTTCTGATGGCTTCTCTTCATTAATTCCAAACTCACATGGTAACTGCCCATAAGCTGTCTCTTCTACTACATCTTCTGAGCTTAGATGATCTTCTTCTTCAGATTGATCAAATGAGGACAGGCTCTCCATGCTCTCACTGTCATCAGAGCTGTCACTTTCAGTATCAGTCTCACTTTCACCTTCGCTGCTACTAGGGCTTGATATTTCATTTGACATAGTAGGTTCAGAAGCCATGGTTCTGTAAAAGCAAAGCTCTTAATTATCACTTTATTTAAAATAACATCACAATATAGTGTACTTCTTCCAGAGGTAAAATCTGCTCAATTCCTTCTTTTCTCTAAATCTCCTCCATACCTAGTTCCCTAATGAGGGTACTTTTTCATAATCCTCTTCGCAAATATGTTTGCAATTAAATTACGTAAAAGAGATGGAGGAGTTGCATCGTAGGGGAAAACCTATTCCTGAAAATATATATGTGAAAGTCATATTTACAGAGACAAAAAAATAATGTACACATTTAAAGGAAGATTTGATTTATGAAAACTAATAAATGGTGACATTTCTATGTAAATTTTAACTTTGGAATAGTCTACATAGATAAATTTCTAGCATTTTAAATATTACTTTGATTGTATTCTTTTATGTCATAGCTGAGCACATAGGCAACCAGATTATAATCAATTAACACTCTATCAATGCTTAAATTGCAGGTTTCTGTGTACTCAATGACTTTCATCATTTTTTTTCAAGTGAGTTTATGAAATATGCATTGTCTCACTGTATAAACATGTGTACTCTTCCTTTATCTGTTCTTTTTTAAATAGTAAAATATTTAAGTGGTGACATTAAGAAAACTACAAAAACTGGGATACTGTCTTGGTGGCTAGCAGGTAGCAGAACTTCATGTTGTATCAAAATGTTTATTCTCCAGCTTATGGAGGAAAGGATCAAGTGTGGTCCCTCAGAAATCAAACTAATAAAGTTCCACTGTATACCAAAAGCAAATAGATACAATCATAGGTACTATAGATACTCAGATTCACAAGACAGTGACAAGCAGAAGGAATGATTATCTGTAAATAAACTTCAATCTATTAATAGTGTTACCAAGAAATTTTAATGTCATGGACTCTATAAATGAAATCACAGATTTATTACCAAATTACATAAAAATAAATTACACATACAGAATTACAACAGTGTTTTATTTTTGTAAAAAAGAGCAGCTGAGAGTAACTTGGCTATCCTACCAGTCACCCTACTGAGTGCCTATAATAATAAAATTAATTAATTAATTAATCTACCCATTAATTTTTATTGGGTATTTATGATAGCATCAGGCACTATTCTAGGCAATGGCCTCAAGGTCTTTAGCTTCTAAGAAACATTCAATCATCTGTCAAAATTCCATATTCATTTATGATATAAAAAACCTCTCACCTAGCCAGAGTGGCTCAATGGTTGAGCATCAACCTATGAACCAGGAGGTCACAGTTTGATTCCCCATCAGGGCACATGCCCAGGTTTCAGGCTTGATTCCCCAGAGTGGGGTGGGCAGGAGGAAGAAAATCAATGATTCTCTCTTATCACTGATGTTTCTATCTCACTCTCCCTTCCTCTCTGAAATCAATTAAAAAATATATTTAAAAAAACAACTCTCAACAAAGTGGGTATAAAAGCAATAGACCTGCATAGAAACATTGAACAGACTGTCAAACCTCAGAGGGAAGGCAGGGAAAGATGGGAAGGAGAGGTAAGAGATCAACCAAAGGACTTGTATACATGCATATAACCAATGGACACAGACATTAGGGGACTGAGGGCATGTGCTGGGGGGTGGGAGTGGCCGGGGCGAGGTCAATGGGAGGAAAAAGAGACATATGTAATACTTTCAACAACAAGGAATTTTTTAAATATATTTTGTTGATTTCAGGGATGAAGGGAGAGGGAAAGAGAGATAGAAACATCAATGATGAGAGAGAATCATTGATCGGCTGCCTCCTGCATGCCCCCCACTGGGGATCGGGCCCACAACCCAGGCATGTGCCCTTGACTGGAATTGAACCCAGGACCCTTCAGTCCACAGGCATACACTCCCATTGAGCCAAACCAGCTAGGGCTACAAAAAAGATTTTTTTAAAAAAACAAACAAACAATATACCGGAACATAATAAAGGCCATATAAAACAAACCTACACTAATGTCATACTGAACTGTGAAAAGCTGAAAGCTTTTTCTTTTTACATCAGGAAGAAGACTGTAAATGGGGAAGATGCCCACTATCACCACTCCTATTGAACATAGTATCAGAAATCCTAGCCACAGCAATGAAACAAGGGGGTGGGGGTGGGAGTTATCCAAGTTGGAAAGTAAAAACTAAAATTGTCACTATTTGATATATGATACATATTAAAAAACAACACTAGAAAGTCCACCAAAACCTGTTAGGATTAATGAATTCAGTGAAGTTGCATGATATAAAATTAATATTCATGACTCTGTTGTCTTCCTATATAAAAATAATGAATTATCAGAAAAAATAAAGAAAACAATCCCGTTATAACTACATCAAAAAACATAAAATAGCTAGGAATAAATTTAAACAAGAAAGTAAAGGACCTGTACTCTGAACATTATGACATGGATGAAAGAAATTGAACACACGCACATATATATACTCATGGATTAGAAGAATTAATATAGTTAAAATGTCCAATCTACTCACAGCAATCTACAAAGTCAATGCAATTCCTATCAAAATACCCATGCATTTTTCACATAACTAGAACAAAAACACTTAAAATGTACAAGGAATCACAAAAGATCCCAAATCTTGGCCGCCAGGAACTTGTAAAATGGCTGGTTCTATCTGTGGCCTGAGGAGGTGGTTTCTTTTGGGATCCACCACCTGGGAAATACTTCTTTCCACTCCAGCTTCCAGCATCGCCCCTGACCCAGGCTTGGCCGCAGGCCATTCTGCAACTGGTTCTTGTGCCTCCTTGGATTGCATGCCTGCTGGTCCAGGTGTGTTGACACAAAAGTACCCACTTTCTGCCGCAGGTTTGGTAAGAGAGCTTGATGTCCACATGGGCCAGGCAGTCCCCGCGGAAGCTGTCAAACCGGCCATGGCTTTTGGCTTTTGAGCTGCTCCGCGAGGAGCGCCAAGTGCTGAGGTTCCCCGGGAGGCAGGGAAGCTGGGTTGATGGCAGCGCCACCTCCCGCCCCCGCCCTCCCACCCCCACACCCGCCCCCGCCCTCCCACCCCCACACCCGCCCCCGCCCTTCCACCCCTACTGCCGCGGAGAAGAAGGGGACCACAGCGGAGAAAGAGGCGGAGGAGGTGGGGGAGGGGGGGCGTTCTGGGGCAGCGGAGGCGGTGGGAAAAGCGCAAAAACCATGTAAACAGTATTTAAAATCTAAGTTTACAAACCACCACTGAAGGTAGGTTTCTCACTAACACCATTGTTTCTCTATCAATCAATCCTGCCGAGCTCATCATTGTCTCATCTTCAACTTCCCAAAACAGTTAGAAATAGATACTTAAATTAACGTGTGTGTGTGTGTGTGTGTGTGTGTGTGTGTGTGTCCTTTATGTGTGCCTTGTCTGTTACATTATGCTAGAAGCCTCATGTAAAATTGTGTATCAATTTCTTTTTAATACTCAAGCTGATCCTGGAAAGTCTTAGCATGTTTTACAAGTAAAATTCCATGTAAAGCAGCCATGTTGGCATCAATCTCAAATGGATATTCGAGTTAGTTTATTTGCTAAGAAACTGTCTTGGGACTACACCACCATCACTTCTCTACCCCCAAGTCTAACTAACCTTCACGTATAAGTTAACTCTTAGGAGTCAGTTGTTTCTTATATGGTCCTTCAACATCAGCTCTGTTTTGTTTTGTTTTTCTCACCAATTCATCTACACACAAGGCATAACTCCCCCTTTACCTGTGACCTGTAGTTTCCTTTTCACAGTCCAACAGCCAGCAGCAGTTGCAAGACAGGGGAAGTGAGTCGGCGGTGATCAGTCGGAGCTACACTGTTTCTTTAACTGAACCCAGCGCAGCAACTTCTCTGCATCAGCTCATGGCATTAGCTTTCGTTTCCTGAAGAGGCTAAGAGGAATGATTGAGCATTATTTTTGGCCACACCCTCTAGAAAAAGAAACATTGAAGGCAAAGGTCTGATACATACACACCTACCTCATTACCTCACCGGCTGTTCGCTACTCCAAGGACTTGGTTCAACCATTTCTTTAAACTCACAGTTGCCTACCCCTCTACCTTCTTTTATTTGCTTTTAAAGTTCTACCAAAACTAAAGTAAGAAAGGAGGATCTCTTGGGGGGGGGGGGGGAAAGTGATCTGCTGACTGGAATGGAATGTCCAGTGGAAGGTAGAGCCCAGGGTAGAGAGCTTTTGTTCAGCAGCAGTGCTCTGTAGAGAACCAGCACAATGAAATCTCCCTCGTGGCTGTAATAGGACCGAGAGATAGTATTCCACTGTCATGTGCCTATTTTCTTCATAGTTTTCATGTTCCAGGCATAAAACATTCTGAAGGTTAGAGAAAGTGTGAAGGTTAGATGTCATAATCCTAAACAAAGTACTTGGGGGGGTGGAATTCTAAACAAATCCTAAATAAAATAATAGCTAACCTTATCCAGCAAGATATGAGTTAATCATAGATTTTAAAGCCCCCACAAAATAAGTTTACATCTTTTCTCAACCATTTCCTAACCCTGTAAAGACCTTAAATGTCTCCAATCAGCTTCTTCAGCAATAATAATTAAAAAGAATAAAATTTTAAAAATGGAAATAATGCCATTCTCTTTGGGGGCTTACATTAAATAATAGCCTATATATGAGACTGAGACAGTGTTTTGTAATCAAAAGAAGAGATTTGGAGCCAGACAGACCTGGGTTTACACTATGTCCTGTGAGCCGTTTTGAACCTCAGTTTTCTCATTTTTAAACAAGAATGATAATTACTTTGAGAGGTTGTTTTGAGAATTAAAAAAATTAAAAATAACAGTGCCTGTGACACTATAAATGAGATTGCTTATTATCACTATCTTTATTTTATTATAAAATCATATTATAAAACATTTAACACTTAATAGATAATAAATACAAGTGTTTCATTATAATGTAAAAATATGTGTAGTCAAAGCTGACTGAATGCTAGCTTCTACCATGAAAATACAATCAGAATAAGGGGGTTTGATTTTGAGACAGTAGGAGGAGCGAACTGAGAAGCACGCCTTCCTCCATAGAAGCGAAGGCTCCAAGTCCAATCACCATCCTTTCTGATGACCTCTTTTCATAGGTTGTCTGCCCGTTATCTTTAACGGGCTGACCCTCTTTTTAGTTAGGTTTCAAGCATTTAGACAATAGCACAGCTTAAGGGCTTTGCTGGTTCTTTCTACAGAAAACATTTGGACTCTGAATATAGGTTTGAATGCATCTCATTATATTAGGGTTTGAGTTCATTGCTGAAGACTCAGAGTTGGAGACTATTGGAAGAGGTGCTTTTATGTTTTCCCTCTCTATGAGCTCATCTCGAAGGAAAGCTGCACAGAGATGGTGATATTTGAGGTGGATTTTAAAGCATGGCGCAGATTATATAGAGCAACTGTGAGGAAATTCAGAGGCACATAATTGGTTCAAAAAGAGGAGGATGCAAACTGTACTTTGGAGGGCACTCTGTGGACTGGTTTAGTTTGGACAGATTATTAAAAATATAACATGTTGACATAAAGTAGGCAATATGGCTTCAAAGACAGGTTGATGCCGGATTATAAAGGTCTTAAATAACATCCACGGAGTTTGGATTTTATCACTGAGAAAATGTAATGGTTTTGAGTGTATAATATGCCTCTGTAGCTCCAAATATTGAACATTCAATAATGACTGTTGTGTTTCTAATTTTCGTCTAGCACCACTGCTTTGTTAAGGCTCTCGTTTTATCACCTCTGACTCTGACCATTTTAAGAGCCTCCCTTCCAGTCACCACATAACTGCTAGAGTTTCATTCTAGAAGAGTGGTCTGGACATTTTATCCACATGCTCTAATGCCTCCAATGGATCTCCATGAAGTGTTTAACAATAATTTTTTAAAAAAGTCTAGCTTAGCCAGTGTGGTTCAGTGGTTGAGCGTAGACCTATGAACCAACAGGTCACAGTTTCATCCCTGGTCAGAGTGCATGCCCAGGTTGGGGACTCAATCCCCAGTGGGAGGCATGTAGGAGGCAGCCAATCGATGATTCTCTCTCATCATTTTTAAAATATATGTATATACATTTATTGTTGATAATATTATAGATGTCTCCCTCATCATTGATGTTTCTATCACTCTCTTCCTCTCTCTCTCATATCAATAAAAATATATTTTAAAAATTCCAACTGACTATGTCTTCTTCAATAATTCTAAGCAGATATTAAGTCTACCTCCTCTGGGTTCCCAAAGTGTACTGTATTACATATACGTATCTCCATTACCACAATGGGTGGAATGATTAAACAAATTGTGGTATGCCCACACCATAGAAAACCACTCAGGGAACATACTATTGATAATGAAACAACTTGGACGGCTCTCAAGGGAATTATACAGAGTGAAAAAGAAGCCAATACCAAAAGGCGACATACTATATTATTCTAGTTACATAGATCTTGAAATGAAAGAATTATAGAAATGGGAACAGCTAGTGGTTGCTAGAGCTTAGAGACAGCCTGGGGTGAATGGGTGTGGAATCAGATAAGTAGGGGAAAAAGGTAGGAAGGAGGGAGGTTTATAAAAGTACAATAAGAGGGTTATTGATGTTTATGGAACTATTCTGTATCTTGACTGTGAGAGTGGACATGCAAACCTACATACATACAAATGAATGCATGTAAAATTAATGAAACCTGAAAGAATTATATTTATATCACTTTCTACATTCTGATATTGTACTATACTATAATTATGCAAGATGTTACCATTTGAGACATGGGGTATATGGAATCTCTCTGTATTATTTTTGAATTACTTATTCATTTGGGATATAATTGACATATTAGGATTAGGCATCCTACCTAATAAAAGAGAAACACGGTAATTAGCGTACAACCGCTACCCTTCCCATTGGCTAATCAGGGCGATATGCAAATTAACTGCCAGCCAAGATGGCGGCCGGCAGCCAGGCAGCTTGAAACTAACATGAGGCTTGCTTGCTTCAGTGACAGAGGAAACCAACGTTCCCCCTGCTGCTGCAGCCTCTGAGCCTGCAGTTTGAAACATTGTAACAAATATAGAAGCTAAACAAAACCCCAGAAACCTGATTTCAGCTAGCCGGGATCTCAGAGCTGGAGTTATACATTGTTTCGATTATAGAACCCAAACAAACAAGATACCTGCTTTCAGCAGCAGAGGCCTCAGAGCTGGAGCCAGAGCTAAAGCTGGCCAAGAATAAAAAAAAAAAAAAAAAAAAGGAGCAATTGGGAGTTTCAGCCCTCAGCCCTCAGCCCCTCACCCAGACTGGCCAGGCACCCCAGTGGGGACCCCCACCCTAAAGGGTGTGTGACCAGCTGCAAACAGCCATCATCCCCTCACCCAGGCTGGCTAGGCACCCCAGTGGGGATGCCCACCCTGATCCAGGACACCCTTCAGGGCAAACCAGCCAGCCCCACCTATGCACCAGGCCTCTACCATATATAGTAAAAGGGTAATATGCCTCCCAGCACCAGGATCAGTGGAGCCAAGAAGCCTCTCGGCATCGGGATCAGCTTGATGGGGCAGCGCCCAAACCCCCTGATTGCCCTGCGGCTCTCTGTATGACAGGGGACGGGGCCACAACCTCCCTATCCACCCTGCTCTGTTCGTGACAGGGGAAGGTGCCCCAACCTCCTGATTAGCCCTGCTCTGTGCCTGATACGGGGGAGCTCCCCAACCCCCTGATCGCCCTGCGGCTCTGTGTGTGACAGGGTGTGGCGCCCCAACGCCCTCTCCCCCTCCCCCATGGGCCCTGCTCTGTGTCTGATGGGGTAGAGCCATAACCTCCCCATCGGCCCTGCCCTGAGTGTGACAGGGTGCAGCGCCCCAACCCCCTGATCTGCCCTGCTTTGTGTGTGATAGGGGGTGGTGCCCAACTCCCCTATTGGCCCTACTCTGTGCGTGACAGGGTAAGGAGCCCCAACCCCCCTGATGGGCCCTGCTCTGTGCATGACAGGGGCCAGCGCCCCAACCCCCGATTGGCCCTGCTCTGTGCGTGACAGGGGGTGGCGCCACAACCTCCCCATCGACCCTGCCTTGAGTGTGACAGGGGTCGGTGCCGCAACCCCCCAATCAGCCCTACCCTGAGCATGACTGAGGGTGGCATCGCAACCTCCCAATCCGCCCTGCTCTGTGCATGACAGGGGGTGGCGCCCGAACTCCCCAATGGGCCCTGCTCTGAGCCTGACCAGGGGCTGCACCTAGGGATTGGGCCTGCCCTCTGCCACCCAGAAGCAGGCCTAAGCCAGCAGGTCATTATCTCCCGAGGGGTCCCAGACTGCGAGAGGGCACAGGGCTGGCTGAGGGACCCCCACTTCCCCCAGAGTGCACAAATTTTTGTGCACCGGGCCTCTAGTACAATATAATGGTTTAATATTTGAATATATTGTGAAATGATCACCACAAGTCTAGTTAACATACATCACCACATACTTACAATTTTTCCTGTGTTGAAAACTTTGTTACTGTCTTAGCAATACAGTATTATCAACTATGGTCACAATGCTGTATGTTACATCTCATGCCCTTTATTTTATAACTGTAAGTTTTACTTTGAAAAAATATATATTTATTGATTTCAGAGAGGAAGAGAGAGATACAAACATCAATGAGAGGGAATCATTGATTGGCTGCCTCCTACACACCCACTACTGAGGATAGAGCCTGCAACCCAGGCATGTGCCCTGATCAGGAATCGAACTGTGACCTTCTGGTTCATAGGTGAATGTTCAACCACTGAGTCACACCAGCCAGGCTCGAAGTTTTACCTTTTGACCCCTTCACCTGTTACATTCACCTCCCACCTTCTGCCTCTGGCTACAACCAATCAGTTTTCTCCATCTATAAATTCAGTTTTTGGTTTGGTTGTTATTTTTTTAGATTCCCTGTATAAGTAAGATCATATGGTCTTTGTCCTTCTCTGACTTATTTTACTTACCATAATGCCTTCACGTTTCTTCAATGTTGTCACAAATAGCAAAATGTAATTCTTTTTTATGGCCAAATAATATTCCATTATATAGATACTAGGGGCCCGGTGCACGAAATTCGTGCACTGGGTGTGTGTGGGGGGGAGTGTCCCTCAGCCCAGCCTGCCCCCTCTCACATACTGGGAACCCTCAGGCGTTGACCCCCATCACCCTCCAATCGCAGGGGCAGGGGACCCTCATTTCCCCCCATCACTGGTTCTGCCCCCAGCCCAGGCCTGATGCCTCTGGCCCAGGCGTCAGGCCTGGGCAGGGGACCCCCAGAACCCTCCGATTGCTGGCTCTGCCCCTTGCCCAGGCCTGATGCCTCGGCCAGAGGCGTAGACCCCCATCACCCTCCGATCACCTGATCGGCCCCTTGTCCAGGCCTGACGCCTCTGCCAGAGGTGTCAGGCTTGGACAGGGGACCCCCATCTCCCCCCGATCACTGGCTCTGGCCCCCGCCCAGGCCTGAGGCCTCTGGCCCAGGAATCATGCCTGGGCAGGGGACCCCCATCTCCCTCTGATCGCTTGCTCCACCCCCCGCCCAAGCCTGACGCCTCTGACCCAGGCTTCAGGCCTGGGCAAGGGGACCATCATATCCCCCAATCCCCGGCTCCGCCCCCCACCCAGGCCTGATGCCTCGGCCAGAGGAGTTGACCCTCATCACCCTCTGATCACCAGTCACCCGATCAGCCCCTTGACCAGGCCTGAGGCCTCCGGCAGAGGCGTCAGGCCTGGGCAGGGGACCCCCAGCTCCCTGCAGTTGCAGGCTCCGCCCAGGCCTAACGCCTCTGGCCTGGGCAGCGGGGACCTGCAGTGGCAGCGGGGGGTGCCGTGATCGCGCGGACTCCGCCCCTGCCCCTGCAGGACACCTCTGGCTGAGGCGTCCGGCCCGGGCAGCGGGGACCCGCAGCTGCAGCGGCCCCACGATCGTGGGCTTCGCTTTAGGCCCAGGCAAGGGACCCTTAGCTCCTGGGACTGCCAGCTTCCACCGTGCCCAGCTCCCATCGCTGGCTCCACCCCTACTTCCTGCTATCACTGGCCAGGGCGGAAAAGGCACCTGATTTTCCAATCATGGCTGGGGGGCAGGGCAAAGGCGGCCCTGGGGCCGGGGCCACCTTTGCCCTGTCCCCCAGTTCTTAGCTCCCCCCTGGTTTTCCGATCACTGTCAGTGGCAGGGGGCTTCTTCCTGCTTTCCCTTTCGCCTCCCTGCATTGTGCCTACATATGCAAATTAACCGCCATCTTGTTGGCAGTTAACTGCCAATCTTAGTTGGCAGTTAATTTGCATATAGCCCTGATTAGCCAATGAAAAGGGTAGTGTCGTACGCCAATTACCATTTTTCTCTTTTATTAGTGTAGATATTTTTCTTTATCCATTCCTCCTTGTCTTTGTAAGTGTAAATAATGCTTCAGTGAACATGGAAGTGCATATAACTTTTCAAATTAGTGTTTTGTTTTCTCCAGATAATTACCCAGAAGTGGGATCATGTGGTACTACTATTTGTAATGTATTTGAAGAATTTCTATACTGTTTTCATAAAGGCTGCATCAATTTCCATTCCTAACAATCATGAACAAGAATTCCTATGTCCTTGCCAGCATTGTAATCTCTTGCCTTTTTCATGATAGTCATTTTAACAGGTATGAGGTAATATTTCATTGTGGTTTTGATTTGCATTTCCCTGATGATAGTGATGTTGAGCATCTTTTCATGTACCCATTGGCCATCTGTATGCTTTTTGTTTGTTTTGAAAAATGCCTATGCAGATCTTCTGCCCATTTTTAAATTAGAGTATTTATTTGCTTGTTTGTTATTGAGTTGTATGAGATGTTTATATATTTTGGATGTTAACTTTTTTCAGATACATGACTTGCAAATATTTTCTCCCATTTGTAGGTTGTCTTTTCATTTTGTTGATGGTTTCCTTTCCCATGCAGAAGCTTTTTAGTTTGATGTAGCCTAACGTGTTCATTTTTGCTTTTGTTGCATTTGGTTTGGTGTCAAATTGAAAAAATCATTACCAAGTTCAATTTAAGCTGCTTACCACCTATGTTTTCTTCTAGGCATTTTATGATTTTAAGTGTTACATTCAATTCAATTCTTTATTCTATTTTGAGTTCATTTATGTTAGTGTTAGAGGTCCAATTTCATTCATTTGCATGTGGCTTTCCAGTTTTCCTAACACTATTTATTGAAAAAGTTGTTCTTTTCCCATTATATATTACTTTATGATTTGTATGTGTGAGTGTATTATTTCTTAAAACTTTATATACATCTACAATTTTCTCAAATAATTTTTAAATAAATGTCTCTTCCAGAATACCCTTTATAGGATCAATATCATTATGTGTGTTTTTTCATGTAAACAAAATGGAAATAAACTATGGTGATAATAATAATTCTCCAATAAATCTTACTAGGAAGATTTCACAACATTACAACAAATGGAACATAAAATGCTTTCAAATTTTCTATGTAACCTGGGTATTTATAAATTTCCTAAGTTACTCTCTAGGTTGTTGCTAAAAATCAGAAAGGAAGCTGCCCATTAGACCCACCTCAAATAATTTAGGTACATACTTTTTTCTTCTGAGAGAATACCACATTGCAAAAAGTAATCTTATACTCTTCCTAAATATTAGGGAGCCACATTGGCTAAGACATGTGGGGAAGAAGAAAAATCACATCTCCATGAGACTTATGAAACCAAAGTAGGAAGTAGAAACCATGACAATATATTAATATTTTGTATCATTGTAGTAGAGATAAAGAACAATAGAAACCACTTTTGTTTCTAAGAATCTTGGTGTTCAGAAATTGTTGTAGTGTAAGTTTTTAAATATTGAGAATGGATGTAGCCAGTGAAAGTAAAGACCCCTAATATGGTACTTCAATGATGGGTCAGTCCCAGAAAACAGAATTCTTCCATTTCCAGACAAAATGAACCACTGGTATTTTCCTAAGCCAATAAAAGCTTTGTATAAAAAATTTCACCCAAAACATCATCTTTAAGTAAAACATCTGGGTAGCAGGGCAGAGTGGACCTTCTGCTCTGAGGAGGAAAGGCTTTGTTCATATTTAGGGCCTAAAATAGAATCCAGAACTGTGACCCGAGGCTGAGGCTAGAGAGGAAAAATGATTACAGTTGACTCTTAAACAGCATGGGACATAGGGGTGTGAACCCTGTGTAGTCATAAATCCACATATAACTTTTGACTCCAAAAGCTTAATTATTAATAGCCTACTAATTACTGGAAGCTTTACCAATAATTTTAACAGTTGGTGAACACATTTTTTTGTGTGTATTACATGTATTACGTACTATCTTCTTATAATAAAGTAAGCTAGAGAAAAAAAATGTTAAGCAAATCGAAAGAGAAAATACATTTACAATACTGTATTTATCAATACTATAAACTTACATTGTTTACAAGATGAATGGCCTGTCTGTACCTACATCAATATTGTCTCATATGCAGTAAAAGGAATTCACATTTATTTATAGGCATATCAATTCATACACTGATAACAAAAAAACAGCATATGATTGCTTTATGACAACCTAGTGTAATCAATAGGATTGTTTTATGGTCATCTAACCTATACACTAATAAGTGATTCATTATAAAATTTTACAACACATAGTATTACAGTCATTCAGAATACAGTATTGGAAACCATTTTTTTTAAAAAAACCACTTACCCGTGATGATAGGCGGATATGTAGTTTCTCCAATTACAAGAAAGATATACTGCATTGTAAGGTAATTCTTTGAAAGGGAAGTTATAAGACAGTAAGTAAACATTATTAATTTTATATTAAATACCACTTACCTTATACTTATGTAAGAATAGGCTATCTACTTCCATAAAAGCCATGCAGATAATGTTCCACACATTAACTATGAAGGCGATGGTACTAATGACACAAGAACACCTCATACAGTTTTGCCATGAAGTTATTATCATCATACAAAGACACTCACACACATATACAACAGATGCATTTATTAACTGTACATTGTAAAAAAAAAAACACACCCAGATGATTATTTACTAGTCATCAAGTGGAAATGGATCATCGTAAAAGTCTTCATCCTTATTTTCTTCACATTGGGTAGGCTGAAGAAGAGAAAGGGAGGGTGGTCTTGCTCCCTCGACTCCATGGTGGCAGGGGTGAGAGAGGAGGAAGAGATAGAAGGTGGGGCGGGCAGGAGAGGCAGCCACACTCAGTGTAACTGTATGGAAATACATCTTCATTTTGTCTGATTCTTTTGTTTTCTTTTTCTAAAAATGTTTCTATAGAGTACCAGTCCTTCTTCCACCACTTGCCTTAGTTTCAGTGCCAGTGCCATATAATGGTCCGTGTTGTAAAAGAAGTCAAAGTTGTCTTGAATAATCAGAATCCTTCTGCCTGATTGTCTGATGTCAATTTGTTTTCTGGCTTCTTCCTCATCTTCTGGCATTGGTTCGGAAGCACTCATCTCCATCAAGCCGTCTTCTGCTAATTCCTCTGGTACATTGCCTAATAGCTCTTGAATTTCTCTAGGATCCATATATTGAAACCCTTCACCACAATCACCACCTTTTTTTTTTTTTTTGCCATATCCACAGTCGCTTTCATAATTTCCTTGATTGGCTCTGTCATATTTTATGGTAGTAAGTAAAAGATAGACTAGTATTTACATATATTTTATGCATTCATTACATACGTAACTTTTACTTAATTTTGTTGATCTAGGCTACATGGTTCATTTGTGACTTTTTTTAAATTATTGCAAATATCCAAAAA
The DNA here is from genome assembly GCF_963259705.1 of Myotis daubentonii. Classification (NCBI taxonomy): domain Eukaryota; kingdom Metazoa; phylum Chordata; class Mammalia; order Chiroptera; family Vespertilionidae; genus Myotis; species Myotis daubentonii. Next base: position 43,789,222 of record NC_081844.1, on the reverse strand, counting down.
TATGCAATGTATTCATTGAAAAAATTCTATATATAAGTGGACCACACAGTTCAAACCCGATATTCAAGGGTCAAATGTATGCATAAGCTATCATATAAAATAAATATGTATGTGTAAATGGATTTTCAGATGCATAGACTGAACATAAAGAGACCAATGGCATGTAGATTAAACCCATTTTATTACTTTGTAGTTTTCAAACAACTTATATACAATCAAAATTAAGCCAAATCATCAGCTATATTTATTTTTCAAACATCAGAGGGTTTATACCAAAGTTCACATTTATAATTTTTAATTAGTAGTTTAAGATTACTGGAAGATACTATTTTAATGGCCATAAATCTAAGTCATGTAATCACATTTAGGTCAACTAGAAAGAATCAATTTTAACTTTAGGATAGTGTTATCATTTATTTTAGCCTTAATAGAGACTTTACAAACTATGACATTGTGGAAAAAAAGGTTCAGAATGTAATACTTGTGTAAGTCTCACAGAGTAAAAATTATTTTTGTCACTTACAAAGTCCTTGCATTTCCTCAATCAATCTGAAACTAGCTGATACATAAGCATTATTATTCAACTATATAAAGAAACCAAAACTCAAATATAATATACTTTTTTCAGTAGTATTCATAAGAGAACATGGCAGGTTTGATTACAACTCTGACTCTAAAGTGCTTGCTCTTTCTACGTCATCATATATGTATTTCTGAAAAAAACATGAGAATCATAAAATATGACTTGAAAAATACCCATGAAAATATTTTAAGTGTTTTGGAAAGACTGTTTTCAGACTTTGTTAAATTTTTCAGAAAAGGTTTTGCTTAATTGTTCAAATGCTAAGACCACATTGTCATCTTCATTTTCACATAGTTCACGCAAGGAAACACTGCAAATGAAAATAAATATATATGAAACACACATTTCAGAGGAGTCAGTATTGTAAGAAGGCTTTTCCCAGGCAAGCAGAATCAAGTAAATCTCACTAGATGATGAGATGTTAGCAAAATATGAAGAAGAAACATATTTTGCAAAAAACCCATGCACAAAAAACCAACAAAGATCACAAGACAACTGGCAGTCTATTACTACAGCCCATGTCTATTACTAAGAGGATTTTAAAACCACCAAATTCCAAGTACCCTGATCCTTCCTTCCTCTCTTCAATAGCAGCCACACACACTCCCCTTCTCTTCTCCAAGTCGCCTATGGAACCTACAGGCAACTACCTCTATGAAAAGCAAAATATTCCTTCCATTACCTGGATGTATGAGAAAATAAAGAACATATGGTGTGGTAAACAGAATAATGCCCCCAAAGATATCCAAATCCTAATCCCTGGAAATTTATGAATATGTTTACTTCCATGGCAAAGGAGAATTAAGGTTGCAGATAAAATTGAAGTTGCTAATCAGCTGTGCTTGAGATGAGGACATTGCCCTGGACTATCTAAAAAGGCACAGTGTAGTCTCAAAGATCCTTATTAGTAGAAGAGGGAGGCAGGAGAGAATAAATGTCAAAGGAATGCAATATGATACTCTACCCACCAATGCTGGCTTTGAACACAGAAGGGGGCCACGTTTGAGGTAAGGCCAGCTGCCTCTAGAAGCTGGAATAAATAATAAAACAGCTTGTCCTAAAGTCTCTATAAAGGAATGCAAGCCTGTCTACGCCTTGATTTAGCTCAGTGAGATCCATTTTGAACTTCTGGCCTATAGAATTGTAAGAATAAATTTGTGTTGGCTTATGTAGTTGGTTGTGGTCATTTGTTACAGCAGCAATGAGAAACCAATACACAGGTGACAAGAAAGGAGAGATGAGATTCAAGAATGAACACTGCAGTTGGGCTGATCAAGGACTGAAAACAACCAAGATCTGATTTTTATCAGCCGTTTATAAACGTATCTACCTTAGTTCCACTAGAATTCCAGTTTTGTTTTTCCTAGTATCTTCACTGACAAAATGAATGACCAGATCTATATTTACAACTTTGAATTTCTTCCTAGTCACAGACCTATAATTATGACTAATGGACATTTCTTCCTGAACGATATTCCACAGATATCATAACACTATTGTTGGTTGTTAGTCTCCAAATCTCCTCTGAACGCTTATGTTTCCTATATATCATTAACTAAAATAGAAACCTTGGCATCTTCTCCAACTGCATGACATTTATTGACAAGTTCTTTGATTCTATGTTTAATTTTACTTAAGTAAAGTTGGTATACAATATTATATTAGTTTCAGGTGTACAATATAGTGATTTGACATTTATAGTCTTTACAATGTGATCACCGCACTAAGTTTAGTAATCATCTGTCACAATGCAAGGTTATCATAATATTATTGACTATACTTACTTTCATCTCTTTCACCCATCCCATATCCCCATCCCCCTCCTCTCTGGCAACCATCAGTTTGGCCTCTGTTTCTCTGAGTCTGTTTTTGTTTTGTTTTGTATGTTTTTGTTTTTTCAGATTCTACTCTCTCATAAATATTTCTCTAACCACTCTTCTTCAATATTATTTCTATTTTCTTAATTCAGACTCTCATTTATTCTCACCTGCATGACTGTTACAGCCTTTGAGCTTCTACCATTTACATAAACCATACACCATAGACTCATATTACACTCATTCTATGCACTGCCTACACATTGCTCCAAATAGTAAGCTCAAACTCCAAATTATGATAATGAAGACCCTTTCATACACACACACACACACACATACACACACACACACACACAAATTGTCTTTAAAGCTGCTTTAAGCAACTCCCCATCCCTATCACAATCCCATATTCTACATGCCACCATACTGCACTTAAAGCCTATGCCTGACATATCAGGCCCTTTCCCAATTCTGTCCTTTGAAAGCACTATTCCCTCTGCTCCATTCTTTATGACTTGGTCAAAATGTTACTTTGAGAATCCTTTTCTGAATTCAAGGTAGAGTGGGTCACCTTTTATCCATCATCCTAGTACTTATTACCTTTGTAATATTTTCTCTCAGTACATTGTAAGATTTTTTTAAAGCAAGAATATGTTTAATAATTCTATCTCAAATGTTTAGACTACACCTCAAACCAATAATACTTTGATACTTTTATAGAAGTGAATGAATGAATGAATGAATGAATGATTTTCCTAGGCTCAGCTTTTGAGAGAGCTCCAAAGTCTCTTAATATTGGAGTGCTCTGCAGACCCTAATGTGGATAACTATGAACACGTAAGGAATACTCAATCTGGAGCAGTTCCCTCTGCTTCACCATTCTAAAAGTTTCATTCTCCATATAAAAAGTCCAAACATGTCTGATTAATCTCAGATAAAGAAATAAAATGACCTGATTAGTAAAAACCCCATAAACAAGGGATTCGTGGCCAATTATATGTGTATGTGTACAATTTTTTGAAGATATTATTTTATTGATTTTAGAGAGAGGAAGTGAGAGAGACAGGGAGATAGAAACATCAATGATGAGTGAGGGACTCTTTGATTGGCTGCGTCTTCCACGCCTCCAACTGGGGATTGAACCCACAACCCAGGCATGTGCCCTGACCTGGAAATCTAACCATGACCTCCTGGTTCATAGGTTGACACTCAATCACTGAGCAACACCAGCTTGGCATATATGTGTACAATTTTTAAAGTCACAGAAAAAGGAACATTCATAAAGTATTAAAGTGTATGCAGACTGGAGGCATCAGGAAGATTAATATTTAACGAGGCAGCACTAGATGGTCCTAAGGAGAACCTGCTAGTGGAGCCTAGGAATGGGGGTATCCACACAATCTTTGGAATTACTTGGGTCTCCACTGGGCTCTGTTAAAGATTAAAATAGGAAGCCAATATGAGAGATCAGAATTGGAGGAAGCCTGGAGAAAACACTAGATAAAGCAAGAGTCAAGAATATGTAAGTGGATATAAACCAGAAACCTGATGGAGCCCTAAGGGGCCCTCTGAAGTATCATGTGTCTGATTTACACTGATTATAGAAATTGAGAAATTCAAGATTATTGAGGTTTTAGAATATTGCTGTCTATTGGTGCACAGTGCCTGGGGCTGAGACTGGTCTGCATGCTACTTTATGTCAAATGGATTGGGGAATTAAGGTAGAAATAATGTAACAGGATGTTGAGAAGTTCTATAAAGTTTTGGGGAATCGAAATGCATAGCACTTAAAAAAGGTTCAATGATACCTGTAAGCATGAACTTAACATTTTTCAAATTACCACTAAATTACTGGAAAATTTGAAATCGGTATTTAAAAGCTATAACAAACCTGATAGATTGAAGGGTGAGTGAAAAATCTTTCAACAGCTCATAAGCGTCTCCTTCATTCATCCTAAACAAAACAATATTTGGAAAAATCAATGGTGCAAAAACATTAAGGAACTTCTTATTCCATATCAAAATGTTAGATTCATCAATAATAATGGATTGCTTTTGTCTTCCAAGAGGTATTTACCAGAATCATTTCTACCACAGACTCCCAAGATAATTTAACCTGTGGAAATGATGACTATGAATTCAATAACAAGTATCACAGCCACGGATGACTAACAAAAATCAGAGTCTGACCACTTCAGGAGAAATCTAAAGTAGGAAAGTAAAACTCAACAGAGTGAATGAGAGCTAGACACTCAAATGGGAAGAACTAAATAAATTATTTACTAATATCATGGCTGCTTTATTTACAACAGTGAATTTTATTTTTTAAATGATTACTATTTCTCAAGAGTATTAGAAGTTGCAAATTCTTTAATTTAATAAGGACTGTTCAAAATTTTATGTAAAATGCATACTGACTCCTGATTGTGTGCTCACTGCCTGGGCCAATTTCCCCATTCTGAGGTAAACTCAAGAGGATGTATTCCTGCTTACTATTTTAAAAATGGTTTCCCTGCCTAAGAACTAAAACAATTGTCTTTTTTTATTCAGTCCTCAAATGTGTGAATTATATACTTTCTATATAGTTCTATCATGAAGAGCTTGTAATTATTATTGTCAGTTTCAAAATATCTAATAATGAATAAATAGGATACTTAATAAAAATATATTTTTACATTTGTACTAGTGATGGATTCGTGCACATTGAAAGGAAATTAATTTAAAGGTGGCCAGTGGGGCGGGACTGGGTGAGAAGGACCGGACACGCCCTGGAGCCAACTTCCCGCGGACCCTCCCCAGCGTCTGAGTCTGTAGAGTGAGCGAGGTAACCTCTGGCAGTGGGGTTCCTCAGCCTGGCCTGTGAGGATCAGGCAGGAAACAGCTCTCTGACCTCCCCCAGAGGATCCCGGAGTGAAGAGGGCACTTTGTAAAGCTGCTGTCCTACAGGGTGTGGAAAGCAAATGCAAGTGTGCAGTAACCCAGATTCGGGGCTTAAAATTCATTAAGTTCATTCATTTAATATACAGATATGGAAACAGAGATCAACCTAGAGATGGAGATGGAGGTGGACATAGATATAGAAACAGAGATGAAAGAAAGAGGTAGACATGGGCAGGGATGTGGACATGGAGGTAGAGAAACAGGTATTGATTTACACGGAGAAAATTAAAACATACCTGTTGTCCTGGACTAATCCTGTCAAGGAACCATGCTTATAGAAATCAAGTGCATAAGCATTAAGTGGCATTCTTCTTCCTTGGCTATCAAATCTGTGCGGCCAAAGCACAGGAGCCTGAGCATGACTGATACCAATTGTGCGCAGAATGACCTGAAGAAATACAATTTTTCTTAATTTATTCATTCATAATTAAAGTTTATAATTTCTTACACTGTGCTTTTCAGTTACTTCCTTAAACCAGCATTTCTAAAGCACACTCTTTCAGTGAGGGAAGAGGGTGTCTTTCATACACACTGGGGTGTGCTACCCGAAGCAACCCCAGAAAATAGCTTGGATCCATCTATGAACATTATTGCTGCACAGCATATTGATGGCAATTTCAACCACCCAGCCTAGAATACAGCAAGACTCACTAGGAAAGGAAAGCTAATTGAAAAATTCGTCATTATCCTAATTGGTACAGGAAATATCTTTATAAACACAGCATCAGGGAGCTTGTACCTTGTATGTCTCAGGAGAAGAGTTCAATTGAACAACTCTAACACTTTTTATAATCCAATTACTAGAATAAAAAGGAAGGGGAAAGGGAAGGAAGAAAGAAAAGAAGGAAAATAAGTAAAGGAAGAAAGCAAATCAAGAGTTTTCCATGTCTGCTCTTTTTTTTGAAAACTGTACTTTGCGGGGCCAATAGGAACGCTACTATATAGTCGGTAAGAGTGTAAACTGGTACAATTTCATTCTAAATGACTTGGTAGTAGCTTAGAAAGTTACTATTAGTAACATCCACTTGGATATTTTTATTCCATTATGATCTAGATAATCATTTTGACCCTAAAACTCCAGAAAATTTATACTCAAATGAAACTGTTGCACATGTGTACCAGATGTTCATAGTAACTCTACGAATTATAAAGACTAGAAACAAACACAAACATTTATTTACAGGAGAATAGATCAATACACTGTTTTACTTCCACACTATGAAATATTATGAAGTAGCAAAAATAAAATAGAGCTTTATGCCCATGAATGAATCTTATGGGCATAGTGTTAGGTGTATAAAGCAACTTCTAGGAGACCACAGTAAGTATTCCTTCACTTTTTACAAAATTCAAAAGTAGAAAAAATGAAATGAGATTTTGGTATCTGACGTTTTAAAGGAGAAATAAAAACGCAAAGTTTAGAACAGTTGATATCATAAGGAAAGTGGAGAGATAAGTGAATGAAATAGAGGAGGAGCACATGGCTATTATTAGTTTTATGCCTTATAGTTTACCTCTATGCCATTTAAAGATATGTATGTATGCATATTTAGGAAGACAGTAGAATGTAATGAACAATAGAGCAAAATATGTATTAAGATATTATAACTTACACTAGTAAAGTAGGTTTGTATAAAGCAAGTTGGATAAGGCACAGGGCATGTTATATTACATTAAGCAATACACTGGAAATATTCATAAGAGCAAGATGCTTCAAAATAGATGAAATAGACCTGCCCCCTTCTCTCAAACACATCAAGCACTTCATGCCCTGTACCTAAAAGATCACTGCTAATTGATGGTGATTGCACGGCAGTAAGACATAGACATTATATCCTATTATATCTGTGCCAGTGTCTCTTCAAAAGACATGCAAAATCTCGCACAAGGAAACAAAAGTGAATGGTACATAATGTTCTTAAGTTGAATTAACTGTATGATAAAAATAAGTGGAAATTATAGTACTTAAAAATTAATATCTTTTTTCAATGTGAAATAAAATTATTCCAAAATCTCTTAGGTAAGTAACTGTTTGTGATTGCACAAATAAAATACAGGGGGGAAAATCTTCATAAAAGTGCTGGTCTTATAAGCTAACATGCACTCCTTTATTATTTCTATACTCAGAATCCTCATTCTTCAAAGGCAGTTTATTATAAGACACTACTCATATGGGGTAAAGCTCTACAGAGCTATCCACATAAGAGCTTCATGCAGGATCTGGAGCAATGGACTCCAACTTGTTTTGGGCTTTTTTGTTTGGTTTAGTTTTGTTGTTGTCGTTTTGTTTGTTTGTTTGCCTCAGACACCACTTCCTTTATTTTTTCCTCACAGTTTATATTCAATATCATTTTGTATTCATTTCAGGTGCAGAGCACAGTGGTTAGACACCCATATACTTTATAAGGTGGTCTCCCTGATATGTTCAGAAACCACTTGGCACCATCCATAGTTATTACCATATTATTGACCATATTCCCTATGCTGTTCTTTATATCCATGTGACTATTTTGTAACTACCAATTTATACTTCTTAATCCCTTCACCATTTTCACCCAGTCTTCCAAACCCCCTACAATTTGTTTTTAAATCATGTTCCTTATCAGTAAAAATAAGTTTCTTTCCTGCTGCTTTCATAAATGCTTTATTCTCATTATATAAAACAAATAGCATCCCCAACTTACTGTTGTACATTTCCTTAGGGTTTTAAAATGTGCAGAGCTTTCCTATTGAGAAAGTGAATGACTTTAAAAACTGCTTAACATTTTTTAAATTAGATCATCTTCAATTATTTGAATTCAACAAAATTGAAGGTGGATCTAATCAAGTTGTTAATGAAAAGAACATTAAAGTATTTTTGATGATTGTTCAGTGATTTTGGAAATAGAACTCAGAAGATTTTAGAAGAATTGTGTATTATTGTTATAACAAAAGTTGTTCCATCTCTACCACTTATCTATTTAAATAAGGTTTCTCAGGATTCAAATTAAGATTTGATGCTGAAACCCTGACTCTTTCTGAAAATAACTAAATATTCATAGTTATATGGACTAATTAAAAAAGAAATAGCCTCATTCATCTCATTAATATATACATTTCTAATACAATAATTAATTTACTTTTAGTAATTACTTCTCAAAATTTATATTTTATCTAAGTTTCTGTAATCAACAGAAAATAACCATTACTTTGGAATTACATACTATTTCAGCTAAGAAATATGAGATAGGGTGACTTCATTAGGATGATCACATTGAAGGAAAATTGTGTGGAGAAATGCAGAATCCAACTGCAAGAGAAAGAGAACTACACCAAATTTTAAATCATTAAAAATTTAATTATTAACTTGCCTTTAACTTGAAAATTATGGCATTGAAACACTTCTTTTAACTTGAAAATTATGGTATTAAAACACTTTGGACTTTTATTCCATTCTATACATTTAAAAAGAAGGATGCAATGGTTTATTTTTATTTACTTATTTATTTTAATCCTCACCTGAGGATTTTTTTCCATTAATTTTTAGAGATAGTGAATGACAGAGAGAAATACAGATGTGAGAGAAACATATCGATTGGTTGCCTCCTGCAGGAGCCTACAATCAAAGTACGTGCCCTTGACTGGAATCAAACCCAGGATCCTTTGGTCCTCAGGCCAACACTCTATCCATTGAGCCAAATTGGCAAGGGTTGCAATGGTTTTATATTAACACTAGAGGCCCAGTGCACAAAATTCATCTTGCGGTTTGGGGGGGTGGGGGTTGGGGTGGTTCCCCTCAGCCTGGCCTGCACCCTCGCGCAATCCAGGACCCCTCGGGGGATGTCTGACTGCCAGTTTAGGCCCAATCCTGCAGGTATCCCTGTGGGATCTGGCCAAAACTGGCAGTTGGACATCCCTCTTGCAATCTGGGACCACTGGATCCTAATCACTCACCTGCCTGCCTCATCGCCCCTAATCACTCTTCCTGCCTGCCTGATCACCCCTAACCACTCAACTGCCTGCCTCATCACCCCTAACCACTTGCCTGCCTGCTCATTGCCCCTAACCACTCACCTGCCTGCCTCATTGCCCCTAACCCCTCTGCCTGCCTGCCTGATTGCCCCTAACCACTCTGCCTGCCTGCCTGATCATCCCTAACCACCTCTGCCTCACCCCCACTACCAAGGCTTTGTCTAGAAAGACATCCAGAATGACGTCTGGAAAGTCATTTGGCTGTCTGGTCTAATTAGCATATTACCCTTTTATTATTTAGATATAAATGTTTTTTGGAAGCTTCAAACTACATCATTAGAAATTATTTAAATAAATAATAAAAATGTCTGTGTCCATTTAAAATGTATGAGGGTTTCTATAGTTTTAAAAAACTCTTTCAAGTGATATCAGACTATTTTACATGATAGAAGACTAATTTTAGAATCAAATGGAGTTGAGATATCAGTATCATTCCATAATATCAAATGTAACAAAATTTATTTTCTTTCTCAAAATTTGTATTAAGATATAAATTATATTTCTGAAAGTATATTTCAACATTCTGATTATTTATTCAGCATATTCCAAGTATGTCAAGTTCTTTGTACTCCATTTTGGGCATCAGTGATCCAGAATGTATATGGGATTTACAGCAACTATAGCAATACTGGGAAAGCCCAAAGGTAATTTTATGTGCTCTTTTCATAGCAAGCCTGTGTCAGTATCCCCTAGATTCTTCAAGGATGGAAGACAAGTGATGGTCGTGGAAGTTTTATATAGTGGAGCAGGGTCCCTCAGGCCAGTACTAAGAAACAGACCATACTGGCCTAAGAGCACAGTTTTCTGGATATTCCTGTAGACACCCCTGGATTCTTTTTAAAATATATATATATATATATATATATTTTATTGATTTTTTTTACAGAGAGGAAGGGAGAGGGATAGAGAAACATCGATGAGAGAGAAACATCGATCAGCTGCCTCCTGCACACTCCCTACTGGGGATGTGCCTGCAACCAAGGTACATGCCCTTGACCGAAATTGAACCTGGGACCCTTCAGTCTGCAGGCTGACACTCTATTCACTGAGCCAAACCGGTTAGGGCAACTCTGGATTCTTTTACTATTTTCAGTTTGGACATGAAGTGAAAGCTGCCTAGAGATATAAATTCATTCTTTTCTTAAAGACCATTTATTTATAAACCCCATTTTCTACTTACATGGCTTGGAGTTGCTGGTTGAAGCAAATCACCATCAGAGTTCCCAGAGAGACAAACAAATGGAGAAATAGCAACTCTTCCTTCCTTGCAGCTCATCAAGTGAGACACAAGTTGGGAGTCTTCACATTCTTTCCCTGTGAAATCTGGCCATAATAGGTTGGGATAAATTCATTTTTTAAAATTAGCCAAATTATCAAGCCTTATGTACCTGCTCTGGACCATGCAATTTTCCAGAACCTGTATCATTATGAAGACTGAGTAAGATATATCATACAAGGTAAATAGCATATCTTGGCACAGAATATATTCAGTAAATGTTAGCTATTAATATTATTATCAATACAAAATTTTGTTTTATATTTTATATTAGTTGTTTTGATCAACATGTAATAAAAATCTAAATCTAAATATATTTTTACTGATTTCCTAGAGCAGTCGTTCTCAACCTTCTGGCCCTTTAAATACAGTTCCTCATGTTGTGACCCAACCATAAAATTATTTTCGTTGCTACTTCATAACTGTAATGTTGCTACTGTTATTAATCGTAATTTAAATATCTGATATGCAGGATGGTCTTAGGCAACCCCTGTGAAAGGGTCGTTCGACCGCCAAAGGGGTCGTGACCCACAGGTTGAGAACCACTGTCCTAGAGGAAGGGAAAGGGAGAGAGATAGAAACATCAATGAGAGAGAATCATTGATTGGCTGCCTTCTGCATGCATCCTATTGGGGATTGAGCCTGAAACCAGGGCATGTGCCCTTGAATGGAATCACAGCTGGGACCCTTCACTCTGCAGGCTAATGCTCTGTCCACTGAACCAAACAGGCTAGGGGCAAAGACTAAATTTAAATTCTATGCTCTTTAACACATAATTATTGTTATTTTCTTGGTACTTTTTCCCACCGAGCTCAGATTTGTCCTCAAAATCTATCTAGACAGGGTGTTCCAAGTAACCACTATCAGTAGGATTGGAAATATTTTTTCCAATCCTTTTCTTACAAAGTACCAGATTACACATTCAAAATTGGCTCCAATTTATAATGGAGGCAAGATATTCACTTTGCCTCCTCTGAGATGCTCACAGTGCACCACTGTTATTATCTGCTTTTGTTCATGTTGCTTCCCACTTTAATAGACCCAGAAAGCTACAAGTCCTTGAATTTTTTTCAATTGAGGATGTTAGGATATAACATAATCAGGAAATTACTACCCACAGCTCAACCCATTCCCTTTATCCTAGTAACTTATTTCCTCTTTACTTTCCCCTAGAAGAAGAGTTCCATCTAATAGCTTGTGAAACACAATAGCAAAGATTAATAGTGTGTGCCTATGTGCTAGGCACAGTTTTAAGATATTCACATATGTTACCTTAATTATTTAAACCTCACTCAAACTAAGTAGATAATACTATTGTTGAGAAAATTGAAGCATGAATATGGTGATCATTTGTCCAAGGACTCACTGCTAATAAGTAGCAGAGCCAAAGTATACATCCAGGTATCTGCTAAGAGTCAATGTTTGTTAACACAATGTTTATTTCTTCTCAAGGGAAAAAAGGTGACTAAATAGTTTCTAGGTTCTCCTCATCTCATAGATGTTCTTACTTCAGGCTTATCCCAAAAGCAACCTTTAATCAAGATGGTTTATAAATGACTCTATTGAATTTCAATCTCCATTGCCCTTTTAATTTTTAATAACTTCTTTCTTTGGAAAGCAGAAGGAACCTTCTAATTCTAAGACAGCCTGATATTGCCAGGGCTCTGTTCTTCTTCTGGGATAAAATATTCTTAGGCAAGATTATTTATGTTTTAAGTTGTTCCACAATGAAGATAGATATACTTACTTATTTTTGACAATGGAAGTTGATATTCCTGTTTCATATCAGCCAATTTGGAAACAATTAGTAGGAAGGAGGCAAAGTCCTTTGTAATTTGCATGTTATATTCATGTAAAGCAGCATTAAAATCTTCAGGGAGATCCTCAAGGAACACCTAAATGATCAAGGAGATCAAGAACGCAAAATGGTGAAGTATTTTGTGGAGAGGTCCACATACATTCCTTGAAAACTGAAATTTTGGAAGAAGGCCAAAGATCATTGCAATATGATTCTTCAATTATCTATTTCTTTAACACTATAACGCTTTTGTTCCTTCATCTATGAAATTAAGGTAACATTCACTTTAGTTTCCATTTGCATTTATCAAAACCAATAACTTTGCTCCTAAAAATATGCTTTCATGATACTTCATCTAAACCACTTTTTAAATATAAGCATGGCTTCAAATGAAGTAGACTTGTGAATAGTTCAAAACAAATCTAGTGATATATTTGGAGAGCAAGCAACAATGCAAAATATACTTCTATGCCTGGAATAAACCTCACTCCTCTGTGAAGGTTATGAAAACCTCACTGGATTCATTTTGTTAATTATTCTACCACATTACAATCCTATCTAATAATAGAGAAACATGGTAATTAACCATAACTTTGCTACCCTTGCCAATGGCTAATCAGCGGGATATGCAAATTAACTGCCAACCAAGATGGCGGCCAGCAGCCAGGCAGCTAAAGCGAACAGGAGGCTTGCTTGATCCAGAGAAGGAGGAAGCCAAGATTCCCCGCCTGCCGCTGCCAGCCTCTGAGCTGCAGTCTAAGAAACAATGTTGCAATTATAGAAGGTAAACAAACCCCAGATTACTGCTTTCAGCGGTCAGAGCTGGAGCGAGCAGGACCGCAACAGTGTTACAATTATAGAACCCAAACAAACACAGATCCCTGCTTTCAGCAGCCGAGGTCTCAGAGCTGGAGCCGAGCCTCAGAGCTAAAGCTGGCTCTCAGTTCCAGTGACAGTCTTAGAAGGCAAATAAATCCCAGAATTAAGAAAAAAAAGAAAAAAAGGAGCGGTTGGGAGCTTCAGTCACCTGCCAGCCTGAAAACGGCCCTCAGCCCCTCACCCAGACTGGCCAGGCACCCCAGTGGGGACCCCCACCCTGAAGGGGGTGTGACCAGCTGCAAACAGCCATCATCCCCTCATCCAGGCTGGCCAGGCACCCAAGGAGGACCCCCACCCTGATCCAGGACACCGTTCAGGGAAAACCAGCCTTCCCCCACCCGTGCACCAGGCCTCTACCCGATATAGTAAAAGGGTAATATGCCTCCCAGCACCGAGATCAGTGGAGCCACAAGGCGTCCTGTCACCGGGATCAGTGGAGCCTCCCAGCACCGGGATCAGCGGAGCAGCGAGGCCTCACTGCCTGTGTCAAGCAGAGCCGCGAGGCCTCCCAGCACCGGGATCAGCTGAGCAGCGAGGCCTCCCAGCACCAGGATCAGTAGTGCAGCAAGGCCTCACTGCCTCGGTGTCAAGCAGAGCCACAAGGCCTCCCAGCACTGGGATCAGCGGAGCCGCGAGGCCTCCTGGCCCCTGGAGCAGAGTGACAGGGGGCAGCGCCCAAACCCCCTGATTGCCCTGCGGCTCTGTGTGTGACAGGTGGCGGGGCCACAATATCCCTATCCGCCCTGCTCTGTTCGTGACAGGGGAAGGTGCCCCAACCCCTGATTGGCCCTGCTCTGTGTGTGACAGGGTGCGGCGCCCCAACTCCCCCATGGGCCCTGCTCTGTATGTGATGGGGTGGAGCTGCAACCTCCCCATTGGCCCTGCCCTGAGTGTGACAGGGGGGAGAACCCCAATGCCCTGATCGGTCCTGTTCTGTGGGTGACAGGGGGCGGCACCCCAATGCCCTGATCGGCCCTGCTCTGTGCCTCATAGGGGGGAGCTCCCCAACCCCCTGATAGGCACTGCTCTGTGTGTGATAGGGTGCAGTGCCCCACCCCCCCATGAGCCCTGCTCTGTGTGTGACGGGGTGGAGCCGCAACCTCCCCATTGGCCCTGCCATGAATGTGACAGGGGGGAGTGCCCCAACCCCCTGATCCACCCTGCTCTGTGGGTGACAGGGGGCAGCGCCCCAACCCCCTTATCCGCCCTGCTCTGTGGGTGACAGGGCGGGGTGCCCCAACTCCCATATCGGCCCTACTCTGTGAATGACAGGGGGGAGCTCCCCAACCCCCTGATCGGCCCTGCTCTGTGACAGGGTATGGAGCTTCAACACCCCTGTCCACTGATCCCGGTGCTGGGAGACCTTGAGGCTCTGCTTGACACCAGGGCAGCGAGCCCTCACTGCTCCGCTGATCCCGGTGCTGGGAGGCCTCGCTGCTCCGCTGATCCAGGTGCTGGGAGGCTCTGATGATCCCGGTGCCTCTGTGGGTGACAGGGGGCAGTGCCCCAACCCCCTGATCAGCCCTGCTCTGTGCCTGATAGGGGGGAGCTCCCCAACCCCCTGATTGGCCCTGCTCTGTGTGTGACAGGGTGTGGCGCTCCAGCCCCCCCCATGGGCCCTGCTCTGTGTGTGATGGCGTGGAGCCACAACCTCCCCATCGGTCCTTCCATGAGTGACAGGGGGCGGCGCCCCAACCCCCAAATGGCCCTACTCTGAGAGCGACTGGGAGTGGCATCGCAACCTCCCGATCTGCCCTGCTCTGTGCATGACAGTGGGCGGCGCCCCAACTCCACAATCGGCCCTGCTGTGAGCCCGACCAGGGGCTGCACCTAGGGATTGGGCCTGCCCTCTGCCACCCGGGAGCAGGCCTAAGCCAGCAGGTCGTTTTCTCCTGAGGGGTCCCAGACTGTGAGAGGGCACAAGTGGGGCTGAGGGACATGACCCCCCTCACCAGTGCACAAATTTTTGTGCACTGGGGCTCTAGTCCTAGCTAATAAAAGAGAAACATGCAAATTGACCATAACACCAACACACTTCCCATTGGCTAATCAGCAGGATATGCAAATTAACTGCCAACCAAGACATTGGCCGGCAGCCACGCAGCTGAAGCGAACAGGAGGCTTGCTTGCTCTAGTGACGGAGGAAGCCAAGGTTTCCCCGCCTGCCAGCCTCTGAGCTGCACTCTAAGCAACTATGTTGCAATTATGGAAGCTAAACAAGCTCCAGAGACCTGCTTTCAGCCAGCCGGCCTCAGAGCTTAGAGCTGCAGTGATGGCAACAGAGTTTCAATTATAGAAGCCAAACAAACACAGAAACCTGCATTCAGCCCTCAGAGCTGGACCCGGCTCTCAGCTCCAGTGAGAGCCATAGAAGGTAAATAAACCCCAGAATTTTAAAAAAAAGAAAAAAAGAAAAAAAGGAGAGGCTGGGAGCTTAAGTTGCCCTCCAGCCTGAAAACGGCTCTCAGGCCCTCACCCAGACTGGTCAGGCACCCCAGTGGGGACCCCCACCCTGAAGAGGGTGTGACCAGCTGCAAACAGCCATCAGCCCGTCATCCAGGTTGGCCAGGCACCCAAGTGGGACCCCAGCCCTGATCCGGGACACCTGTCAGGGCAAACCAGCCAGCCCCCACCCATGCACCAGGCCTCTATCCTATACTACAGGCAGGGCGGGACAGCGTGAGCTGCCATCCAGGCCCCATGTGCAGCCCTGGGCAGCAGGGCATAAGCCCCTCCCCCAGCCAGGACCCCTGTGTGCCACCTGAGCCCCCAGCCAGGACCCCCGTGCCACCTAAGCCCCACACTGCTAAGCCCCACCCCCAGCCGAGACCCTATGACTATTGGAGAGCAGGAAAGTGCCGCTGGGCCCTGGGTCGCTGTGGTGATCCGTCCATCAGTAAGTAGAAAAGTGCGGCCTGTAGGCAGCCGCCAGCTGTGCCTGATCAGGGAGCAGGAAAGCAAGCCTGGCCTGCGGGCAGCCCCAAACTTTGCCTGCTCCCCGGTCGCCATGGTGATCCGGGAGCAGGGAAGCAAGCCTGGCCTACGGGCAGCCCCAAGCTGGGCCTGATACAGGAGCAGGAAAGCCTGGCCTGCGGGCAGCCCCCAGCTGGACCTGCTCCTCAGTCGCCATGGGGATCCGGGAGCAGGAGAGCAAGGCTGGCCTGCGGGCAGCTCCAAGCTTGGCCTGCTCCCCAGTTGCCATGGAGACCTGGGAGCGGGAAAGCCCGGCCTGTGGGCAGCCCCCAGCTGAGCCTACTCCCCAGTCGCCATGGCGATCCGGGAGCAGGAAAGCCTGGCTTGCAAGCAGCACCCCCATCCTGGCCATAGCTCAAGGGAGAGTACAACATGCAGTGGAGGCCAGGAGCCTGAGAGATCAACACAGAGGGGCGCCTGTTCCAAGCCTCCATGGTGTGGCCGGGGGCAGACCCCCAGTGGACACACACACACACACACACACACACACACACATGGGACGCCTGCTCCAAGCCTCTGCTGCCAGACTGTGGCCATCAGTAGGACATCCACTGAGGGCTCCCGGACTGTGAGAGAGGCAGGCTGGGCTGAGGGAACCCCAACCTCCAGTGCACGAATTTCGTACACCTGGCCTCTAGTATTAGAATAATAAACAAAATCAGCAAAGTTGCAGTATATAATATCAACATTTAAAATTGAGTGGTGTTTCTGTACACTAAGTATATGAAAAGGAAGGCAATCTCATTCACAATAGCATCAAAAAGGATAAAATACTTAGGAATAAATTTAACCAAGTTAGTGAGACATCTCTATACTGAAAAGTATAAAACACTGATGAAAGAAGTTATAGCAGATATGCTAATGAAAAGACATACCATGTTCATGGATTGAAATAATTAGAACTGTTACGATGTCAACACTTTCCAAGTTAATCTACAGATTTGATGCAATTCCTAACAAAATCTCAATGGTGTTTTTTACTGAAGTAGAAAAAAACAATCTTAAAATTCATATGGAATCATGAAAAATCCTGAATAACCAAACTTATCTTGAGAAAAAAAGATCAAAGCTAGAGGCATCACACTTCATTTCAGAATACATTACAAAGCTACAGTAATTAAAATAGTATGGTACCAGCATAAGGACTGGCATAAAGATCAATGTAATAAAATAGAGAGTCCAGAAACAAATCAATAGATATGTGTTAAGCAGATCTTTAACAAGGGAGCCAAGAACATACAATGAGGAAAGGAGAGTCTCTTTAACAAATGGTGTTGGCAAAACTTGATATACACATGTAAAAAAAAATATAATTGGACCCTTACCATACACTCTATATAAAAATAAACTCAAATGAATTAAAGACTTAAATGTAACACCTAAAACCAAAACTTATAGGAGAAAATATAGGTATATTGGTCTTAACAATACTTTTCTTTTATATAATAACAGAAGTATAGGAAACAAAAAATAGACAAGTGGAACTATATCAAGCTAAAAAGCGCTGCATAGAAAAGGAAATAATAAAGTGAAAAGGTAGTTCCAGAATGGGAGAAAATATTTCTAAACCATCTATGTGATAGAGGCAAAGAACTTGAATAGACATTACTCCAAAGAAGGCATACAAACAGTCATCATGTGTGTTAAAGTTGCTCAACATCACTAATTATGAGGGAAATGCAGATAAAAGCCACACTGAGATATCATCTCATACCTATTAGGATGACTGTTATCAAAGACAAAACACACACACACACACACACACACACACACACACACAAAGATAAGAGTTGAAGATGTAGAAAAATCAGAACCCTTAGACACTGTTGTGGGAAATGTAAATTGGTATAGCCACTATGGGAAACATAGGGAGGTTTCTTCAAAAAATTGAAAATAGAACTACCATATGATCCAACAATCTCACTTCTGGGTATATATATACAAAGAAATTGAAATCAGGATCGTGAATAAATATGTTGATCCCTATGTTTACTGCAACGTTATTCACAATAGTCAAGCAACACAAATGTCCATCAGTAGATGAATGGATAAGATTATGTGGCACATACATACAACAGAATATCATTTAGTCTTTAATAAAAGGAAATATTGCCATTTGAAACAACATGAATGAACCTAGAGGACATTATGCTAAGTAAAATGAGCCAATCATAAAAAGACAAATAACTACATAATTCTAATTATTAAAATAGTCATGCATCAAAGTAGGGAACAGAATGGTGGTTGCCAGGGGCTGGGTGGAAAAGGAAATGGGGAATGGTTTTTCATTGAATATAAAGTTTCTATTATGAAAGATAAATAAGTTTTAGATACGTTCTGTACAACACAGTACCTATAGTTAATAATACAGTATTGTACACTTTAAAATACATTAGGAGAATAAGTATCATGTTATGTTCCTATCAAAAAAAAACCCACACACAAAAGCACAAGAAAAATTGTGGAGATGACAGATTGAGTGTCTGTATATTTCATATTTTCGAACTCATTAAGATATATACACTAAAAGTGCGCAATTTTTAGTATCAATTATACCTCAATAATCCTAAAAAATAAGGTAAACATATGTATATCTACTTAGTATGTTATCAAATCAGCTACAATATATTTACCCTGTTTTAAGCTATGTTTAGGACATATGTTAAGTATAAGTATACATTATATATGAAAATAAACAGGAGTGAAAAAAATTCTCATTTTTTTTTAGCTTTCATTATTTTGGTTATAAAGTCAGCTATCAATCTTATTGCTCTTTTCAAGGAAATGTCTATTGCAGTTCTAGCTGATCTATGATTTTCTCTTTGTTTTTTATTTCCATTAGTATTAGTTTAATGCTTATTTATATTTATCTTTCTTGAAGTTGACTACACTTTTGAAACTATGGAGGGCTATCTTTCATCAGCTTCAGAAAAACTTTCAGCTATTAGTTCTGAATACTTCCCCACCATTTTTCTCCTTCATCTTCTTCTAGGATATCTCATATATAACATTAACCCTTTTGAGTATGATTCACATGTCCCTTATGCTATCTGCTTTTATTTTCATTTTTTTTCCTCCTGGTGCTATAGTTTGAATACTTTCTATTGAGCTGTCTATCAACTTACTGATTCTGACTCTGATATGTATATTCTAATCAGATATTTTTTTTCAATACATTTTATTGATTTTTTACAGAGAGGAAGAGAGAGAGATAGAGAGTTAGAAACATTGATGAGAGGGAAACATTGATCAGCTGCCTCCTGCACACCTCCCACTGGGGATGTGCCCACAACCAAGGTACATGCCCTTGACTGGAATCGAACCTGGGACCTTTCAGTCCGCAGGCCAACGCTCTATCCACTGAGCCAAACCAGTTACAGCTCTAATTAGATATTATATTTTTTTCAATTTTGTAATGTCCATTGATTATTTGGTGAAATTCTCCATCCTTTCATCACTTTTAGCTATCTCGTCCCTATTTTCTTGAACATATTAATTATACTTAAAATCCTTTTATCTTAACTCCAGTATCTGGATCATCTGTGTGTCTACTACTATTGTCTGCTTTCCTTCCTGGTAAATTGGTCATATATTCTTGTTTACTCAGTTGTGTGTGTTTTTTCATTTGGGGGATATTTTTGGTGTTTACTTTTTACCCCAGAAAATGTTTTAGGAGGACATGAAAGGCTTTAAATGATGTTATCTTCCACCAGAATGAGTTCTACCACTTTTCTGTTTGGGCAAGTGAATGAAGGCATTATCACTTCAGTCCAAGTGTAGATTGAAGTGGGTTGGTTCTTTTTTCCATTTTTAATAAGTCTCAGTCTATCTGATTTATCTCTGTTTTTACATCATGGTCCTCTTAGGATTTTAGTATGAGGCTGATCGCACTCGTCTTCTGAGCCCTAAAAGATTGCCAAAAATCCACCTCTTTCCGCACTTACTTTTATATCTTACAGCCCTAAGTGGCTCAAATATGTCTTGAAGGGGATACAAACATATAAATGAATGTCGAACCCCTCCTTCCAATAAGATTTCATTTAAGAAATCCTATAAGACTACAAAAAAAAACTGGTTCAGTGCCCCAATATTTCGTGAAGATCTGGTACCCTATAAATGTTCAGTGGTTAAAACTCACTAAGTCTTTCATGTTTCTAGTCTGTCACTCCAGCCGGATGTGATTACTAATAGCTTTATTGGTTGGTTTTTCTGTTTTGTGTGTGTGTGTATGTTTTGCTTTTTTATGGCATAGCAGAGGCTCTCTGCATATGCTAAATACAATTTTCAACTCATTTCTAGAATAGAGAAATTCTTTGGAAGAAAAACCCTAGTTGGAGATTCCTATCACACCCTGGATAAGTTCTTGCCATTTTATCATTTTAGCCAATCTAATCCTCATTATGTTCACAGCTCTCCCTTACAATAGGAGTGACGGTCATCTACCTAAAAGTGCACAAATTTACAATAATACTTAAGGAAAAAAGAGAGAGACAGAGGAGACCTCTACTCAAAACCATATTTTATTGTATTTTCGTAATGATGACTTTTTGTAAGAATAGAGATACTGAATTTTATTTTAGAAGTTAACTATTTATTAATTTAAACAAAATATTAAATAATAGTTCTATGATGTACTTGTGATTATAAAAATGTGAAGCTAATATAGTTGTGCCTAAAGTTGTGTTCACTGGTCTAGAGAACATTCTGAGAGGCATACGATTTGTAATTTGACATTGAAGGTTAGACAATGTAGATGAACTCTTCTGTTTTTGTTCCTTCTCACCTTTTACTAAAGTTATATGGTATAACCAGCCCATCCCACTTTCTCAGATTCTAGTGGAGTACATTACTAACAGTATTTAATGTTGATTTTTATAGGAAATCATGATCAAGAAAATGTTGCAAATAATATTGCAAAAGGGTTTTCCTGTTTTTAGTTTATGTGAGTCAAGAAATGATTTCTTAGATGACTGTTCTAATCTTTTCTTCAGGAAGGACTTTCTAGCTCATAACATATACTTCCTGTCCACAGACATACCTCCAGATAAAAAAAAATTTTAAGAGAACTGTAGATTCAATGACAGTAATTATTAGTTCATTTAATGTACAATAACCTACATTTTTCCTTTGGCCACTAAATACTATAATTTGGAATTTTCAAATAGAAAACATGAGTAAAGTTTTTTATCCTATATTTTCCTCAAGGCATTTAATCTTTTGATAGATTTATAGGAGGAAATTTATGAATTACAGAAAGAAAAAATTATTTGTATATAAAACAATTGAATCCTACATTTCACAAAATTCTACTGCTGTTGAATCATTTATGGTAGGATTTATTGATCTTAAATATTTAGTGTTATTAGAATCATAAATTTTTACCTTTGATTGATGAAACTTGACAGTACTTTCTTGGAACTTTGCTGGAATATATCTTCTTCCAAACAAATTTGCCAACACCAACACGAGCTTTTCCATAACATCTTGAGAAAAATATTTTGAGCCTACATAAAACAAAGTATTTTGTTAACAAATGTAAAAAAAAGTATGTTAACACCATATTTGATGTTTAGATTGAATATTACTTTGTATTTCATTTCATGTAAACTAAAATTTTTGACAAATGCAGCAACTAAGGAATGATTCTTCTGCTGGCAGTTTTATGTCTATGCCTTCTTTTTTATTCTTGCTACTCCCACTCTACGTGGGACCTTAGCTATTCTAACCATGAATGGCCTTATCTCCTTGCCTAGATTCTTCCCTCTTTAGTCTATGATCAGTTTTCCTAAAGCATTTTATGATCACATCTCTCACCTATTCAACAATCTCCGATTATATCTCAGTGTATCATAAACAGAATCCAATCTCCTCAGCCTAGCAATTAAGGCTTTACAAAATTTAGCCGACGGATAACCTCTCCCTACCTTATCTTTCTGCCATTCATATTTAGATATGGTCAACTTGACTTACTTTCAGTCCATCACAACACATAAGAATTATATTGTAGTGGTTTAAAAGGCACTAAGTTAATAACTTGGGCTCTGGAGTCAGACTACTCATATTTGAGTCTTGGTTCTGACACTTACTAAAAATTTGTGACCATGGCAATTTATTTAACTTCTCTGTGGCTCAATTTTTCTCATTTACAAAATAGTGATAGCCATGTTATCTACCTTATAAAGTTACCAAACTTTCTATCTCCATGTTTGTAACCACATACACTGCCCTCTCCACATATACACATAGTAATAAACACAAACTGCACATCCTGTAACATAAAATTATTTCTCCTTTCACAGAGCCTTTGGGAGGACAGTTTCCTGAGTATCCTTGTTTCACCAAACAATGCATGTTCAGAATATAGTAACTAGAACCATTGTGCAAAATAGAGCATTTCTATCAACTGATGATAGAAAACAAAGTAATGTTGCAAAAGGCAGACTTCACCAGGCATTAGGAAGTCTAAAAATTTTAAATACAAAGTGGGAAACATTTCTCTCAAGGACACTGTTTAAGGGGTCTATTTAGTTATAAAAATCAAACACTGATTTAAATGTAATATTATTACACAGGCATTGCAAATGGAATTAACAAAAATCAACATAATATTGGCAAAAATAAACTTAGGGTGAAGATAAGATTCTATTATGCAATTAATATACTATGAGCTATTTAAATACAGTATACAGTTATATTAAAAAAAAGGTTGGGAGAAAATATTCATAAATAATAGCAAATATGTTTAACATAATGCTTTCCTTTTTCTAAGCATATACTAAATTTAATTAAAATAAAATGTTTATGAAAATATTATATATAATTTAATGTGTTCTGAATCTTGGAGTCAAGGAATCACTGAAGTTAATAAGAAGTTGACATTTTAAAATAGGTATCACAAAATATACCTACATATAATCTATATTAGTAGGTATATAAAAGTTTATTTTACCTAATTTGGTATCTCTAAATTATCTGAATATTACCTTTTATTTTCTTGGTAGAAAAAATATTCCTGAAATGCTAACTTCACTACAGCCTCTATTGCTAATTTTAGTATACGCAAGAAACATTAAGCTTACCTTTATGGGTTGGCTGACAGAGATTATGGAAAAGGCCACTTACAAGAAAACTGACAAAAACAAGATTAGAAGGCTCATGATAATGCAAATGTGATACAAGTCCAGCAAAACCCATCGGATTACCTTCTTGATCTAGATAGCCCTAAAAAACAAATATAATCTATTAGTTTGACTCAATTCACCATTTTTATTAGTCAGTAAGTAATGCATAAGTGCCAGTTTAAAATAGTAATTAATCTATACTAATAAAAGGGTAATATGCTAATTAGACCAAATAGACCGGACATCTTCCAGATGTCATTCCAGAAGTCCTTCCTGACAAAGCTGGGGCCCAGCCTGGGGGAAGCCACCATGGTCCCGGGTGCCAGAGGAAAGCCAGTGCCAGCAGTCAGAGGAAGGAAGGCCTACTCTTGCACCAATTTTCGTGCATAGGGCCTCTAGTGCTAATATAAAAGAGATTGATAATCATAACCTGGCCCAGTGTTGATAATTATATAAATTAGAAGTAATGTTAATCATTGGATATAACATTCTAAAGACTACAATTAGTTCATCATGATAAGAAATAGAGATTTTAGCAATCTTATTTCACAAAAAGAAGTACAATCATACCTCTTTCACCAGGAACTGCAGAGAAAATAAAAAGTAAAGTTTTAACATCTCCATGGTTTTGGGCTGTTTGAAGGACAGCAATGAATGCTTTAGTACTGACAGCACCTTTAAAGAAGAATACTTGAAGTCACACCATGTTGGTGATACAAGATACATTCCTAAATAATATAGGTGTAACATAATTTTTAAAATTGTTCTGTATATTATGATGTTTTGACATCTTAAAAAACCATCCTGGCTGGGGAAAGACCAACCCTCCCAGGTCTAGTAATACATAAAGATAACTAGTTGCCTACAAGCATGCCTATCCTATGCAAACCAACCACACTCAAGTTTATATCCCACCTACTCCCTTGCCTAACTCACATACCAAGCCAATATTCCTCCTGCCCTAAATCACCCCAGAGCCAGAGCCAGAGACCAGGCAGTTAGAGGTCACTCACATAGCCCAAAGCCTTCGGAATTATTCAAATTAGTAAATCCTAAACTGTTCACTCTGACTTGTCTTGCCTTTCCTGTGGAAACTCACATAAAGGCAGTGGCCTAAGCCTGCCCCCTTGCTCCTCTCTTCTGCCTCCTGCCCACCCTGGTGTGTTCTGCATGTAGTCCCGGATGGCATGCTATGCCTCCTGTGGCTAGGACCTATAAGAATAATACTTTGTTTCTCTGAGCCTCTCCTTTGGCTCCTGTTGTGGCCTTGTTGGCGAAGGTAGCGAGGTAGGTATTAAAGAAAAAGGGAACAAAACTGGCTAAGCCTGATTAACTGGGAAGCTACAGCTTCACATACACCCCGGGGACAGGCGCATCCTTGGCCAAAGTCCCAAGCAGGCAGAAAGACTGTCTGTCCAATCTCCCCAGGGAACAATGGATTACAGAGGGGGCAGGGATAAGCAGTAAAGGGGAAAGTCCTTGGCTGGGCGTATGTACAGTAGAAGCCAGATGATGAAGCAGAACTTTGAGGCATGCGCAGTAGGAGCCACACTGGAGACAATAAAGGGGAGGGGTCTAGCCTGGGAAAAGGATCGGATAGGCTAAGGCCAGGAAGCCCAACAAGATTCAGGGAAGGGACCGGATAGAGAGAGGGCCCAGCACAGCTCCAGGAAACAGGTTGTATAGTTTGAAAGACAGCCTGCTTGTTTCCGAAACCCAGAAAATATATAGAAGATCAGCAAAAACCTTGGGGCAGCTGCTACTAGAGCCTGCCTGCCCTCTGCATCCCTCAGGGCGTATTATTTCTTTTCACCCCAATAAGTCTTGCCACTGTGCTTGAACTTTCACACCTGTGTCGCTGAAATTCTTTTCTCTGACATCTCAAGAGCCCATTTCCTCTGGCAATAGCCTCACCTGATTGACCACCACATAAAAGAATATAAAATATGATAGACATTACCTATATCTATTATAGCACATATACCAGCACTATATAGGATTCAATTAGATTTCATATTACTTGTTTTACCATGTTCTTAGATGGCATATCTATCCTTTAACAAACAGAACATATAAAATAGAATAATCAGAAATGAATGATACTGCCAAATAATCTGGTAATAAATGCAAATTGAGTTTAAAAGCTTATAGCTCTTGGATTGTTCTGGAAGAAAATAAGTACCGTATTAGTCCATGTCCTACAATATTGTACAATATACAGAGCAGACAGGGTCCTGTGGGAACCCTAATCAGTCAGTGTATGATGTTCAAGGCCACTCTGAGTGTGGGAATCCTAATCAGTGTGTTCAAGGCTAATTTTCTATATGCAGCTACAAAAGCAGGGATGCAGCAAGCTATACACTGCACAGGGATGACTTTCTATAGCCCAAATACTGAGGTCACTATTAGGCATAAAGCTTCTTTTGTTCGAGCTTATTTGAGCTTGTTTATAAGTTGCCACTGAGCAGCCTGTGGTTGGCTCCTATATAGCTCGTACACTGGGGGCTTCATTGTAAAGAAAGATGTATTACTGACTAGCCGAGGTGAGGTTGTTTTGCTAGGATGGTTCCTATGCTTGCTACTGTATTAGCAAGGATTGCTTTGTGTTTGCTATTGTGTTAGCAAGAACTGCTTTTTAAAAAAATTTTAAATATATTTTTATTGATTTCAGAGAGGAAGGGAGAGGGAGAGAGAGAT
The DNA here is from genome assembly GCF_963259705.1 of Myotis daubentonii. Classification (NCBI taxonomy): domain Eukaryota; kingdom Metazoa; phylum Chordata; class Mammalia; order Chiroptera; family Vespertilionidae; genus Myotis; species Myotis daubentonii. The sequence goes on along the minus strand of NC_081844.1, from coordinate 43,763,127 downwards.
AGAAACATCAATGATGAGAAAATCATTGATTGGCTACCTCCTACATGCCCCTACTAGGGATCAAGCCCACAACCCAAGAATGTGCCCTTGATCAGAACTGAACCCAGGACCCTTCAGTTCACAAGCTGATGCTCTATCCACTGAACCAAACCAGCTAGGGCAAGAAGTGCTTTGTTAAATGGCTCCTTAGCAGCAATGGCTACTTGGGCTGCAATAAAGATGCTCTTATACGCCTATAACTTCTCATGTCTTCTCCGTCTTCTAAGACCGAACATCTAAAGAGGTACAGCCCTTGGCAGAGGAACTCAAACCCAACAGGTCCCTTCCACAATGCACATTCACAAAGATGAAAATAAGATTATTTCATTATGAATTTTAAATCTCTCATTCTGGGATTAGACAGAAAATATTTATCTGAAAAATAAAACCTTCAGGAAAATTTGTAACCTTGTTCTGAAGTTCAATTTAATATAAATATAAAATAGTGTTAAAAACCAAATACCAAAAAAAAGACACCCAAAAAATGCACACCTATGCCTAGAAAAATGACCTTAAGATGACCAAAATGATAATGTAATTGTCTTTGAACAGAGGAACTAGGTATGGGTATAGTTTTCTTCTATCAACTTTCTACATTATCCAAATATTATTTGATGAATTTGGGCTACTTTTTTTATGAAAAATAGGCTTTTACTATAAAATAATCATTAAAAAAATATTTTTGTTCCTAATGGTGAAAACAGGAATTTAATCCAGATGTTTTTAAATCCATAGCCAGCACCCTTAACTACTATAGAACAATGCCTATCACACACGGAAGCCATAATCTCGGGCGATGCCAAATGCCCATCCAGCTACAAATTCTACGATTGATACAGGAGACAAACAAACTCATAGACCCTCCACTCCCAATTCTTTATCATTCAGGATAGTACAAAGCATTGAAGGCTGATGGAGCTGCAAGTTATTGCTACCGTACCTTTGCCTGGGCGTCCTCTGGGTCATCTCCCCTCGAAGCCAAGACCATGAGTCGCAGCACCAGGGTTATGCTGAAGGGAAACTGCCCTCTCAGCTCAGGAACATTGGATTTTATGAGTTTTTGTATTTTGGGGAACGGAATATCAAAGAAATATACATCTCCCAGCAGGTCCTGACCTCGTCTTCCAGCACGTCCGGACATCTGGAAACAGGGAGAATAACAGTGTAAGATTTACCTACACACTTTTAACGTCATATTTAGAAGCAAGCCTTTACATTGGGTTGGAACAAGAAAATTGTGCCTATGTGCCACCATTAAATTACTTCACGTAAAATCCAATTATGTAGCCCATAGGAAATTTAACAAGGCTGGGGACAGAGCTGAAAATCAGACGTTTATCATTATTATGCACTTAATTTCATGCCAAAAACTGTGCTAGGTATTTGTATAATCTATAGAAGAAATAAACAAGCAAGTAAATAAATAAATAAATAAAACGAAGAAGAAAGACCAGACCTTCATCTCAAGTTTATTTACAGCTTAACTTATACCAGTTCTCTCCCTTCCCATCTCCTCCTCCCTCCTCCTTTTATCTCTCACTCTCTCGCAGACAAGTGTACTGGTTACAAACCACCATTAAAATGGTGCACAAGTTGAGGAAATACATGAGTGAGGTAAAATTCTGAAACACTACTTGTAAAACGCAAGTTAAGAACAAACTCTTCACAGAAGTTATATGAGTTCTGGGTCTTAAGTGCTTAGAATGTGCTAAGTCCTTGAAACTTTTTTTATACAAACCTCACAACTATATGAGATAAATTGAATCATTATCCCAATATTACAATGCAGAAACCGGGACATGGGAATATCAGAAACTTGCCCATAGTCAAATACCCAGGACATCCTTTAAATGATCCAGGATTCAAACCCTGACATTTTAACTTCCAAATTCATTATCTGAAATATCATAACACCTTGGCTCAGGAGTCCTAAATATGAGGTTCTCAAAGTTGATATGGGAGGAGAGTTCATGCACAGCTTAGAAGCAGGGGGAGAAATAAAAAGAATAGGGGCTATTACATTAGGAGGGGGTGGACAAGAATGTCTGATGAAAGGTAGTGGAAAATAAACTGCCCAGCAAAAATTCAATGCCACTCTCTGAGACTAATGAAAGGGGTTTTCCAATAGATCATGTATCAGCAGCAAAAAGGAAAGCATTAAAGAGAGACCCACAGAACAATGTCATGTGCACAGGGAATGAACAAGGAAATGCTCACGGATACTTTCAGTGTGTATCTTCCCTATAAATCACTTCATTTAAATTCTTGCAAATCTATGGAACAGTAATTATTATTCCTATTCTGGAGATAAGAAGGATCTGGCCGTTTGCATATCTCACCTGAGGTCACATGTCTGGATAGTGATGGCCACATAGCCTCCAACTCATGAGCTTTACATTACACCACAGCTAAAAATGACAGGCAAGCATGACTAAACATCAAGGTGTGCTAGCCCATAAATTGCAGCATGCTGGTAAACTAAAGGCTCATATTTTCTTTATTTTGTGGCCATATTTTATTAATGTAAGAGAGAATTAATGCAGATCACAATACCTGTCTGTAATTTAAAGCATCCAGATAGATTGAGTTTTGAGCAAAAACCACAGATTTACAAGGCATATTGATTCCTAAAGCAAGTGTCCCAGTAGCTGTCACTACCTAGAAAGAGAATAAAGCAATTACCTTATAAAATAAGATTTCTATGAAATTCCATATAGTTACTGAATTTTGAACTTCAATTAAACCATAGTGGTACTCTTGCTCTTCCACAAACACATCAAGCACATTCCCAGCTCAGGGCCATCATACCAGTCACTCTTTGCTGGGCACATAATATTCTTTTCCAAATAGTCTTTTATCTGGTTATTCCGTTCTCTGCTCAAATAGCAAAAAGAAATGTATGGCCTACCATATTCAAAATAACCACCCCTGTTATCATTATTTCTCTCCCTGTCCTACAGTATTTCTCTTCATAGCATTAATCATTACTTCAAGTAATATTATTTGTTTACTTTGCCTGTGCCAGACCCCAAGCCCCATTCAGCATTGTTTCCCCACACTGAGGACCTGGTGCATGAGAAGTGTTCAGTAAATATTTTTTAACAAATGATTAGAATAGAAAGGGAATTTCCCTGTGAGAACGTAATAATATTTTTACAACCCTGGGCAATTGCTTACTTCATCACTACAATTTATTTGTGAAGGTTATTTCTATGTGTTAACATATCTATACTAATAAAAGGGTAATAAGATAATTAGACCAGATCGACTGAACATCTTCTGGACATCCAACTTCCTTCTGGACAAAGCCACAATGGCAGGGGTCAAGGCAGAGGCGGTTAGGGGTGATCAGGCCGGCAGGGGAGCAAGCAGTTAGGGGCGATCAGGCTGGTGCGGGGAAGTAAGCAGTTAGGGGTGAGATCAGGCCAGCATAGGGGAGAGTAGTTAGGGGTGAGATCAGGCCAGCACAGGGGAGCAAGCATTTAGGGGTGAGATCAGGTTGGCGTGAGGGAAAGCTGTTGGGGGGAATCAGGCCAGCAGGGGAGGGCAGTTGGGGGCAATTAGGCCGGCAGGGGAGGGCAGTTAGGCGGTGATCAGGCAGGCAGGCAGAGGTGGTTTGGGGTGATCAGGCAGGCAGGCAGGTGAGCGGTTAGGAGCCAGCGATCCCGGATTGTGAGAGGGATGTCCGACTGCTGGTTTAGGCCCAAACCCGCCGGGGCCTAAACCAGCAGTTGGACATCCCACAAGGGGTCCCAGATTGGAGAGGGTGCAGGCTGGGCTGAGGGTCTCTCTCCCCCACTCCATCCTACTCCCCCCATGGTTCGCTGGGCCTCTAGTCTAAATAATAAGAGCACAATAAAGTTCCATTTCTTCCCTGAATTGCCAAGACAACTGACCAGAAAAGGAGTAGGGAAAACTTTAAAGTTTACTACATGATCCACTTTGGCTTATTTTTTTCATATTTTGCTGGATATTTCTAATTGCCCTCTCTTTCTCTTTATATTGATTATCATATATGTGCCATGGTTAATGTTAATTGTTCTGTATATGAGGTAATTTTCTCTATTCTGTAACAGAGATTTATACATCTGTCAAAATGCAACAAAGTATTTAATAATAATGAAAAAGGTAGGAACATTACATTTAGAATATACTAGAATAAATGCCTTTTAAAAAATGTGTTCTTTGTAACAAAGCTATCACTATTGCCATGTCACTTGTCTATCATGATCTATCAACTACTATTTAACAGGTACTATTTTAGACACAGGATATGCTGATTCAAATAGATGTGCCTCTCCCCGTCAATTCATGATGATGCAGAAGAGTGTGTCCCATTATTGACTTTTAAAATAAATAACTTGTTATTATTTAAGAGAAAAGCTAAGCAAAGTTGTTAATGATCTATTTTGAGCTTTTTTTCCAGACTACAGATATACCCTTTAATTATGGTGTCAGATTTTCCTCACATTTATTTATTAAAATTAAAAGATACCCAGAGTAGGAAAATCAATCTCAAACTCAAACTTTCTTTCTCTAATACCCCTCTTTCTCAACACACACACACACACACACACACACACACACACACACACACACAAACACACAATGCACATCCTACAAAAAATTTAATATGGATAACTTGAAAGCGTCTATTTTAAAATAGTATTAAAGACTTAAATTACTAGGTAATTTTATAAACCCTCTTTGTGAATTTATCCAGACTATCCCCATGGGTTTCATGGGACATAAATAAAACATAACAATGGTTTGGTTTAGGAGCTATTTCAGGAAATCCTCCTCTTGTCCACTGTCAGTGATAAGAGAGCATTTAGAAGTGACACACCTAAGAACTCTGCCAAGATATGCCGTGGGCCGTGAGGAAGTGATACATTCTTGCTCTTCTTTTAGCTATTTTGAGAAAAGATCTGATAAAAGTGCCATCAAAAATGTTGTCCAAGCCCTTGAGAGAATGTCTATAGCTAAAATTATATGAACAGCTGACAAAATTCCCTAGATACTATGAAAGAAAAAGCAAAGCGTTGTTCTAAGATCAGCATAGGTAATATTTGGAAGTGTCTTTTTAGGGACTGTTTTAATTTTACAAGAGGTAATAAACTGAATGATACATTTCAAACCCTCTCTCTCAATTAAATGATATGAGAAATATGGTTATTCAGTTTGATGTAGGCACAGCTTCAAATGTTAGAATGAAAATATTTACTTACCCTAATAAATCCTTTCCTAAAAAGAATTTCAACTAACTGTTTTTCTTTGGCAAACAAACATCTGTGATGATATCCTATACCCCTTTCTGCCAAAGCCTTCAGTTCTGCACCTTTCCTTAAGAATTTTACTCGATCAAACACCATCTGCAAAAGCTGAAAGAAGCAAGAGTTTTAAGGATTTTGATAATTTTTATCTACTTTTAATTTTAAATCAATAAAAAGTGTCTAAGTGAAAATAGCAGGCACAGTATGCCATAATTTGGCTACATGAGGCAACTGTTTGAAATTGACTGAACATGAGTACAAAGAACATTTTACAGCAGCCACATTAACTATAGGAAACACTTCCAAATCTTTGAGCAGAAAATCTTGCACTGTTTCACCACCACCCCACTTCCCTACCACTTCAGAGGTGGGAAGTACTGACAAAGCAGTAGATAAAAGACCCAGAGGATGTGTCCTGCCTGAGGGAGGTCAGCTCTCTAGTGGAGCTGTAGGAGTTCCCAGGGAAGGGAAGGGGGGGGGGAGAGAGAGAGAGAGAGAGAGAGAGAGAGAGAGAGAGAGAGAGATCCAAAAAGAGCAGGTTCCTTACCCTATATGGTCTGGGAATGTTTACTTGTCCTTGTAAATTGGTCACAAATGATCTTAAAAATATTTATGCCCTAAGGAGGAAATCCACTTGTGCACAGAGTAATATGTACAAAGATAAACACTGCTTATGAGGAAAAAAAGAAAAAGAATCCCTAAGGCACTTTAGCTATAGTCAGCCATCCATACAGTAGACTATCAAGGATCTATCGAAAATGATGATGTAAATACTTGGTTCTTGAAAAGGGAGAAGCCATGTAGTTTACAGAAGAATGTATACAGTGGAATGGATATATATATAATATACTGTGTATATATCCATACTTTGTGTATGTATTCATGTGCGTGTGTGTGGTGGGGGGGGGGGCACAAATAAAATATACAAAAGGTTCGTCTGAAGGGTAATGATTACTTCTGATTGATGGCATTGCTACTAATTTGTATTTTCAAACTTGTCTACCATAGGCATCAATTATTTTTTTAAAAAAATATATTTTATTGATTTTTTACAGAGAGAAAGGGAGAGGGATAGAGAGTTAGAAACATCGATGGGAGAGAAACATCGATCAGCCGCCTCCTGCACACCTCCTACTGGGGATGTGCCCGCAACTCAGGTACATGCCCTTGACCGGAATCGAACCCGGGACCTTTCAGTCCGCAGGCCAATGCTCTATCCACTGAGCCAAACCAGTTTCAGCGGCATCAATTATTTTATTTAGAAAAACATTTTTAAAAAAAATGGCATACTACTTGTAGATATTCTAATGCTTTTCTTGGTGGAATGTTTTGACTATAATATAAAAAGCCTCTGATTTTGAGAGATTCTGTGTACATTGCATAAAGTATACTGGACCACAGGTGCCCAAATATTCAATGAGGCATGTGAGACTCAAGTCCCAAATTCAAGCTGCGAAAAACAGTATCACAGAAACAAATAATGAAAAGGCAGGCACTCTCACGGGTTAATGATTAACAAGCAAGAAATAATCTATAAATCCTTCTTAGACCTTTTTTCGGCAGAGCCCTTAAGAATCATGGGTGGCCAAGAGGTCATAGACAGAGATGTCTAACCTGGTAGGGATTTCTCTTCGTTTTTACTCTCCACGCTATCACTGAGAACTAAGAGCTGATGTGAAATTATTCCCTGAAGCACTGTTTCATTGGGAGTGCTCACCTCGCTGTCCACTGTCTTTCTGTCAGCATAGGTGAACTCCGGAGGGATTTCCAGGTTCTTCTCTAGAATCTTGAGTAGACTGTTATGTTCAGCTTCATGTATTAGGCTTTTATCCATTTTCCTGGGCTTCTTCTGGCTTTTTTCATCTCTGTTCATAAAAATAAATTGTCAGTAATTAGTAGTCAAATGTGACTACTACAGGAAGCCCAAGATTTCCCAAATCTTCCTTGTAACCCAGATATTCACACATGTGTACATCTGCACTATCCTGACTCAGTCTTCTTCCTCTAGTGAACTTCCTCATTGGCCTCTGAAATTTGTTTTCCCTATCAAAAAATTTTATCATGTGCCCATATTTTCTCTGTTTCCTTGTTAAAAGGAGTCTTGCCAAATCCACTTCCACCACATGACCTCGCTTCCCCTTGCTAAAGTGGTTCATCTGCTAAAGTGATGATCATTTTCTCTTTCCTCGCCTTCATAACACTAGGCTTGTGGGTAAAGTAGAAGTCCTCCTTGCCAACTGCAGGCCATTCTCCTCCTCTCCTGTGGTGGCTGCTACAGCTGCTCTGAGTTTGGTTGTTAAGGGCTCTTGGCTTTTCCATTCCCTGGAGAATTGCCCTCAATTGACAGCAGTCTCCTGGAAATTCCTGGGAAGTTACACCTTCTCTTGGAAATGGGGAAGTGGCCCACAGCTAGTAACTGACTGAGAGGAGGTACAAAAGTCAGCCACCTTGACGGAAATTGGGGCAATTCTGTCCTGCCCCCAGGTCTCTCTGTTGGACCAGGCTTAGGCAATATTCTAGCAAAACCCGAATCCTTACTTATCCTCTTCATTTTCCATCTTTTGCTTCTCTCACTGTCTTACAGTCCCTCATGAGCACGTAGTTAAATAAATCCCTTACACAGATATACCCATGTCAGAAGGTGCCACTGAGAAATCTGACCTATGACCTGTTATCCTTTACTCCAGGGTAATAGCCTTTGAGAGATACCCAGATCACTTATCCTTTCTTAAATGTTTCCATTTGTCTGTTAACTGTGTATATAAGTCAACTCCAAATACAAGAAGATGAGCTCACTTGTGTGCTATCATCAAGTGTTCTCACTTCCAGCTAACATTACCCTTAACTCAAGGGAGAATGCCAAGACTATGGAAAGGCCTGCCCCTAATGTCTGTGGAAGGTGGAACAGAGGAATAATGAAAGCCCACATACTGTTGTCTATTTATAAGTTTTAAATCGAGGATATACACTATCAAATAATACATTCCATCCTCCTACCTTGACAAATATAGCTCCATAACATCTTGGAATTTAAAAGGGTAAGAATGAGCTCCAGGTGGCAGGCCTCCTAAGCTCCACAGACTCACAACTTGATGGGAATGGATGCAGATGGAGGAGGGCCACAGGGGTACTCTCCAAAGCACAGGGTCCAGAGCAAGGCCCCCACTCACCCTCACTATAATGATGTGGCTAAGCAAGGTACTAAAACATTCTTGAGATTTTTAGAGTTTGAATTAGTGGTCACTCTTTAACTTGAAATGATGGCTTCTAATGACCTGAAGAAAAGTTATCTAATCAGAAGATCAGTTTCTGAAAAGGCTTATACCTCCTATGCTGTCTCTGTCTGGACTTTTCAGGTCTTAAGCAAGGAAGAAGGAAGACTACTGAGTGTGAGATAATTTAATCAAGTTGATATTAGCAAGATCATTTGTTAGCTAGATTGGAGAGCGGTGAACCTTAAGGCTCTGGGGCCCCAAAACAGACCTCTGCAAGGAAGACATGATGGGCATCTAAACCAGGCAGTGACTAAAAATGGAGAGGATAATGAAGAGAATAAATATTTTGGACTAGAGTTGTCAGAATTAGACACCAAGAACGAAAAAGAGGAGTCAAAGGAGCAAAATTCTACCAAGCATAAAACTGGCATTTTAATCCATTCTCAAGCTCAGTCTATGTCCCTTATGTGATTGTGATGGTATATCAGTGACACTTCTATGATGTGTCCCACAGCAATGTGGGTAGACTTTGTTTAAGACTGCTTAAGGCTGGCTGAGAGTGGGGTATCAAAGATGTGCTTATTTTGAGAAATGATTATGCCAGGTATATGGTCTAACAATTCTAGGCTGTGGTCCTGCCTTTCCCAAGCCCTAAATAAGACTGACCTAGGCACCTTGGAAATATATAATTACTGCCACTTATCTTTACCCTATTCTCTCACCCAAATTTACCTAATTTGCAAACACACCCCAATAACTACAACTTATTTGTAACACATTCAATGTATGTTTCCTCGTGGGAATTCTGAAGTATTTCCACCTTTAAACCACCACTTTGCTTAGTTAAATACTTACATTATCTTTTGTTTTTCAATAGATTTTTTAATTTTTCGAAGTTTGTTAGCCATGTCATAGGCTTCTTTATCAGCGTTGGGAGGCCTTTCTCTCTCTTGCTTCTCCTCCAAAAAAGTGCAGACACTTCTAGCACACTTCTCTACAGCTCCTAACTTGAATCTGGAAGCAAATGAAAAGAAAGCTTGCCTTGAAAATAGTACTGTAAATACAGTGCAGTCATATTTCCACCTACTGCTACCACCCTGACATATATCTATTGAGGTTTTAATATCCATCTTTATCAGTTTTATCCTGAATAGGCACACAAGGTGTTCTGGATTAGCAGACCCCTTAGTAATTACCTTATAATACATAAGAAGTTCCCCTCTGTTCCCTCCTGGGGCAACAGCAATGAGAGCCCATGGATATTTTCCCTGTCCAGTAGGGAAGGGACAGAAGACAATGAATTCTCTCTCTTTCTCTTTCTCTTTCTCCCTCTCTCTCTCTCTCCCCATATATATATATATAATATACAGAAGAGAAATGCCTCCTCCCCTCATGAAAATTTTGCTTTTATTTATTTTTATTGTTGTTGTAGTTTTTCTTGTATTTAATTGCACTTATCTTTATGTCTGTCCATAACAGACTCAAAGACCTCTACTACTGAATGAATAAGTAAATAAATAAACAGATAGATAGATAAATAAATAATTTATTTATATATATATATTTCTTTTTAAAGGAGAGGGAGAGAGAGATAGAGACATCAATGATGAGAGAGAATCATTGATCAGCTGCCTCCTGCCCACCCCCACTGGTGATGAAGCCTGCAACCCAAGCACGTGCTCTGACCGGGAATCAAATCTTGACCTCATTGTTTATAGGTTGACGCTCAACCGCTGAGCCAAGCCAGCCAGGCAGTACATATTTTTAAGTTCAGATTTTGTGATGGCCAATTTTTTTGTGAATTTTAGTGCATTCTTTTCCCCCCACCAGTTTTATTGAGCTATAATTGACATACAACAGACTTCCTGGCACTTTAGTATTTAAACTAGTCTAGTCCCCTTGTAGCCATTTGGCCCATTCAGGCCTGAACAATTAACTAGGCAAATGCTACAGACCAAATTTTCCTGGTACGTGAAGAGCAAAATATTTCTAGAGAAAGTAAAATCAAACATTCTTTATCTTCATACCACATACATTGCTCTGTACCAGGAAGCTAGGGCTTTTGACAAGAAGACTGAAACATCCACTTAAGTTGTATTACCGTATAATGCTTTATTAGTAAAATGCAGTAAATGCTATAATACTTTATTAGAAAAATGCCCAAAAGTAGCCAATAGACACGATCACTATATTCCATTATACTAACTACTAGAGGCCCAGTGTACAAAAATTTGTGCACTAGGGGGGGAGGGGGTCCCTCAGCCTGGCCTGTGCCCTCTCGCAGTCTGGGACCCCTCGGGAGATAACAACCTGCTGGCTTAGGCCTGCTCCCGAGTGGCAGAGGGCAGGCCCAATCTCTAGGTGCAGCCCCTGGTCCGACTCAGAGCAGGGCTGATTGGGGAGTTGGGGTGCCGCCACCTGTCATGCACAGAGCAGGGCGGATCGAGAGGTTGCGATGCCACCCTCAGTCACGCTCAGGGTAGGGCTGATTGGAGAATTGAGACACTGCCCCCTGTCACACTCAAGGCAGGGTCAATGGGGAGGTTGCAGCACCACCCCCTGTCACGCACCGAGCAGGGCCAATCAGGGGGTTGGGGCGCTGCCCCCTGTCACGCACAGAGCAGGGCCCATCAGGGGGGTTGGGGCTTCATACCCTGTCACGCACAGAGCAGGGCACATCAGGGGGTTGGGGCGCTGCCCCCTGTCACTCACAGAGCAGGGCACATCAGGGGGGTTGGGGCTCCCTACCCTGTCACGCACAGAGCAGGGCTGATCAGCAGGTTGGGTAGCTCCCCCCATCACGCACAGAACAGGGCCCATCAGGGGGTTGGGTAGCTCCCCCCTGTTACTCACAGAGTAGGGCCGATAGGGGAGTTGGGGCACCGCCCCCTGTCACACACAGAGCAGGGCGGATCAGGGGGTTGGGGCGCCGCACCCTGTCACACTCAGGGCAGGGTCGATGGGGAGGTTATGGCTCTACCCCATCACACACAGAGCAGGGCCTGTGGGGAGGAGGGGGGTTGGGGCACCACACCCTGTCACACACAGAGCCGCAGGGCGATCAGGGGGTTGGGGAGCTCCCCCCTATCAGGCACAGAGCAGGGCTCATCAGGCGGTTGGGGCGCCTTCCCCTGTCCGGAACAGAGCAGGGCGGATAGGGATATTGTGGCCCCACCCCCTGTCATACGCAGAGCCGCAATGTGATCAGGGGGGTTGGGCGCTACCCGCTGTCACGCTGATCCCAGTGCCGGGAGGCCTCTCGGCTCTGCTGATCCTGGTGCTGGGAGGCATATTACCCTTCTACTATATAGGATAGAGGCCTGGTGCACGGGTGGGGGCCGGCTGGTTTGCCCTGAAGGGTGTCCTGGATCAGGGTGGGGGTCCCCACTGGGTGCCTGACCAGCCTGGGTGAGGGGCTAATGGCTGTTTGCAGCTGGTCACACCCCCTTCAGGATGGGGGTCCCCACTGGGGTGCCTGGCCAGTCTGGGTGAGGGGCTGAGGGCTGTTTTCAGGCTGGCAGGTGACTGAAGCTCCTAACCGCTCCTTTTTTTCTTTTTTCTTTTTATTCTGGGCCAGCTTTAGCTCTGAGGCTTGGCTCCAGCTCTGAGGCCTCGGCTGCTGAAAGCAGGTATCTGGTTTGTTTGGGTTCTATAATTGAAACAACTGTTTCAACTCCAGCTCTGACATCCCGGCTGGCTGAAAGCACGTTTCTGGAGTTTGTTTAGATTCTATATTTGTAACAATGTTTCAAACTGCAAGCTCAGAGGCCGGCAGCGGCAGGCAGGGAACGTTGGCTTCCTCTGTCACTGGAGCAAGGAAGCCTCATGTTCGCTTCAAGCTGCCTGGCTGCGGGCCGCCATCTAGGCTGGCAGTTAATTTGCATATCACCCTGATTAGCCAATGGGAAGGGTAGCAGAGGTACAGCTAATTACCACGTTTCTCTTTTATTAGATAGGATGGCTCATCACAGTTTGGGTCTACACAATAAAGTTTTTCCAATATAATTTGTAAGGTAAAGGGCTTTTCTAAAGTGTTTACAGAAATAGCATGAAGAGAAAATGATAGCTAGTACAGAGTAAATAAATTGACACGCTGGTGAAAGAAGGATTAAGAAAGTGCCTGGCTGGTGTGGTTTAGTGGTAGAGCATCAGCCTACACCAGGGGTGGGCAAACTTTTTGACTCGAGGGCCACAATGGGTTCTTAAACTGGACCGGAGGGCCGGAACAAAAGCATGGATGGAGTGTCTGTGTGAACTAATACATGTTAACACTGCTGCTGGTGAAGGAGCGGAGGGGAGAGCAAGAGAACCCTCCGCTCTTTCGGCTCCGCGGGCCGGATAGAACAGCTGAACGGGCTGGATCAGGCCTGTGGGCTGTAGTTTGCCCACGGCTGGCCTACACTCTGAAGGGTATCGGGATTTCCAGGCAAGGGCAGGTACCTGGGTTGCATGTTCATTCCTGGCCTTAGTTGGGGTGCCGGTGGGAGGCAACCAATCCATGTATTTCTCTCACATGGATGTTTCTCTCTATATCTCTCTTCCCCTCCCTCCTTCCCACTGTCTCTAAAAATCAATGGAAAAAATACCCTTGGGCAAGGATTAACAAAAGAAAAGTTAAAAGAGAAAGTAGCAGTTCATGCTACATGGCAAGAAATGTCATGTAGTAGACAAAATAGTGAATACAGTAAACACCATACTTACTATTGCCAGACACTATTCTCAATGTCTTAAGTATATTAACTCATTTAGTATAATACATCTCTATGAGGAAGGCACTATGACGATCCCTATTTTGCAGATGAGAAAATGGAGACATAAAGAGATTAAGTGACCTGCTCAAAATCTCACAACTTGTATGGCAGAGTCCTGCCTCCAAGCCAATGTTCTTAATCTTTACATTGTGTTGCTTCTCTTTTGACATGAATATAAGTTACCTATTCTGTATTAAGAAATGTAATTTTCATCATAGTACCTCATGTATTAAAATGGATCACTTGGCCCTGACAGGTTTGGCTCAGTGGATAGAGCATCAGCCTGCAGACTGAAAGGTCCCAGGTTTGATTCCAGTCAAGGGCATGTACCTTGGTTGCGGGCATATCCCCAGTAGGAGGTGTGCAGGAGGCAGCTGATCGATGTTTCTCTCTCATCGATGTTTCTAACTGTCTATCCCTCTCCCTTCCTCTCTGTAAAAAATCAATAAAATATATTTTTAAAAAATAAATTAATAAAATAAAATAAAATAAAATGGATCACTTGAAAATAACATTTCCTCTTAAATCTCTCTGATAACCTATACAGAACAAATGTCTAGAGACTGGGCCTTAGCCAATAACAGGTAGTACTATACTAAGTGATTTCATAATTTATTTTTATTTAATTCTTACCCTGACCCTACTATTTTTATCATCTTTCCTCAGTTTGCAAATGAGGAAACTAAGGCTAAACACCATTAAGAAGCTGTCTAGAAGTGACAGAGCTACCAGGGAGCAGAGAAGTAGTCTCCAGACTTGGGCCTGACCTTGAAGAATGTGCTTCTAAGCACAGGCTAATACAGTCACTAAACACTAGTGACTGTATTTTTCCCCGAGACCAGATTGGAAACGGTTGACAAGGACGCTATTATTTGAAAATCTCCCAGAGGTACAGATTGAGCCCTGACAAAGCTTCAAATTTGTTGATGAGCTGGGGCTTTTTAGGACTAAATACAACTGTATAAGACCAAGGATTTGCACAGTCTGCTTTGTAGAGAACCCAAACTTCCATAAAGATATGCCAAAACTCAGCAACTCAAGCAGAATTAAACATTTGATGTTTCTGTGAAATACTGTACTTTCAAATATTTTAATTTTGTATATCTATATAAAAAATGAATCCAGTAATTTTTGGCAATTAGACCTTCAGAAATATCCCAGAGGTTCTAAATCATGTTTGTTTCTAACTAAAACCTGTAACCATGCTTGAAAATAAAGAAGGTGAGCTGTATAATTTCTTGGTTCAAAATTTTCTTTTTCTTGTCTCAACAAAACAAAGGTAAAGGAACAATGTTATTGCATTATCCAAACACAGTCATATTTTCAATTAACAACATTATTTTAAATAAACATCACCAATGATGATTCATTACTATTTGTCTCTTTATGTGTGAACAAATGTTATTAAACTTTGCCACCTGAGCAAGATTCTGTGGCCTTATTTATATATAGCTTCCATGTCTTAAAGTAGTTTGAAACTGTCAAAAGTAAATAAAATATTCCATTTTGATCCTATACAAATCTAGGATATAGTATTATTCATTTAATGAATTATACTTTGGTATAAGTTATACTTGATCAAAACTGGACAATTACATTCAATGTTAAGCTGTTTCATGTCTATAAGAATATAAAATTTATCAAGGTATCAATGCCTGTAAGTTATAGTTCTCATAATTATAAATTAAAATAATAAAATATCCCACCAATAAATATTCTAGCTAATTGTAAGAATATTTTAATTTTATGTGCGATGCTTGCACACATAAACGTTCAATTTGTTTTCAAAGTCCCTAGGAATTTACTAAATCTACATATTTACTGAACCTAAGCAATTAACAAGACTTAGATAAAAATACAGAGTAAAAAACAACAACAAGAAATGGAGAAGGGAATTAAATAAAGAAGGTAATTTTTAATAACACAAGTGAAAATATTTTGTTAAGAATTAGATTAGAGCCCAGCTAGCATGGCTCAGTGGTTGAGCATCCAACTATGAACCAGGAGGTCACGTTTTGATTCCCAGTCAAGGCACCTGGGGTGCTGGTGGCTACCAGTGTGGGGCATGCAGGAAGCAGCCAATTGATGATTCTCTCCCAACATTGATGTCTCTCTTCTCCTTCTCTCTCTCTCTCTCTTCCTCTCTGAAATCAATTTTAAAAAATTAGACTAGAAAGATGTATTTTTAAATTCACTCTTAGAACAAATGGACACCAAAAATAGTAATGAATACTATATTACAATAGTAAAGTTAGTAAAACTTTCCTCAATTTAAAGTAATGAGTATAATACAAATTAAAAATAAAAGCAATTTAAATGACTAATGCCCAATAAATTTAATTTAAAAATAAAATTAAAATAAATGACTTACAAAAAAATTAGTGCTGGTAACTTCTCCATTTTCCTAAGCTTTTCAACAAGAAGTGGAAACATTTGAATCATGTTTTCTGAACTAGAAACTGGTTTGGGACTAAGATTCCTCAGGACCTGTTTGGCCTGCATTAATAAAAAAGAGAATTTATTTGTTTTAAGTTCTGAAGAATAAAGAAAGAAACTTTTACTTTTGACTAAAATATTTTCATTGTTGTTTAATCTATGTTGCTATGATCTTTAAAGTAATATATGATAAAAATAATACATATTAATTATATCATAAAACTTTGCAAAGAACCCTCAAAGAAGTTTACAAATCAACAACTAGAGAACAAATGATAATTGGTAATGTATGTACACAGACATATGTGCAATATAAAATGCAATTTTTTAGCAAAATAAATCAGTTTTGTAAGTAATACTGATTTCACTATGGCAGGAGGTAGAGTGAACTTGTTTTTCTCCAGGTCATGTAGAAAAATTATTTCCAAATACATTTTAAAGATTTGTAATGACAAAATATGCAGAAAAAAATATAAGTAAACTAGAGGCCTGGTGCATGAAATTCGTGTGTGTGTGTGTGTGTCCCTCAGCTCAGCCTGCATCCTCTCCAATCTGGGACCAATTGAGGGATGTCCGACTGCCTGTTTATGCCCAATCCCACAATCCAGGGCTGCTGGCTCCCAACCGCTCGCTTGCCTGCCTCCCTGATTGCCCCTAACCGCTTCTGCCTGCCAGCCTGATCAACCCCAACCACTCCTCTGCCAGCCTGATCAACGCCTAACTGCTACCCTGCCGGCCCTATTGCCCCTAACTGCCCTCGTCTGCTGGCCTGGTCTCCCCCAACTGCCCTCCCCTGCAGGCCTGCCCCCCCCCAACTGTCCTCCCCTGCTAGCCTGATCGCCCACAACTGCCCTCCCCTGCTGGCCATCTTGTGGTGGCCATCTTGTGACCACATGGAGCGGCCATCTTTGACCTCATGTGGGTGGCCATCTTGTATGTTGGAGTGATGGTCAATTTGCATATTACCTCTTTATTAGATAGGATTAGCCCTGGTTCAGTTGGTTGAAGTATCATCCCCTATACAGTAAGGTTGTGGTTTGATTCCCGGTCAGGGCACATACCTACGTTGCAGGTCCGGGCGCATATGGGAGGCAACCAATCAATGTTTCTCTCACATTGATGCTTCTCTCTCTCTTTCTTCCTTCCTCTCTCTTTAAAATCTATAAAATTAACATATACTCAGGTGAGAATTTTTTAAAAGTAATTAAATTATATTATGTTTCTGAATGGGGAGAGATCATCTAAGTTAAAATATAATAGAAAAAAGTCACATGAGAAAAGTCTAATATATATATATATATATATATATCACTCCCCAAAAATCAGAAACTTCAATATGTGGCAATAAAACAAACTTCAAAAATATAAAGACCAGTGATTACTTAAAATAAATATGCATAACTTCTCTGACTCCAGGTGAAGGTTTCAATACACAAATAGTTTATACAAATTAAAATTTCAAAGCATTAAAAATATCCAAGACAATAAAAGAGTAAAATAGTCTTCTCAGCTACTGTTAACTATGATTCCAATAGCTATGTTGCCACAGCCCCAAGAACACTGACTCGGTGGATAGTGACACATCTGTTCTTAAGTGTTAAAACATCTATAAGGAACTAATAGCTTTTGTCACATATTATAGGAGACAAAGACCAATTTCCTGCCTTTCCTTTTATTTTACCACAGAATCACTAGACTTTGTGTTCAGCTTATAATCCTAAAATGAAAATTAAAGATGAAAAACCCAGAAAATAGTAATGACTGAACAAAATAACTCAAGAAAACAAAGAGGAGAGGGTACTTCACCAAAAATGTGTGGAAATTACCTCCTCTACATTGCCATTTTTAATCCAATTTGTTAATTCTGCCTTTAAGCTCTCTTCATATTTCCTAGCATCCATCTTCTTAATGACTATTTTATTCTTAAAATGAATGAAATTCTCTGGACACAACTCCTTGAAAAGAAATACCACAAAATTAAATAAAATCATTAAAAAAAAACCCTCAAAGATGTTTCTCAATTATGCATTTCATAGACAGCATTATAAGCTACTTGAAAGTACAGGCCGTTGAACTTCTTTTTCCCCCATAGTTTCTCGTACAGAATCCTAGTGAAGCAAAAGAGCTCTCCAAAGGAAAGAATGCAGAGCAAAGCCCAAAAGATAAAAACGGGCAGCAATTAGAGCATAGGGAAGGAAGGAGAGTACAATGAAAGAACATGGAAGTACATAAATCCGAGATGTAAGAGGAGGCTACAATATCTCAGAAACTGAAAGAACAAATACTTTCAGGAATTCGATGACATTCCATCTCATTAAAGGAAATCATGTAATGTTAGAATGAAAAATGTCTGAGAAGGGGCAACTGTATTTTAGAAAGAGTCCATTGATAATTTTAAGAGATCAGAGGCAAGGGTAAGAGTTTGTCTTTCTGAAAGCAATGTTACCATCCACGATAACAGAATTCAAATTAATTGCATAATTACTAATTACCTGGGCCCTGGGCCAACTTTTCCAGAATTCAAACATGGTGTCATAAAGCTGGATGGTTTCTCGAGGCGAAAGCATAAGATCAGAAGGGAATCCGTACCTTTCAATCTACGATTAAAATTAAATTGAAATTTTTAATATTCCTTTTATTTTATGTTCAAACCTTTGCCTCATAGTCACTATCATGAACACAAAGACATTGAAAAGCACTTAGCTAAAATTTTCAAGTGTTGATAAGTGCTAGATGCAGAAAAAAAAAAATACTAACCAAGAGTGTCCCTGATTTACTGAATAGGGGGGAAAAGGGCCTCCAAAAAGTTTTTGGTATTTTCTAAGACCTTTTAATTCAAATCAGAGTACTAGGAAGCTAAAATATTTGTGGACTCAGTTTGGATAAAAGAAAAAAAAAAAAACAAGACCTCTATTCAGCAGCTGAAACTTAAATTGGTTTAATTATGAACATGATTATTTGCTTTGAGGACCAAACCAGGCTAAAAGTTGCCAATTTTATTGGCCTAATTTCTAAAACTAAGCCTATCAGAGCCCAGATATAAACCCACCCCTTTAAGTCAATTAATTTTTTACAAAGGAGGCAAAAACATACAATAGGGTAAAGATAGTCTACCCAATAAGTGGTGTTTGGGAATACCTGCAAAAAAAAAAAAAACAAAAAAAAAACCCAGAACACCTTCTTATACCATACACAAGAATAAACTAAAAATGGATTAAACACTTAAATGTTAAATTCAAAACCACAAACATCCTAGACAAAAACATAGGCAGTAAAATTGCAGACATTTCTCATAGTAATATTCTTTCTGATATATTTCATCGGGCAAGGAAAACAAAAGAAAAAATAAACAAATGGGACTACATTAAACTAAAGAGCTTTTGCACAGCAAACCATCAACAATATAAAAAGACAACCCACTGAATGAGAGAACATATTCACCAATGATACACATGATAAGGGCTTAATATCCAAAATTTATAAAGAACTTATACAACAAAATACCAAAAACAAGCAAACAATCCAATTTAAAAATGAGCAAAGGACCTCAAAAGACACTTCTCCAAAGAGACTTTCATGGCCAATAGGCATATGAAAAGATGTTCAATGACAATAATTATTAGAGAAATGCTAATTAAAATCACATCAGCTCACACCTGCCAGAATGGCTATCATCAATAAATCAACAAACTACAAGTGCTGGTGAGGATGTGGATAAAAGGGAATTCAGTTGGTGGGAATGCAGATTGGTGCAGCCACTGTGGAAAGCAGTATGGAATTACCTCAAAAAAAAAAAAAAAAAACACCAGAAAATGGACCTGCCTTATAACCCAGCAATTCCACTTCAGGGAATTTAGCTGAAGAAACCTGAAATAGTAATTCAAAGGAATATAGGCACCCCTATGTTCATTGCAGCATTGTTTATAATAGCCAAGATTTGTGAGCCGGCCAAGTGCCCATCAGTAGAGGAGTGGATAACAGAGACTATTTACCCAATAGAATGCTGCTTGGCCATAAAAAAGAAAAAAATCATACCCTTTGTGACAGCATGGATGAACCTGGAGAGCATTATGCTAAGTGAAATAAGCCAGTCAGAGAAAGACAAGTACCATATGATTTCCCTCATATGTGGAATTTAATGAACAAAATGAACTAACAAGCAAAATAGAAACAGACTCATAGATAGAGGACAGGCTGACACCTGTCAGGTCAGGCATATGGTGGAGGGATGGAGCAAAAGAGGAAAATAAAGGATAAAATTCATGGACTTGGACAACGATGTGGTAATTGCTGGGGGGAGGAGGAAAGGGGGAAGTGAGGGGGTGTGAGGAGATAAATGGTGATGGACAGAGAACAGACTTGAGGTGGCGAGCACACAGTTCAGTGTACAGATGATATGCTGTAGAATTGTGCACCTGAAACTGTATAATTTTGTTAAACATTGTCACTCCAATAAGTTCAAAATATAAAAATGAAACTAAGGCTATCATATTACTTTTAAGACACTCAAGGACACTTCTCCTCAGGTCACTTGGTTCTACTTTAAGCCTTCCGGATATGTATGCCATTCATTTTTCCACAAATATTTTAAAAGTATAAATAAAAAATTCCTGCTCTCAAAAAGTATGCATTGTATTATTTTTCTATTGGTTTCAAACTACTATTGCTACAAATCAACTGCCTGGGAGACTATGATCCCTGAGATGTTAATAGGTATTCTTCAAAAGGAAAGAAGGGAACATCAGTCAACAATAAAAATAAAGTTTAAAAATAAAATAAGATGTCACCCCTCCCCCCCAAACAAAAAAAGAAAGGTGTGTTTTTTCACAGGTGTCTGATTAAACACACTTGTTTAAGATTTCCCATTGCAAACATTAAATCTCAAAAAAAATAACTACAGGCAGATTTGTCCAAAATTATTTGAAAATAGGATACTTGTTTTAGTAAATAGCTGTTAACACATTGGAAACTCTGGGATAAAAAAGCCATTCCCACTACAACACAGTTGAAAAAAAAAGTTTGGTAGAATGAAAAGGCGGTAGACTTTGAATCAGAAGATGGAGTTCTAATTCCACTATAAATGCTAGTTTCTTATCAATAAATAGGAATTAAAATATCTGTACTCCCACTTTACAGACTGTAGTAAAATCAGATAGGATAAATGTATCAGCACGTGTTTTTTAAACTTTTAAAACTAGTAAATGAATAAGTCCTAAAGATCTAATGTACACTATAGTAATTATAGACAACAATGCTCTATTACAAGCACCAAACATGCTGAGGTGAGATCTAATTATTCCCACCACAAAAAGAAATTATAATTATGTAACTTGGTTGAGGTCTTAGCTAAGGCTACAATGACATTCATATTGCAGTATATAAATGAATCAAATCAACACACTGTACACCTTAAACTTACACAATATTATAAGTCAAATATATTTCAATTCAAAATCAATTAGTCTTGTAAAAACTATAGGATGCGAACAATTACATGGAGTCATCATTTAGCATCTCTCAGCCTGAGCACTGAAAGCTAGCTTGATAGTAAAGGACCCATTTATGTCAAAACAGCAAATGAATATATTATTTTGGAACATTAGCATTTTATTCTCTTATTACTACCTTGAAGTGGTAATTTATTTTGCCTAAATTAAAATAAGAACATAAAATAAATCCAAGATTTATCATAATTTTCAGGATTAAATCTACTATTATGGTAACTAGAGTGGTTAGGATTTCTTAAGTCTCTTTGCCTTGTTCAAAAGTCTGAGCTTCCTCATTTCTAAAACAGAGGACAATTCTGCCTATGACATAGATTTGTTGTAGGAATTAAGTTAGGTGATATATATAATAGGCTTAGTAAAATACCTGGCACATACTTGATGCCCCAACTGTCAATGAGATTGATTAATCAACATATAGTTCTTAATTTTAAAAATCATATTAAGAATTCTATTGCCAAAAGCTGTGAATTTAATTTGGTTTTCCTCCACTATAAAATAAACTAATGAGCTGGCAAAAACTGAGCCAGTCTAGGTAAAAAAGAAAGAGAAATAAAGGTCACAGTGTATTATACAATTGTACATTTGTAACTTATATAATGTCATAAACCAATGTCACTCCATAAATTTAATTTTTAAAAAAGTCATAGATTTGCATCCTTCTTCACTTGTAAGCACATGGTATTATACCATGATATTATTTTTGCAAAGTGCATTGTCTCTGACTCTGTAGGTGATAGTAAACACTGATCGTGCAGAACAGAGATAGGCAACAGTTCTTTCAAGGACTTCCTGGGGCTGAGCTGTCCAGGAGCCAGCAGCTGTTCCTGTGTGGCATAATTGGTGGCAAAGGCCAAACTCTACTCTTTGCCAGAAGCAAGCCTTATGTGGATGGAAGGCAAATCCCTCCCCTCAGTTGGATTAAGGTCAGCTCCTCACTAGCCCCACCCTTTTCTTCTGAAACCATTTCTATGATAGAGCTACAGAGGAGATGACCAAACTGGGTGGTTCTTCTCTTTATGTTGCCACAATGTATTATGCTTTTTCTTGCCACTCAGTTCTTTCATATTAATCTGAAATATAATACACAATGATTTGCTCATTTGGAAAGGTCTACTTGCTTTATATCCCTGCTACTTTAGGAAGTATCCTACATAAATACATGCTTCATACACAGCTGTCAAAACGCAGTTAATAATGTCTACACCTTTGTGTCCATCCTGTATTCCTGTGGCAACAGTCTAGAAGTCTTAAGAAGACTCATTCAGCACCATGACCTTTGCAGAAGTCATATGGGGTCAGAGCACACTGTAGCAGTTCCACTGCTTTCCAATTATTCCATTAATAGCTACTGAAAATAGAGGAAAGGCACTTGGACCAAAATGCCAATCTTGTCAAGTACTCCAAACCACTGGACTCATTGCTACTTCACGATAACCTGCCTTGAACCATCCAACTCAAAATAAAATAATTTTTTAAAATACTATGCTGCTTTTAAAATGCCAGGTAATGATGGAGGTGGGGGGACAGGGAAGAAGAGAGAAAGAATTCTTTTATTATTTATATGTGGCTTTTCATCTATATTCTAGTTTTGGGTTTAGGTTAGGTCACTGGAATTTTAGCCATATTTTTGTTTTATTTTGATTTTGGATTGGGCCACTGCAGCACAAAAGAGAAACATCCAAAATAAAATCCAATTAGAAAATCACCATCATTAGGATTCATTCAGTTGCTTTTTAGAAGCCATTGCATCATAGCCCAAATGCTATAAAGTTATTCTCATTCATCCCCTCATTCAGGTATTTCTTCAACTGATCATTCAGAATACTGGGTTAACCAGAGCTTGAATGGGCCATTTCTAGGAATAGGAGGAGAGAGCAAGCTCTGGAATCAATCTGAGATTGCATCCCAGCCCCACCACTCACTTGGTGCAACAGTGAGTTAGTTAGTTCAATTGTCTATGCTTCACCTTCCTCATTTAGGAAATGGGAATATTAATATGGTAGCCATGCTAAAATTGTTGTGATTGTTAAAAGAGACAAAATATGCAAAATTATTCAAACACAAAGTAAGTGCAACAAGCCTCTAGTATTAAATAAAGATTAGCTATCGTTATTTAATACTAGAGGCTCGGTGCATGAATTCATGCATGGGTGGGGTCCCTCAGCCTGGCCAGCAACTGGGGCCGATCAGGGCCATCTAGTCCAGTCCAAGGCGGGGGAGGGACCGTGGGAGGTTGGCCAGCTGCAGGAGATTGGCGGTGGGAGCACACTGACCCCTGGGGGAACCTCCTGCATTGAGCATCTGCCTCGTGGTGGTCAGTGCACATCATAGCTACCAGCCAGTCGATAGGTCATTTGGTCGACCAGTTGTAATGGTTGCTTAGGCCCGTGGTCAGCAAACTTCAGCTCTTTGGCCCCTTGAGTGTGGCTCATCCTAAGCCTTAGGAGTACCCTAATTAAGTTAACAACAATGTACCTACCTATATAGTTTAAGTTTAAAAGATTTGGCTCTCAAAAGAAATTTCAATCATTGTACTGTTGATATGTGGCTCTCTTGACTAATGAGTTTGCCGACCACTGGCTTAGGCTTTTATATATATAGATAAATGTAGTAAGCACTTTTCTATACACAGCAGTTTGTTAGGGACTAAGGACACATGTGTCTTCAAGGAGTTATTCTAGTAAGATAAAGAAGACATGCATGTGAATAGCTTTAGCAGCAAGCTAAAGCTTGATTATTGTCATACAAGAAATACAGAAAAGGTGCTATGGAGAGGTTATTACAACCAGCTAAGAAAGTCACAGGAGGATTCTAAATTGGTTTCACATTAGAAGAGTCATAAGAGGTGAATAGGTTCTGGACAACTAGCATTTGACATCTGGGGTGAAATGTTCCAGGAACAATATAAGTAATGAGGGCATGGAGGTAAGATACATCAAGTTGATAAATGGAAAGGACTTTGGAGCCAGGTCATAGAATAAGCCACGCTAGGGGTTGTGCATTTAGCCATTTCCAAAGGAAAGCTACTGCAGTCTTGGCAAAATCAGAATTATCTTTATTACTGATTTATCTAAATTAGCTTGGTGGATCCAGAAATACCATGTAGGCAGGACATGGAATTAATTCCTGTGCCATCTAAAGTTTCATGTGCCTTAAAAATTGTCATATTAGAAGGCTTAATATGACAACAAAATTCAGAATATATTTAATTTGCCAGGTCTTGGAAGGAAGACAAACTATTAACTAATCATCACTTTGAGAAGCAACCAGAGCTTGAATAAGCCATTCCTGGGAATAGGATGAGAAAGGAAGAAACGTACACAAGAAAATTAAGAAATCTTCTCCCACTCAAATCCCAGCACTAAAATGAAGTCCTCTTATGACTTCCATATTATTGCTTCACTACTAAAAAACCATGGTGTGATTAATAAGCTAGTGAAAAGTCTCTTTTCCTCGTTTAACCTAATTCTTGGTGCTCAGATTCTCACATGTGCTAGATATTGTCCACATGTATTTGTAGCCACACTAAGAGAAGAATTAGTTTCAGAGAAGTGGACAGGTAGACAGGGATGATAAAAGAAAGAAAATGGGCAAAGATAATGTCCAAGAATAAATAAAATTAACCAAAAAATATTTTAGGTTAAAAGTTTCAGTCATTTTTAAGCTTTATGGATGCAGACACTATTAAAGAAAGAATGAAAACTGTAAAATTATTCTTGTGACTTTCAAAACAAAGTTTCAATATCTGTTATACAGCATCTATATCTCAATTTTGCTAAGTTTCAACTAGGCATCTTTTCAAATGTGATATATACTTTATATTACTAGGCACAAAGATGGCTGGAGTATTACTTACATGCTCTGTTGTTAGTGCGGCACATGGGTGAAAATGATCAAAGCAAATGTCATTATGTTTTACCGAACATATATGCTTCTCTAAATCATTGTATCTCTCTCCATAGAGCACTAAAAATGAAGAGCGAGAATTTCCAAATGAATAAACACACGAACGACTGGGATAATTTTAAAGTACAAAATAAAACTCCCATAGATGTATCAAACATACCAAGTCTAACTTTATATGACTGCTTCATTTGAAAGTGGTCTTTGTAAAAATTGGCACGATAGCCAGCATTTCTTTTAGAAGCAGTGTTCTTTTCTATTATATTGTCTGCTTGTTTCCAGTACCATTTTATCGATTGTAGCCACCTTAAAAATAAATTTACATATTATTTAGGCATAACATGAAACTACTTTTTGTGATATAATATTTTTAATAACAAAAATGTCATGTGCCTTAAAAATTGTACTTAAGGGAAGAATAGGCTCTGAAACCTGACACATTGAGATTGAATCCCAACCTCCTTATTACTGGCTATGACTGTTGTTATATCACTTAATATCTCTAAGCCTCATTTCCTACATTTTAAAATGGAAATAATAATAGTAGTTTTGGGCCAGCTGGCATGGCTCAGTGATTGAATGTTGACCTACAAACCAAGAGGTCACAGTTCAATTCCCGGTCAGGGCACATGCCCGGGTTGCAGGCTCGATCCCCAGTGTGGGGCATGTAGGAGGCAACCGATCAATGAATCTCCCTCATCACTGATGTTTTTATCTCTCTCTCCCTCTCCTTTCCTCTCTGAAATCAATAAAAATTAAAATATGTGTGTATATATATATATATATATATATATATATATATATATATATATGTGTGTGTTAAAATTCTAAATTCTATTTAATAGTAATAATGGAAGTAGTAAATCATAAGGATTGTAGGCATTTAAAATAAATTGATATATGCAAAGCACTTAGAACGGTACCTGGTACATTAGAGTCTTTACTCTAATTGTTATTATTAGTGGGCAAAAATATAGCCCAATGACAAAATGATATGGGGCTTTCAACTAATAAGGCTTTGCTATCTTTCTAACATCCACAAAGTGGGACAATATAAGAAATCTCAAGGTCAGTGAGAGAGTGTGTCATTATTCCATTTTATTTTTGGTAAAGGAAAAAAAAGGGGGGACCTAAATCAGTTACTTCTGGGGAACGTTTTTGAGGCAAGGGGAAATTTCTTACTCAATTGCAGATCTTGTTGGGAGAGTCCTTGATTTTCCCTTATAGAGTGTGGCCTTGCTCAGCACCTGCCAGGAGGTGCTAGTAGACTCTTTCCTTGAATATCCACAGATAAGCTAATAAATTCACCAGAAAGTTATGAAACATTTCAGAACCCATATAGAAAATATGATATTCAAACGTTCAAAATAGATAGCCATTCTATTCAAACGGGAACCTAATGCCTACTCAGTGAGATGTTCAGGGTTGCTTATTGTAGCCGAAAGAGCCAGAAAGGGACATCGAATCATGACAAGGAGATGTTCCCAAACTTCTGCTCCAATCTCTCCACCAAGACAATGGACCTATTAAAGACAAAAATTTCTCCATTAAAAAGTTCATTTAAAAATAGTTTATGAAAATAAGGCATGGCAGGCTAATTCCCTACATAGTTTCCTATCACATTTCATCAACCATGCTGAATTTATATACATATTCGGAAATTAAGGCAATAGAAAATCTTGACACATAAATTTTCCCTAATCCCCATAACCATTTCATCAATAATTCCTCTTTATCTTACCATCAAAAATGTATTTGGTATTATGCATTTCTCCCCATACCTACAACCAACCAAGTCACCATCACTCCTCAGCTGCGCTACCACACTATCCTCCTGACTACCTTCCTAGCTTCCCGCTTCGTGCCCCCTACGTTCTTCACATCACAGCCAAAATAATGTGTCTAAAAGATAAGTGAGTTAGGCCATGTTCCTAATTGACCTCCATCAACATCTTCCCATTACATACGGAATAAAATATAAAGTCCTTAACAAGGTGTATAATGCCAAGCTTCATCTCAAGCCACTCTCCCATCTTCTGCCAAATTTGCTCCAGACATACTGTCCTGTTCTTTATTCCTTGAACAGAACGTCCCTACTCTAGGGCTTTCACATATATTGCTCCTTCTGCTCTGCTTAAAATGCTCTTATTCCCTCTATTCAACCTGTATAAAGTTCAGCTTGATGTCACTATATTAGAAAGACTTTTCTGACTGCCCGCTCCAGAGCTGTCCTCCTACCCCATCCCTGCCATTATCACAATCACAAAAGCCCCTCTTTTTCTTCCCAACGTGTACCAATATGGGTTGGTATAGTCATCTGTGCGCTTAATTGTTTAATTCCCATTTGTCAATTACTCTTATGACCTTAGACGGGGGCATCCCCAGCACCAATAGTGCCTGGCATTGTGGAGGCACTCCTTAAATATTTGCTGAATATGTAAATGAATGTCTTTTGACGAAATAAAACAAATTCAACTAGACTCAGTGAAGATTCTCAAATGTGGTCTTCTTTGAACAAATAAAATCAACTGGAAAGGACTCACCATCAGAGCCACATAATTTTTTTAAAAAGTTCCCATTTTTGCCCATTTGGTTTTTCCCTGGTCAAATAATATATCATTTTGCTGAATATGAACTTTGTGCTTTGTACTAAATAGTACATTTTCCTGACCCTACCAGAATAAATATTAGCCTTCAAAACTTTTCAGCTTTACCCTTATATAAAAATGTCATATTTCATAACTTTGAGGTTAAAGTAAAACTCAAGGTTCTAGATTACAAAGATAAAATTTTTGTACATTTTCTGAGCAGGGATACTCAAGGCCTTTAAGATGCAATACATATAGATTAACCAAAAATCAGTATCAAATAAATCATAAGCACAGCCTGCTTGGTAGCTCCAAATTTATGACAGGAAAAGTTAAGTTAAATATAGATATATTTTCCCCCTTTAAATTGAAATTTCCTGAAGCAATGGAATATATCTTTTATAATGTTTTAAGTTTCACCCTAGTTGGTGTTGCGCAGTGGTTAGAGTACTGGCTCACACACCAAAGGCTCCTGAGTTCGATTCCTGGTCAAGGGCATGTACCTGGGTTGCAGGTTTGACCCCCAGCCCAGTTGGAACAGGTGCCTGTGGGAGCAACCAATCTATGTGTCTCTTTCACATCAATGTTTTTCTCTCTCTATCCCCCTTCTCTCTCCCTCCCTCCCACTCTCTCGAACAATCAATAAAAAAAAATATCCTTGGGTGAGGATTAACAAAAAGATAAATATACATAATGTGTTGTTTCTTTGAATAAATATTTCTTTTTAAAAAATATTTTTATTGATTTCAGAAAGGAAGAAAGAAGGAGAGAGAGAGAAACACCAATGATGAGAGAGAACCATTGGTCAGCTGCCTCCTGCACACCCCCTCCTGGGGATTGAGCCCACAACCTGGGCATGTGCCCTTGATCAGAACTGAACCTGGGACCCTTCAGTCCGCAGGTTGAAGCTCTCTCCACTGAACCAAACCAGCCAGCGCTGAATAAATATATCTAATAATAATACTATAAATTTTTTTAAAATATTTTCTATTTGCCCCTGTAAATTTCCATTGTTTCCTACCCTGCTTTCTCTGGCAACCTATAGAGACTACTTCAAAAGGGCTTCAATGTTCTCCACTTCCACTGTATTTGGCCAATGAAGACCCTTGGCAAGTGGTCAGAAAAAGGGAGGAGAATAAGAATGAGGTCTTCATTCTATTGGCTCCCTTCCTGAAAGATTACCTTGAGCCAACTGTATCCCTCAACTAAGGTAATTGGTCCTTAAATATGGCCAACTCAATCCAAATCTCCTTTTCAGTCTCAGTAACTGTTGCTTTGCCTTGTCCTTTTATTTGTTTTATTTTTTAAATATATTTTATTGATTTTTTACAGAAAGGAAGGGAGAGGGATAGAGAATTAGAAACATCGATGAGAGAGAAACATTGATCAGCTGCCTCCTGCATGCCTCCTACTGGGGATGTGCCTGCAACCAAGGTACATGCCCTTGACTGGGATCCTTCAGTCTGCAAGCCGGAGCTCTATCCAGTGAGCCAAACCAGCTAGGGCTGCCTTGTCCTTTTAAATCTAGGGGTAAGCTACTAGCTCTGAATGACTGTACTAATCTTATTCATTCCCTCATGCACACCTTTGGAAAATACTCTTCTTGAATTATATTTTAAGTGTGCCACCTGTTTTCAGTTGGGACCATGACTGATAAAATCAACACTAATAAAAGAGAAAAATGGTAATTGGCGTACGACGATACCCTTTTCATTGGCTAATCAGGGCTATATGCAAATTAACTGCCAACTAAGATTGGCAGTTAACTGTCAACAAGATGGCGGTTAATTTGCATATGTAGGCACAATGCAGGGAGGCGAAAGGGAAAGCAGGAATAAGCCCCCTGCCACTGACAGTGATTGGAAACCCAGGGGGGAGCTAAGAGCTGGGGGGCAGGGCAAAGGCGGCCCTGGGGCCGCCTTTGCCCTGCCCCCCAGCCATGATCGGAGAATCAGGTGCCTTTGCCGCCCTGGCCAGTGATAGCAGGAAGTAGGGGTGGAGCCAGTGATGGGAGCTGGGCACGTCAAAGCTGGCAGTCCCGGGAGCTAGGGGCCCCTTGCCTGGGCCTAAAGCGAAGCCCACGATCGCGGGGCCGCTGCAGCTGTGGGTCCCCGCTGCCCGGGCCGGACGCCTCAGCCAGAGGCATCCTGCAGGGGCAGGGGCGGAGCCCGCGCAATCGTGGCGCCCCCCCCCGCTGCCACTGCAGGTCCCTGCTGCCCGGGCCGGACGCCTAGGCCAGAGGCGTCAGGCCTGGGCAAGGGGCCAATCCTGCAATTGGAGGGTGATGGGGGTCAACGCCTGAGGGTCCCAGTATGTGAGAGGGTGCAGGCTGGGCTGAGGGACACTCCCCCCCCCCCCCCCCCACACACACACCCAGTGTACGAATTTCGTGCACCAGGCCCCTAGTAGCATATAAGTAGCATCATTATTAGAGGCCAACTTCTTTGCTTTAGGGATTAAAAACTGAATGTTGACATCTCTGTCCAAAATGTATGCAATGGTGGTTATTTCTGCTCCTCTGAAATAGTAGTCACCAATGACAGGTTCCTCTCCCATACAGAGTTCTGCAGCATACACCAATATACCCTACTGAGTTACAACAGGAAAATGGAGCCAAAAGATTGGTTATGATTCACTAGGAAAACCATTCAGAAGGAAGTGCATGTAGACAAAGGGACAAATATTCTAAGTACCAGAGATCTTCATTATACTAGTATGCTGTTGTACACTAGGAAATTAACCCAGAAAAATAATACCAAACCTACCTCATCAAATATAACATATCTGATCCTTTTCACCCATCTTTGGCGATGAGGAGCTAACAGCAGAATTTCAAGGCAGGCAGGCACTGTAACAAGTACCTAAAAGTAAGAACATTGCATAAACAAACATTTAGAGCATTTCCTATGTATACACATAGTTATAAATATATAAAAGATAGAGTTATAACTCCTGAATGTACCAGCTGATAAATAGGATATTGCTTCGGAGACTGTTGGAGTAAAACTGTGATATATTAGTTGGAACCTTATGAAATTGCAATTTTACAAGTCAAACTGGTAAAATATCAGATTTTAAATTCAAATTCTTACTTATGAGTAGTCAAAGTCATAAAATAGAAAGTTAATTGTCACATGTTTGTTTCCTCAAAATCTGACCCTAATACACAGTTTAGGATGAAAAAATGTTTATGAAGAACCAACAACTATGGAAGTGGGGGGACGGGGGATGGGGGAGAGGGAGAAGCTAAACTTCAAAACCGGCCTGATGAAATCTTAACCAACCTGGCTCAGAGTTCTGGAGTGAATATTGGCTGTCAGAGCAGTTCTACAGGAAGCCAAAATGGCCTGGTGTTTACTAGTATACCCCCGCCTAGCTCACTCACAGATATGAACTATGGAGGCAGAATTGGGAGCTAGCATTTGTTTTGAACACACTCCCCCATCTGGACAGCAAGTCCTTCCTTAAAAGGTGATCGGGGTAACATATATCCATTTCTGCCATGCAATGTTCTATAATCATGTTTTCACTTTTTGTTTAGTCTAGGTTGTTTATCTATGAGTTCAATAAATCAGAAACAAAATATCTATGATTTGCTTAACACCCAATTTTTTATCCATAATACAACATTTAAAAAATTACAATGAGCACTAGCAGGTTTAGCTCAGGGGATAGAGCATCAGCCCTCAGACTGAAGGGTCCCAAATTCAATTCTGGTCAAGGGCATACCTCTGTTGCAGGTTCTGGTCGGGGAGCATGCGGAGGCAACCAATGGATGTGTCTCTCTCACATCCATGTTTCCCTCTCTCTGTCTCTCACCCTCCCTTACACTCTCTCTAAAGAATCAATGGAAAAATATCCTCAGGTGAGGATTAACAACAACAAAAATTACAATAAGTATCCTACTCATCAAGAAAAGTAAGAGAACTCTACTTATGAAGAAAAAGTAATTCTAACTGGAAATTGGTGTTGGTTAATTTTTTATAACATTGGTTCTTCAAATCATTTTGAATTAAGTTATAAACCAAGATGATGCAATGAACTATAACTAAAATCTGAAATCAAAATGTAAGTGTCCTCCTATTATCCACTCTTTGGATTGTAACACTATTAAATTTTCCCTAAAGCCATTTCACCTTGTATATTCAACTGAATTATTTCCATAAGGCCTTGTGAATTTCTAGTGAAAAAGACATATAAGTACTATTATATAATTTGAGAACAAAAGCGTTCATTAATATGTCCTACCTGACAGTTTAGGGCATCATGACGATATTCCCTTGTAAAAATACCACAGAGAGTTTCACCATTAGGCAGATTTTTCATGTAACGATTCTGAACAGTTGCTGCCACTTGATTAACAAGGGCCTAGTTGACAAGGACAGAGATTCATTACTTAAAGTACAGGTAAAACAGGTAACAATAGGAACTGTATAAAAATATGTCCCGCTATGAGTACAGGAAGCTTAATAACTGCTTATTTTTTACTAGTCTACTCTAAATACACTAGTGTGCTTTTTTGAGATACTTTACTAAACATGTGAACCTCACTGATAAACCCCAACATAAAGTAAAATGGGGAAAATGGCTTCATCAGAAGGAAAAAATAAAGAGGAAATATTGCTCAGACATCAGGAAGAAAAAAAACACACACACAAAAATCAGCTAATATCTGAATGGCCAAGATTTAGAGACAATTGTGAGGCTGCTATAGAGAAAAGGTCAAGTGAGGGATAGTCAAGGTAACTTTGTGGTTTTTATATTTGGGGATTTCCCCCAGACATGTTAAGTTTAAATATAAACATGAATAAGTAGAACCATGCCCTGGATCAACCATGTAGCCTGGTCAGTAGAATCTGTGTGGAAACCTACAAACATCTTTCTATTTCACACTTTACACCAAAAAACAAAATTACACATAGATTAACCTGTAAATTTTAAAACATAAGCATAAAAATAATAGAAAATAAGAACTTCATATATTTTATATGCTTGAGCACACATGAAAAAATTAAATGAAAATATTGATAGATATGACTATACAAAAATATTAACAAAATATTGTTATCATTAATGTAACCATAATAAAAAGACAAAATGACAAATAAAAGTATATTTATTACAATCTAAAGAGAAATAGTATACTAAATATACAAAATTCTGATTCTATATAATAAAAGCTTAATATGCAAATCGACTGAATGGCAGAATGACTGGTTGGCGGGGGGCAGGGCCGGTGAGCGGGAGGCGCCAGGCAAGCCAAGGCAGGTGCCAGCAGTCAGAGGGAGGGGACAGCGATCAGGGGGCGGCAGTGACCGGCAGCGGTGGAGGGGTGATGGGGGGTGGCAGGGCCAGAGCTGCCCAATGGTGTGACAGGGGGCACCCCTCAGAGATGTCCACAAGGAGGGGCCTAAGCCATCAGTGGGACACCCCTGAGGGCTCCCAGACTGTGAGAGGGTGAAGGCCGGGCTGAGAGAACCCCCCTAGTGCACGAATTTTTGTGCACTGGGATTGTAGTAAATTAATAAAAAGACATTACCTTCCCCGCCAAAAAAAAGAAAAATGGGCAAATACATTTACAATGGGTTTATGAATAAAGAAATTTCAAAACCCCCAAATCACACACAAAGATGCCCAAATCACAAAAATCCAAATTTAAATATGAGGTAAAAGTTTTCATCTATCAGTATGGCAAAAACTTTTTAAATGATTAAAAGACAAGAGAATGTGTACTACTATGTACTGTACTGCCAGTGGGAATAAAAATAGATTTAAACTTTTTGAAGAGTACCAATTCCACTTCTAGTCAGTTTAACTTTTCTTTTTTATATATAAATATATTTTTATTGATTTCAGAGAGGGAGAGCGAGATAGAAACATCAATGATAAGAGAGAATCATTAATCTGTTGCCTCTTGCAAGCCCCTTATTGGGGATCAAGCCCACAAACCCTGGCACGTGCCCTGATCAGGAATAGAACTATGATCTCCTGGTTTATAGGTTAACACTCAACCACTGAGCCATACTGGCTGGGCCAGCTTAATTTTTCTTGATATGCTGTATTACATTCCAACAATGAATACTTATTGTTTTCATAAACATGAAAAACAAAAAGCTACAAAAAATAATAAAGTGCTAATCCTAGCCAGGTGACTAACTTGGTTGAAGCATCATTATGTCCACCAAAAGGTTGCAGGTTTGATTACCAATCAGGGTACATATCTAGGTTGTGAGTTTGATTCCCATTTGGGGCACATGTGGAAGGCAACTGATCAATCTTTCTATCTCACATCAATGTTTCTCTTTCTTCTGTTCTCTCTTCTCTCTTCTCTCTCTCTCTCTCTCTCTCTCTCTCCTTCTCAAAACATAAAATTAAAAATTAAAAAACTAAAATGCTAATTACAACTAATATATTGATTAATTTGAGGCTGACCACAAGTCACTCAATACTACACATTTTTCTAGAAAATAAAACAGAGTCTGAATTCACATTAATCCATAGAATTAAAGTTATCTCAACTAGATTTGCTTTTCTTAATTGTAATCATATTTAAAACAAAATGTGGTGAATGAGGATATGTAAACTTATACTTCCTATAAATAAAACCTCCTGCATGACAAAAATCATACCTTCTATTTTTAAGTTCAACATTATGAGTTCTAGACATAAAAGAAATATGACAAAACAACCTGACTTGAGAAATGGGGCAGTCACTAAGGCCCAACAGCTGATTAGATACATCCCATAAATTCTGCAGAGGCACTAGTAGGTTCTTAAGTGACTCAACAGTGCCCAGCAAAGAATGGGTACTTCTCTCAATTCAACTTGAATGACAAGATCATGAGACCAGACTTTTTCCTCATGATGGTTCTAAGGAAAGTACTATTTGACCTCCGAAACTAAAAAGAGAAAATGCAGGTTAAAATAAATTAAATCATGGAAACAGAGAACAGATTTAGTTGCCAGAGGCAGGGGTGGAGGCTATATGAAATGGGTGAAGGTGGTCAAAAGGTACAAACTTTCAGATGAAAGATAAATAAGTCCTGGGGATGTAATGTACAGCATGGGGACTATCGTTAAAAATACTGTATTGTATATTAGAAAGTTGTTAAGAGAGTAGATCTTAAAAGTTTATATCATAAGAAAAAATGTAACTATTTGAGATGATGGATGTTAACTAAACTTATTGCTATAATCATTTCACACTGTATACATATGTCAAATCATTATGTTGTACGTCAATTATCTATATATAGAAAAGCCAAGCTACCGAAACACCAGAACAACCAGAACGACCGTTTGCTTTGACGCACACTGCACCCCCTATTACCCCTCAACCCTGATTGTGGGCAGGGCCAGCCAGCCAACCTCCCAGCCCATCCCCTCAGCCTGCCCAGCCTGATCGGCCCCAATCGGGGTGGGTCAGCCAGACCCCACTCATGCATGAATTTGTGCACTAGGCCTCTAGTATATCAAAACTGGAAAATGAATAAATAAAAAGTGGAACAGATTTATCACATGACTACATGTATTATTTTAAAAGAGGGGATTCAAGAATGAAAGAGCAAATTAAAATCACTTGAGCACTACCTTTGTTGGTGCGACATACACAACCACCCCTTCATCGCTCTCCTTTAGCACTTTCTCCATGCAGTAGTAGGAAGCATAGGTTTTGCCTGAGGACGTTGGAGCAACAATCACAGCTGATTCATTATTATCCACAACATCAAGGAGCTCTCTCTGCAGGATTCAGAGCACCATTTGTGTCAATAATGTGAAGAGCATGTCACCAAAACAAATATATTAATACACTTTCAGTATAAATTTCTGAACCTCAAAAGGAATGATTGGGAGTTGCAAACACATGAAGAGATTTATAGAAAAACCTGAAAAAATCATGATATTCTCTCAGAAAAGATAATTGTTATGCTTTTGAGCAATTTAAGGTGTGTTTGTGGGGGTGGGGAAAACGGAGAGTGAGTCTGAATAAAATATCTTGCTGTTGAGAAGACCTTTTTTCTAATTATTAGTCATTAAGTGCAGAATGGCTTTGAGAAATTCA
The DNA here is from genome assembly GCF_963259705.1 of Myotis daubentonii. NCBI lineage: Eukaryota > Metazoa > Chordata > Mammalia > Chiroptera > Vespertilionidae > Myotis > Myotis daubentonii. The sequence goes on along the minus strand of NC_081844.1, from coordinate 43,727,353 downwards.
GTTCTAAGAAGTAACCAATATGTATTTTTATGATGGTAAGAAAGCAGCTGAGGAAGAGAAAAAAAATCAATGATTTATTATTTTATTACTTACCTTCTAATTTCTAAATATAAGAATGCCAGGTACCTACAGTGGGGCCTTGACTTACGAGTGTCCCGACTAACGAGTTTTTCGAGATACAAGCCATCTCTCGGCCGATATTTTGCTTTGAGTTGCAAGCTAAAATTCGGGTTACGAGCCAGCTTCAGATACCCCACCGCTAGTTGGCGCAGCGAACGTCACAGTGAATGCCACAACATCAGCCCAGCATCACGTGTCTCACTCATTCACTTTTTGATTTGACATACGAGTAATTTGAGTTACGAGCTCCGTCACGGAACGAATTAAACTCGTAAGTCAAGGCCCCACAGTACTTCGGAGGGCATGTGGGATCTTCATCCCTTCAGCCTATCCTTTTATGCATCAAAATGATGACTACTCAAAGAATCATGTCTGTATGATGGGTAGTGTGTGAAAAAGCATCCAGGGCCCCAATCTGCATGCTCTCTTAATCTAGGTCCACTGTGGAACACACCCCAAAGTGAAGGGAGCATCAAAAGAATTGGAATGTTCATAGGATTAATGAAGAGAACTTGACTGCCTTGTGTCCTGCACTGAAGTAAGCACTGGTTCTCCTGCTCCTGAAAAGGAGGCAGGGATTTTTTTAAGGTACCCCACCATCATCAACATAAGAAAGCTAAATTAATATCAAACATGACCAACCAAAGTGGTACAAAACTAGAAATCAATTACACAAAGTAAAGTGGAAAATTCATAGATATGGAAAGACTAAACAACAATGGGTCAAAGAATAAATCCAAAGAAAAATAAAAAATCCTTTGAGACAAATGAAAATGGGCATATACCAAATTCATGGAATGTAGCAAAAAAAATGCTCTAAGAAGGAAGTATTTAGCAATAATGACTTTTGTGTTAATAATGTGAAGAGCATGTTACAAAAACAAATATATTAATATACTTTCAGTAAAACTTTGCAACTATGTGGAGAAAAGGGAACCTTTCTGCACTGCTGGTGAGAATGTAAATTTGTGCAGCTACTATAAAAAACTGTGTGGAATTTTCTTAAAAATTAAACATACAACTACTTTATCCACTTCTGGGTATTTATTGGAAGAAAATGATAACACTAACTCAAAAAGATATATGAACTCCCAAGACATGAAAACAACCTAAGTGTCCATCAATGAATAAATGGGTAAAAAATTGTGATATATAAATACATATATATGTATATACACAATAGAATACCATCTAGCCATTTTAAAAAAATGAAATCTAGTCATTTGCAATTAAATAAATGGACCTTGGACCTTGCAAAATTATGCTTAGTGAAAGAAGTCAATCAGAGGAAGATTAAAAAAGAAAGAAAGAAAGGCCCTAGCCGGTTTGGCTTAGTGGATAGAGTGTACACCTGCAGACCGCAGGGTCCTGGGGTCAATTCTGATCAAGGGCACCATACCTCAGTTGCAGGTTCCTCCCAGGCCCGGACCCTGGTTGGGGCACATGAGGCACCCAATCGATGTGTTTCTCTCACACTGATATTTCTCTCTGTCTTTCCCTCTCTCTAAAAATCAATGGAGGCAAACAATCTATGTGTTTCTCTCACATCAATATTTCTCTCTGTCTTTCCTCTCTCTTTCACTCTCTCTAAAAATGGGAAAATATCCTCAGGTGAGGAGAGAGAGAGAGAGAGAAAGAGAAAAAGAAAAAGAGAGAAAGAAAGAAGAAAGAAAGAAACAAAGGAAGGAAGGAAGGAAGGAAGGAAGGAAGGAAGGAAGGAAGGAAGGAAGGAAGGAAGGAAGGAAGGAAGGAAGAGAGTTCAGATTGGAGGTTGCCAAAGAACCAGAGGTGGGGGTGAGGAATGGGACAAAAATGGGTGAAGGGGGTATTAAAAATAAATTAATTTAAAATAAATAAATAAGAACCACTACAAGTAAAAAAAACTTGGAGCCCACAATTATGACTAGCGTTAAGTTATCCTATATCAAAAGGAACCATGGGAGATTAAATTTTCTTGGGGAATTAGAGCATAAGATGTACTACTATCTAGGCTCTGACTGTGCAATCTATGTGTAGAAAAAAAATGCCTAAGACTCAGAAATGTAAACCTAAAGTCATCAGTGTAGGCAGACTGTAAGCCACTGTGGGGTAGGACTAGGTCTTGGGGTTGACTGCAATCTTGGTGCTGAACAAAGTCTCTCATTTCATTCTGAATTCCTTTGATTTTCCAAAGCAAAATCCTTGGGGCAGCCCCCTTAGAGATAAAATTTTTCATTTTGGTGCTAAGTTTTTAAAAAAAGTCAACACTTAATTGTCCCAAAAAAAAAATGCAATGTAAAATAAAAGTAAACATTTCTGATATCTTCCGCAAAATTAAACAACAAAAAGATGAAGTCAGATACTGAATAGGACAGTCCATTAGATTGAAACTATGTAATTGCACTTTTGTAGGTAAACATGTTGAATTTCTTAGCAATTTTATATTGTTTAGTCTATGAAGAAACACACCATATCATTCCAAATTTTATACCCATTAATACCAATTTTACACTTATTTGTAGAAGAATAGCTATTATGGTAACAGATAAGGCATGCAAAAATATAAACACTTGTATACACAGTTAAATGTACCAAATTTCTCTGTGCACAATTTATAGATTTACATATTAAATTCTACTGACAAAGGGAAAACTTGGAGGCTGCTCCATAATGATACAACTAGATGACACACAACTTCAAAAATATGCATGTGAACTCATCAGAGTACCTCCAAGGAATGGTCTAGTAATACAAAATGAACATAATAAAAATTTCACTTTCTTTAGGTTGAAAAAAGTCTACACTTGACATTCCCAATAACAAAATAATTGTAAATGATATGACTCAATATTAAGAAGTTAATGACAAATATAATAGGTAGCACCACAATAATGAAAAAATCCTCAGATCACATTTAATAATAAATACAAAGGCCTGTTTCATTCGGTCATTACCTGCCATGTGTCAGGAATAAAATCATGAACTCTGGGATCTGGATCTTTTCTCTCATCTCGTAGCAAATAATGGCCCATATATTGTAGTTGAAACCGAACAGGCCCAATGCCAATTGAATATTTATTCTTTTTCTTCTCCTTTATGCCATCTTCTGCAACCTACATTATTTTAAAAGTTCATTTGAAAGTGATTTTAAATTATAACATCATTCAAATAATTAAAACATTTATTACTAGCACATTTGATGAGAAAAAAATTAAAACTTTTTTAAATCTTGTAATATCTTTGCTGAAGTATTTTAGCACCTACTCATCATCTTAACCATGAGTAAATTAGCAGACATCAAAGTTTTCAAAAACCCATCAAGATGTTTGCAGCTACAATCTAGTATATGTAAAGACAATTAAAGAATCCCATTATACTGTTTAAATTTTTTGCTAGAATTAAACATCGGATTAGTTTTACAGGTCTGCATAGATTATCTGGCATTTAATGTTTGTCCAAACACTTGTACAAACTTTCTAATTCCAGATTACTTCAAATTTGGGCAGCTAGGTTACTAATAATGATTATGAATTCAAAGTAAATATTTTCAGTTAAAAACACCTAGAAGAGGTGATTGTATTTGCAAGACCCTTTATATATACCTAATAATTATTCTATTAAAATGGAACTATTCTGAAAACATTACCTCAGTTGGATTTAAAGAACTTGCCAACTCATCAAATCCTAAATACTTAAGGCATCTGGCTATGAGTTGCCGATCTGCCTCTTGCAAAAAATCTGGGTGTTTTTCCATCAAGGAGTGGATCCTTTTCATCATTTGAACAGCTATACTTAAATCTTTTGCAGTTTCACCTTGGCAAAGAACAACACAGTTGTTATAAAGACCACCAAAAACAATAAATTTATGTTATCTGAGAGTAGTCATCCAGGCTATCAATTTGACCTAATTAAATTCACTATGGTTTTGGAACACAAAATACTAAATAAAATAATATTAAAGTGCAACTATACACACATCATCATCTCTATGGACAAAGTTGAAGAAAAAGAAAAATCTTATAGTTCATTATAGAAATAAGGTCATTAAAGCTCAAATTTGTGCAAGTTCTGGGAACAACAAATATTTTCTCCACCTATTATTTTCACACCTTCTCTACTGTGTTCAAAGAAAAATATTCGGATGACTTTAAATACTCAGTTTAAAACTTAGCAACATTTATTGAGGTCTACTCTTGACCACAAATAAGTATTTGGCATAATCAATAGAGCCTCTCAATTCAATCAGCCTAATACACTTGCCAGAACAGACTTTGCTAATTCCTCTTCATTGCTTTATAGTCACGCACATATAATCTTTTTATACTCACCACTGCTAATCTTTCCATACTTACCATTTTAAGGCTGTCTTTGATTCTACCTGTCTTCTAATCAACCTATATTCAACAAATATTACCAAACACCTACTAAATGCTGTAGGAAGCTACAAAAGAAACTTAGTATGTTATTATTCTTATTCTCCAGGAGGGTAAGCCACTGTTCATTCTGATTTCTCTTACAATATGTTGGTTTGGAAGAAATAGCTAAGCCAAGTCTCAGGCTTTCCACTGTAATGGAATCCACAGTGAAAGGATGACTTTGCTAGAGCACATTGAAGTTAGTAGAATCAGAGTGTGGGGAATAAAGAACCTGGTGAGCCTGTGTTAAGCGGATTCAAGGGCGGAGAACCTCAAGACGGACATCAATTAACTTTACTCAGAACAATTGTCAGTTTGGAGATATGGCACATGATCATTTCACGGGCTATCAATTTACATATCTCTACCCAGTCTTATTTCTCCTTTATCTCCTTCTTCCCATCTGTTCTTTTCTTTTCTATTATCTATTATAGAAATTGCAAAGCAGAGTGCAGGGAACCATAGCAACTTCTGGAAGAACTCAGTAAGATAATAAACATGATCCCAATTTTACCCAGAAAGAAAATGTTCGTATTTCAGATCTCAAAGATGAATGACAGATTCTCCCAGGGTGCCTCACCATCTTTGTGGGTTCCCTTAACCATTCCTACAACTTTGTAATTTCTTCAAACCTCTCTTTGATTTTAATTTGTTTATGAATGTGCTGAATATTTGACCCTGTCTGAGATTTCGTTGCTCATTGATAAAATAGAGGGAAGAATACTTGGAGGAATTGTGTAAGGATAAAATCAGATAATGGATCTAAAGCTCCTAACACAAATTTCCACTTAATAGGTGACTGTTATCATCATTCTATTTTAAAATTCTCCAGTTCATCAAAATAAAAAACATAGGATCACATACCTTTTCCTTGGCTTCTACAATGTTCTTTCCATGCTTTCAAGCAGGCAGTTAACCCTACTATTTCAACTTGATATTTCACCAAGTTACTTTTACATGATTTCAAAAAATCTTCCAGGTTCTGTATTCCAGAGTTTAAATTCTCTTTCATTTCCTCCTCAATGGAGTGTGACAGAACACTCCACTTATTCTCTTCTTTTTGTTCTTCCTTGGCAAGTAATCTCTTTTTATTCTCTCTAGTAATTATTTCAGCCTTTGTCTCCTGCCCCAAAACGAAAAGAAACATATCATGAATCAAGTTGGAAATATTCCAATATTTCATGAATGAGACAATATTTTTAAGTGTATATTAGTTTTTTGGACCATCATCCCATTCTTGAATAGGCACAATTTTAGTCTGTGTCTGTTTCTTAAAATTAAAGCCTCTTGTAATTGAAAACTTATGACATTTTAATTTAATGAGTATAAAAATTAGGTGATTTTCTAGGTTTATGAGTGATCTATATTATAAATCAAAGAGTAAATATAACAAAATCAGAAACACCAGGGCACTATTTTTTTCACGTCTTCATGCACTCGTTCCTGCTGCTGCATCTAGAATTGGTTCCCTCTTGCATTCCTCCATGGTCACCTACTTGTCCCTCAAGGTATTTCTTCCATGAAGCCTTTCCTAATTCTCTTAAGATTAAGTCATGTATTCCTCCTCTTCCTGGGCAACCATGAAAGCACTCATCACAGGTATTGTAGCTGTGATTTCACTTGTCATACTTCCTCTCTAGATTAATATCCTTGAAACTGAGTTGTCTAGATGTTACAAGTCAAAATATTTAGTTTATAATATTTGATGAATGAATGAGGAATATAAAGAAAACAATGGAAAGGAATGGAAAAAAGAAGCAACAGAAGTACAACTGATTTGCACTATCTAGATATGCATTTCCAATTGACTTAAACACAAGATGGAGCCATTTTTACTAGATTTTTACCATTTAGGTTTATTAATATACAAAGGCAAGTTAGATAATTGCTGTATTCGCAAGATAATTCTGACAAATCTTGCACTATTCTGGTCAGTCATGAAATTAATACTTAAACTTTGCCTACAATGAAGTCAATTTTAGTTGCCATCACTTTCTCAGTGTTTAATTCTAATCAAGAAATATTGAGGTTTCCCGATGTTTTAATCTTCCAAATGTACTGTCTTGGGTTAACTCAGCATGGTTTTGTCTCAATACAACAAGGATGTCCCTTGGCTCTTTGCCTTTGAAAATGATTTTTTCTTAAATATGTAGATTTATTAAACTGCTGCCAAAAGACCACACTTATATAGTACTGAGGGTATTTAATTCCCATGAGGTTACTTAATTTCTAACAATGCGGAAGAAAAAAAAGCATGGAATTTTTTTGTCTTTAGAACCTGTACTATGTAATGAGGATTTTTACAAACTTGACATTTTATCACCTCTCAAAAAAAAACAAAAGACAAAAACAAAAACGAAGAAGGTACATCTTGATAGCCCTAAATGAAGAAAGCTGTAATTGGATGTTCTCATTAATAAAATTGGCTATAAAAAATGTCATCATGACAAATAGAAAAATTATGACCACCTAGTTCGGCTTGGGGAAGCTGCTTTTTACTATAAGAACAAATGTCCTCATTTCTTCATGGACTTCCTTTTTTAATTTCATCTTTATTGAGACTTACCTGGCAAATAACATTGTAAGATATTTAAAGTGTAAATACTGGTGATTGATATACATATACATTTTGGAAGGGTTCCCCACATTGAGCGAATTTACCCATTCATCACCTCACATATTTATTTATGGTTAGAACATTGAACATCTATTTTCTTAGCAAATGTCAATTATACAATACAATGTTATCAACTATACTCACCATGTTTTACGAGCTCCTCAGACATTATTTCTTTTAGAACTGAAAGTTTGTACCCTTTTACTAACCTCTCCCTATTTCCTCTAACTCCCAGCCCCTGGCAACTTTTCTACTATCTGTTTCTAGCAGTTTGACTTTTTTTTTCCTTTTTCTTTTTCTTTTTTTTTTTAGATTTCACATATAAGAATTGTTTGTGTGAAAATGCCATTGGAATTTTGATAGTGATTGTACTGAGTCTTTAGATTGCTTTTGGTAGTATGACATTTTAGTAATATTAATTCTTCTAGTTCATAGGCATAGAATGTCTTTCCATTTCCTTGTTTCTTTTTTAGTTTCTTTTATCAATATCTTATAATTTTCAGTGTACAGTTCTTTCACCTCCTTGGTTAAATTTATTTCTCAGTATTTTATTTTTTTATTAAATAGTCACCCAAGAATATGATTTTTATTGATTTTCTCATTGGGGGTGGGGGGGGGGGGAGAGAGAGAGAGAGAGAGAGAGAGAGAGAGAGAGAGAGAGAGAGAGAGAAAGATGAGAGAGAAACTTTGATCAGTTGCTTCCCATGTGCACCTCAACTGAGGATTGAACCCAAAACCTAGATATGTGCCCTGAATAGAAATTCAGCCCACAACCTTTTGATGTATGGGATGACACTCCAACCACCTTAGCAACCTGGCCAGGCCAGTATTTTATTATTTTAAATGAAATTGAAAATGGGACTGTTTTCTTAATTTCTTTTTCTGATAGTTCATTGTGTATAGAGACGCAACAGATTTTTGTTTATTGATTTGTACTGCAACTTTACTGAATTTATTTATTGATTCTAACAGCTTTTTGGTGGAGTCTTTGAGGCTTTTACATATACTATCATGTCATCTGCAAAGAGATACAGTTTTAGTTTTTCCTTTTCAATTGGGATGCCTTTATTTCTTTTTCTTGCCTAATTGTTCTAGCTGGACTTGGACTTCCAGTACTATCCTATATAATAAAGAGATAATATGCAAATTGACCATCACACCCTCGCACAAGATGCCCGCCCTCATGTGATCAAAGATGGCCACCCCCATGTGGTCACAAGATGGGCAGCAGGGGAGGGCAGTTGTGGGCAATCAGGCCAGCAGGCGAAAGCAGTTAGGGGTGACCAGGCTGGCAGGGGAGGGCAGTTGGGGGGAACCAGGCCTTCAGGGGAGGGCAGTTAGGGGTGACTGGGCCAGCAGAAGAGGGCATTTGGGAGTAACCAGGCCTGCGGGGAGCAGTTAGGCATCGATCAGGCTGGCAGGGGAGTGGTTAGGGGCAATCAGGCAGGCAGGTGAGCAGTTGGGAGCCAGCAGTCCCAGATTGTGAGAGGGATGTGGGATAGGGCCTAAACCAGCAGTTGGACATCCCCCCCAAGGGGTCCCAGATTAGAGAAGGTGCAAGCTGGACTGAGGGACACCCCCCAGTGCACTAATTTCATGCACTGGGCCACTAGTCCTATCTAATAAAGAGGGAATATGCTAATTGACCCTCACACTGTCAAAAAGATGGCAGTGCCCAGAGCCAATAAGGAGGGAATATGCTAATTGACTGCCCCACCTTCAAAGATGGCGGCACCCACAGCCAATACAGAGGGAATATGCTAATTGACTGGTCCACCCTCAAAGATAGCAGCGCCCACAGCTACAAGATGGTGGCACCCAGTCCCCTCATTCCTGCTGGGGCTGCAGGCATGTGGCAAGGCCAGGCCTGCCCCAAGGCGGGCCCAGCCACTCTGCATGCCTGCCTCTGGAGTCCCCCCATCCCTTTAGTCCCCCAGCCACCCAGGACCAGCCAGAGGCACAGGCAAGCCTTGGATAGTGGCTGCCCAGCCATCCAGGGCTGCCCGAGGCTCAGGTAACCAAAGCTGGCCGAGGCTTGCACTGCCAGCAGTGGCAGCAGCAGAGGTGTGATGGGGCATTGCCTTCCTCTGATCACCAAGTCACCTCCCACCTTTTGAGGGCTCCCGGACTGTGAGAGGGGGCAGGCTGGGCTGAGGGACTGCCCATCCAGTGCATGAATTTTCATGCACCAGACCTCTGGTCTATATATGTAAAAGCCTAAGAGACTGGCCAACTGGCCAACCGGCCAGTAGCTATGATGTGCATCGACCTCCAGGGGACAGATGCAGGAGCTGTTGAGCAACAGCAACTTTGCAGAATGCTCTCTCGCACTCCGGGACCCCTCAAGGGATGTCAGACTGTTGGTTTGGGCCCATTTCCCACAGACCAGGCCGAGGGACCCCACCAGTGTAAGAATCCATGCACCAGGCCTCTAGTTTTGAATAAAAGTGGAAAGAGTAAACTTTCTTGTCTTATTCCTGATCTTAGAGAAAAAGTTTTCAGGTTTGTAACTTTCTCATTATATAATGACCTTCTTTCTCTCTTATTATAGTCTTTGACCTAATGTCTATTTTCTCTAATGTAAGTATAGCTACCCCTGGGTTTTTGTGTGTGTGTTTTTTTTATATTTTTATTGATTTTTTACAGAGAGGAAGGGAGAGGGATAGAGAGTTAGAAACATCGATGAGAGAGAAACATCGACCAGCTGCCTCCTGCACATCCCCCATGGGGATGTGCCCGCAATCAAGGCACATGCCCTTGACCAGAATCGAACCTGGGACCCTTCAGTCCGCAGGCAGACACTCTATCCACCAAGCCAAACCAGTCTTGGCTACCCCTGTTTTTTTTTCATTTACATGGAATATCTTTTTCCATCCTTTTACTTTTAATCTATGTGTGTCCTTATAGCAGAAGTGAGTCTCTTGTAGGAAGCATATAGTTGGGTCTTTTGCTATTATTCATTCAGCCGGTGTATGTCTTTTGATAGGATAATTTAGTCCATTTATCTTTAAAATAATTGACAGGTACTGATTTACAATTACCATTTTGTTAAATTTTTTTCTGGCTAATTTTATAATTCTTTTGTCCCTTTCGTATCTTTCCTGTGTGATTTAATGATTTTCTATAATGCTTAGATTTCTATGCTTAGATTTCTTTCTCTTTTGTCTATATATTATATGGTTTAGCTTTGTGGTTACCATTTGGCTTATGCAAAATACATTACATTTATTTACATTATTACACTGTCCACCTGAAGCAGGTTATAGAGATGAGAAGACTGACTGTAAGGCAGCAGTTTTTAAGGTATGAAAATGGATTCTTTCAGGGAAAGGATGGGAGATGGGTGTTTTAGTTGGCTGCTTCTGGCTGAGCCCTGGAAGGGATAGCTAGGCAAGTATAGTTCAAACCTGTTAAGAACTGTCTTTGTTTTGTATTGTCTTATGGGTCTTGTGGAAGCAAGCCCCATTGGCATTCAGAGTATATATGTTGGGAGCCTATTAAAGTTGGGGTACTAAATGTTGGGTCCAAACCCTTCCCTCCTGAGGGAGAGATGAGAATTGTGTTTCTTCCTAATTTTACAGGGTGGGGCAAAAGTAGGTTTAAAGTTGTGAATATGCAAAAACACAGAGTTTATTCTTTTATTATTATTTATTAATTATTGCATTATTTTCCATATGAACAACTATAAACCTACTTTGGCCCCACCCTGTATGTCACTGTGCCAGGGATGGGGCTTACTGCAAGAGTTATATCTCAGCTTCGTCTTCTTGTTTTATTGGGGGTTTTTCTCATGCACCCAATGTGTAAGAGTCCATTCAGCTAGCTTCTGGATTTCCTTCAGTGGGAATTTTAAAGGGAATAACTAAGCAAGGTATAAATTCAGTGTGTCCATGGGAGGAGGTGAGTTCAGCAACCTCTTATATTGCCATCTTGAACCAGAACTCCCAAAGAGCTAGATATATTTTTACTGTTATCTCAATGTTTTTACATCCAAGCCTTTAGTTTTATTTTTGTTAATAAATATATATATTTTAGATATGCAGATTAGAGCATCTTAGCAAGTAAATAAAATAATAGGTGATCATATATATATATATGATCATATATATATACTATATATGCATATATATACTATATATATTTGTATATATAGTATATATGCATATATAGTATATATATGCATATATGGTATATATATGATCATATATACATATATAGTGTATATATATGCATATATATAGTATATATGCATATAGTATATATATGCACATATATAGTATATATGCATAGCATTGTAAGAAACTACCAGAGACTGAACAAAATAGCTTAAAAAGAGGCAAAAAAAGTAAAATATTTTGATAGAATTTATAGAACCTACATTTGCCTTTTTGGTCTTGGGTTTACTGAAATTCTTCTTTGGCTTGACATCTTGAGTTACAATGAGTTTGGGAGAGACTGATTCTAATGAATTTCCATAAAATCGCTGAAAAACTTGATACTTTTGCAGAGATTTAAGGTAATAAGGATCTCTAGGGTTTCCTGAAAAGGAAAAGACAAAATGTAATACAACTGCATTTCTTCAATAGTATTCTGACTAATTATTCACATCATCCCAATCTAACATGCACTTTCTTTTTGAGTTTGGAACAGTAACTTATTGTTCACTTTTGTTAAAGAGGGGATCTTTTACTCAGACTATCTCGTCTGTAGAATAATTCCTTACTTTATTTAAAGGATATAAATGATAAAGCATTCTTTCATTATCTATCTCTCAAAACAACTATCAGGATGCTATGACAGATCCTAGGCATTCCCTAGAATCAAGTCATATGTCTTGTGACTAAAGTTAAGAAAAGGAAAGTAGAGGCAGAGTCAAGAAGATAGCCATTTAGGATATTCTGGCTTCTTGCATCACTTAAAGGAAAAATCATTACTCCAGACCATAGTCACAGAATCAAGAGCTTGGAAGCTGAGGAAAAGTTACACTATGGTAAAATCTAAAAACAGAGTAAATCTTAACAGTCAAGATATGACATACTCCCTTACCCAAGAAAAAGCACAATACTCAAAGGGAATAACTACGCTAGTTAATTTTTCTATGTCTATCTACATATATCAAATCAAACCACTCTGAAGGATATTAATGGTTCATCTAAAACAGTGGTTCTCAACCTTCCTAATGCCATGACCCTTTAATACATTTCCTCATTTTGTGGACCCCCAACCATAAAATTATTTTTGTTGCCATTTCATAACTGTAATTTTGCTACTGTTATGAATCGTAATGTAAATATCTGATATGTAGGATGTATTTTTCATTGTTACAAATTAAACATAATTAAAGCATAGTGATTAATCACAAAAACAATATGTAATGATATATGTGTTTTCCGATGGTCTTAGGCGACCCCTGTGAAAGGCTGGCGACCCACAAGTTGAGAATCGCTGATGTAAAAGATCCGCTTGCATCTCGTAGGATCTTGTTAGTTGTTTATAGCAGGTTGATGACTATTTCATATGAGCATGCTTACTGTGCACACTCCTAGATTCTCCTGAAAGTAAGTTTTGTCAACTTGCAGGGAGGAGGAGTGTGTGTGATCATAGAACAAAAGTGAAATGAATGATCCAAGGACACCAGATCCCTAATTCAACCTCTGTTGATGAACTGCTAGTGCAGTGGTCGGCAAACTGCAGCTTGGCAAACCGCGGCTCGTGAGCCACATGCGGCTCTTTGGCCCCTTCAGTGTGGCTCTTCCACAAAATACCAACTTCTGAGCATGGGCCACGAAGTTTCAATTGCACTATACGTGCGCGCCCGCACATGGTATTTTTGGAAGAGCCACACTGAAGGGGCCAAAGAGCCGCATGTGGCTCACGAGCTGCGGTTTGCCAACCATGGCGCTAGTGGTTTTATGGGGCTTCATTTATTGTTCCTACCATCCTAAGCATGAAGGCAGATAAAATGATGGCACTTGTTAAACGCTGTCAATTGGGTGGTGTGAAAGCAACTGCAATTGCTTGAAAGACTATGGCCTCAATATTTTTGACATCAAGGAATTCACAGAATTCTTTAATTATAAATTGTCTTTGCTTAAGACAGCTCCTAACTTTTGTGGGGACAAATGCCATCTTTGTGTACTTCCTCCTAAGACACTGACATACCTATGTAGAAATGACTGTCAGTAAACGAAATGGGACTCTTCTCTACCATCTTTACTGACATTCACCTACATATTTTCTGGACTAGTCTTACTCAAGAAATATAATTTGTGGCACATAATATGCTGCTATTTCATTCTGAGATAAAAGACAGAGAATGAAATTGGCTTTAGTTTATTTCACCAGAGTCACAGAGCTCACCATTAAAAGCGGACTTTGCCCTATCATAATCATCACTAAGGGGTCTGTGAGAATGCCAATGTACAAGTTCATCAAATGCCTTATGTTTCACCAGTGAAGTTACAATCGGATCATCCCTATGAGATAAAAAGAAATATATTCATATTTTAAAGTACAGGCATTCTAATATAATATAACACAGATTATAATTTGCAATCATATTTTTTAAAAAAATTAAGCCCTTCCTCTTTCTGTGATATGATATAAATAGTTGAACCCAAAGAGCAGTTTATTAGAGGCTTAATAATCCAGAATCCACTTCATGTTTTAAACAGTCCCATCAACTTCCAAAAATATTAATGAATTCATTAATTAAAAACATGCAGCTCGAGTGATTTTACTCTAAGATTAAAACCATGTTGATTTTCACCTAATATTAATCAAAGGACTTTGATAAATTTGATATCAAACTCATATGTTTTACAAACACATATTATATCTAATATACTCTAATCTGTTATAGTTCAAAGAATCTTTAATGATTAATTATTCTACTCCATACAAGTGTTAATAGGGGCACTTTTGGCCTTATACCTCTTTAAGAAAGGCAAATCTTTCAAAATGTCTCCAACAAATTTATCAACCATCTCAGATGACATTGGAATAAAACCCAAATTGGGCATCTTTTCCTTGGAGGTGTCTGCAAACAAAATATTAAGACAGGGTCAAATGCGAAACTTTCATATAGGGCTATTACACATTATTTTCTAAAACTTTACATTAAAAAAACATTTTTCATTGATCTTATTCACATTTATTAAATTCCAGGCCTTCCTAGAAAACTATTTCCTGCATCAAAACATTTTGGAAAACCACAGGATATAAACAAATAGATATCATTTAAGTAGGTAGGTGGGCAGGAAAATATCAGACATTATCACATACATGCCACATATATATGATAGTTGGCAAATAAAAGCTTTTATTTAGTATCCGGTTCATAATTCTAGGTAACCTGCCATTGCTCTGCTCATTACCCCTTGGTGTACACTGTTTCTATCTTTGCCGAATACCTTCCTGCCTGAGCTCTACAGCTCTCTGCCTGAGCACTTTTTATCTTATGGTCCATGTGGAGCAGTGCTAAGAATTTAATGCTCCAGAGTAGTCCTCAACGAAAGGCTGAGAGTCCCAGTATAATGTAACCGTAGTTGCCCACAGTGGAAATCTATTCATTAACTTGTCCTGCATTTATTTTCCTCTCTTCCTTATCTAATCTTACCACTAACTTATTTGATCTTTCTGGGATAAATAGACTGCTGGCACTTTAGTTTCTGCCTGGTGAAATTTATCCTGACAGAAGGAAAGAGGAAAGATATATATATTCTCTCTCCGTGTCATGAAAAATAGCCTTATATCAATACATCCTAAACCCCATTAGCTTTTGTTCTCATTCATTCTGGGATCATTTTCTTCTTCCTGAAATTCATCAAACAGAAATATCATCAGTGATGCTTTGATGATGGGTAAATCAGTTTTGTATTTCTGAAAATATCCATATTACTCATTCATTCATAAACTATATTTTAAGAATTATATATAATGTCACTCTATTCTGACTTCTATTATCATTATTATTGAAAAAGTCTATTACTAGACTTTTTGTTCTTTTATAAGTAACTAATTCTTTTAAGATATTTATTTCTATATTCTACAATTTTATTCTATTGTTTCAAGTGAGTGTATTTGCCTAAGAGTGTGAATATCTACATGTTTAATTTATTCCACTTGGGATTCATAATACATTCTGAATGTGCAAATTCTTATCTTTCATCAATCCAAGCAAATGCCCAACCTTGATCTCTTCAATTATTTCCCAACCCACATTGACTCAATCTCTCCTTCTGAATCTCCAAATGAATGAAAGATTGACTTCTTCATTCTATCCTTCATATATATGTTAATCCTCATCCAAAGGTATGGTTACTGATTTCAAAGAGGCTTGAGGGGAGGGGGGAGGAAGAGAGAGGGAGAGAGAGAGGGAGAGGGGAAGGGGGAGGGAGAGGGGGGGAGAGGGAGAGAGAGAGAGAGAGAGAGAGAGAGAGAGCAAGAGCGCACTTCCTGCATACGCCTAGACCAGGATCAAGCCCGCAACCTTCTGGTGTACAAGATGACGCTCTAAACAAGAGCCACACCAATCAGGGCTTCTTCATATATTTTAACATCACTTTTATATTTATTATTTATATTTGTTTGTTTGTTTTTTATTTATTTATAAATTGTTTTCCAGTTTTATTGAAGTGTAATCAACATATAGCTGTGTAAATTTAAGGTGTAAAATGAGTTAATTTCTAGTGCTATGTAATTCTTTTGATCAATTTCTAGTTTACAAATTATCTTTAGCAAAATTCAATCAGCTTCTTAACTCATCTGTTGATAATATTTTCACTTCTACAAGTTTGGTTATTTTAAAATGAAAATGATGTTTTATAGTATTTTATTTTCTCATGTGACAAGTCTCATATTTTATTTTTTAAAACATTTTAAACACATATATAGCATATTTTAGATTTGGTAATTACGAAATCTGAAGTATTTAAGAGTTCTAGTTTTTTTCTTATTGTTTTTCTTAGGGCTTAATTCCTTTGTTGTTTGAAAATTTGTATTTACACTAATATTTGGCAGAAAATCCTGTAAACTAAGGTGGCTTAGAGTTATCTGCTAATACAGTTAATTGGAGCCCCAAATGCTTGGGAGGGCAGATCAATAACCAGAAACTCTCAGTGATTTACTTGGCATTACCTAGGGAGCAGACTTTCTTTATTTTAGGCCCCTGGGATTTCCATTTTGTTGTTTTCAGCTTAGCTATAATTATATAAAAAGACTAGAGACCCGGTGCACGAAATTCGTGCACTGGGGGATGGGGTTCCCTCAGCCCAGCCTGCCCCTTAGCCCGGGAGCCCTCAGTGGATGTCCTACTGATGGCCACAGTCTGGCAGCAGAGGCTCGGAGCAGGCGTCCTGTGTGTGTGTGTGTGTGTGTGTGTGTGTGTGTGTGTGTGTGTGTCTGCTGGGGGCCTGGTCACAGCCACACCATGGAGGCTTGGAGCAGGCGCCCCTCTCTGTTGATCTCTCAGGCTCCTGGCCTCCACTGCTTGTTGTACTCTCCCTTGAGCTGTGGCCAGGGTGGGGTGCTGCCTGCAGGCCGCCCTTTCCTGCTCTGGGATCGCCACCGGCGACCCAGGAGCAGGCGCACACGGGGGCTGCCTGCAGGTCACACTTTCCTGCTCTGGGATCGCTGTGGCAACCCAGGAGCAGGCCTTGTTGGGTGCTGCCTATAGGCCGCACTTTCCTGCTCACCGATTGCTGGATCACCAGGGCACCCAGAGTCAGGCCCTGTAGGGTGCTGCCTGTGGGCGGCATTTTCCTGCTCTCTAATAGCCATGGGGTCCCAGCTATGGGTGGGCTTAGGCAGTGCGGGGGTTAGTGGGAACACGGGGGTCCTGGCTGGGGGCAGGGCTACACACAGGGCCCAGATGGCAGCTCGCGCTGTCCCGCCCTGCCTGCAGTATGCAAATTAGCCGCCATCTTTATTGGCGGCTAATTTGCATATCACACTGACTAGCCAATGGGCAGCGTAGCAAAGGTACGGCCAATTACCATCTTTGTCTATTATTAAAAAGGATGTTTGGTATCTCAATGGTTGGCCATAAGAGATTATTATCACTTGATCTATATACTGTCAAATTAATGAAAATGGCAGTAACCTATGTCTGGCTTTTTTTTTTTGAAATCACAACATTAGTTACAAGCAAAACATATAACATTTCTAAACTATAATCATAGCATATCACCCTGATGAAATGACAACAAGGGTAATTTATTATTAAACTGCATAGTGCCAGAAAAGTGTTTATACTTGCAGCATTTAGGTAGTGGTACTTTCAAAACATTTTCAGAGAAATGATGCTTTATATGTATTTCAGATTAACTTAGAGTGTTATTACCTTTGATTGGTACTGGGTCCTTTTTAAGAAAATTAAGTTGTGTTGTTCTCAGAGGAAATGGCTTTCCAACATCAAACTTTCTGACCAACATTGATACAGCATTCCAGAGATATTCATAATCTTTCATAATGTCATTTCCCAAATTCAAATGTAGGCCTAAATAATGGTTTAAAATATTAACTGTTAAAAGTCATTCACACATATGCAGAAACATGCATTTTTATTAAATTCATAGATCTCTGAAATACTTGTCAAACAGTAAAATTTTCAGTGGGTTCTACACTGCACCTACATGAAAATGGTCTCTAGATTGACTATGATATTGTAGATTTAAAATGTTATCTTGTCCTATTTTATAACAAGTATTAAAGGTATGACTATCTTAACTAACAATAACAGATGGTGCATACCTAGTTATCATTTAAGGTAATAAAAATGTTAGGTCACACATAACATTACAATCAATAAAACTGAATAAAAACTATGATTTTTCAGAAAATGTATAGAGGATTGCTAAACTTATATGTAGCCAATTTATTTCAATGCTTGCAATATGAAAGAACCAAATGCTAGGGGGTCAAAGAAACTTCAATAATGCCCAGCTGTAGTTCTCTTAGAATGTGTTTTATTTTTATTATTAAGAAGCAACAGAAAAGTTATTCTAAGAAAATAAGTCAAAGAAAGAAAAACAAATCAGATATTACAAATGCATAAATCAGCTTTATCTTTTGAAAAATATTCCTTAAATATCTAATAGTAAATGATGATATTAATCAGAGTAAATATTATGGGGAAAAGTTATGCATTTATTTAAATGAAAAATTAAACTTAAATTACCAATCTTTTTTCAAAAAATATCTGTGGAATAATATTAAGTTAAAAGAAGTTTTAAAATACAATACCCACTTAAACTGCAACTACATAAAACATATACATGTATAAACAAAGATTGGAAGGAGAATGATTGTTATGTTATATATTGGAAATACAGGGAAATTATTTTTGAAGTTTTAAATTTTTACATTGTTTATCTCTGGATGAAAGTATAATTATTACAATATGCTAAGATAGTACCTTGAACATTTTCATTTTCATAGTAAAAAGCAATATTCTTCAACAAAAGCTCATCACTTAAGTCACAAAGGTGAATTAAATTCAGATTCCAAAATTCAAAAATGCTTCTATTATTTAGGATGAAATATTCACACCACTTTCTCTGAAAATTGGAAATTAAAAAAACCAAGTTATTAACAATTTCTATATTAGCAATAAGCTATAACATGACTTAAAAATGTCTGTAATCCAACAGATAGGCAAATTGGCAGGGCTCTTTCCAATTCTTATTAGTGTAAACCCTTTCAATCTGGGTAGTTATGAATAATTTATACCGTAAAAGTCAAAGTATAACATAAAATTAAATTGACCAAAATAAAATGAGTTAAGTGTAGTTCCTTATTCTGAAGCAGAGAAGTCCATATTTAACTCTTACTCCCCTTTTTTTCCCATGCTTTCAATATGAAAGAACACAGAGTCCCAACGTTTTAGAAATATTTTTGCTTTCAAAAGTGCCTCTGTTCTTTACTTAGGTTTTAATGTTTTCCAATTTTACTTTCAGGTCAAAAGAGCATAAAAATAAAGAGCATTTGATTGTTCAGGGACCTAGAAAATGCTGAATCCTTCAAACTCAAAGATTCTCATTTATCTACACCAGTGGTCGGCAAACTGCGGCTCGTGAGCCACATGCGGCTCTTTGGCCCCTTGAGTGTGGCTCTTCCACAAAATACCACGTGCGGGCACGTATGTACAACGCGATTGAAACTTCGTGGCCCATGCGCAGAAGTTGGTATTTTGTGGAAGAGCTACACTCAAGGGGGCAAAGAGCTGTATGCGGCTGGAGAGCCGCAGTTTGCTGACCACTGGTCTACACTGATGTCCACCTACCAGGTTGATGATCTGGGGCTATGTTCCCACCTAACACAGACAGAATGTCTTCACTGACCACACTTAGTCCAGGGAAGTGTATGAGGAAGCAACCTCAGCAAGTGAGAGCCTAGTCATCCCCTCAGTCAATACTAGTGTTGGGAGAGTTAAGTTCCAAGGAGGAAAACTGAGGCTTCTCTGCTCCACACTTGACTGGTGAGTTTAAAACATAAGAGCAAGGGTTTAAAGCATGGAGAGAGGGGAAAAACAAGCATCCCCATTATGAAATCAACCAAGATCTCTAAAACAAAGAAGCCTGGGGGTGAGGGTTGGCAGCAGGCACCCTGGTATTTTATGTAGTTCTGTGGCCTGCAAAGTGTTTATTAGAGATAGCCACTTGCAGTGGATGCTTCTTTGAAGTGAATGCCTGGGCAATCAAAGCCTAATTCAGATACAGTACTTGGATTACAAAAAGAAAATCAACTTTCAGAGTTGACAGTTGTTTGTGGTGATGCTGGTATAAACAAACCGACTGCACTGCTAAGTACAGTTCTCAGAGAGGAGCACATTTAAACTACAATGAGATATCACTTCACACCTTCCAGAATGGCTACCATCAATAAATCAACAGCCAATAAGTGCTGGCAAAGATGTGGAGAAAAGGGAAACCTGGTGCACTGTTGGGAATTCAGACTGGTGCCGCCACTGTGGAAAGCAGTGCGGAGTTTCCTCAAAAAATTAAAAGTGGAACTGCCTTTTGACCCAGAGTACACACTTCTGGGAATATACCCTAAGAATTATGAAACACCAATCAGAAAGAATAGATGCACTCCTATGTTCATAGCAGCATATTTACAATAGCTAAGATCTGGAAACAGCCCAGTGCCCATTAGTAGATGCGTGGATAAAAAAAGCTATGGTACATTTACACAATGGGATACTAGGCAGCTATAAAAAAGGACTCTTACCTTTAGCGACAGAATGGATAGACCTGGAGATTATTATGCTAAGCAAAATAAGCCAGTCAGAGAAAGACAAATAAATGCCATATGATCTCACTTATATGTGGAATTTAATGAACAAAATAAACTCATAAATAAAATAGAACCAGAGGTATGGATACATGGAACAGACTGACAGATGTCATAGGGAAGGGGTGTGTGGGGGACTGGATGAAAGAGGGTAAAGAGATTAACCAGAGGACATGTATGCATAGTGCATGGACACAGACAACAGTGTGGTGATGACCAGAGGGAGGGGGGGCCTGGGTGGAGGTAGGCAAAGGGGGTAAAATGGGGGGGGGGTGGCATCTACAATAGTGTCAACTATAAAAAAGTAATAAAAAAGTATAGTCATACAATCACAGTGGTTAGGCTACCATCTAGGTTTATTAAGTGCATTCTATGATGTTCATACAATGAGGAAATCGTCTGACGGGGAATTGAACCATGGTCTCCTGGTTCATGGATTGACACCCAACCACTGAGCAACACTGGCTGGGCAATCTTTGCCATTTTAGAAGTGTTTTTAATTGGCCCACTTTCCTCTCCAACTTTATCTAATGTCACTGTCCTTATTCTCAACTTCTTACATATAAATTACTCTTCACCTATATTTTCTCCCTTCCACTCACTGCTGAATTCATTTTAACATACAGTGTGCTTCCCACCACTCCATTAATAGGTCTCTTAATTATGATCAACAGTAAGCTCTAGGCCATTTAACCCAATGTATTAATTTCAGTTCTCAACCTCCTACAATTCTCTACAACATTTCCACTGACATTCAGAACAATCCATTCTCCTAGGTTTCCTTCCTATTCATCTAAGCAGCTTTTTCTCAGTATCTTTGTCAGTATCTCAACCTTTTCTTAACTATTTATTATTAGAACTAGAGGCCCGGTGCATGAAATTTGTGCACTCGGGGGTGGGGGGGAGCCTGTGCCCTCTCACAATGCAGGAGCCCCACAATCGAACTCCAAGACGCAGGCCTTGCCCACCCACATGCGCCCACTGCAAACACAGCCTCCTGGTGATCGCTCATTGCGGCGTGAAGGCGTCACTGCGTGAGGGCGTGATGACCACATAGGCTTTTATTAGTATAGATATCTCAGGTCTCTGACCTAGGCTCTCTTATCATATCTCTCTCCCAAAATAATTTCATCCACAAGATAGCATTAATTGATATCAATAGATCTATTTGGATATTTCATTGGCACCTTAAACTCAGTATTTCCAAAACTGAACTCAGGATCTTCCTCTGGAGTGTCCTTCGTATAGTACAATAGCGTCACCCACCTGCCAAATGCTCAATCTAGAGAATTAGAGTCACTTGACTCCTCCCTTTTCCACATGTCCCACACTCAATCACTAAACTTGTCTATTCCAAAACTTAACTCTTGAATTTGCCTGTTGTTTTTCATCCTTTTTTTCCACTTCCTTAGTCCCTAACATTATCGACAGTTATATGAACTAAGGTAAGAGTCATTGACCTGGTGTCCCCAAATCCAATGTTGTGCCTCTACAATGTTATCTCTGCATTACAAGCCAGAGAAAATTTTGAAAATGGAAGTGCCACTCATCTGCTTAACATTCAACCAATCAGTTGGTTCTCATTGTGTTTACAGCCAAGTTTTATCTCCATTCCCTTAACAGGATCTACAGATTTCCAAATGATTTATTTCTTAACCACTCTTTAGCTTTCCCATAGTCTTTCTATTCCAGTTACACTTCATGAAGTTCAGTTTCTTGGTCATGCCATCCTCAGGGTAATCATGCATGCTGTTTTATCATCTGGAATCCAGTTTTCATCCTCTCTTCAACTTGCTAACTCCTACTCATCCTTTAAGACTTGGGTTACTTCTCTTCATTTCTTAAGAGAAGCCATCCTTTTCAGACTGAGTAGAGTTCTTCTGTTATCATATTCTAAACCAGGGGTCCTCAAACTACAGCCCGCGGGCCACATGCAAATACAAATATTGTATTTGTCCCCGTTTTGTTTTTTTACTTCAGAATAAGATATGCGCAGTGTGCATAGGAATTTGTTCATAGGTTTTTTTTAGACTATAGTCTGGCCCTCCGACGGTCTGAGGGACAGTGAACTGGCCTCCTGTTTAAAAAGTTTGAGGACCCCTGTTCTAAACCATCCTATAGTCCCTCTTTCATAGTAATTTAAAAAATTCAAGATCTGTCTTAGCTGCAAAATGTAACTCTATGAAGGTGGTGGGGTGGAAGGAGTAAGGGTTGTCTCATTTTTTTCTCACTGTAGTCCCAGTGATTCACACAATTCATGTGCATTAGATAAATATGTATGGACTGGCCTCCTAACTAATTGGGATATAGTATCAAAATCATTGTTTTAAAGCCATCAATTGATCCACTAATCTCATTGCTGGATATCAGTCTAAGTCAATACCTCCAAATTAAAGGGAAAGGCTTATACTTAAATAACCTAGAGAATAGCAGCATCTATAATACAATAATTTAAACCCTCCTAATATCCCATAATAGAGAAGTGGGTAAGTAAAATGTGGTACATCCATTAAAAAATAACTGGTAGCCATTTAAAAAATGATGCTAAGAATGTGAAAGAAAACAGAAAAAATGTATGAAAAAAATATATAGATTTCCAATGTTAGAAACAATAACAAATAACAGAAAAATCTAGGCATTTAAAATAAAAAAATAAACCAAAATGTCAATAATTGCCAAAATTGACTAAATGGTGGGTTTTTCTGTTGTTTTTGCTTTCTATTTTCTTAAAGTCTACACATTTTCTATAACTATCCTCCATAATAGACAAAAATAATACACTATTACATTTACTTATTCAATTCCTGTCAAGAGCAGAACACAGCGGTCACCAATCCTTTATAGTTGATAACACACACAAAAAACTAATCTTGACAGAGATTAAAAGAAGGAAAATAGATTTTTTCCTTAGACTCACTATACAGAATGTTGTCTATTATTACTACCAGAGAGTAGTTGGAATTAGGAAGTGATTTGATTTAGGCCATTTGACTTTTAAAGTCCCCAACGGGCTGACATTGTTCTCATACAAGTCTATTTTTGCAGGTGATTGTGGTTCTATATAGATGAAACAGTTGAAACAAAAAGTAAATAAGAAATTAACAAAGAACATATTTACCATTTTTAGGAAAGTCTGAATGTCCTCAATCCAATCGGAAGTGATGACTCTGGTACAAGCTCTTTGAGAAAGAGGTAAATGGAGTAGAAAAACCACACTGAGACAATGCAGCTTACACAGATCTTCCATCCATTGCAGGCTTAAGCAATCACCTTTCACCTGCATAAAACAAAGAAGGTAAGCCAGCACACAGTGGCTGTGAGAGACACATACGGCAACACAGCAGTAGCTAGCCACATTCATTTTTGAGAAAGTTCTTTTCTTCACACATAAACTTGGCTGAGTTTATACAGATGTGAGGTAAGGGTGACAGGGAACTGCCAGTTCAATAGCAGTTTGCATAAAGCATTTTTTAGTATTCTCAGTTAAGCCAACCTTTACGCGAAATGACCAAACAGCTAATGAAGTAATGATCCTGCAAGACTCAGCACTGACAGAACCACACATTAAATGCTCTAGTCTGGCCCTAGCTTGTTTTGCTCAGTGGATAGAGTACTGAAGGGTCCCAGGTTCAATTCCGGTCAAGGACACATGCCATGGTTGCAGGCTCGATCCCCAAAAGGGGGCGTGCAGGAGGCAGCCAATCAATGATTCTCTCTCATCATTGATGTTTCTATCTCTCTCTCCCTCTCCCTTCCTCTCTGAAATCAATCAAAATATATTTTTAAAAAATGCTCTAGTCTGTCTAACACATCACATTTTAAAAGTTACATTGAAAATTACTAGAGTGAGGAAACCAGGACATTTCTAAAACACTTATCGAATTAGAAAAAGGATTAAGTGGACATATTTAACATGATAGGACAAAGACCTAAAAGCCATCTCCAAATTTACAAAACTAAGACTTGTTTCAGAGTATCTCCAAAGGGCAAAATAGGGTCTAAAGGTAGAAATTCCAGAGAGATACATTTGGTTTAGTATCGTTTTTCTGATAACAATTTAAAATGGCCGGCCTAATCATGTACAAATATTTTACTAAGAACATATAAGTGGGGCAAAAGTAGGTTTATAGTTGTGAGTTAAGCAAAACACAGAGTTTCTTTTTCTTTTTTTTTTTCTAATCCTCACCCAAGGATATTTTTTTATTGATTTTTAGAGAGAGAGGAAAGGAGAGAAAGAGAGAGAAACATCAATCAGTTGCCTCAGGATGCCCCTCCCCCTTCATGGGGGATCAAACCCACAACCTAGGTATGTGCCCTGACCGGGAATCAAACCCACCACCTTTTGATGTATGTGATGACACTCCAACCAACGGAGCCATCCAGCCAGGGCAACGATTATGCTTGTATTATTATTCATTAATTATTGTATTATTTACTGTTATATTTTCCATGCTAATAACTGTAGAACTACTTTTGCCCCACCCTGTATTCAAGCAGATATCGAAAAGCCAAATATTATATAAAGGATGCTAGGTTAAAGATAATAAGCACTGCTCATTTCTAAAATTGTAGAAGAGAGACACAAACTTCATGTTTCTTTAATAAGAATACTTAACCAATAATCCCCCAGCACTCAAAACTGTTTACAAAATAGTATGTGTACAAATGTGTGCATATGTATGTGTGCACAAATATATAGGGATAACTATTTAGTTGAGAGCAAACCTATACTGGTCAACATATTCTTAATGAACTCTATCAACCATCAAAAGGTTAAGATTTTTAGTGTCTCTCCAGCGAGGATGGCACTAAGATATTCTTTCAAAATACAGTTTGGTATCATGGAACTTGAACAAGACAGACCCAGGGTCAATCCACACTGCTCTTTAATACCTTTGGTTTAAGGAATGTTACCTGCAATATCTGAACCTCAGTGTTCTCATATGTGAAAAGGGATCATAGTACCTCCCTTGAAAGGCTACTGTGAGGATATAATGACATTCAGGCATATAAAGTGCCCAGAACACTGCAAGATTGTAAGCTCTCACCAAGTACTAATTTCCTTTTTCATTTTCCCTTCCTCTGGATGGTTGGACAAATTTGATTAAATATGTAATGAGGGAAACATCTGCTTAGTAAAACACTAAATCTTACAGTGGCACAATGCGTGTTTTTTAATAAACAAAATCTAGATTTGTTTATATAAACAATTTGTATACAAATAAATTAGGGAAATAAATGAATACCAAATGGAAGAAATGGTAGATGGAAATCAATAAAATTTCAAAAGTTGAGAGCAATGGTGTTTCACAGTAAAGTAATAACAATCACACCTGTTGGATGTTAGTTTCCTGAGCAGAGGTGGTCTTCTTTCTGTTTTCTAAAAAGTCATGGTACATTCTCAGAGTCAAGGAGCATGAAGTAACACAAAGAACACGCCGAATGTCAGATCCTTCTGGCCAGAGTTGCTTAAGCAGATAAATTATTTCAGATGCCTGTCACAGAAGGAAACTGTAAAATGTCATGGTACCTACAAAAATGTTTATTCATAAGTGATCTTACTAGAAGAAATCATACAGAAAAGGATAGATTTGACCACATGAAACTATAAATATTTCTATTAAAAATTATAAACATTTTAATGAGAAAATCCAACAAATATTTCAGTGAAATCCTTAAACATTTAAATGTGTAAAGAGTGCCTATAAATCAGTAAGAAAATATCTAAACCTTTAATAAGACATGAGCAGATAATGCACAAAAGAAACACAAATATAATAAAAGAAAAAATGTTTAATCTCTTTAGTAATAAAAAGAACAATTAGATATCATATTTTTACTTTCAAGTTAGCAAAGTATATTTTAGTGATAATAGCACTGAAATGTGATGCCATTTCTATCATAGTTTCTCATAGTTTGCTAATGATAATATAAATAGGTACAGAATTACTGCAAAGCTATTTGGCAATAGTTATGATTATCATTAAATATGGTGAAACTTTTTTATTGGCCATTCAAGTTCTAAATCTAGGTTGGGTAAATAATACAAAATGTGTACCAAGATTTATGTACCAAGATGTTCACTATGAAGTTATTTGTAAAAGCCAATTTTCAAACAATTTAAAAGTTTAGCATTAGGGAAATATTATGCATCCAGTAAAAAATAAAAATTGTGAAGAATTTTTTATAACTAAAAAACGTGTAAATAGTAACATTAATTTAGAAAGTGAATAAAAAGGATATATGTAATATGTCTCAATTGTATAACAATACAGAGAACACTATTGAAAGACTATATTTTTTAAAATGTGACTTTCTACCTCTAAGTGGAAAAACTATGTGTAAAAATGGTATAATGAGTATGAAAGGTTTTCAGAGAAATAACATTATGACACACTGAAATCTAGATACACTTCTATTAATGAAATTTAAGTCTCCCCATATTCCAATATGAGGCATTGTATTACAAACAGGAAATTTTTTTTATTTTTTTTATTTTTTATTTGTCTTTATTGTTGAGAGCATTAAAGATGTCCTCTCCCCCCTCCATTTCTCCCTCCACCCCACTCCCCAGGCCTTCACCACATTTTCCTAAAATCCTATCATACACACATAGATATATAGTTTTGTGCGATTTCCATGTAGCTAAAAACAATGAGTCTATAGTAATCAACTTCCTAAAAAATATTAAACATTTATATCTATAAATATTCTTCCTAAAGTCATCCCCTCAGAATTACGAAGACAGACTAATGATACTACAAAATAACTGTATTAGGGAACCATTAACAGATTCCAGCTCTACAATCCCTCCCACTCCTGAGCCCCACTTGCCTCAAATCAAGGCTTTGTATTGTAGTGACCAAAGAGAGACTGACCAAAAGTGCAGAAAACATAAAGGAGAAACATTAGTGAAAAGTGAATTGGGAGAACCACCAGCATTAAATCTACCCCAGTCTGAAAATACAATAAATGGTAACCAGCTGGCACAGAACACAAATTACAGAAGACAAATTTCAAATGACTGGTATGCACAACTTACAGCACCAGATGGCATATAGAAGGGCCAGGCACACGATTTAAAAAGACAGACTGGGCCAATATAACCTAAAAAGATAGGAACTACTTACAGAATAGGAATGACTTAAAGGAACAATCTTCTGAAAGCACAGCTCTGGGTTCTCGGCAGATCGCCCCCGCACCCAAGCCTCGGGCCCCCTGCCTCAACCAGGCCTCCTGCCGCCCCGGGAGGCCTCCTACGTGTGCCTGTGCCCGGGGCTTCTCGGGGCCGCACTGGGAGACGGGGCTAACAGAGCAGTCAGCAGGGGACCTGGACGCACTGGCCTTTGATGGACGGACCGACATCGAGTACCTCCATGCTGTGACGGGAGCGAGACGGCGCTGCAGAGCGACCACTTGGAGCTGAGCCCGGCCCCGGGGCCATGCAGGGAGCCCTCGCGCTGGCCACTGTGGGCGCCGCCTGCAGCTGACCTGCGACCTGGGCTCCCAGCCTGTCAACACCAACCGCAGGCTGCAGGCCAGGGCGCCTGGGGAACGGAAGGCAGGCTCCCGGCTCCTCCCGCTGGGCTTCCCTGCTTGTCGGCAGACCCCCCCCCCCCCCACACACACACACACACACCGAGCTCCACCCGACCAGTCTGTGTCCCCAGAGCGAGGAGCTGCTGCCCGGTGGAGGGGGCCTTCCCAGGCCTCCCCCTGAGCTGGTCCTCGTCCCGCTGGGAGGGGCCCGCCTCACCAGGACTGGCCTGGAGCCTGGCGGCCCCTCCTGGGCCAACACTGTGACTTAGAGATGACGTTCCTGCTGGGGCCACTGGCATCCCTGCTCTGGCTGTGTCCGCCAGCCCCAGGATTGTCCGGGGCCCTACCCTCAGCTGGCCCTGCCCACCCACCCAGCCACCTGGGACGTGGCTGTGTCCCTTCCCGACACCCTGGGAGGGAGTGGGCCAGTGTGGTGCGGTTGGAGTCCATTGCCTGCTTGCCTGGGCAGCCAGCCTCCAGGCCTGACCACCAACCAGAATTTTCAGTGCATTGATTTTACTTGACGTCTGGGGGGTGGGCTCATCGTGTCCAAGAGCATCTGAGGACACCACATGGCAAACCCTCTCCAGTCCTGGTGGCAGGGGTGGGCGTCCTTGTTCGAGAATGACCCGGGGCGGTGGGTGCTGGACCGAGGCCCAGGAGAGGGTGCAGGGACGGCAGAGATGGCTGCGAAGCCAGAAACGCCTTAAACTGCAACATCGTGTCTCATCCCAACCAGCCCATCTTCTCCTGCACCTCGTATAGTTGGGTAGCAGCTCCAACTCCCGCAGCCAAGATGGGTTGTCGAGACCACTGGCTGAAGGGAGCCCCCATATGTCCCATTACTAACACCTCCAGTCTGTGTCTGTCAATCACCGTGAAATAAAAAGTCTGAACACGTTAAACAAACAAACACAAAAACAACATAGCTCTGGGGAGACAACAAAGCTAAAAGGAAGAAAGAAGCATCCTATAGCAATTAAGTAGTGAAGGGGAAAAGAGGACAAAGCCAAATACTAGGTCACTGGAAGATAAAAGAAAACCACAAAATCCTAGGACTCACAACCCCTTATCCACCACCAAAATAAATAAAAACAAAATTCCCCCTAATATTGCCTTGACTCTGCTAGATTGACAGAAAGGGGCATGATTAAATTGAGTTAGATTATTAAATTAGGAATCTTGGAAACATTAGGGGAAGCTGTTTACGAGGTATTTGAGAACCTTTTTTATAACTAAACAATTCATTCAAGTAAAATATTTTTAAAATAAGTTCCAATACCTCTTCAATCATATTGTTCCATCTTAAATTTCCAAAAATAGGTTCAAATGCCAAATCCCTACATCCTTCTAATTGTTTAATCAGGGCTTTATAAGCATTCTCAATCTTCTTTTCATTCTGTAAAAGGAAGACAAATCACATAAATTGTTAAAAATATCTAATTACTTTCTAATACAGAAAAATCAGATATTGAAGACATAATTATTATATTTCTAAGCAAAAAAAAAAGTTTTACACTAATTATTGATCATCAACACTGCTTTTAAACCCTTCCAGCCAGCATTATTTTGTCATTTTCAAATGAATTTTTGTCTGGGAATTTAGTGCATTTAATTTTTTAAACAATTTTATGAAAGTGTATTTATCATAACATAAAGCTCACTCACTTTAAGGGTACAATTCTATGGTTTTAGGTAAATGTAGAGAGTGTCTGGGAGAGCACCTGAGCAAAGATCATCAGCTGAGTCCAGCGGCTCGGCTCGGCAAAGCCATGTCCTGGACACATACCTTGCCAAAAGGCAGGAATGTTGTCAGTCCTGACCTATATAGCTCAGGTGCCAGAGGGTGGGTGCCATTATCTAAGTTCAGCCAGGCACCAGGGGCGGATGCAATTATCCGGGCTCAGTGAGGCCTGACAATTATGAGAAGCCACAAGAATGAAGAATTACAGCTTGATCTTCGGTAAGCATAATTTCACATAATTTCCTTTGTCTGCAACTCTAGTAAAACTTCCTGATATCATGCTGTATATAATAAATGCGCTGCACTAGCTCTGCATCACTGTCTCTCCATCCAAGAACAGTGTCCCACCTGGTCCCAGCTTTAACTACTGTCTCTGTGTCTGTTTCTCTTTCTCAGTCCCCAGTCACTCCTACTCAGGACTAGTTCACTCTCTAGCCGTGGTGGATGCAGCTGGAGAACCGCCATAGGTAAATGTACAGAGTTGCGCAACCATAACCATAATCGAATTTTACAACATTTCCAAAATCTCAAAAAGAAACACTGTGTCCATTCTATTTTATTATGAAAAATTTCAAACATACACATAAGTAGAGAATAGCATAACCTCCTCCCAAGTACTATCATTCAGCAAAGGCCCTTAGCAACATACATTGCACTTTTATTTGCATATCACACAGTCTTCAAATTGATAAATAATCACTTTATGGTGATTGTATAGTGGTTGGCAAACTTCGGCTCGGCAAACTGCGGCTCGTGAGTCACGTGCGGCTCTTTGGCCCCTTGAGCGTGGCTCTTCCACAAAATACCAGCTCTTCCACAAAATACCGACTTCTGCGCATGGGCCACAAAGTTTCAATCACACTGTATGTGCGCGCCCGCACGTGGTATTTGTGGAAGAGCCACACTCAAGGGGCCAAAGAGCCGCAGTTTGCCGACCATGGGTATAGTAAATTAGAAAATAAATTATTTTATCAAAAATAAAATCCTCCATTAAGCCCTGGTCTGTGTGGCTCAGTTGGTTGAGCATAGTCTCATGCACCAAAAAGTCACTGGTTTGATTCCTGGTCAGGGCACATGCCTGGGATTGTGGGCTCGATCCCCAGTAGGGGGTGTGCAGGGGGTAGCCAATTGATGTTTCTCTGTCACATTGGTGTTTCTCTCTCTCTACCTCACCCTTCCACTCCTTCTAAAATTTATAAAAAAATATTTTTAAAATTCCTCTTAAAGAGAGATGGGGAAGAATATTCATAGGGCACTCTTCAAACTCAGATTCAAATTGCTCTAACAGAATAAAATGAGATAAATTGATTCTAGGTCCTCCTCCCAATATAAAAATGAATCCCAGGACTGTTCAGCTAACAGTAAACAACCAGAGTTTGATGACTGGAGTTCTAACTAAAGCAAAATAAACGATCTTATCAGGTTTTATGATAACCAGCTGGAGGTCTCCAAAACCATGAGGGAGTGTGTGACACTATCCTCAAAGAGTAAAAATGTTAGCTGACTCAAATATCATATAGAATTATCTTCATTTTAAAAATTCACTCTACATGGTGAAAATTAAACAAAAATTATATTTCTTTATAAAATCAGTATGTATTTTTGACCCAAGAGTTCAATATAGTAATTGTCAAATACACCAATACAACAAAATAATAAGATCATGGAATCAAAATCCTAAGTGCTTATTAATCTTGTTAATGATTTAATGTTAAGAAATAAACTTATTTCAATTATTTTCCTTCGTCATCAACCTTCTCCATGGTTTTCTCATTAAAAGCTGCTGTTTTTAATATCATTTTATCAGTATGTCTCAGCAACAGAGGCATATATTTTACCTCCTGTTTAATGCATTTCTGACCTTCATACCACACAGTAATTAAACAAATAAAGGCTAGAGTCAGACTGCTTCTTTTCAAATCCATACTGCGTTATTAATTTGGTATTGATGATGAGCAGATTGCTTATTCAGGTATCTACTTCCTTATCTGCAAAATAGATGATACTAACACCTACCTTGCAGGGTTGTTGTGAGGGTTAAATAAAATGACTCATGGGATGAACCAAGCACTATTGTTATGACAGGAAATGCTCAATAAGTTACTGTACTTGCGTCATTATTATTATTAATGCTCAATACCTCTCTGTTAAATCTATGATAATTTCCATAGAAGAGGTAAAAAAAGAACTGAGTCAAATAATTTAGAAAATTATTTAAAATAGAAATTTTGATATAAATTACCTGCTTGAAAAACGTTTGTTGTCTGTGCCTGCTTAGCATAAAGTACGCATAAAGTCGAAGAACGTCAGATGCTTGTCCTGAGGAAAGCACAGCATTGACCTTCATTGACCAAGACTGAATGATTAAAAAGTTGAAAAGATGTGTTTGTAGATCGTTCAAGCCTTCATCTGCAACTATCAGGAAATATGGGTAACTCTCTTCCAAAAAATTTTTCCATTCTTGTGATAAGCATCCAGAAAATTGTGTTCGAACATCAATGGTGTTATTATGCTGAAGATGAAGAATTAAAGCAGTTCTCAAAGAAAGAATTTCAGGGAAGTTGAAATATGCATACTCAGCATCCTGTGTGGGAGGGGTAAAGTACATTATTTTGAAATTATCATTTAGTAGTTTACCGGTTTAGTTAACACATATCACTAAAATTATTAAAGGAATAGGTTCCAACACACTTCTGCTCTGTTTTAGAGACCTTTAAACCTTGACTGTCATCTCCCAAATACATGCCATAAACCACAGTTTGGATGTAAATATGTGTACCCCTTTTAAGCAGGCACACAATACTTGGGATTTATCACACTTTCCCTTCCCATTCTAATTCTTTTCCCTCCAATCGCATTTCAAAATGAAAAAAGAAAAAAAAAGGGCATAAAATATTTCAAAGCAAATGGTGGATATAAATTATCCAGGAAAAGGAAGCTGTGGTGGATCATTTTATTTGAGAAGACAGTCCCCAGGTCGTTGAAACCCTCCTGAAACTGCATAGGTTTTTCTCAACAGACCAAAATTAGTGCAATAAACTGATTCTAAGTGTTAGGCTAGAAACCTGGATCTTTATTCAAAACACTGCATGCAAGCAGTCAGCAATATTAAAAAAAATTTAACAATAGTGTGGATTGCAAAATGTTATTGAACAGACATACACCAAACTCCTTCAGGGATAGGATGAGGAAGGGGTGGTAGTGGTTATACATATCTGTATTTGAATTGTTAAAATTTTATGATTAATTGTATTAATAATAAAAAAAAAAGCAGACCAAATATATTCCCTTGGAGGTAGGTACTATAGAGCAAATAATAAAAAAAAGCAGTGTTAGTGAGTTTTGACATTCTTTTGGGATCAAATACATTGACTGCTGAGTTTTGAAGACAGAAGTTAGAAGTCTAGAATCCAGAGATCCATTAGACCACTGTTTAGGGCGTTTCTCATCCTCTTTCATAATTCTGCATGTTCTTACAACAAAGTTCCATTATTGTGAATAATAAACAATTTTTTGTAACTTCTGAATACTGTGATTATGGGTAATTGTTTTCTGTTCTTCCTTCTAACTTTTCTATATATTTATAGATATATTTCAACTTGTAATAGGAAAACACTTTTATAATAGAAATTTTAGTTTTAGTTCTCAAATCATAGAAAAGGATTCAACTGTCACATGGTACCTTGAAGAAAACTATGGCAAATTGTCCTCCTTTACTAATAATATCCACAAGGTAGCGTTCAACCAAATAGAAGAAATGGAGCTCCTGTCCCTGCTTTAATGATTCCTCACATATGAACATGACAAGCAATGAATCTCCATCAATGAGAAAAAATTCAGATTCAACAAAATCATTGAATATACTGGAATAGCTAAAATAAAAAGAGTTAAAACAAAAATTAGATATAAATTAAATAAGGTCCAAAAAAAAAAGGCAGCAGCCTGTTATTAGCTCAATATCACTATCATCAATAGCTGAATTTACTGAGTAACCATTCACGTCAGGCTCAATGCTAAAACATTTCAAATATACCCATATTCATGACTATCTTTCAAAAAAAAGAAGGCAGGATCAGTCCATTCTATAGAGAAGGGAACTTAGGCACAAAATGATAGGGAAGATTATCTAAAGCCATACGGCAAAATCTGGATTGGACTCAGGAATTTAACACCCATATTTTGAATATGGACCTGTATCATATTTTCTTCCCGTTTAATCAATTTCATTCCTTTATAAAACAATGGGTTCACTGACAGCTGTAGACAAAGAATGCAAGAAAAAAAATGTTCCCATTCACCATCAACCAGCTCTAAAAGTTGTGTTAAATAATCATATATACAACTATATACATATTTAATGCACTATACTATATACTAAGATAGATGATGAGATAGATAAATAGAGATCACTTTAAGGTCAAATAGATAAATAGAAATAGGACATAGAATTTTATATCTCTTTTATTACCACAATATTACTCACTCAGCTTTTGGCATTTCACTCAAAATTAACTCTGAAATTTCCTCTAAAAACATCCTATATTTTTCTAAACCTAAAAAAAAAAGAAAAAGAAAATGGGTTATTTACAGTCTTTTTATTTCAAAGAAAACAGAAATGAAACTTTTAAAATCTAATAAAACTGTACAATATACAGTTTTAGAAATTATTTCAGAAATTATGAATATTTTAAAATGAAAATTACCCATCCTTGCTGCTACCTGCACCTCCAACCTGAACTGGAAAATATTAAATATAGCAAAAATCCTTTACTTGGGTACCTCTAAGTGGCAGTTATTAATGAAAATGGCAGACCTACAAAAAAGAGAAGAAAAGTTAGAAATGTATTTATTCCATTAACAAATCATATTGGATGACTACTGTGTGCTAAACAAAACATAGGACACTGGAAATACAAGAACGGACCAAAGTCAACATGCTGTCAGTTCTCATGAAGCTTAAAATCTCTCAGGAAAGACAAATATTAATCAGAGAATCATATAAAGAGTGGGAAATTAAAAGTGTGACAAAATCAAAGAGGTTGGAGGAAGCTACCCCAAAGAAGTAATGCTTAGTCTGACTTCTGGAGATCAAAAAAGATGCAAGGACTGTAGCATTCCAGGCAAAGAGAGTACCTGAATACCATGTGCAAAAGCCCCGTGGCATGAAAAAGTGTGGATGGAACTAGATACTGAAAAGAAGCCAGCCAGAATGGAGTGGAGAAAGTGAGGGAAGAGCTAGCAGTGCTAGGGAGGACTACAGAAATGTAAGGACACTCAAAGCCTTTGAGGGCATGTTTCTGATCCTAAAATGCACTGATAGATTATAAGCAGATAGTATTATAACTGGTTTTGCCTATTGAAAGATTACACTGGCTATAGAGACTAGACAGGATGAAAGCAAGAATCCAGTTAGTAGAGTAGAGAGAAAACCATTGTTAGAAAAATCATGACAGTAGTTTGATCTAATAGAGCTTGATGGTTGTTTGAAGCACATACTGATAGTAAATATTTAGCAGGTGAGTTTGACAAGATCTGATAAGGAATCAGGTATGAACAGAGAAGAGGGGATAGTGAACGTTGGCAAGAATAACTCCCTAGGATTCTACCTAATGCAACAGGATGAATAAGTAGGCCATTCCCTAGGCAATAAACCCTGGAAATAGGTCACATTTCAGGGAAATATCATTTGTGGTCAATGAGAGTTTGACTTGCTTTTGAGCCTTACCACAGAAATGTCATGTAAGAAAATATACAGTACAAGAACTCAAATACAAGGTCTGGGCTAGACCTGAGTATGTGAGTAATTTGAGTACTACGATAAGTAAAGTCAGTGTTGAACATAAAGATACAGCATCATTCACGAAAAGAAAATGACCGAAAATCCAGTTTTGCAGACCACTAATATTTAATAAATGTCGAGAGAGGAGGAAACATCTGCAAAGGTAACTAAGAAAAACACTATAACAATGGCAGAAGAAAATGCACTTGAGCATTTTGTCACAGTAAACAATATTGAGACATTTCTCAAATATGTATATAGTGTGTTAGGGCCGTGAAACTCCGATGACAGCTGATAGGTAGGTAGGTAGGTAGGTAGGTAGATAGATAGATAGATAGATAGATAGATAGATAGATAGATAGATAGATAGATATTATATGACATTAAGGAATATATAATGGTGAGATACACATTGATATTAAATATTAAAATAATTCAGTGAAGCATGTGGCTGTATAAATGAGAACATTTGAAAAAAGAAGAAATTACTATGGGCTGGAATATTTAGGAGACAACAGAGAAAGGGGCAGAAGCATATTTTCTCACTCTTCCAGTTATTCCATCTTTTTTCAAAGACATCTAGAGCATCTACTCATCACCAAGCATGGTACTTGCTGCAATATATCGAAATATGCATAAAATATGGTCCCCTTCCATTACCATCTGGTAAGGGTTTAAATAGAATTAAATCAAACAGTATAATGTAATGTGTGATCAAGCAGAAATGGCCTAAGAAGCCATGAGAGAACTGAAAAGGAGTTCTTTAATCAACTAGAGCGATCAGGGTTCTGTGTTCTGAGGTTTCAAGCACACATTGAAAAGATGATGAAAAATTTTAGCATGTTGGAGAAGGTAAGAGATATAGAAGATCACATTCCATGTAGCAAAGTAGCACTGGTTTAATGTACAGAGATGTGAAACATGACAAGTTTGAGTTTCCACAAGTCACTCTACATGGCATAACGCAGGGTAACCTGATTGTAGATGAAAATCAGGTATGGACCAGATGATAAGATCTTTTGCCCAAGGAAGAAGTTTAGGCATTTCCCCCAAACTCTCTGCCATCCATTTCATGCAATCCTCAACCTCACTAATTGCACATTTGCCATACTGTCTTTCTTCAGTTCTGCAAGTGATGTGCTCAAACGGAAAAGAAAAGTCAGTGAGAACCAAGTAGACAAGAGAAACTTAACCCCAAATATCTTACAAAAGGGAAACTTCAGAAAAGATAGCGTCAGATTCTACAAGATGAAATAAGTCCCAGATGTTCAGTGTCCTTAATGTCTCAGGAATTTTTTATGGTACTCTTAGGACAAAATAAATATCTAATAGTTCATTTATTAAGTAGTTAGCTCCAAACGAATTAGTAAGTCCTAACAACCTCCTTTGAAAATATATAATACACATAAATTGAGAGAAATAATAGTTTTTACAATTAAATAACAATTACTAATGAAACGTGTGTGCCTGTCGGACACTGTACAACTTTTCAACAATGGCCATATGGTAGAATAAAACACTCCTTAATTTAACAATTAAGGCCTCCTGCCTACTCTCTTCTCACATATCCTACAGAAAACTTCCTCTATTAAATTTTACCCCAAATTTATACCTGCCTTAACATTTACATAGAATTTACAATCATATGCCCAGCTCACTTTTATTTAAGGAAGTGGCATGATAAGAAAAATAAAGCCAGCTACCTCCATAATAACCTCTGAATGAATATGCATTAAAAAATTAGAATTATGCTCAGCTGGCATGGCTCTATGGTTGAGCATCGACCTATGAACCAGGAGGTCATGGTTCAATTCTGTGGTCAGGGCTCACGCCAGGGCTGCAGGCTCGATACCCATTGTGGGGTATGCATGAGGCAACCAATCAATGATTCTCTCTCATAATTTTTTAAAAAATATATGTTTATTTCAGAGAGGAAGGGAGAGGGAGAAAGAGATAGAAACATCAATGATGAGAGGGATTCATTGATTGGCTGTCTTCTGCACTTCCCACATTGGGGATGAAGCCAACAACCAGGGCATGTGCCCTGACCACAGAATCTAACCATGACCTGCTGGTTCACAGGTCAATGCTCAACCACTGAGCCACACGGCCAGCAGGAAAAAAAAATTTTTTTCCCCTAGGGAGAAACTTTTCATGGCTCCTATTTGTAAGAAGTGCCTCGAGGGGGGATGGGCGTGAGTGTCCCATGAGTACTCATTAATTGCACTCTTTTGTTGCCTTCACTTGTCTATGTCTGTTATGTTGTTTGTCATTAAAAAGAAAAAAAAAAGATTTAATAAGGAGAGAAATCCAAATCTCTCCAACACCATGGAATATATTCTTTGGTTACTAATCAGAAGTTTCTAAAAGACAAATAATCTAAGAGAATCCTAAAATAAACTCTGGTCATTGAGCAGATGCTTTTCTTATTATTTGTCCTACCTGAAACCTGACAAGATATTTCAAAGAATTTATTAACTCTATGATCAGAAATTTGGTAAGCTTAGAAGTCAAGTAAAATGTTTTAAGCCTTAGTAGTTTTCAAGGTCTTTCTGATATTAACCAGAAATGTAAACACAGGCCACCACTGCCCAAGACTAAATGAACCAAAGGGAAAGAAGCACAAGTGTCTGGAAAGCCCTCCCCTCAGTCTCCTTAAAAAAATGTTTCTCAAGGACGAATGCAAATCTTGCCACCTGAATGAATATATTTAACTTGTTACAACTATAGTAAGTTAATGGATTTTGCCTTATTTTATTTGTCTCATGGCTAAAAAATGCTTAATTAAAACTACCAGGGCTCCAGTTGTCTGTATATATATCTGTGTGTTGTCTACTTCCAGAGAATGAATAAACCTATATAAAGAGCCAGGGTCATAACAAGCAAAATGACCGAAGGCTGGGCGCACGGCAGGCGAGCGGGCTGAACTGCTGACCTCTTGGAGAGAGAGAGAGGTGGGGCCGATCAGCAGTGGCAGTGGCTGCTAGCTAGGCCTGGAGAGAGAAGCAAGGCCTTGCCAGCAGTCAAGCCTCTCTCTCTCTCCCAGAGGTCAGCAGTTCAGCCCACTTGCCAGCAGCCTGGGATGGCTGCTGATCAGCCCCACCTATATGATCAGGCCCGGAGATGTTGACTGGCATAGAAACCAACCAATCAGACCCAAATCTGGGTGAATTTCAAGGAGCCAGTGGCTGCCTAGAAGGCAGAGCTTTTGACGCTGATTGGCATAGAAACCGACCAATTAGAACCTACTATGGGTGAACTGTGAAGGGAGAACCTAAGGTGGGGGCTGAAGAAGGGTTTTAAGGGCAACAGCTGTTTGGTGTAAGGTGTAAGAAAGTGATTCAATTTTTTAATGACCGGTTTGGCAGTGTAGTGCATATGGCTGGCTATCAGTCCAGATATAAGGCTATGTATTTTTGTCTGCCAAGAGCATCTCCTCCTGCTGAAAAAGGCTTCCCCCCATTTAAGCAATCCTACCCTAGATAATCTATCTATACTAATAAAAGGGTAATATGCTAATTAGACCAGGTTGACTGGCCATCTTCCAGATGTCCGACTTCCTTCTGGACAAA
This sequence comes from Myotis daubentonii, assembly GCF_963259705.1. Lineage (NCBI taxonomy): Eukaryota > Metazoa > Chordata > Mammalia > Chiroptera > Vespertilionidae > Myotis > Myotis daubentonii. The sequence continues at coordinate 43,688,295 of NC_081844.1, read as the reverse complement.
GCCACGGTGGTGGGGGCTGAGGCAGAGGCAGTTAGGGGTGATCAGGCCATCAGGGGAGGGCAGTTAGGGGCGATTAGGCAGGCAGAGGGGTTAGGGGCAATCAGGCAGGCAGGCAGGTGAGTGGTTAGGATCTAGTCATCCCAGATTGTGAGAGGGATGTTTGACTGCCAGTTTAGGCCTGATCCATGTGGGCCTAAACCACAGGAATCGGGCCTAAACCAGTAGTTGGATATCCCCTGAGGGGTCCCAGATTGGAGAGGGTGCAGACCGGGCTGAAGAACCCCCCTCCGTCATGAATTTTGTGCACTGGGCCTCTAGTTGGTTTATAAAGAGCTCTACTTAATAGGCTTAAATAACTTAAGCTCTTATATAAATAAGAAATAGAAACTGTCCTAGTTATTTCAAAAATTTTCCTCAAAATTAAGCTGGCTAAAATTGAATTTCCTTTAATAAGGGTTATTTTTGAAAATTAGGCTTTTTAATAACAATGGTGTGTTTATGTAAAGCTAAAACTTTATTTCTCTGCTAAACACACCACCCACTCACACACACACACACACACACACACACACACACACACAAAACACATTCCTGTACTATGGATATGTTCTTTAAAAAGATTATAAAGAAAACAAAGATTTTATGTTTTATATAAATAATGTTCTATATTTTTTATAATCAGGTCTTTTATTGTTTAACTAAACCAAGTATTCTTAATATTAAAAGAGCTAAATTTTGCTCACAACTATGCAACCTTCTGTATTTGTCTTTGAAATGTTTTATTGTAACTTTGAATAATGAATAATTAAGTATTATTTCATTATGTGTTGTTCCACAATGACGTGATTTTATTTGACCAAATGCTTTAAAACTTTTGATGTTTTTGACAACTTCCCAAGATCAAATGTTCTAAATAATGACTTTGGGATGTTCCAGAGGCTCCTGAAACATTTTAAAGAAAACTTATCTCCCCTCATAAAAAGGGGAAAATAAGCTAATTAGGTTTATTTGGTATGTTAAACACACAGGAAGCATAGTCAAATAACTAATGCCAATTAACTTAGAGTATTTCTGTCTCTGGAAGTTATAAATTTTATCATGCCTTTGAAATGTAAACACCAAGAAACTGAGCAAATCATTGCTCACAGAGACAGAAGGGGGAAAAAACCCAAACAAACTGCTACATAACCTCCCTTACCAAAACTGGTTTGTAAAAGAGCTATGTTTTTACAAACCTACTAAAAACAATAATGATAAAATGAAGTGACTGTATATAAAATGTACGATGTATGTTTTTAATAGAAGAAAATAGGAAGCATGAAGATTCTCTTTTGTTGAGAGAAAAAAAATGATCTTTTGAGATAAGGAAGTTATAAAGATATTTGAAGGGTTATTTTAGCTATTTGGGGATTTTTTTGTCTGTTGGTTTTTGTTGGGGTTGTGTGTGTGAAGAAAGAAAAAGGGAAGAAATTTTGTTCTAAAGTAAAATGTTTGTTTCAAAATAAGAGAAAAAAATGATAGGTCAAAAAGTGAAAGGTATTATGTATGTTCCAGAAGGTTGATGGAAGTTGTAGAAGGTTCATGGAGACAGGAACTTAAACAAATAATTAATATATGGTTAAACTAAGTTTTGAATGGATAACTAAGTCAATTGTATCATTTATTTTTGTATGAATATGAACTCTCACCAGATTTTTAATTGTAGCCATGTTTTAGTCTTTTATCATTTATAGAAAATTATTATTTTATTCTGATACTCTGGGGGGAAAGTATTCCTACAAATGTGTCTCATCTTCAAAGATTCATTAAAAAAAAAAAAAAAAAAAAACTTGACAAACTGTAAAATGCAGGTTTCTAATAACTTTAAAAACATTAGCACTGAAATAGATAAAATTTATACAACTCTAAGGAAAAACTGGATGCATAAAACTGCTAACAAAAAGATAAAGATCAATAAGAATTAATAATGGGACTAAATGAACTGATAAGAATTATAATAATTTTATTATTTTATATGCAATATCACTGTTTTTTTTATCTTTGTCTTATCTATCCTAAGATACCTCTGGCCTACAGCAATTTGATAAATTAGACATTTGTAAATAGAATAAAAACATTTATTTAAAAAATATATTTTCCTTCCCACCTGATCCCTCTAAAATTTCAGGTAATCTTAATGTGTGCACAAATTTAGAGATGTTAACTCTTGGATTCATGGTTCCCAATTTATTATTATTTTTTTAATCCTGACCTGAGGATATTTTTTCATTAATTTTTAGAGAGAGTGGAAGGGAGGGAGAGAGTCACAGAGTGAGAGAGAAACATTGATGTGAGAGAGACACATCAATTGGTTGCCTTCTGCACACCAGGACCGGGGCTGGAGATTGAGCCTGCAACCCAGGTACATACTCTTGACCAGAATAGAACCTGGGACCCTTAAGTCCTCAGGCCGAGACTCTATCCACTGAGCAAAACCAGCTAGGGCATGTTTCCCAATTTAAAGAAATTGCTTATACCTAATTTGAGGGCTCAGCCAATATAGGATTTGGAATTTTAAAATTACTTGGAAATGAAGCAGATGACAGCTGTTGTGAACAACTAACTTAAGATTCCAGACTAGACCTGTATCACTTATATCTTCATATTTCCCTTATTTCCTTACTTTAACTCCTTCATATCTGATAAAAAATATGAGGGCAAGCCCACACTTTAAGAATTATTGTTTTCTTTTTTTCCCTTTAATTTTTGACTGGGAAAGCAACTCAACATTGGACATCATCTTTTTGCTGTTGTTGTTAATCTTCACCTGAGGATATTTTTTCCATTGCTTTTGGAAGGAAGGGAGGGGAGGAGAGAGAAAGAGAGAGAAACATCAATGTGAGAGAGATACATTGACTAGTTGCCTTCTGAACACGCCCCGACCAGTTGTGGGGAGTGACCCCACAACCCAGGTACGTGCCCTTGACCAGGAATTATAGAAATGTTTGCTGTTATAAAACTTTGTTTGCATAGTTTGATGGTATAGGCACACTTAGATAAGGGTTGCTTAGTGTTCTGAAATGACTACTCAGTCCTATGAGACTTCAGATGAGAAACTTCAAGGAACTACAGAAAATGTTTGCCCTTAAAGAAAAATGATGGAAAAGCCTTCCCTTTTTTCTGGTGCTCTAATTGCTCAAATGTGGCCTAAGGTTCCAAAGAAAAAGAAAACCACTTCTCTGCTACATGGGACCTGCCATACCAGGAATGAGCCTTCCTGGTGATGAGGAACCAACAATGACATGACATACTCAAAATGAGCCACCTGATAACAAAGAACCAATGATGCTTTAAATAACTGATCAGTGCTATTTTCTGATGGATCAGTGATACTTGGAAGGAAATATCTTAATCAAAGGCAGAGTGGCGAATGTAAAAGAATAATAAATGGAGCTGGAGCTGCCATGCCAGAAGAACTGCTTTGCACATCTTATACCTCAAACAGTTGGACTGTTAAAACAGGGCAAAAAAAAAAAAAAAAAAAAAGCTTTAGACTAGGCCTAAAGCAACACTGCATCCCAAAGAACTTTTTGCAAAGATAACAAGAAAGCAGATATTATGACTACCAGACTAAAATTTTTAAAGACTGTTTGGAATTAGAGCCACTATGTTATGTCATCAGCACCAATAGAAATGCCACTCTTCTATTGACGTAATGGTTCCTCTTTCCTTTCTCATAAATACCTTTGCCTTTGTTTCCTAATCAGAACATAATTGGGGTTCTGTCTATATGAATTCTTCCCAAGTAGCTCTTCTTATTGATCTCAAATGAATGCTTATTTCCTCGCACTTTGGAACAATATCTTTAGGTTAACAATATCTATTTTAAATGGTTGTCTTAATGATCTAGTACTATATCTCCCAGTCTACTATATTTTGTAGACTGTTTCTACAATGATTAATGTGTACATAATCATAATTCTGTGACTACTATTTACTGGTTTTCCATATTTGATTCAATATAGAAACAAATCACAAGAAGTTAGGAAAGGGATGAATAGTAGAAAAAGAAGTATACTAAATTCCTCATTTTTATTGCAAAATATCTGTAGATAACATCTAATGTTAATATATCAAAAAATAAGGATGTCTGATATCAAGAAGCTAACTTGCCTTTCCTGTAAGTATCACACCATTGAGTTACCAACCAATATATGTAGGAAGTTACATTTTCAGTAGCTGGAGGTAACCCAGAAAATACAGAGATGGAATGATGGAATATCATAATTTTACAACTCGTAATGAATTAATAGATCTTAGTATTTTCAGGTGATAGCAGGAAAATATAGAGGCAAATATCTGCTTCCATATAGGACAACTGCACCATTACTGAATACTCTAGAAAATACATACATACATACATGCATAAACAAACCTGAATTTGACCAAAGCTCTAGTAGCAACCACAAAACATTTATAAGACAGAGCATGTTAAATGATATCTAGAAGACTCTCTATAAGACTGGGTGAGGGAGGAATCCACTTATTAACAAATAAATTATAAGAGGATGAAAGAGATTAAAACAAACTTAGAGACTTATCCAATGACAGCAGTGTCAGCACCTTATCTGAATTCTGATTTGAAGAATCTTAAAAAGAGAGAAGGCAAGAGGGGAAAAAAGGAGTGAAATTGTGCATATGTATTGGGGGTGGGGGAGATGGCCCAATCTGGACAAGAAGGCGTGGGAAATGGTGGAGCCATCTGATTGAAGGGGTCAAGTTCTTGAAACACTGGAGAAGAGCTGACCAGCAATGGGCCAAGTTTTAAGATGGGCTCCATGACTCCAGCTACCCCAATCTATAAGCCCTCTCCTGAGTGTGGGCAGGACCTGTGAATTTAATGGCTAGCCTCTCCCATGATTAGTTTACATTATGTAAGACTCTTCTCAGAGCAGACAGGGGAGAGGTTCTCCTGCTGGCTTGGAAGAGATAAACCACCCTGTTGTGAGGGGGCCATATGGCTAGGACCTGAGGGTGGAATCTAAAGGTTGAGAGTAATCCCCAGCCAACAGCTTTCAAGAAAACAGGGAACCCCAATCCCACAGGTGTAAGGACTTGGATTCTTCCAACAACCTGAATGAGCACCCAGAGCCTTGATGAGATGACAGCCCCAGAAGACATCTCCATTTCAACCTGGTGAGATGCTGGGTAAAAGATTCAGTTAAGCCCAGCTGTGTGGCTCAGTGGTTGAGCATTGGCCTATGAACCAGGAAGTCACCATTCGATTCCTGGTTAGGGCACATGCCCTGATTGGGGCTCAATCCCCAGTGTGGGGTGTGCAGGAGGCAGCCCATCAATGATTCTCTCTCATCATTGATGTTCCTATCCCTCCCTCTCCCTCTTCCTTCCTCTCTGCAATTATTTATACATATATTTACACTCACTCAGTTACCCCAGGCCAGGACTTCTAATCCATGGAAACTATAAAATAATAAATTTCTATTGACTTAAACCACTAAATTTGAGATCATTTCTAATGCAGCAATAGAAAATACATGCCCCTTGACCATGAATACATCCTTTTAACTTTTATATAAGAAATAGATTGTTATTATGTTAAGCCACTGAAATCTAAGGGTGCATAGGAGTCACCCGGGAGATTTTATTAAAATGTAGATTCTAATTCTGCAAGTTTGGAGTTGGGCCTTCCTGAGATTCTGCACAGAGGACGAGGCTGCTAGCTGCTGTCAACGTCTAGGGTTTTGTTTTTGTTTGGGGCTGTGCTAAGATGTGACATCACATGGTGTCCTCAATGCCTCCATCCCAGCACAGTTTCTGAGAAGAGAACCCCTTAAATGCCTGATACTCTCCCCTCTCCTTCAGACTTCAGACCTCCACGCCCATCACCCTTTCCCCTGCTTCTCTCCCACCCTTGCAGCCCCAGCCAGCAAAGCCAGTCTGCCGCCGCCTCGGGGAGCCCAGAGGCACCCACACCTCCCTGCACTCACGCCAGTGCGCGCGTGCGCGAGCCGGAGAGGTGCTCCAGGACCACCTCCCCCTTTGATGGGAGACCTAGGACTCCCGCGGGACATCTCTGCTCCAGGTCCCTTCTCAGGGACACCCCTTGAAACACACACCACCTCCAGCCCTACGTGGCCCCCACCCCACCTCCGGTACCACCCATTCCTCACCCCCGGACTCGAAAACCTGGGACCTGCTGTGTCCAAAGAGCCGCTGGTTGGCGCGTCCCCCGGAAAGGGAGTGACAGAGAGGGGACCGTAGGCAGAGCCCCAAAGAGACTCAGGGCTTTGCGCTGAGCGGAGCCGCCTAGGCCACTCCTCTAACAACTATGGAGTAAGTTTCGTTTTCCCTTCTCACCTCAGAGGCATTTAAGTTTCGTTTCTCAGCATCAGGAATGGGGAGATAGATTAGGGAGAGTGGGTTTTAGCGTCTTTCCCTTCCATCTGAGCCGTGTGAAAGATAGCAGAAGCAAAATGCATTCTTCGGAATTTATACATAAATACAGGGAAAGGAGACAGACAAAGCAGCTGGGATATCTTAAGCAAGGTAAAATCAAGCAAAGGTGGAATTTGGAAACGATGAAACATAAGACATTGGAATCTGAAACTCCACCATCAGATGTGGGGTCTTGCTGCTCCAACTTTATCCAAAAAAACAACAAAAAACACACAACAACAACAGTGCATAACCATACATGAAGCATCTATTATGAGAAGCTGATGATTACTGTTCTGTGTGAACTATATTGGGAACTTTCCTGAGCCAAGAAACACAATTAAAAAATAAACTGAAAATGCAACATGCTTAACTTTTATTTCTGTCTTAATCGATGTAATTTTCACTTAATGTCTGCCTGTTGATGGTTGCAATTTGTGTCTCAACACTAGCCTCTCTTTCTAGTGTCCTAAATTTCATGAATGCTATAAATGTACAAATAGATGAGAATTCCAGCAAGCGGGATGTGGGGACAGCAGTGAGTTTTGAGTATTTTAGCAACAGTGGGAAGCCACCGCTGCTTTGTCTGCAGAAATGGTAAGTGCAGAGGTATAGGCACTTGTTCCACAGGGAAAACAGAGAAGAGAGAGCGCAGTGAATGGCATACTTTCTGGTTCTAAATTGGTGAGCCAAGATGTTTGGTTGTTGTTGGTTTTGTTGTTGTTAATCCTCACTGGAGGATTTTTTTCCCATTGATGAGAGAGAGAGAGAGAGAGAGAGAGAGAGAGAGAGAGAGAGAGAGAGAGAGAGAGAAAGGTGAGAGAGACACATGGATTGGTTGCCTCCCGTACTCACTGGAACCTCCAACCAGTCTGAGATCAAACCTGCAACTCAGGTACATCTCCTCGCCTGGGAATGGAACCCACAGCCCTTCCGAGAGGTGGCTGATGTTCTAACCACTGAACTCACTGGCCAGGGCAGAGAGTCAAGTTTTTAAAATAAAAAGGTGGGGTTGGAGAGGGTGGCCATTTTTCACATCTATCATGCTTTCATTTATCCATTTGCAAATTTGGGCTGTTTGTTGGTGGTGACATTGAGAAAGAAAAGAAAGGAACTTAGAACTTGACACAGGGCTGGACTAAAGTTACACTACATTCATATCCATCCCTCACGAACTTCTCTAACGCACTTGCCTGTGGTAAGCTGAATAATGCCCTCTCACCCGCTCCAGCCAAGAAGTCCGTGTCCTAATTCCTGGAATCTGTGAACATGTTAGCTTTCACAGCAGAAGGTACTTTGCAGAATAAACCAAATTCAGGATTTGAGATGGAGATGAGGATGGGTTGCCCAAGTGGACTCAAAGGGTCCTTATAAGAGGGAGGTGGGAGCAAAGGGTCAGGGAAGGCAATGTGAGGACAGAAAAAGTCAGTGACAGAATGCAATGGCTTTGAAGATGGAGGCAGGGGCCACAATGTAAGGAGTCGGGGCGTCTCTAGAAGCTGGCAGCGGCAAGGAAACGGATTCTCTTGTAGAGCCTCCAGAAGGAGCCAGCTCTGTTGACACCTTGACTTCAGGCCAATGAGACTGATTTTGGACATCTGACCTTCAGAATTGTCAGAGATTAAGTTTGTGTTGTTTTAAGCCAGAGTTTGTTGTAAGTGCAGCAATAGGAAACAAATACACTATTGTGAATTAATAGAGCAAACTGATAGCAGCAGATAACAAAAGTAGCAATTTCATGATGGGTATGCTTTTATTTTTGTCATTTTATAGATGACACAAAAGAAGGCTTAGAGGGGTAACATAACTAATAAATGCTGCCAAGATTCAAAACCTGATCTAACCCAAAGGTCTATCTATGGTCTTTTCTATTACATGATCTCAGACAAATGCTTCATATTCTATAACTGAACGTCTTTCACAAATGGACAAATAGCCCTAACTGATTTGGCTCAGAGTTTAGAGCAGCCGTGGGCAAACTACGGCCCGCGGGCCGGGTTTGGCCCGTTTGAAATGAATAAAACTAAAAAAAACAAAAAAAAAACAAAAAAAAAAAACAAAGACCGTACCCTTTTATGTAATGATGTTTACTTTGAATTTATATTAGTTCACACAAACACTCCATCCATGCTTTTGTTCCGGCCCTCCGGTCCAGTTTAAGAACCCATGTGGCCCTCGAGTCAAAAAGTTTGCCCACCCCTGGTTTAGAGCATCAGCCCACTGACTGAATGGTTGAGGGTTCGATTCCAGTCAAGCTCATGTACCTCAGTTGCAGGCTCAATCCCCAAACCAATCAGGGTGCCTGCAGGAGGCAACACAACCAAGCAATGTGTCTCTCTCACATCGATGTTTCTCTCTGTCTCTGCCCCTTCCTCCCACTCTCTCTAAAAATCAATGAAAACAATATCATTGGGCGAGGATGAACAACAACAAAAACAGGACTAATAATTTTGTTTTGCTTTGTTTTTTAGTTAATAATTGAGATGTTAAGTTTTTAGTGTACATAATGCTTATATGCTGGTTTCAAGTTTTAATGAGAAGTGAAAACAATAAATATTGACTCAATCTTTTCAATTTCTGACCCCCATATATTTAACCAACACACGAAATCTCTAGTCTAGATTTTCTTTTCCATTTCAATAAACTACCCCCTGAACACATCCTGGAGTTTGTCCAAATTTTTATCATCACAAACTCTATTTCTACTTTTCAGACTCCTCCCTTTTACTTCCTGCACTTCAGCCTCTTGGGACTCCTGAATGTTTTTCTTATCAGAATGACAGCCATGAGTCAACAATTCAACCTTTCCCTAATTAACATGTTCAACTGCTTGTGCCTATAAACTGTCCTCTATCTTTCTTTCTTTTTTCTTTTTCTTTTCTTTTTTTTTTTTGCCTTTGAACACAGAGAAATGTCACAGTTTGTGTCCTATCAAACTATTTACAAATACATCTCATGCCTTTTTTTAATTTTTCCCCAAGCTTTTGGAATATTTTCCAATAATGGTTACAACCCTACAGAACTTTATATTTGCCTCAAGTTATTTCTAATAGAAGTTCTCTTTTTTAAATTCTCTCTTAATTTTATGATAACTCCATACAACATCCCCCTATGCAGAGTCTGGGAAGAATACACCAGGGGCCACCCACACCCAACATAACTGACACCCTATAATCTGGATTTGGCTCCTCCTCAAGAATCTCAGTCCGTTATTCTTCAGTATGTTGTATCTTCAACTTCACCCTGTCAATTAGAATGTATTGTTCATTCAACTGAAAGACTCAAGTCACTTCCACTTTAAAATAAGTCAATCAGAGAAAGACAAATATCACATGATCCCACTCATTTGTGGATTATAATGAACAACATAAACTGATGAACAAAATCAGATCCAGTGACAGAGAAGCATTGCTCAGATGCTCAAACCTCAGAGGGAAGGTAGGGGAAGGTGGGGGTAAGGGGTAGAAGTCAACCAAAGGACCTGTATGCAAGCATATAAGCATAACCAATGGACACAGACACCAGGGGGGTGAGGGCATGAGTGAGGGTCTGGGGGGGGAATGGGGAGATAAGGACACATATGTAATACCTTAATCAATAAAAAAACAAAACAAAACAAAGAAACCACTTACAAATATGATCCCCTGCTCTGTGTCATCCCTTCTCTTTTTCACACAGTACCCTTTAGTGGTCTATGGTAATGGTCTACACTTCTTCACCCTACTCCAAACCCTCAGGCCCCTTTAGTCCAGATCTGCTCTGAAACTGTTCCATCAAAGACCACCAATGATGATCCAGGGACTGATATTGCCAAGCAATGCTTGTTTGGCCTATGATTTACTTACTTCTTTCTCTAAAATATTTAAAACATTTTTAACCAATCTCTTTTCCAACCAGCCTCTTCTCCCTTGGTTTCTTCTTTAATTCTATTTCTCTTCCTACCTCTTCTATCTGCATTACTGGCACCATCACATAACAACTGATAAATTAGAAACCTGGGGACCATTGTTCATCTCCCTTAAATCCCAGTGAACTTGAATTCCTAACACTTATGGAAACGGGAATCTCTTCTCCCATTTTTTAAAAGCTGGAGCAAGTGTCATCATTTCCCACCTAGATTACGGAAGCAGCCTATTCCCTTCCTGACTCCAGTCTGCCCCTCTATTCCAGGGGTCTTCAAACTACAGCCCGCGGGCCACATGCAAATACAAATATTGTATTTGTTCCTGTTTTGTTTTTGTACTTCAAAATAAGATATGTGCAGTGTGCATAGGAATTTGTTCATAGTTTTTTTTTAAACTATAGTCAGGCCCTCCAATGGTCTGAGGGACAGTGAACTGGCCCCCTGTTTAAAAAGTTTGAGGGCCCCTGCTCTATTCCATTGTCCACTCTGCTGTCAGAGTTACCTTTTAGCATAAAAAACTGAGCACATCAAGTCCCTATTAAAAGACACTTCGACATTTCCTCTAATTTACCTATTAGCATTTCCTCTCTTTTTAGAACCCTCTATCTGATATGCCTCCTTACATCCCATTGGTGAGGGAATGATTCCTGCCCTATCGGTATGGAGATGGCCAAACACATGACACCTGATGCTGGCCAGATGTGTTTTATAGCAGTTTTTTAGTCCCATAACTCACAGCCCAGAGCAGGAGGAGCCCAAACACCATGAAGGACTACACAGGCTTTACCTCAGGAGCCAAGAGAACAAGGTGGAACTGTGGGAGGCAGACTTTGTAATAACTAGAAGGTGGGGTGACTCCAGGACTGAGCAGAATGACTTCAGATTTCATCACCGTTTTTAGGTGAACAATTAAAAATTCATGAATTGTTTATTTCTAGAATTCTCTTTTTAATTTTTTGGACCACAGTTGACCATGGGTAACTAAAATCACAGAAAGTGAAATTGCAGAAAAGGGGAGACTACTGTACTAGTCATTTATATAATAGCAAATTACTTAGCCAATAGGATGGAGCCAATAATTTTAATAACATTGAGTATTGGATATGAGGGCCTTAATGGGCCCCATAGTATTAAGGTTGTGATAATGCACTGTCAGAAGTCATTCACTCATTTCAGGTTCAGGAACATACCAAATTGGACTATTAAATGAGGAAGCAGTAATGATAATCATCCCTTACTGCATTAAGTCATATGTAATTAGGCCTTATAGTTAAATTCCTGAAAATTATTTGTCAAGAGTGAAGCAAGCTCATGCTATATTGTTTTGATTGTGACAGTTGTTTCAGAAGCTTACTCGACATGTAGCTTTGTAAGGAATTTCCATATGACTTATTTTTCCAAAAATCTAGATAGAATAGATATTTAAAGCCACAATTGCTGCATGCTTTCTAAAAAATATAATACCAACATCTTTCATTGTAAAAAGAGTTCATTCTCTACTAAATTTGCTTAGGTTTTAATTTATGGTCATAACCGCAATATTAAATTTACAAATCATAAGGAAACATGGTAATACATTTATATGAATACCCATGAAAAAGTAATTATGTCAGCAATAATTTACTTACCTCTTCCTCCTGCAGAAACAAATAAAACATCCAAACAAAAATCACAGATGCATCCCTGACCAGTTTGGCTCAGTGGATAGAGCGTCGGCCTGTGGACTGAAGGGTCCCAGGTTCGATTCTGGTCAAGGGCATGTACCTTGGCTGCGGGCACAGCCCCAGAAGGGGGTGTGCAGGAGGCAGCTGATAGGTGTTTCTCTCTCATCAATGTTTCTGACTCTCTCTCCCTATCCCTTCCTCTCTGTAAAAAATCAATAAAATATATTTTTTTTAAAAATCACAGATGCACAAGGGAGGGGGAGGCAGAGGTAGGTGGAGATGGGCAAAAGGAGGAAATGGGGGGTACCTGCAATAACATCAACATTAATAATATTTAATGAAATGTCATTGTGAGACAATACTTAGTGAAATAATACTTAATTATTCATCAACCAAAGTGGCAATAAAAATTTTCAAAGATGCAGGTATAAAGTTAAAATGAGCACACTGGGTCTGTGATATTTCCACCACAGGCTTTTCAACACATGTTGATTAGTCAATGAGAGGAAACGTAGGGGGCTAAAGATATGCCAGTTCTGTGAAAATTCTTTCTCAAAATAGTGCCGAGCAAATTGTTAGTCCAACAGAAGTAGACAGTGACCAGACCTCAGAATTTTGTGTGGCAGAGCAACTGTCTCCAATGGTTGACATTTTAAAAATACTTAAATCCCACTTTCGTCCAACAGCTGATTTCCTCCTTCCCCATACTCTTCCCTCATTTGTTTTCTGTAAACAGCACACCCTTCCGCATTAGACTTCCTTTTTCCTCTGATAAGCAGCTTCTGAAATTGTTATACAGCTGCCCCTACTTGTCTGGCAGTGACCACTCCACTTGAAACTTTGGCAGTCCCTCACTAAGTATCTTTATGAAGCATACAATGTAAAATACAAACTTTAAAATAAACAAAAGGCCAGTAGTTTTGAGTTAGTTCAAATAAGTCTCAAGTCATTTTTATTTTTACTTTTTTAAAATTGATTTCAGAGAGGAAGGAAGAGGGAGAGAGAGATAGAAACATCAATGATGAGAGAGAATCATTGATGGGCTGCCTCCTGCATGCCCCACATTGGGGATTGAGCCCACAACCCGGGCATGTGTCCTAACCAGGAATGGAACCTTGACCTCCTGGTTAATAGGTCGAGGTTCAACCACTGAGTCACACCAGCCGGGCTCAAAGCCATTTTTAGATATCTAATTATTGTGGTATATTGGCCTTTCTCCTCTAGTGACCAAATATTTTAAAAAAATAAACTGTCTCATTCAGTCAAGCCTTTATTTCACTTTATATTAACTCAATTTAAAACTTTAAAATCTTCTGCCATAAAAAGGATGCTTACATTTTTTATAATTCATTCATATTATAAATACAAATGGTTTCTTCTTCTTTCCATTATCATTTTATAGTGAGTTTTTCTATGCTATTATGAACATTTTATAAACATCACTTTCTATGATCACTTTAAAATTCCATGAGTTCGCTTAACCATTGGAGATTTAGGTTATTATAAGATTTTTGCTATCTACACTAATAAAGGACAAAGATGCTAATTGACCATACCTTTGCTATGCCCAAGTCATGCCCACCAGCCAATGAGAGCAACTATATGCACATTAATCCAACCAAGATGGTGGCCGGCAGCCAAGGAGCTGGAGCAAGCTGGAGGCTTGGTTGCCCCAGTGATGGAGGAAGCCAAGCTTCCCGCCTGCCCTGGTCAGCTGAGGCCTCCACAAAAGGCAACAAAGTTTCAATTAAGATAAATAAACCCCAGATACCTGCTTCCAGCCAGCCTCCACTGGGAGCCTGGGTGGCTAGGGGCCGTGGCCAGCCTGAAAACAGCCATCAGGCCCTCACCCAGGCTGGCCAGGCACCCCAGCGGGGACCCCCACCATGAAGGGGCTGGCCAGCCTGCAAACAGCCATCAGCTCCTCACCCACGCTGGCCAGGCACCCCAGCAGGACCCCCCTCCCTGAAGGGGGTGTGGCCAGCCTGAAAACAGTCCTCAGCCCCTCACCTAGGCTGGCCAGGCACCCCAGTGGGACCCTCACCCTGATCTGGGACACCCTTCAGGGCAAACCAGCTAGCCACCACCCATACACCAGGCCTCTATCCTATATAATAAAGGGGTAATATGCAAATTGACCCTAACAGCAGAGTGACTGGGAATGACTGGTCACTATGACACACACTGACGACCAGAGGGCAGACACTCAATGTAGGAGCTTCCCTCTGGTGGTCAGTGTGCTCCCACAGGGGGAGGTCTGCTCAGCCACAAGCGAAGCTGACAGCTGACAGTACAGCGGTGATGGTGGGAGCCTCTCTCGCCTCCTCAGCAGTGCTAAGGATATCCGAATGCAACTAGGCCTGCTCCCTGCTGGTAAGTGGACATCCCCCAAGGGCTGCCGGGCTGCCAGAGGGATGTCTGATTGCCAGCTTAGGCCCAAACCCCCGGGGAGCGGACCTAAGCCATCAGGTGGTCATCCCTGAGGGGTCCCAGACTTTGAGAGGGTACAGGCTGGGCTGAGGGGCCCTCCTGAGTGCACAAATTTTTGTGCACCAGGCCTCTAGTTATAAATAATGTTGGGATGAACATGATATCATATATGTCCTCAAAGAAGAGTAGGTGAGGCTAGATCAAAGGATATGAACATTTTAAAGCATGAAAATTTAAAGTGTGGAGAAGTTAAACCACTGATAAATGGATATAAAGATTTGAAAATTCACAGACAAGAGCTGACCTGGAGTGGGGGACACTTTGTTTCAGGGCTTTAAAATCAGTGATGATCATTTTTAATGGTCTGAATGAAAACATACTATGTGTGCATGTATTGCTTTAAGCCTTTAAGTTCTGGAGTGATTTGCTATCTAACAATGCATAATTGATTCACATTTTAATTTAGGATTTTGTGAGTGCAGAACATCCAAGTGTAGCTATAGAACCAGGGTGTTGGAGATGAATAGAGGTTAAGGTACATAGACATAAGTCAAATAATGAATATGAAGCAATATGCCACAGTGTGAAATAAATAAACAAATGTGTGCTATGGTCACCCAGGATAATGGCAGGACTTGGGGTAAAGAAGAGAACCAAGAGTCCAACTGGATCCAAAGTATTGATTGAAGAGGTAGGATAGGGGATGGTCAACTCGAATGTCAAGAGCTTCAAAAGAGCAGAACTTTTTATAAGAAGAAGAAATAATTATTTGGGAGCTGGACAGGGACCCAGTGAAAGACCACTGATACCATGTTTCAACCTCAGATGCTCCTGGAAATGGGCTCTATTGATAAATGTGGAAGTGCATGGTAAACTGCTTCCACCACACCTGGGCGAGGTATGATGAAGACAAGTGCAGATCAAGAGAGAGTGGCCAGAAAGAGTTTGACAGTTGTTATTCACAGTTCCCTGGGGAGGGCCACTCAGAGGAAGCACCAAGGTCCATAAAAAAGCAGAAGGAAAGCCCAGCCTGCATGGCTCAGTGGTTGAGCATTTACCTATGAAGCAGGAGGTCATGGTTTGATTCCCAATGAGGGCACCTGCCCAGGGGACATGCAGGGGGCAGCCAATCAATGATTCTCTCTCATCATTGATGCTTTTATCTCTCTCTCCCTCTTCCTCTCCCTTCCTCTCTGGAATCAATATATCTGTAATAATAAAAGCATAATATGCTAAGTAGATAGGACAGCCTAGTGACCTCCCGGGCATTATTTTGGATGTCCTTCTGGATGAAGCGCGGCAGCGGAGGCCTAAGCAGAGGCGGTTAGGGGCAATCAGGCAGGCAGGCGAGCAGTTAGGGGTGATCAGGCAGGCAGGCAGAATGGTTAGGGGCAATCAGGCAGGCAGGCGAGCAGTTAGGAGTGATCAGGCAGGCAGGCAGGTCAGCAGTTAGGAGACAGTGGTCCCAGACTGTGAGAGGGTGCAGTCCGGGCTGAGGGACCCCCTCCTTGTGTACGAATACTTAAAACAAAAAGAGTGTAATGTGTATCTTAAAATAATAACAAAACAGTGCAGCACTGGGAGGACTTTTTTTAAAGCTAAAAATATAACATCAGTTTGCCTGAAGTTACAATATAATTTAGAAGATGCCTCAATTTTTCTTTCATTCCGAAAAGAAAGGTTATAGGAATATTATAGTCTTTCCAAATTAGATAACACATAAAATGAATTGAAAGCATACTAGATTGGTGTTAAGAATCACAAAAGGAGCAAACTTTTGTAAAGATTAGAAATTGTGGATTATACTTGCAAAAGATTTTTTAAAGATATAACTCACTAGATGTAAAAATACAATTGAGACACTAGTTTGAAGTTCTATTAACTCATAAAATTTATATATTTGTGTTTCAAAACATCAAAGCTTACTACAGAAAACTACATATGATCTCTGGCTTCCAGTTAAATTAAAACATTACTGTATAATA
Source organism: Myotis daubentonii (assembly GCF_963259705.1). NCBI lineage: Eukaryota > Metazoa > Chordata > Mammalia > Chiroptera > Vespertilionidae > Myotis > Myotis daubentonii. Next base: position 43,671,877 of record NC_081844.1, on the reverse strand, counting down.
TATCATGTTGCTTTAAGTTATACTGCACTTATTATATGATGGGTCTACCAAGGAATTTTTATACAACACTAGAGGCCAGGTGCACAAAATTTGTGCAAGGGAGGAGGGTCCCTCAACGCAGCCTGTACCCTCTCACAATCCGGGACTCTTCAGGGGATGTCCAACTGCCAGTTTATGCCTGATCCCGCAGCGATCCCTGTGGGATTGGGCCTAAACTGGCAGTTGGACATGCCTCTCACAATCTGGGACTGCTGGCTCCTAACCGCTCGCCTGCCTCCTTCCCTGATCGCCCCTAACCACCTCTGTCTGTCAGCCTGATAGCCCTAACTGCTCCCCTGCCGGCCTGATCGCCCCCTAACTGCCCTCCCCTGCTGGCCTGATTGCCCCTAACTGCCCTCCCCTGCTGGCTTCATTGCCCCTAACCACTCACCTGCCTGCCTGATCGCCCCTAACCACTGGCCTACCTGCCTGATTACCCCTTACTGCTCGCCTGCCTGCCTGATCACCCCTAACCGCCTCTGCCTTGGCCCCTGCTGCCGCGGCTTCATCCAGAAGGACGTCTAGAGTGACTTCTGGAAGGTCATTCGGCTGTTCGGTCTAATTAGCATATTACACTTTTATTATTATAGATTATTTGTAAGGACATGGATTTACTACCATGTTCAGAAATCAGGCTTTGAAAAAGAATGTTGTTTAGTTAATTAAGATTAAATAAGCACATTGGAGAAATAAAGACTAGTAAAGTCATATGTTAATTATATCTCAATTTAAAAAAGAGAGGATAGTTACAGTCTAATATACATGGTAAGAAAATTTGGAATATAGGCAAGGTAAAAAATAATAACAGCAAACTATTACAGAACGCTTACCAAGTTCCAGGCACTGTTCTATGTCACTGAACTGTATTAACTTATTTAATCTCCACTCTGACCTTATGAGGAAAGTACTATTATTATCTCTGTTTTGCAGATGAGGAAGTAGATTCCAGAGGAAGTTTTAAAAACTTATCCAGGGTCACACAGCCTAGTGAATGATTGGTTTGGGATTAGAACCCAGGTAACTCCCTCCAGAGCCCATGTTTATTTGTTTGTTTGTTTGTTTTTTCATCACTTTGCTAAATTTGCCCCCCTGTTCATAGCAATACAAGTTAATGTATTGCTGATTGCAAATTATATCTTACATGATGGCATAAAATGTTTTTATCCTACTGATTTAAAGCAACAAACAAACCAACTTAGGTCATCCTATATAATAAAAGCCTAATATGCTAAATGTCCGGTTCTCCGGTCAGTCATTTAATCTATCAAGGAGTAATATGCTAATGATATGCTAAGGCTGCTCAACTGCTCACTGTGATGTGCACTGACCACCAGCGGGCAGATGCTCCGACTGGTAGGTTAGCTTGCTGCTGGGGTCTGCTGATTGGGACTGAGTGAGATATGCCAGACACACCTTGGAGCCCTCCTACAGTCCCTCCTCAGCTGACCAACCAACTGCATCCCTCCCTGGCCCAGATCGTGCACCAGTGGGGTCCCTCGGCCTGGCCTGTGCCCTCCCTCTCGCAATCCAGGACCCCTCGGGGGATGTTGGAGAGCTGGTTTCAGCCCGATCCTGCAGGCCAGGCAGAGGGACCCAACTGGTTTATGAATTCGTGCACTGGGCATCCAGTCTAGAAATAATTTCCCTTTTTCAATCCCTCTGATTATCTGTGCCCAAGTTCAATGTAAAAGAAAGTCTAGTAGTTGGGGCCTGAACCAATCATATTTTCTAGTACTGAGTTAAGTGTTTTACAGAAATTATTTCACTTAATTCACATCACAACCTAATGAATTAGTTATTACTATCTGCATTTTTCAGATGATGCTCAAAGACATTAAGTAATTTCCCAGACATCACATAGCTAAAGTAGGACAGAGCTGGGACTTACCAGGTGTACCAGTTAATAATGCAGATTTTGTAATCAAAGAAAACCTGATAATTTCAAGAGAAACATCAAAAGTGCTTTATTTGAAGTAATGTTCAGCACATTGGAGAAATAAAGACTAGGATAGTCATATGTTAATTATATCTCAATTTAAAAAAGAAAGGAGAGTCACAGTCTAATATACATAGGAAGAAAATTTGTTATGTAAGCAAGGCAAAAATAATAACAGCAAACTACTACAAAATGCTTTACATGGGCGCTAGACACTAAACGTGCACCATGCCAGCAGTGTGTATTTCTTCCAGAGTCCAGATTATGGAAGTTCTGGCTGACCCAACTTGACTCTAGACCAGTGGCCGGCAAACTCATTAGTCAACAGAGTCAAATATCAACAGTACAACGATTGAAATTTCTTTTGAGAGCCAAATTTTTTAAACTTAAACTATATAGGTAGGTACACTGTTATTAACTTAATTAGGGTACTCCTAAGCTGGCCTTTGCTAAAAACATCCTCAATCTGAGGGGTCAATCTCAGCGAACGTACCCCTACTTCTTCTAATGCCACTTCTTCAAAATAGATTAGCCCAGGGCAAAAACCGACTTCTGAGCATGGGCCACAAAGTTTCAATCGCACTGTACGTGTGAGCCCGCATGTGGTATTTTGTGGAAGAGCCACACTCAAGGGGCCAAAGAGCCGCATCTGGCTTGCGAGCCATGGTTTGCCGACCACTGCCCTAGACCAACTGTCTCACACACAGAGCTCAATGTTCTAGTGCTGCTGAGCTACAGTGAACCAGTAAGAAAGACCTAGGGTTTCTGTGGTATATTTTAAAGAAAACAAAGTTCCATTGTAACTTTCCCAGATCTCATTACCAGATATTTGAAATATTTAGCAATTTTACTTAAAAATTAGAAATTTGTATGAGATTATGAATAGTGAATCCGGTTCCTATTTAGATTCTTGTCTCAAAGTTATACTTTCAGCTATGCCAGAGCTATAGAAGTACATCTGTTTCTAACTAAAACTGAAAGCCACACTAGAAAGTGATTAGAAAGTGATGGAGGTAAATAGTGTCACATATTGGCAGAATACCTCATTTATTTACTTTGTCCGGATCACAAAAGAAGAAGGAGAAATTGTCTTACACTTCCCAAAATTTGTATTCACTGTCATACTATCATTTTATGTCTATCATCATTTGGTTTTACTTCCCTCCCAGCAACATGGATGGACATTTGAATGTGTAACAATACATCTTTGGCTTTAGTGCTATTATTGAACACTAGAGGCCCAGTGCATAAAATTTGTGCACTGGGGAGATGGGATTGTGTCCCTCAGCCCAGCCTGCACCCTCTCCAATCTGGGATCCCTTGGGGGATGTTCAACTGCTGGTTTAGGCCTGATCCCTGTGGGAGATGTCCGACTGCTGGTATCGGGCCTAAACCAGCAGTCGGACATCCCTCTCACAATCTGGGACTGCTGGTTCCCAACCGCTCGCATGCCTGCCAGCCTGATCACCCCCTAACCACTCCCCTGCCAGCCTGATTGATGCCTAACTGCTCCCCTGCAAGTCCGACCACCCCCAACTGCCCTCCCCTGCTGGCCCGGTTGTCCCCAAATGCCATCCCCTGCAGGCCTGGTCACTCCCAACTCCCCTCCCCTGCAGGCCTGGTCACCCCCAATTGCTCTCCCCTGCTGTCCCAATCGCCCCCAACTGCTCTCTCCTGCAGGACTAGTTGCCCCCAACTTCCCTCCCCTGCAGGCCTGGTCACCCCCAATTGCTCTCCCCTGCTGTCCCAATCGCCCCCAACTGCTCTCTCCTGCAGGACTAGTTGCCCCCAACTGCCCTCCCCTACAGACCTGGTTGCTCCCAACTGCCCTCCCCTGCAGGCCTGGTTGCTCCCAACTCCCTCCCCTGCAGGCCTGATCACCCACAACTGCCCTCCCCTGACAGCCATTTTGTGGCCACATGGGGGCGGCCATCTTGTGAGAGGGCATGATGGTCAATTTGCATATTACCTCTTTATTATATAGGATATTTACAATATCTACATGCAAATATGTTTGTCTATGTATATAATTTAATATTACCATTGGATTAAGGTGCTGGGAATTTATCTTATACAAAGCTTCCATAATTAAAAGTTATCTTGGCTGAAATATTTTTTTCTGCTCTCATGCCAAAGTTATTACCAGAGCTAATCCAGGGTACAAAGTGTTACCTACTTAATGCGTTCTACTTCAGTTTTCCTTATCAAAGCTAGATGCTTAAAATCTACTCCAGCTTTTGGTGTTATAGCACATAGTGTTCAGGAATGGATCTGTACTTTAGTTTTCCTACCTATAAGTGTAAAATCAACATAGCAATAAATTGTAAGCATTTTATGAGCTTTTACATATGTGTATGAATACAAAATTTGATTGCTAAAGGAATGTTTCAAATGCACATATTCAAGTAATGATGGTTATCTATAAGAAATTAACAAGGCTTAAAAACATTAAGAAATCAGAAGTCAAGGAATTAAAAGGGTAATAGGCACAAATAATTTTATAAGGGTTGAACTAGAAACATTATTATTGCTTTACAATTAAAATCAGCTATATTTTTATATACACCAAAATAGTAAATGTTTCTTTACTTCTACCCACTTTATATGAATGAAACAAATAAAAAAAATTCTAACACATAAAAAAATTAAGCTTCAATAACTTACCAAAAATATAGCGCAGGCAACTTATCCATTTGTCCTAATTTTTCAATGAGAAGGGGAAATGTTTTTATCATGTCTTCTAAACTCGAGAACAAATCAAGAGTAAAATTCTTCAGCATGCTTTTGGCTTAGAGTTAATGAAGATTACATAAATTTAATTTTTTAGTAATTTCCCCCCAAAAAACTTATATCCAGAAGTCATTCTTCTTAAGAATAAAAAAGTCATTAAAAAGTTTCATGCTGTCCCAATAAATTCAATAAAAAATAATTTAAAAGTTACATGCTAGAAAATATAAGGACAATTCAAAGATAGAACTAACAAATTGTATTAAAATGATAAAGAAGGTGATTTTCATATTTTGGGGGCAAAGTTTCTCTTGTTAACTGTTTGGAGTTACATAACTTAGCCAATATCATTTTCTATTCTACTTTTCATTTTAGAAATTTCATTTAAATGAGTTATCCTGTGAGACTGAAGTCGGAAAAAAAGAAGGAAATTTTTAGCCCAGTACCCACTAAAACATGTGCCCTTAGCACTTTGGTTCTTTCAGATTGTTAGAATAACTAAAAATAGAGAATCTGTTAGGAGAATCAATTTGCTGATGTTGCTTGCACAGAAAAACAACTGACTCCAGAGTAATAATCGTTTGTAGAGGATGGAAAAACTGAGTGGCCAGATTATTATGACCACCTGACGTTTGTAGGCAAATTAGCCGTCCACTGCATCGTAAGGGATATGGAAGCCGAAGGCCTGTTGGAACACCCCATCATGCTTCCTTGGCCCACCTTTTGCCTTCAATACTGCAGCGATTCTTCTTGGCATTGACTCCACGAGATGTTGAAAGGTGATGCGAGGAATCTGACACCATGCCTGATGAATAGCATTGTCCAGTTCTGTGAGATTTGATGGTTGTAGAACCAGCTGCCTGATGGCTCTTTTAGCTTCATCCCACAAATGCTCAATTGGATTGAGACCTGGTGATTGTGGGGACCACCTAAGCTAGGTAAAGTCTCCCTCATGTTCTTGAAACCACTCCTGCACAATACGAGCATCGTGGCATGGCGCATTGTCTTGTTGGAAGAAGCCATCTCCATTGGGATACACCATCAACATGACAGGATGAACTTGATCAGCAATGATACTTAGTTATGTTGTGCTATTCAGACGTTGTTCCACACGAATTAAAGGGCCCAAATCATGCCAGGAAAACATGCTCCAAACCATAACACTGCCCCAACCAGCTTGAAGGGTTGTACTCATGCATGTGGGGTGCATGCTTTCATGCTATTTCTGCCAAATTCTCACTCTGCCATCTGCATGATGCAACTGGAAACATGATTCATTGGACCTCATGACTTTTTTCCAATGCTCAAATGTCCAATCCTTGTGTTCCTGTGCGAATTGGAGATGTTTTATCTTGGTAACTACAGACAGCAAAGGTGTTCGAATAGGCCTTCGGCTTCCATATCCCATACGATACAGTGTACAGCTAATTTGGCTACAAACGTCAGGTGGTCATAATAATCTGGCCACTCAGTGTGTGTGTATGATGATACAGCAAGAAATATAAATATATTTGAAAGAGGGCTCGGGCAAATTTTCAGTGACAGACTATTAAGTGGCTACTGTGAGAATCAGAGATATCCTTGGGCATTAAGATTGGTGGACTTTTGATTCTAGCCTGCTAACTGTACACTATGTTTATTTGCCCTTTTAACTGCAATGGTAAAACAAATAAGCAAAGGTTGAATGATGTCAAGAAATACGGCTTCAAATATTTTAGCCTACCTTTTTGGCACAGTCAGAATGTTAGGTTCCATTAGCTGTTAACCGTGAAAAAAAATGGAAACCAAAGAACTGCCTATTCTCGATCCTGCCAAATGTTGTGTCACAAGGAAAATTGACTTTATCAAGAAAATATATTCTAATTATTCCTCTCACAGATGCTTTTAGTCTTACTTATGTTCCAGGCACTATTTTAGGAACACAGGGGGGAAAAAAGACTACTGTCATAAAGCTTATATTATAGACTCCTTTGATTTCAAACACCAATATTCCTATCTATTCTGTGCAAAAGGACTAGAATAACATTTCTCAAACTATGACCTTTGAGAAAAATTTTAAGGGTAGATAATCTATAGGAATTGTCCTTTTAAATACAATGCATCTTTACTTCAAGCCTTCTATTATATTAATGTGCACTGTGACTCTCTATGAATACAGCATTACAATTCTCCCCAAGTTGTTTGTTTTACAAAATATCTATTACTGGTTCATAGATTAGAAATGCTGAGCTAAAGGAGATACACTTTGGAAGAACTGGTTCATTGAAAAGTGTAGCATAGTTGGAGTTCTAATCACAGCTCTAATTACTAACTCCCTAGATTTGGGTTTTGTTCAACTAGAATATGAGAATGACAGTGCTCACAATCTTTTCTTTCAGTCGTTCTAAGGTATATCAGCTAAATAAAGGTATAGAGGAGAACAAGTACGTTTACTATAGCCTTTTAGTGATACATAGAGTTGATAGAAGTTAAACATATTGGAATTTTCTTTTTATATACTGCACTATGCAACATAAACATAAAGAACCATCCTTAACAACTTTCAGCTCTGATCTATGAAGCCAGATAGATAGTAAACACTGTATTCTAACAGTGCTGTATTGTACCAGTAAATGTGTACATTGTCTTGGGAGGTGAGGATTTTGTATCTCATAAGTTACTTATTACAGGTGGCTACATTGGCTTTCTATGAGTGAGAGTAGCCTGAACTTAAGGAATTAGTTTTCTAAGAATTACCAGGTTCTTACTGACAATATGCTTCTATTTGGGTTTAAAGAATAATAGTGATGCAATTTACAAAGTGTCTCTTATCTATATACATATAAAAGCCAAGCAACCTGAATGACCAGAACAACAGGAACAACCGGTCGCTATGACACACACTGTGGCCAGCCAACCAGACCAATCGGGGGCGAGGCCGGCCTGCCAACTTCTTGTGGCCCCTTCCCCTGGCCAGCCCCGCACCCAATTGTCCCCCCCATCAGGGGCGGGGCTGGCTGACCTCCCGCAGGACCCCCTCCCCACTGCTGGCCTGGCCCCTATCTGGCCCAATCGGGGTGGGCCAGGTGGACCCCACCCATGTATGAATTCATGCACTGGGCCTTTAGGCCTTTTATAAATGATTTAGTTTCCTCATCTCTAAAATAGAAATAAGTATCTCTGTGTCACAGGTTTGTTGTGAAGATTAAATGAGATAATGTATATAACTCACTATTAAAATGACTGGTGCTTTATTAGTATCCCTCTGTAAAACTGATTACAAATTTACAGATAATCTTCTTAAGCTTATCAACTCTATGTATCACTAAAAGGCTATAGTAAACTCACTTGTTCTCCTCTACACCTGTAATTAGCTGATATACCTTAAAATGACTTAGGTTAGCAATTTTCAACCCGTGTGCCACAAGAATTTTAAAAGCATGCAATACCTGACTATTTAGTCAGGGGCACTGACCTCTTTTCCTTTAGATTGTGAAATTAAAAAATGACAACAACCAGCACAACAATAGCTTTCCTGTGCGAATGAACCAAAAGTATACCTTTTTTTTTTTTTGTCTGATCAGAAAAAAATATGTTTTTAGTATGCTGCAGAATTTTAGTAATTAGTTTATATGTGCCATGAGATGAAAAGGTTGAAAGTCACTGACCTAGGTGATGTAAAACATGATATAGGAAAATGATATATAAGAGAAAAGATCATTGGTTTCTACTACATCCTCATTCATAAACAATCATAACTCCACACTGCTCTTATTTCATTTTGCAAAAATAAAAAATGGGATAAAATAAGATAAATAAATAATGAGTCTAAAGCCATAGGGGCCGGTAAGCATTTATCTGCAACGAGTGGGAGGAGACTGAAAGCAGTCCTCTCCCGACTGCCTGGTGCTCACACCCTGGCGGGGAACCGAGAAGCTGTGCTTTTATGGCAGACTAATTCGTGGCGAAGACTGTACAGCTCTTCTCTTTGCCCAGGAACAAGCCACATGTGGATTGTAGGCAACCCCTCCCACAGCTGGATTAAGGACCGCTCACTCATCCTGCTCCAACCCTTCCTTTCTGGGTTGGAGCCCATGAGAGAATGACAGATGAGAGGCCCATGGTTGGATGTTCCCTTTCATTCCTCTCTTGTTGCCTCAATTTAATCTGCTTTCCCTCATGACTGAGCATTCTCAGTTTAATCTTGTGTAAATAAATGCACACCCCAGAAACTTAATCACAGTTGTGCAAACATTTTTTTAAATGTATGTCTCTGTGTCTATCCCCAGACGTGATGTAAAGGAGTCCAAATTTAAGAAGACTCATACAACAGCATAGCCATGCAGAAGTCATATGGGGTCAGAGCACACCGTAGTGGTTACATTGCTTTCCAGTTACTCCATTAATAGCTACTGAGAACAGAGGAAGATACGTGGTCCAAATGATAATCTCGCCAAGTCCTCCTAGCGACTATACTCATAGCTGATTAAAGACAGCCTGTCTTGAACCATCCTAAGCAGAGTAAACCATAAAAAAAGTAGAAAATACTATGCAATTAGAAAATGACTGGGACTTTTATAATGAAATGTCAAAAAATCATTTGAAAATGACGCATCTTTATCATATATCTATTCTCTAGGCTTAGAGTTGGTGAGTAGAAAGGCATGAGGGGCAGGAATGTGTTCTATAGCATTTGGTTTGGGTCAGTACAGAGCAAATGAAAAGTTTGTCAAAGCCAAATAAAATTCTATTTGAAAACTTCCATGACACAGAATAACTTTTACAGACCTTTGATCATCACAGCCCAGTCATCACAGCCCAGTCTACACAGCCCAGGATGCTCCGTAAACAACACAACTAACCCCCCTTAGATTTGGATTTGATTGCCTTCAGCGCACCCAATTTTTTCTTTAATTCCCTAAACCATTAACCTCCTCCTGGCTAGCAGTGCGGTAGGCTAAATAATGGTCTCCCAAAAATGTCCATGTCCTAATTCTCAGACCTGTGAATATGTCAACTTACACAGCAAAAAGAACTTTACACCTCTGATTAAGCTAAGAATCTTGAGATGGGGTTGGGGAGGGGGGTACCTTGGATTATCTGTGTTGAACTGTTTAATCACAAGGGTCCTATTAAGAGGGAAGAACTGTTAAGCAAAAGGAACTAGGACTTGATGATTTGGGAAATTGTCAGTATATCCAGTTTGCAAAGGATACTAAAATTAGAAGATTCACTGTCAGGAAATTATTCTAGCAAGAAAGCCAAGAGTATGGCTAGACAACCTTTTGCTACTTCCTCAAAAAGTTCAAAAGATAAGGGTAGCCCTGACTGTGTAGCTCAGTGTTTGAGCTTTGACCAATGAATCAGGAGGTTATAGTTCTATTCCCTATCAGGGCATGTGCCCGATTGTAGGCTCAATCCCTAATGTGGGCATGCAGAAGGCAGTGATTCTCATCATTGATGTTTCTATCTCTCTCTCCCTTTCCCTCCCTCTCTGAAATCAATAAAACTATATTCTAAGAGAATAAAATAAAAAGATAAGAGTAATTAATCACTCAGAGTGCCCATGAAGAGATTAGGAATGTGGTTCAACCTTCTGAGCAAAAGTCAAGAATATAAATAGGATTTTCAATGAAGATTCCTGTCCAATGGAATGGATCCCTGTAATTACATAGGAGATCCACAAGTTATCAGCAGAAACACTGCCAGCTTAAACAGAAAGGGACAGAGCTAAATGAAAGAAGGCTCTAGGACTCCCAAAATTCTACAGGCAAGAAATAGTCTGTTACACTACTCAGCTACAAACATGTGCTACCTTTCCCCAGAGCCACAAAGGATTACTCCCAAGCCTCGAAGTCTAATGGAGTTTGCTTTGCTAGATTTTAAAATTTCTTGGGACCGGTGATGCTTTCTTTCTTCTACTTCCTTCCTTTTTGAACTGGAATGTCTATAACTGCTATGTCCCACAATTGTATGTTGGGAGAAGATAACTTGTTTCCTAACTTTAAAAGATGCAGACAGATGGAGAGGAATTTTGCCTCAGGATGGTTCATATCCAAAGTCTCAACCATACCTGATCTAAATAATTTAGATGATGAGATTTAGATGGAAGTTTAGAACCAAGTTGATACTGTAATGGTTTGAGTCTTTGAGGGACTTGGGAATGGGGTAAATATATATCTCATATAAAATAGATGTGGATCTTTAGGGAAACAGAGTGAACTGTGGCAGACAAATAAATGGTCCCCAATGATGCCCATATTTTAATCCTGTGAATATTACTTTACATGGCAAAATAAAATTTCCATATGTGATTAATTTAAAGATTTTGAGATTGGAGATCATTCTTGATTATTCAGGGTGGGCCCAATGTAATCTCAAGAATCCTTATGAGAGAAAAGCAGGAGGTCAGAAAGGGGAGAGGGTGTTAAGCTAATAGATGGAAAAGGGAACTAAAAGCCAAGTAATGCAGACATCCTCTGGAAAAGGCAAGAAAACATATTTCCCCCCTAAAAGTAATGCAACCCTGCTAACACCTTGACTTTAGAGTTTTGACTTCCAAAATTGTAAGAGAACAAATTTGAGTGTTTTGAGCCACTAAGTTTGTGGTGATTTATTACAAAAGCAACAAAAATCCATTAAAATATTCCAGTCACTTCTATCTTTAAAATAATTAAAAGAGTGAGCTTCTGCCCTATTTCATCTCTTCCTTTTCAATATGGTATCTTTACTTCTTCAAACTCCTAAAAATGATTGATCTGGTCTACCTTTAGACCAGAATCTGCCCTACAGCTCATCTGCCAAATATCACCGATGATGATCTATTGGTTGTCTAATCCAAACAAAACTGTTTAGTCCTTGACTATTGATCTCTTGACAATATTTGAGATTTTATATCAGCCTCTCCTTTTGAAAGGGTTTCTTCTCTCTTGATTTCAGCTACACTATTCTCTTCCATATCTACTTTTCTTCTTACATTCCTAATCCAGGATTAACAGCACCATCATATGTTTCTAACTGCCCAGGTAAGAAACCTGGAAGCCATTGTTGATTCCTCATTTCCCTCACCCCTCAGTAAGTTCTAACTCATGACAACTAAATTCTTTTTTTTTATATCACCTCTTCCACTGACTAGAATGAGCTTCATGTTTTGCCATCTGGTTTATTATAACAACCTATTTCCTTCCTGGCTCCAGCTTGTTCTCTCTGTTCCATTTTCCACTCTACTGCCAGAGTAATTTCTCTAACATATAAACCTAATCATGTCACTCCCCGGTTTAAAGTCTATTAACATTTCTTCATGGCTTTCAGATTAGATCTGCCTATTCATATTTCATCTCTTTTTAGATCTCTCAAACACCATAGCTTCATGATGACAAATAAGTATTTTAACTCAGATGATCTACCTAATAACAATCTCACCACATATTAGCTTCAATATACTGGATAAGTTAGTTAACTAGCCTCTATTTTTCATCCACAATATGTGAATAATATGACCTAACTCATAGTATTGTTAAGAGATTAAATGAATTACTTTGTGTAAAGAGGCCAAGTACAAAGCAACAGGATACAGGTATTGTCATTATCATCATCAGCAGCAGCTTTGGGAAATGCTGGGAACCCTGAATGGATGAATAGAAAATATATCCTTCCCTCAGTTACAAAGCACAAAAAAGTCTTAAAAGCCCTGTGTTGAGTGATAAAGTTGTATCAAACCAAATGACTCAAATACCATATTTTCTAGTCATTCCTTTCTAGTCCTTTACTAAACATGTATTTATCAAGGATCTATTATGTCCCAGGTATTTTTCATACACTGAATATGGGAAAGTAAACAAAATATAAAAATCCTTCTTCGGAGCTTGCATTCTAGAGGAGAATGTAAATAATAATAAAAGTAAAAAGAACATTGTGTTAAAGGTAAGCCATAAGAAAAAAAATGCACAAGAGGGAATATAAAATACAGTATTGCAGGAAAGAGAAAGTTAAATTTTAGATAAACAGGGAAAGCCTCACCAACAAGGCGACATTTTGACTAATGATCTGAGGGAAGTGATGGGTGCTGCCATTCTGTTCCCATGTGTGACTAAGAGATGGCAAAGCCCTGAGGTAGACTGAACCCCAGGGGTTCAAAGAACAGCAGAAATGTCTGTTTGCCTGAAGCTGAAGACAAGAGTGAGAATGGGAGAACATCACATCACAAAGATAAAGTGAGGAGGCCGTTTGTGCATGACCCCAGAGACCTAATAAGGACTTTGGCTTTTATTCCAAATATAACAGCAATGTATGGCATGATAAATACGTTGATAATTTCAGCCTTAAATTTGTAATGAAATTTTGAATAATTCACATACACGTTTTTTTTGCTTTGAATACTTTTTTAAAATCAAGAAATAAAATTTAATGTAAAAAGAGTATATAAAATTCCTTTAAGTGTTTGAGAATTCCAGTTTATATATGCTTTTTTTTCCCCCTAATACTGATATGACCATTGTTCTAATAGCTTTTGTCACCATTTGCTTATGAAAAAATATTAAGTCAAGATAATTTCATTCATTTGAGGATTATAATGTCAACAACATTTCTTTGAAAAGTTCATTCTATATCATATTCATTTAGGTTTCAGTTGTGTAATCATCTGTACAATATTCTATTTTTAAATCATAAATAAGCATGGTACTAACAAATGCATATGTTCTATCTATGGAAAATCAATTATCTATAAATGTTGTAAGTAATCTTCTTAGCCTTTCTCCTGCAAAAAGGCTCTTAATTCAGAAAAGATACACTCCAGGGAAACTGCAGTCCCAGTTACAGAAGTCAGATGAGAGCACTGGGTCTGCAATATTTCTGTCACAGGCTTTTTCAACACCTGTTGATCAGTCAATCAGAGGAAACCTCCAGGGCTGAAGATATGCCAGCTCGGTGAAAATTCCTTCCCAAAATAGCAATAGCTGAGCAAATTGCTAGGCCGACAGAAGTGGACGATGGACTGACCTCGGGATTTTGTGCCACAGAGCAACTGTCTTCCATGGTTGGCATTTTTTCAGTGTTTAAATCCTTCTTTGGCCCAACAGCTGATTTCCTCCTTTACTATATTCTTCTTTCACTTCTGTTTTCCCAGGGCATGCCATCCACATCCTTCCACACTGGACTTTCTCTGGTCAGCAGCTTCTGAAATTATGATACAGCTGTCCCTAGTTGTCTGGCCGTGACCACTGCACTTGCAGGTTTGATCTTCCCTCACGAAGTATCTCCATGAGGCAAGGAAAATGCAGACTCTAAGAGAAACCAAAGGCTATGCGTTTTGATTTAGGTCAAATAAGTCTGAAAGACATTTTTAAATATCCAAATTAATTTGGATTTGCTTTATCCTTCTAATGGAGGGAAAACAATAACAAATGGCTTCATACAGTTTAGTGACGTCTTCATACTTTTTTGAGATATCAAACCAACTCCATTTCCATGAAGCTTTCAGCCATGCCAAGACTGTTTTATTGCTAAATGTGAACTGAAAAACTACTGGTTTCCTTCCTGTTTCCCTTACCATAATATAATGAGCTTTTTTTCTATGCTAATATAAACACCAGGAAAACACTTTTTGTGACTACTGCAACCTTCTATGCATTTACTAAGTCATTCCATAACTTGTATTTAAGTTGCTTCAATTTTTTTGCTATTACAAATGATGTAGAATTTGAATGTGTTGTTATGCAAAGCTTTTCCTGTAATAAGGATTATGTCCTCAGAGCAGATCTAGGATGGAATAGGTCAAAGGTATGACATTTTAAGGTTAGCCAGATGAAGATGAATGCTCAAATGCAGAATATGTCCACCTGTAAATGGATCTTATGATTTTCAAATTAGCAGGCAACAGCTGATACACAGTAGTGGAAACCCTGTTTAATAGGTTAAAATCAATAAAATTTATTTCAATTCTCCGAATTGAAACACACTGAATTCAAAATTTCCTTAATTTATTATTCTCCATTTTATACCCAAAAGATTTCAAAAAGTGTTACTATCTAGTAAGTTTGTCAGTTAATAAAATATTTTAAATGATTAAGATGACTTTAGGTTCATTGTGTGGTAATTTGTTGGACATGTTCATATTTTTACAGTAGGGAAATATAAGCATAACAAATTTAAAATACAAAAAGAAATAATTGAAAGTTTCCTTTAATCTTACAAATATAATAACTCATATACAATGTGTTGATTTCACTTAACAATATATTTAGGGTATGTTTTCCATAACACTTCTAATGATGCTATATTAGAAAGTACATTTTTAAAATTATTAATATTCATAAGGACAAGTATAAGGAGTGGAAAGAGTAATAATCAATTCCTGGCTGGGTGGCTCAGTTGGTTGGAGTGTCATCCCATACACCAAAAGGTTGTGTGTTCAACCCCAGTTGGGGCACATATGGGAGGCAACAGATTGGTTTTATCTCCTACATAAGTGTTTCTCTCTTCCCCTTCCTCTCTCTCTAAAATCAATAAAAACAATATCCTCAGGTAAGGATAAATTTTAAAAGAAGAGTAATAGTCAAAATGTCATATTTTCCTTATGTTGCCATTTTTCAAAGTAGCAATGCAACACCCATACTGGAGTAAAGCCCTCCACCCAACCCTATTCACAACCCCAATCAGAGTGCATTTTCTTTCCCAGATTAGCCACTGTTACCTTCCAGGAAAACTTTTCAGTTTATATTTCAGGAAAAAGAGAGAAATTATAAACATAGAAAATAATATATATACATACATACATACATACATACATAGATATACACAGACTAGAGGCTCAGTGCACGACATTCATGCACTGGGGGAGGGGGTCCCTCAGCCTGGCCTGCACCCTCTCTCAGTCCAGTTCCCCTCAGGAAATGTCTGCCTGCCAACTTAGGCCTGCTCCCCACTCCCAGGGCCAGCAGGCGGACATCCCCCAAGGGGCCCTAAGCACTGTGGGGAGGCAGGAGAGGGTCCTGCCACCACCGCTGGGCTCACCAACCCTGAGCCCGGCTTCTGGCTGAGCAGCGTTCCTCCTGTGGGAGCGCACTGACCACCAGGGGGCAGCTCCAGCATTGAGTGTCTGGCCCCTGGTGGTCAGAGCACATCATAGCGACCAGTTGTTCTGCTGTTTGGTTGATTTGCATATTAACCTTTTATTATATAGTATATACATATAATTATACATATCTACATATGATGATGCTACACACAGTTACATATAATACTTTTATCATAATCTTATCCTCACTATAGTCTCATAACTGCATACTTACTCATTCCACATCCTTTGTCCTCCAATTTATGTGAGCCTAAAGAGTTTTTATTTTGTTGAATGAAGTAAAATAGAGATCCAGTTTTTTAAAGTCATTAGAATTGAATGAGGCCAAGAAATAAACCAAAATATATGTAGTTTATTTAACATACGGTGCCATTTCAATGTAATGTTCTTCCTATACAAGCAAAGGGTGTAATTTCATTATTCCATTCCTTGTTTTTCCTCCATAAGTAATTGTTCAGCAGTCTTAAAGAGCTACTTCTTGCCCTAACTGGTTTGGCTCAGTGGATAGAGCATCGGCCTGCAGACTCAAGGGTCCCGGGTTCGATTCCAGTAAAGGGCATGCACCTTGGTTGCGGGCACATCCCCAGTGGGGAGTGTGCAGGAGGCAGCTGATCGATGTTTCTCTCTCATCGACGTTTCTAACTCTCTATCCCTCTCCCTTCCTCTCTGTAAAAAATCAATAAAATATATTTTTTTTAAAAAAAGAGCTACTTCTCCTCTAGTAATAATTGTGTGAATAAAGGTGTGTGTGTATATGCATGCACACACAAACACATATACTTTAATATATCTTAATATCATGGTAAAGTGGAACCATTCTCTTCCCGTCCCACTAAGATGGAAAATGGAGAGTAGATATTAGATTTTTTCCAAAGACTCATTTATAATCCATGGAGCTTTTCTCTTTTGACTTATTAATATGGCAAATTAAGTATTAGAACTTTGATATTAATTAAGCCAACCTTTATTACTTGGATGCAACTCAATTGTTCATGATGTATTCATCTTTTAATATATTCTTCTATTTACTAATAATTTTTCCAGATTTCATATCACTATTCAAAACAGCAATTGATACTTTCCTCTCTTTATTCAATTTGATATCCATGTGATTCTGTCTTTGTAAAGAAAGGTTAAACTTATTTTGCTTAAATTCAATAAAACTTGCTTCTGAAATTAATGTTACTGGCTTTTAAGCTCAGGGGAATAAAACTTCGCTACAATTGAGCCCTACAGGCCAAATTGAAAATGAGATGATTTCTGATTAAGGGTCATAATACCTAACTGTGCTCAAATACATAGATAGATAGATAGATGATAGGTAGGTAGGTAGATAGATAGATAGATAGATAGATAGATAGATAGATAGATAGATGATAGATAGATAGATTATGGAATGTATTCTCAGACAACTTCAACTCTACTTTTATTACTATGTGGTAAAATCATTTTTACACAAATTAGCACATTTCTCAAGCAGCAGAAGCATATAATCCAGAGGCCACCCACTAGCTTGGGCTACACATATGCAGCAGATTTGACCACAGTTCATAAAATATAGCTCATGAGGGACAAATCTGAAGTTTACTATTATATACAATTGGATACCACCAGCTTAATCAAACAAGCTTTTGACACATACCTGTTTCTGTGACATGTCTCCAAGCCAGAAATAATGTAAGAAGAAAAAGTAGGAAGACTGGCCATGATTTGAAGGACACTTATTCCCAGATGGGCCAGTAAGTGGCCCATTAGGACAATTCTGCAAGTATTTTGTGCCTCCATTTTTAGTTTTTTCTTTCTTTTTTTCTTTCTATGAAGAATGTACCATCTTTTAAAATATATGTTTATTAATTTCAGAGAGGAAGGGAGAGGGAAAGAGAGATGGAAACATCAATGATGAGAGAGAATCATTGATTGACTGCCTCCTACACACCCCATACTGGGGATCGAGACCACAACCTGGGTCTCTGCCCTGGCTGGGAATTGAACCATGACCTGCTGGTTCATAGGTCGAAGCTCAACCACTGAGCCATGCCAGCAGGGCCTTTCTTCTTTTTTTTTTTTTATTGAATTTATTGGAGTGACATTGGTTTGCAAAACTACACAGGTTTCAAGTAACTCAATAAAATATAATCTGCACAGTGCATCACGTACCCTTCACCCCCCCAAGCGAAGTCTTTCTCTATCCCCTTCTCCCCCTTTTCCTACTTCTACCTCTTCCTCACCCCCTTTCCCTCTGGCTTTCACCACACTGTTGTCTGTGTCATCTAAGTGTTATGTATATATGTTTTTCTTGATCAGATTTTTCAGTTACTATTTTATTTATTGCCCCATGATCCCTGTTTGCTAGTCGACCATGCCAGGAATAGAGGGAAAAGCAAAAATGTTCAGAAAGGGGGGTCAGCTCCTTGAGATTCAGAGTATTTTCAGGGCTTCCTGGGTCACCAGAAGGAGAAAAGGTTTTTAAAAAGGACAAATGAGCAAGTCTGCACCACTTTTTACACCACTTTGATCAAAGAAGCATTGATGATTTGTACCTATTATTTTTCTGAACCAAAATCCTCATAATCTAAAAGGAAGTTTGTAAACCACTTACCAAAAATACACATACTGTCTTTAATACAATACACTATCAGGCAGACTAATAGATAATATGAAAATAGAGTGATCTACAGCTGGGAAGTCTCAATGAAAAAGAAAAATCAGTGTGGTCACAGAGTAGTGAGGTGTTTGAGTTTGCAATTTTGAAAATGAAGCATGGCTATAGGAGCATGTCTAAGTGGCTAATGGAGTAAACATGTGGTAAATAGCCTCCAACATCACCTCCAATGATCTTGCCAACTAGTACTCATGCCCCAATGGAATCCCCTCCCAGGTTGAATAGTGCTGACCTAAGTAACCAAGGAATATTGCAGAAAAATGAAACGCGACCTTCAAGGCTGGGTCATAAAAGACATTGTGGCTTGTGCCTTGCTCCTTTTTGAATCACTCACTCACTCTGGAAAAATCTAGCTTCCATGATGGGAGGAGACGCAAGCAGTGATATTGAGAAGTCCTTAAGGCTCCTGCCAACAGCACTACATTTCCAAGCACACGGATGAGCCACCTTGAGAGTCGATCCTCCAGCCCCAGTCACGCTTTTAGATGAAAGCAGCTGTGGGCAACATCTTGACTATAATCTCATGATACCCTGATTCAGTATCACCCAGCTAAGATCCCACTGGGGTCTTGACACACAAAAACTGGGCGAAATAGTACTTACTGTCTTAAGACACTAACTCTTAAAATAATTGTTTATAGAACAACAGGTAACTGACACATGAGCTGAGAGGTGGAGCAGGCCTATTTATGTCATCTGTAAGAAGAAGAAGGGAGATGAGGATCACTACAAATAAGCAGCTCAAAGAACCAATATGCCAGCGAGTGGAGTAAACAGACAAATATGTTCTGATATCTCCCAGGATACTGGAAGTACGTGGAGTGAAGAGAATCAAGAACCCAACTAGATCCAAAGTCTTAATTGAAAAAGAGTGAATGGAGGATGGGCAGCTGAAACGTAAGCTCTTCAAAGGAGCAGAAAATTTCCTAAGAAGAAGTAATCATTTGGAAAATGAACTGAGACCCAGTGAAGGGGTCACTGACCTTACTTTGTAATCTTGGATGCACAAAATGGGTTCTGGGTATAGGTATAAAAGTGCATAACAAACTATAATACTGCATTAATCACACCTTTAATATCAATTGAAAACTTGTTATAATAACTTAAGAGCCTTGGCCAAGAAACAGTTATAAGGAAAATAACTTTTATTTTTCAGATTCTTATAATATTTTTAAAACAAGCATGGTTTGCTGTATTACTCACCATATACCAGAAAAGTCACATTTCTTTATCTTTTTTAATAAAATTATATCTAGCTTTAAGGTCTTCCTGAGGACCACAGGCTATTTTTTTTTTCTTACAACGTTATCACTTTCCTGGTATCATAGCAAGATTTAGGAACCAGGCATTCCAGAGAAATGTGGGAGAGGCCTCCTTCTGGTCAGGCCAACATGAGCACCCTAAGATTCATGGTGAGGTTCCTGTTCTGACCCCATGGCCTGCTAGAAAGGAGAGGGATCCACCTCTTTCACTGCAGTTCCCAAGGCCACGATGCTGAATGCTCAGCAGCAGGCTTCTATGCCCAGACCCTGCTCAGTGTCATGGCCAATTACCAAACCCACCACTCCTCTGTCCTTCCTGGTTCCAATAATCCTATGCTGTCCCAAGCTGGACCAGCATCGTCCTGTAGAAGCACCATCCCCCATCTCCAGCAGATAATCCAATAATATGATTTCAATCATCCATACAAATCAATGGCACATGCTGCTTTCAATTTTTCATTTCTTCAAAAGGTATCCATTTCCTCCTGTAACAAAGGAGCACTAAACATAATGAAACTGGGCTACACTTCCTGGAAAGAGAAAGGGGAAACGTATTTACATTCATTTGTGAATGACTACACAAAAACAAGAAAAGGTGAATTACTAATTTCTAGAATATGTATCTTCCTGGGTATGTTTTAGTAAGAGAGAAATAGCAGCATGAGTGTGCGTGTCCTCAGCACACAATTTAGGTGAGGTTGTAAAATGAACCTGGGATTTACAAGTTACTGCCTGGATGCAGTCTGGTCCAAAAAAGGGGGGGGGGGGAACAACAAACTGATGGCTCTTACATAATTTTCCATTAATATAACAATAAAATCTGTTAGAACATTGAGATGAAAGTTGAGTCATATGCTTAGCACCCATTTATCTTAAATGTAATAATAATGATGTTAATATATTCATAGTTCCTATAGTATTTTTAACCACTTGCCTAATTAATCTCAACAATGCTTTCCATAACTAAGGTAATATCATGGAGAGGTTACTTATTCCTAGAATCTCTTCCACATTCATTTTGACTTAGGATGAAACAGATGCCTTGCTTAATTTTTTATTATGAAATTTTTAAACATCATAGGTACAGATATCAATATAACAGACATTCACATCAATATTAAGATGTAGCAGATGTTACTATATTTCCATATTCCTATCATTACCATTTTTTAGGAAACCAGCACTAGATACATTTGAAGCCTCTGCTCCCTTCCCTGATCCAGGTCCCAGAAATTTCTCCCAGTGCCTCATCTTTTTCATCTTCTGTGCTCTTTAGATTAGAAACTGAGTCAACTCTAATGGTATTATCTAGACCAGTGGTTCTCAACCTTCCTAATGCTGCGACCCTTTAATACAGTTCCTCATGTTGTGGTGACCCCCAAACCATAAAATTATTTTCATTGCTACTTCATAACTATAATTTTGCTACTGTTATGAATCGTAATGTAAATATCTGATATGCAGGATGTATTTTCATTGTTACAAATTGAACATAATTAAAGCATAGTGATTAATCACAAGAACAATATGTAATTATATATGGGTTTTCCGATGGTCTTAGGTGACCCCTGTGAAAGGGTCGTTCGAATCCCAAACGGGTCGCGACCCACATGTTGAGAACCGCTGATCTAGACGAAGGAAGATGCACCACTTCATGTCCAAGTGATCTTACCAGGGAGGTTTTGTGTGTATGATTATTTTCTGCCCCTTAGATTTGGCTCTGCTAACTGACCTGTTCTTGTCATAGCTACTTGTTACTTGGAAGTTCAAAATGTGAAAGTATGTTACAATGAGATTCTACAGAATAATAAAGGGGTTGTGAACAATTTTTCGCAACCATAAGAGGGTCCATACTGGTCCTGAAAAATACTCACTCACCATTTATTTATTTCTTCAACAAATATTTGTTGGATGCTCATGATGGGATAGGCATTGGGCTAAGAACTCAATGCTGCAATGTGTGTAAAATCCATTCCCTGTATGTTTGTCTATTTAATCCTATTATGAACTATGTCTTTAATACACATCATAGTCATATAATAATTTTTAATTAACAACTTGAAGTTAAAAAAAAAGCAGTAGACTCTTCACTCAGTTTGACAAGTGGTTAAATTTGTTAATAGCTGCTGGATTTACTATTTTAGGAGAATCTACCATATGACTCAAAGTTAAATGCACTGAGCTGAAGATTATAGTAAGAAAAGCATTCCTTATGAGCGTCACACTTCCTCCTGAGAACCGCTTACTGTACTTCCAATTGATTAAGAATATGTTAAAAAGAAAGGTGATGAATTTCAGGCACAAAGTCAGGGTGTAGAGCAGTGGTTCTCAACCTTGGCTGCACATCAGAATCCCCTGGGAATCTTTTAAAATCCTGATTTCTGGGCCTCGTCCTCCGGAAATTCTGTTTCTTTGTTGCTAATGTTGTGGTCCCACCCCATAACAAAGAAACAGAATTTCCGGAGGATGAGGCCCAGAAATCAGGATTTTAAATAGATTCCCAGGTGATTCTGATGTGCAGCCAAGGTTGAGAACCACTGGTGTAGAGGAATAAGCATAAATCCTGTGTTTGTTAGATCCACAAAAAATTCTTTCTACCCTAAGCACCTTCAATTTCTAAGAACCCATCCCTCAGACCTGGGGTTGCCTCCCAGCTCACTGCTGGAATTCCTGATGGTGGCAGTCTGAGGAAACATGAGTTCAGTTACCAAATATAGTTGAGTGGAGTAAGAGGACAGATGCGATTCTGAGGCCACAGTTGCCTCAAAGTGACCACGGACCAAGCAGTCTGTCATGAATAGGCAAGGCCAACCTCTGCTCCCCCAGAAAAGAGGAAATGCTCATCTGAACTACCTCACCTTTTCAGAGTCTTCAAAGTAACCAAGGATTGAACAGGTCTGTAAGATGTATCCTAATATACTAACTAGTAGAGCAATATTTGTTAATTTAAAAAAATATATATATGATAGCAGTTTGCCTAAAGATATAATACCACTTAGAAGCTGCAATGATTTTTCTTTCATTTGGAGAGGGAAAGTAATGGGAATTTTGTCATCTTTTCAAAAACAGAATTTATAAGATTTATCTGTGTGCTTTATTTCTACCTTTGCTGTCAAATAATTGCATTCTCTATTAGAACCTTAAGCATGCTAAATTGCTGACACCAATACCAAAAGGATTAAATGTAATTATGGAACCAACATTTGTCAAGATTGTGTATGTATTTTGTTTACAGAATATAAGAATGCAGTTCATTTGAACCTCGCCCATACTTAAGCTAAATACTGATGGCTTAAATGATACACTTTAGCTTTTAGTAACATTTTAAGTTGTTAATTACACTTTCAAGGGTTTTTTTTAAAAAAAATCAGTTGACAGTAATAGCAGACATTTTAAATTATATCTATTCATAAAGCTTACATATTTTTCTGGAAAGATAAAGCTTACTAAAGGAAACTATGATCTAGTAAAATGTAAACATCACAGTGTAAATTTATATCATGTTGTTTTAAATTACACATGAAATTATCTTGAATCCAATACATGAGGTTAATACAAAATGATTTCAGGTTCATAGTACCTTTTCAGATTTGCTAAAAATACTAATTGCCTTTTAGTATGAATAATGTGGTCTTGTGCCTGACAACATAATATTATTCAAAATCTATTTAATCATGTATGTGCAGAAATTCAATTCTTATCACCTGATAAATATGCTTTCAATATTTTCTCCTCAAAGAAAGAACGTAAATGTCCACCTCAATTATTCAGATTTTTTTTAAAATATATTTTATTGATTTCTCACAGAGAGGAAGGGAGAGAGATAGAGAGTTAGAAACATCGATGAGTGAGAAACATCGATCAGCTGCCTCCTGCACATCTCCTCCTGGGGATATGCCCGCAACCCAGGTACATGCCCTTGACCGGAATCGAACCTGGGACCCCTCAGTCCGCAGGCTGATGCTCTATCCACTGAGCCAAACCGGTTTCGGCAATTATTCAGATTTTTAAAATCTGAGTCTCTTTGACAAGTTATTGCTAACAGTAGAGAAGACCTAAGAGATTTCCAAGCTAACCGTTGCTCCATAAATGCATGATTACATATTCCTAGAAAACAAATTAGTCCTCTCGCGTTCTAGTGTCCGATATGGATTAGGATCTATATCCTGGCGACTCTATAATCAGTTCTATTTGAGCTTCTCTTGTTTTTTGCTAAAACTGAGGGTTGAAAAGGTCCTATAGCAACAGAGTAAGTATCTAGATTACACTGGACAATTATAATCACTTAGATTTATCTCATTTTTTAAAAATGTAGAGAGGAAACATTAGTCAGGTTTCAAAATAAATCTGGCACCTTCTTAAGGATATACCGGCTGAAATCTACTTCCAAGGCAAGAGCCTCCACTTCATTAATAATGTGTGTGTGGAGGATATCAAAGGGTATCAAGGTAACTAAGTTGCAGTCAGGAATTTAGGTCATCTAAAGTTCACGGTTGTGTCCTGTTAAATTCCAGCAAAGAAAACAAAGATTGAGGAAAACAACTCTGATTGTAATTTGTAACTGTTAAATCATATTAAAGAGTAGAGAAACAAATTTAGTAAATAGGTTTTGCATTTAGGTGGCAGGAATTAAGCCCTGAATGAAGACAACTGCAGTGGAAATGAATGATTTAAAAGTAAAAATCTAGATATTTGCAACTGATTCAATATGGTGGACAGAGATAATAACATGAAGAGGCTCCCAGGAATAACTCCAAACACCCTCTCTCTGTAAAATACTCTATATATGGCTGTTATGGGGCATTAAATGAGCTATTATATTATGGTCCTAAAACTGAGATAAAATATACTGATTTGGTGAGTATTGAAAACAGTAGAATAAATATGACATATTTTCCTGTAATAACAATTTACTTAAAGATTAATGAAAAAAGAAATCCACATGTATTAATAAGAAATAAATTATAAAAATGTGCATTTCTGCATCTAATATGATTTTAGAAATGTTTTATATTTGACATTTGCTATATGGGGCCCTTAGTGAAAAAGATCATCATAAATAAAAGAGGAAAGAAGAAAGAAAGGAAAGAGGAAGGGAGGGAGGAGGGAAGGAATAAAGACAATTTAGGTGATACAAACTATTTAACACTCCATGAAGCAGTATCTTTTCAGAGAACTGCCAAATAGGGCAAAAGGCAGGAAGCGTTTACAGGATATATAAATTGGGAAAATATCTGGTTGGCTTGGGCCACCTCATTTGGGGTGAGAAGGCACAAGGAGTCAGTATAAAGCCCAGTTGGCTTGGCCTTTGGGATTGGCTGACTGGATAAACTGCTTCTGGTCAAGCAGAGCATTAACAAGGACATGAGAGTTATCTCTAAGTTCATGGGCCAGGGTAGCTCCATCCTGGGTCTTACAGTGGTTCTCAACCTTCTGGCCCTTCAAATCCAGTTCCTCATGTTGTGACCCAACCATAAAATTATTTTCGTTGCTACTTCATAACTGTAATGTTGCTACTGTTATGAATCGTAATGTAAATATCTGATACACAGGATGGTCTTAGGCGACCCCTGTGAAAGGGTCGTTCGACTGCCAAAGGGGTCGCGACCCACAGGTTGAGAACCACTGGTCTAGAGACCGCCCGTGATTCTAAAACAAGAGGAAAAAGAGTTTAAAAACTTTTCAACTTTGGTTTTCATAGTTTACGGTTTATTTTTAAATAGTCTTAGCATTGAATCATTGTACCAACAGTTTTTACTACTATTTTAGAAGTTGTTTGAATATGACAATAAACAAATAAAATTACTAAATTTAAAATCACTCCTAATTTTAGCTCCCCCCCCCCCAAAGAATGGGAAATAAAAAACAAAAGTTTCTCCTAAATGTCCCACCCATCAACCCTGCCCCTGCTTAAGCCCCATCATAGAAGTAATAAGCATTAATTGTTTGGTGCATGTTTTTCCAACCTTTTTTATGTATTTATTCCTAACCATATATACATTTTTAAATGCCTATTGGAATGGTACTACCTGGACTCTCTTAAGTTCCTGGCCCATGGGGTATGGGATATTGTGTGATACTTGGTGTCTGTCAGCCTTTCAGTAACATCACTTTTTCTTTCAAAATTTTCAACGTCTCTACAATGTATTTCACAAACAGATGGCAAAACTTGCCCCATTATCTAACAATGGTTTTGAAAAAACAACTGTGTGGTTAAATATAGGTTTCAACCCTAATTCTACCATTCCCTGACAGCTCAACTTTGTCCAAATCACTGAACATGTTTATGCTACAGTTTGGGTAATGGGAATAATAACAATGAAAATAATGTCTACCCCATCAATTGTTCTGAGAACCAAATAATTTACTATAGTAAACCAGGCAATTCGTAATTCAGAAGCTGTTGCATAGTAAGTCTCAGGGAGGCTAGCTTTTATTGTTGTAATTGAGTTCTTTCTACAAGACTGCTGCGATTTCTTGTGCATGTGCCTTGTCTTCCCCAAGTTCTTCCCAAGTCAGGGAAATATTGGACATTTCAACAGCCTGCAGTGCCCTGCCTCACAGGGATCACAGAGGGCATGACCCACGGTATGTTTTTACTGGCAAAAGAGAGGATTACCCTGGATATCACAGATCTGGTTTTTATAATCATCCTCAACAGTCAGCAACTCTCAAAGCAAATGCTATTCATCATGTCTAAATCTGCCTCTCTATCTTTTCTATTATTTGTATATTTACATATGTATGTGAATTTTATACGACACATTACATATTCAGGAACTCAAAAATAAATGTTTTTCCAACTACTAGGATAACAATGCCAAGACAATGTTTGATAAAATTTTTATGTCACAATGTGTGATATACACACTGAATATAAAATAGTCATTGAAAACTTACATGTTCCATATTCCATAGTAGAACATGAGTCCAACAAAATTCAGATTATATACAATTAGAAATAATATATAAATTAAGTGGCATAAAATTCCTTAAGAATTAATAAAATATGCACAATGTTTCAACAAAATAGGTGACCATGAAATTTTACATTTGAAGTGATATTTGCTTGGGATAAGCCAAGATGCGGATAAGCTCCCTGTGGAAGTTCAAGGTGGAAGGGAGTCTGAACTGCCTTACAGTACTTGCTGGCCCTCCCAAACCTTTGCTTCACTGCATGTTTGCAGGGAACATAGTCAATAATATCATAATAACTTTATACAGCACCAGATGGTTACCAGACTTGTGGTGATCACATTGTAAGGTATAGAAAGGTTAAATCACTATGCTATACACCTGAAACAAATATAATATTGTGTGTCAACTGTACTTTAATTAAAAAAACAACAACAAAAGATTGAGCTTGTCATTATGCATAAATGTCAAAATTCACCTGCAATAATTTGCCTTCATAACACCATGAGGACACCTACAACTGCCTCCATGTTACCATCCAAGAACCTAAAGCAGGTATAACTCTCAATATCAAATACCAGTTCTATTTTTCTCCATCATCTGCCATGATTCAGATACTTTGCTAAGCACTAGCCATCCAAAGACTGTCGCTTGCAGCTCCTGCTTTCAAGGTGTTCACAGTCTAATGGAAAAGGGGCTCTCTAAACCCATATTTATAATTCAGTCAGATGACTTATAATAAATACTGTGCAAAGTGCCATGTTCAGAGGAAGGAGCGGATTAATGCTGACTTGGGAATCGTAGAAAGCACCCAAAAGAAGTGAAATTAAGTAAAGAAGTAAAGTTTTCAAGGATGAACTGGGATTTGAAACAGAAGGGAAGGAAAGAAACAGCATGTGCAAAGCATGCAGACATGAAAGAACATGGCATGTTCAAGGACTGACTGACAAGTAGACCAGTGAGGCATGACTGCAACATGGGTCAGAATGACAATGGAGTATGAGGCTGGAGAGCCTACATCAGAGCAGATCGCCCAGAGGCACACAGATGACCTGCATATGCTGCTTTAGACCTTCTCTCATCAGCCCAGTGCGGCGGCGGCGGGGCGGGGGGGTAGGCACGGGGACTACTAGGGGAAAAATACCAAAGGAGTGACATGACCAAATTTGCAAATATGATCATTCCTACCATTTCAGATATACAGTTATTTGTTTAAAGTATTTCAATAGCAATTATCATGTTCCTCCTTGTGTTTGTCATTTTTACTCTTGTCTGATCCCTCTAATCTCTCCTACTGGATAATAACATCATTAAAGGAGACAGACTATGCCTGGCTCATCTCTGCCCTCCTTGACGCTTCCCTTGCACCTCGTAAGTGATAAAACAGTGGTTCAACCGAGTTCATGTTCCACTTATCATTCCAGAAAAGGCAAGTGGCAGAAAGAAAGAATGACTCTAAAATGAGCAGAGCCAAAGAAGAGCCATTTCTCCCCTGGTGAAGAAGCTAGAACTACACAAATTTCAAGAAATTAGAAAATAGTTGCTGCTTATAAGAGTTTTAGGGGAAGTGACAATTGGGCTAAATTATTAATGATGAAGATGATGAAGACCCAAAGGAGAAGAAGACTAAGAAATGAGTTTCCAGGCGATTCAAATTCCTTAGGAGAAGAGGGTAGAGGGAAGGGGCACAAAAGTTTTAAAGATGTAGGAAAATATTCCTCCTCAAAATTTCAAAATCTTACAATTCCACTTGCTAAAATGGAACACTTTAATGTTTTGGGCATTTACCGCCCTTCCTCTTTACTCATTAAAGACTGAATAACTAGCTCTTTTTTAATGTATTTCATTTCTGCCTCTATCACACCAGCCTAGAATTGCCCAAAGCACTGTTTGAAATAAAACATGAAATCTCAGGGAAATGATGATGTTTGCAGTAGTATTTCTTTTGATAATGATCTTTTTATTTGGGGGCTGTTGACTGACACAGAAATCTCTGACGCACAATTTTCCAGTGAGTGTGGGCCACCTGTAAACCTCCCTTGTCCACACATTGAATGAGTATTTTCCCTAGACGACATGCATGTTCTAGCAGCAATAGCTGGGTTGTAAATTAAACCCGAACCATATATGCCATAGAGCTATTATTTTTTTTCACTATGCAAGCAGTTTTTAAGCTACACCTAATCCTGACAACTGGATCCCATCAGATGGCGCCTCTTTAAACCCAAAATATAAGTTAATAAGCAGGTGATTTAATCTGCCTCCGGCAAACACTCCCTATTTAAAAGAAGAACTGGAAATTGCTTCATCATTCAGAATTTTGCTAAGCTTCCTCATGTAATGTTTTTCATGAAGTTTTAAGACGTATCAGATTATGTTCACTTTACATGAAATATAATTAATAGCAGAACTCTGATTTTTGACCCACAACTTAGTCTGATATATTGCTTAGAGTGCCTGGTTGTTAGAACGATAAGTCAATGGTAGTAAACTGTGTGGTTAAGATCATGAGCTCTGGAGTCACTGTCTGGGTGTGAATCATGGTTTTTTTTAACATTTTCTTCTTTCCTTCTTTCTAAACTGGAGCATATTGTGAGAATTTGAAATGAAACAATCTACAAACTACATAGTGGCTCTTGATACAATGCCTGCCTCATGGTTAGCTGTTCATTGTTAGCTATTATCATTGTCATGATCATATTATTAGTGCTTGTGTGTTATATGAATTCATTAAGAAGCTGATGTTCCATAGCAGGGGTTGGCAAACTTTTTTCTGTAAAAGTCTGGATAAATATTTTAGGCTTTGTCGATCATACAGTCTCTGTAGCAACCACTCAACTCTGACATTGTTCCACAAAAAGAGTCAAAGATAGCCACACTCTAAATTCAGTCAGAAGTCAAAAGGTTCTGCCTCTAAAATGATCCAGTCAGACATTTCGTTGTCTTAATACATCTTTCCAGATCAATCATTTTCATTATACCTTTTTTTGTTTTCACTATGTCTTTAGTCTCTTCATCTCTTTATATTCAAATTCCTACCTATGAATTCCAATCCAGCATAGATTTTAGAACCCACCCCTGTCTTGCAATATTTTCAACAGTCTTGTCTATTTCCTTTCCATCTTACCTGTGTGCCGATATCTGGGTGATCTACCTCCATATCCGCACCGGGACTGCTGAACTCTGGTGGAGGGAAGTGCCTGATCACACAGATTAATGACACTACAAATACATTACATCTAAGTTCAAATAACCCCTCACCTATATATATCCTTAAGGAAATTTCTCCCTCTCTATAACAACTATTTTAAATTGTCTCCTGTCCCTGTAAATTTCCAAAAGCACAGAAGCCTCAAGATAGGATCTCTCTTTCTTTCAATTACAAATCTCTCTCAATCTCTCTCTCTCTCTCTCTCTCTCTCTCTCTCTCTCTCTCTCTCTCTCTCTCTCTCTCCTCTCATGCTATATTGCTTCTCTTCTTTGACAATGGAAGAACTGTCCCCTTCCAACCTGAAGCCATCTCTCTCTCTATATATATATAAAAGATTAATATACTAAGTGTCCATCTGACTGCTAGCTATGATGCACATTGACCACCAGGGGGAAGATGCTCAACACAGGAACTGCCAAGCTGCAGTGACTTGGCAGCAGCGGTTCTCGGGTGACGCACCCCGGAACCAGAGAGGAGGGAACCTGATTCCTTGCAGGGCCACACAATTCCACCTATTGCTAGGACACTGTTGGTCCCGAATCTGGTTTACTGAACACTTGGGTTTGCGTTCCACACCCTGTACAACAGCAACTTTGCAGAGTGCCCTCACACACTCCAGGACCCCTTGGGGATGTCGGAGAGCTGGTTTCAACCAGATCCCCACAGGCCAGGCTGAGGGACCCCAGCTGCCAGAGGAACCCCGCTCACCCTTCAAGCCATGGCGCCACTCCAGGTGCTGCCGGCTGGCCAGAGAGGGACCACAGGAGGTTGGCTCCAGGGTGGGTCTGGCCCATTTAGCCCAGTCCCGCCCCACTGGGGGGAGCAGGCCTAAGTCAGCAATTAGACATCCCCCAAGGGGTCCTAGACTGTGAGAGGGCATAGGCACAGGGGGGAGGACTCCCCCTCCCCCTGCACACAAATGCCATGCACTGGGCATCTAGTGGGCTAATAATTCCCAAACCAGCTCTGTTTTCCCTTCTCGGGGCTCTGGACCACTATCTCAAATTGCCTTCCAGTATCAGCACCAGAGTTCCAGAGTTCCCTCAGATGTGAAAAGTGCAAGTCAAAATTAAGCTGCTTTTTTTTCTTCAAAACTTGCTCCCCCCACTTGTATTAGGTGAGTTATTGGCACCATCCACCCCATTGTCTGAGTAAGAAATCTATAATCCTGCCTCTGCATCATCTCTTCGTTCAATCAATCGTCAACTTCTGTCCTTTCTATTGTCTATGAATTGGTTGAGTCCTCTGTTTTCCGCCTCAGTGTCACCTGTTCACACTTCCATCATCTTTTTTATCTACTATCAATTGTGTTCCTTAGTTGCAAACAACAGAAATATTCTTTGGCCAACTTGAGTGCAAAGATATTTATTAATAGGAGTTGTGGCAACTCACAGAATGAAGCCAGGAATCTATGCAGGAAGCAAGACCGTAGAACTGTGCCACAAAAGGGCTCCTGTGTGTCTATCCCTGCTGCCAAAGCTGAAGAGTTCACACCACAGCTTCCATCTCCAACCCCGGATACCCCCTTGCACAGCTGCCACTGCTGCCCTGAACACTCCATGGTGCTGCCTCTGTTGTCACCATGTGTGTCCAGCTGTCAGAAAGGTTTCACCAGGGATCCTGCTTCCGAGTCCAAGAGATGGATGCAGTTAATTGCCAAGGCCAGGCCATGTGCCAAGACTTATGCCCAGGCTCCAAGGTGCTGGGGAAGCAAATATTTGGAGATTTTACATCCCGTTCCGATACAGAAACTCAGTTTCTCAATGAGGCTCATAATATGAGGAATTATCCAAAACAAGGTTCAGATGGTGGGCAATCAAAAATAAAACAGTGAGAAACACACACAACCCCAAACTACTACAGACGCCTCCTCTTCCCCTGACTCTGTCTCCTGCTCAGGCTCTAATCAATATTGTTTCTTAATTGCAACTCTGGGATGTTTTTCACAGTCTTCTTTTGTCTCCTAACTGTGCATAGGATAAAATTCAAGCTCTTCGCATGGCTTCAGGCCCTCTCTGACCCACTCCTGCTTTCTAACCTCATCTCTGGCTATTTTCCCCATCTCCAGGTGATTGCTGTTTAACGGAACCTCTCTGAGTTATCTGAATCTGCCATACTTTCTCGGGGATGCAAGACTGTACATTCAGGCCCTGCATAAGGGCATTTTGGTCCATGACAGACCCCGAAGTGGTCCCATAGGACTAAAATGGAGCTGAAAATTTTCTATGGCCTAGTGATGAGGAAAGCTGTCATAAAGTCTTAGTGTTGTAGCTTTAAGGCATTACTGTTTTTCCCGGGATCTCAGTCAATCAGTAGTAATTGGCTAGAAATGCCTGGGGCACTCACCTGGGCCCCTTAAGTTTCCCACAGACATCTCTTCTTTCCAAGCACATTATACCTGGCCCTAGCCTGGGGGCGGGGGGGGGGAGGGGCGGGGGGGAGGAGGTGTTCAAAGACATTTATTTATATATTTTTTAATCCTCATCTGAGGATATTTTTCCATTGATTTTTAGAGAGAGTTGAAGGGAGAGGAAGAGACAGAGAGAGAAACATCAATGTGAAAAAGACACGATTGACTGCCTCCTGCATGCACCCCGACCAGGGGATCCAGTCTGCAACCCAACTACACGCCCTTGACCCTTGACCGGGAATCAAACCCAGGACCCTTCAGTCTGTGGGCCAAGTCTCTATCCACTGAACCAAATGGGCTAGGACCCCTGTAGTTCTTATTACGACTGCAAGACACCCTTCTGTGATAAACTAGTAAGAAACTTAGAAGAAAAAAGAGTTTATGACTTAGAGGGGCACAAAGCCAGTTCTTAAATAGAGGGCTGGGGCGAGGGGGGGGAATGATTTAGGTGTGGGTGCCTAGTGTTTGGAGCACTCACTCTTTATTGGTGACTTTAAAACATCAGGGCAAGAATTTAAAGCATCGGAAGAACAACAAAAAAAGCAACCCAAATGGTCAGTTATCGAATTCAGCCAACAACTAAAACAAAGGCGCCTCAGTCACAGGAGGAGGCACCTGGCTCTTTAGTCCTGTGGCTGTCCTCAGCAACTTCCACATGTGTGTATATATATAAGGGAAGGCCTGTTTCTTTAAGAACTTTTCATGGAACAGCAAGAAACACCATGAGCATGTGCCTCGTTAAGGAGCCCGCACCAGCTGAAATTAAGTAAAACTGGCGGTTCATGGACAAGAAGGCCTGCCACGTGACAGTGTACTGTGAGGCATGCTGGACATCAACACACATCACACTAGGGCAGTGGTCGGCAAACTGCGGCTCGCGAGCCACATGTGGCTCATTGGCCCCTTGAGTGTGGCACTTCCTAAGCCTTCAGAGTACCCTAATTAAGTTAATAACAATGTACCTACCTATATAGTTTAAGTTTAAAAAATTTGGCTCTCAAAAGAAATTTCAATCGTTGTACTGTTGATATTTGGCTCTGTTGACTAATGAGTTTGCCGGCCACTGCACTGGGGGGAAAACCAGAACTATTCAAGGTCATCCCCGATGACACAGGGTCACGTCCGCGCTGTGTCTGGAATGACAAAAATGTATACACACTTTAACAGCTGATAACTCACTTAATTTTCAATCCTTTTCAGGTTTAACTAATTTGAAATAATGGGTAAAGCCTGACTAAGCTTTGAACAAAAAAAAATTTATCCCAAAGTGTCACCAGACTATTTATTATGGGGACACATAAAAGATAATGTTTATGGTACAAAACCGGCGACAGTCAACGAATGCCACACAAAAAATCAACAAAATTATTCTTGATGTTTGTGATTCCATTGCTTCGGTTTATCAGCAGTGCCTTGACCAAAACAAACAAACAAAAATTTCTCTAAATGCTTTTAAATTTTGAAAATGAACTGTATGTTAATAACACTGACTTTATAATCATTCAAAGTGTGTATACATTTTTGGGACCTTCTGTATCGACATGGTCTTTTGTACCTCATGCCGGACTCAAACCCCAAAACCACCTTCCCTGGGTTTACTACTTACACACTGGTGCTGCCCGCACTGGGCACTGCGTTCCTGCCGAGGAAGAGAAAAAGCTCCAGGACGTGGGCCACACCCTGCCGCAAGCCAAGGGGACCCCAAGGCTGCAGGCGCTGGAAAGCAAAGCCATGGTCTCCCCAGACAGGCCGTGCAAAGAGGGCATCAGGGTGCACAGGGCTCTGCGGCTGAGCCACCGCTTCATCGATTGCTTCCCAGGATCCTTTGTGTCCCAGGCGTGCCGCAGCTGCAGCGCCTCTGACACCGCGCACGTGGCCACCGCCCAGGGGATAAGCATGCACTTCCAGATGCGCAAGGACATGAAGCCCCGCCTTCCAGCAAGGCCATTCATTTTCCATGGAGACATTACTGTACCTCATTGGACAGGCAGAAGCAAAAAGGGAAAACGGCTCCACTCTTAATACCATCTTGGCCCCTTCGGGAGGAGCTGAGGGTTGCAGAGCTGCGGCAGGGGAGGCGGCTGTTGGAGGCTGGCCTCTACTCTCTGGCAGCCGCCAGCAACAGCGATGTGGCGGATGGGAAGAAAAAGCCTCGGAAGAAAAAAGTTGCAGTTGGAGACTTCAGACAGGAGGTGCCAGATCTACCGGTGCTTGTGATATCTGTCCACGGTGGAACAGGAGGATAAAAATGCGATTGTGCTCTGCCAGGGGTGTGCTCTGTGCCCCGTTGTCCCTTCTAGATGCTAACATAGCACTTTGTTCTCTCGCCACAGCACTTGACACACTACTAAAGCATACATGTTTATTACTTATTTGCGTCCTTTATAGACTATTAAGTTCAATGAGGGCAGAAACCTTGTCTTTTCCAAATTATAGCTGAGTGCCTAGCACACTGCTTGGCATGTCCTCCTAGATACTCCACAAACATATCTTGAATGGGGAATTCTCTTCTATGTGGTCTATCTATTCCAGAGTCTGTTTCAAAAGTTAATCACTTCAGAATCAAAGGTTTTGTTCTCAATATTTACCTGGACTTTCAGCTTAGCTCCAGGTGCAGTTGACACAAAATCGTTAGATAGGACAAGGGTCTCAAGGTTTGGACCATTCTTACTAAAGGCTATTTTTGCTAAAAGTGAAAAGGTAACACGGTATTTTGCAGACCAGCTGTAAGCCAGATAAGCTGAAAGGAACACAACCTGATAAGTGTAGCCAACTTCAAAAAGAAGAAATCAACATGTAATTGACCAAATAGTGTATACCAACAATGGCTAAGCCTCCTTCTGGGAGGCAGAGGTGTGGATATGAATTCCTTGTCTCCTTTTTTTGCTGCAAGAAAATTAAACTACCTTGTGACAACCATGTCTTGATTTTTAATAGCGCACCCCAAGTGGTGAACCCCTTGAGTTCAGTACTAAAATGTTCCCCAATCTCTATCAGTACTGAGTTCGGTAGAAAAAAAATATATGAAAACAAAACATACTCAAATATTCAAAATACATTGAATATAGCTATTCTCCATATATAGGCTATATTTAACGAATTATTGAGGAATCGGAACGGTTCCATCGGGGAACACAGACTGATCAAAGGAATCAGAGTAATGTTTGGGTTGATAAAGAGGCGGACAATGATGAGACCACTCTAACGGATTTATAAGATTTACTTGGACAACAGTGGGAAATATGGTTCAGTGGGTAGAGTAGGACTAGAATGTAGACAATCTCATAATTCAGGCTCAACCAAGTGAGTCATCTTTCTAAGTGGACGTCTACAACGCAAGTGTAATATTCAACTAAAAGAGATATGGTGGGCTCCTAATGAGCTTCAGGATCTCTGGTTACAAACCTTCTGCTGTATTAGTAGATTCCGTGAATCATCCTTATGTGGCAGCAGGTCCTCGAGGTGCATTTCTGGGACCTTCTATGTAATGCTTTTTGAGAGTAGAGACTTTCAGGGGCAAAAAAAATGCAAGCTGACTCTCTTGGGTCATGTGAGAGAAAATAACATCAACACTAATAAAAGAGAAAAATGGTAATTGGCGTACGACACTACCCTTTTCATTGGCTAATCAGGGCTATATGCAAATTAACTGCCAACTAAGATTGGCAGTTAACTGCCAACAAGATGGCAGTTAATTTGCATATGTAGGCACAATGCAGGGAGGCAAAAGGGAAAGCAGGAAGAAGCCCCCTGCCACTACAGTGATCGGAAACCCAGGGGGGAGCTAAGAGCTGGGGGGCAGGGCAAAGGTGGCCCTGGGGCCGCCTTTGCCCTGCCCCCCAGCCATGATCGGAGAATCAGGTGCCTTTGCCGCCCTGGCCAGTGATAGCAGGAAGTAGGGGTGGAGCCAGCGATGAGAGCTGGGCACGGTCGAAGCTGGCAGTCCCAGGAGCTAGGGGCCCCTTCCCTGGGCCTAAAGCGAAGCCCACGATCGCGGGGCCACTGCAGCTGCGGGTCCCCGCTGCCTGGGCCGGACGCCTCAGCCAGAGGCATCCTGCAGGGGCAGGGGCGGAGCCCGCGCGATCGCAGCACCCCCCGCTGCCACTGCAGGTCCCCGCTGCCCAGGCCGGATGCCTAGGCCAGAGGCGTCAGGCCTGGGCAAGGGGCCGATCCTGCGATTGGAGGGTGATGGGGGTCAACGCCTGAGGGCTCCGAGTATGTGAGAGGGGGCAGGCTCGGCTGAGGGACACTCCCCCTCACACACACGCAGTGCACGAATTTCGTGCACCGGGCCCATAGTTACACTTAATAAAAGAAAATCTCATTACTCTAGGCCAGTGGTTCTCAACCTTGGCTTCACATTAGAATCACCTGGGAATCTTTTTAAAATCCTGATTTCTGGGCCTCACCCTCCGGAAATTCTGTTTCGTTGTTATGGGGTGGGGCCACAACATTAGTAACAAAGAAACAATTTCCGGAGGTTGAGAACCACTGCTCTAGGCAGAATCCCTAGATGGGAAATAGCTTCTAAACAAGCAGTTCCATTCTAGCCTCACAAGGCATGGTTAACTTCCGAGAACGAATGTCTCACCAAGTTCACTCCCACCCAACTTACAAAGTTGAGTTTCACCACACCCAGCAAGCCTCCTTTTATTGATTTCCAGACTCAACTGTGAGGCAAAAGTACTTAGGAAGTTTTCTAGAGTTTTTTTTTTAAAGACTAGTTTATTGATTTTTAGAGTGAGGAAGGGATAAGAGAGCAACATCGATGCAACATCAATCATATCCCTCTGGGCATGCCCTCTACAGTGGATGGACTCACAATCCAGGCATGTGCCCTGACCTGGAATCCAACTAGCAACTTCTTAGTGCATGGGATGATGCCCAACCAACTGAGCCACACCAGCCAGGCCAAGTTTTCTAGGTCTTCCCTCTATCATTCTATGAACAATATGTAGAAAAAAGGGCAGTACACTTAGAGTAATGAGAGAGTCAATGCCTCACAATATTTAGCTCAAAATGCAGTGGAAGTTAAATTAATGCCCAATTATTTGGCAGGTGTCGAAACACCTTTTATTTAATGCTGGTAACATTCCTGTTCAGGGCACATAGTTCTCTCACATGTGTTTGACGGTAAGATAGGCTCGCATGGCAAACAAGCTCTTTTCCTTTTCCTTTGACACCCTAACCAAATTCTAGGTTATTTATATATTATTTGTTTAATGTATTCTCCAATCCCCCATCTTTACCATACCACATGACTTTTACCTCTTTAAATATAAGGATTGTGTTAGCCATCTGGATCAAGGGTAGGCAAACTTCAGCTGCTATACCAAAGCCATCCTACCATCTGTATTTGCATGGCCTGCAAACTAAGAATATTTTTACATTTTTAAACTGTTGTAAAAAAATCAAATTCAAAAGAAAAATGTGTTTGACACATAAAACATAAAATTCAAATATCAGTGTCCATAAATAAAGTTTTATTGCCACACAGTCATGCTTATTTACTTATGTATTTCTATGGCTGTTTTGATATTCCAATGTCAAATTTAAGGAGTTACAATAGAGACAGTACAGTCAAAAGTATTTACTATCTGGCTTTTACAGTTTGCCAATCCCAGTTAGAGCATGACTACACCTCTAGCGCCTGAAACTTTATAAGTGATTATTAACTATGTGTTAAATTAACTGTTGAATTAGTGAATATGAAAGCACATGGCTGAACAAAGAAAAGGATGAAACAATAAGGTTTCAAATATTTCATTGAAAGCTTAAAATAAATGATGATTGGAATCAAAATGTATTTTGTGTTTATTTTATAAACAGGGTCAAATTTACTAAAAATATCAGTAAGTTACTAATCTCCTAACATTAACATAATTAGAGTTTTCATAAGGCTTATAGAGGAATGGGAAGGGAAGGAGGCTCTGAGAATGCCCTACTACACTCATAGTCACTTATAGCGCCTACTACAAATACCATCTTCTTGAATTATTCAATGCTGGTTAGTAACATACTCAATATTCACTTGCAGGGCAAATATTAAATTAAGATGGTAAATACAAGTACACTTAATGTTTCTTAGTTAATAGAACAGATTAAAATTGTTTTTCAAACACTACAGTTGACTCTTGAACAACATGGGGGTTATGGGAGCCAACACCTCTCCTCTTTTGGAGTTGAAAATTCGTAAATAACTTTTGACTTCCCCAAAACTCAACTCCAGCTGGACCTTTGCATCAGGGGACTCTACCAACCATGGGTAGAAAACAGTCTTTTCCAGTCCGCAGCTGCGAATCTGCTTTTGGGAATCTATAGTTGGGAATCACCTACAGCTGGGAATGAGAAAAAGCTGTTTTCCACCACAGGTTTGTTCAATCTGCAAATGCCAAACTGAGAATAGGTAGGGCAGGCCGTATTTAAATGGAAAAACAAAACAACAACAAAAAACACTCAGTTCAACCCCATGTTGTTAAAGGGTCAACTGTATACAGGGTGTCCCCCCCAAGGAATGTATGCACACTTTAACAGCTGAGAGCTCAATTTTTAAAAGGAAATACATTTTAATAAACTCTGCCTTTATAATTATTCAAAGTGTAGGTATACATTTTTGGGGACCCCCCCCCATTGGTTTACCTTAATGTTTCTCCCAATTTGTAAATTAGTAGTATTAGGATGACACACACAAAACATTACTGCTCACAGCAATTCTGTGTACGTTGTCTTTCAGAACAGAAGTAACCTGATTTCCAGTGTCTCTGGCCTTCCTGTGGAAAGCAGACAGGGTGTATGAAGACTATTCAAATATGTCAGAGACTTCCTCCCATGACTCCTTCTATGATTCCCTATCAGACATGCAGGAAGAAA
Organism: Myotis daubentonii; assembly: GCF_963259705.1. Taxonomy (NCBI): domain Eukaryota; kingdom Metazoa; phylum Chordata; class Mammalia; order Chiroptera; family Vespertilionidae; genus Myotis; species Myotis daubentonii. Next base: position 43,632,789 of record NC_081844.1, on the reverse strand, counting down.
GCAAGAGTGCTGACTTCTTCCCTGGGCTCTCCGCTTTCCTCAGCCAGGAAGAGATCAACAAGAGCCTTGACCTGGCCCGGAGAGCCATAGCCACCTCCGAGACAGAAGACTGTGACTCGGAGAAGGAGATCTCGCAGATTTTCAGCACCTCCCCTGCAGGCCTCTGTGAACACCCTTCCCTCAAGGAGACCAAATCCGGGGAGCCCACCTCCTCGGAAAGACCTCCGGATAACAGGCCAGAGCAGACTGAGGGGCTCTCCTCCCAGGGCGCCAAGAGGAAACCTGCCCTCTCACCCCTGCTCGCCAGACCCAGCTACATCCGGAGCCTCCGAAAGGCTGAAAAGCGCGGTGCCAACACTCCGGGCGCAGGTGGAAAGCCCACACCGGCTTATCAGCGTGAGCCTGGCCCCCAGAGCCAGCTGTGCGACAAGGCGGCTAATTTCATCGAGGAGCTGACATCCATATTTAGAGAAGCGGCCAAGCCGAGAAACAGGAGCCCAAACGGGGAGTCCTCGTCACCAGACAGTGGGTACCTGTCTCCCAAAAATCAGCCGTCAGCCCCGAGGAGTGCCTCTGCCAGCCAGAGCCCCACCGAGGACCAGCAAGAAATGGAAGCGGAGGTCAAGTTGCCCGAAGCCAGGCCCTGCTACCCGGCAGACCCGGACGAGGCGGTGCCGGGCGGTAGCATCCCTCAGCCCCAGCCCCAGCCCCAGAGCGCACCCCACTTCTCCTCGGCCCCTCGCTTCATCCAGAAGCTGCGGAGCCAAGAAGTGGCAGAAGGAAGCAGAGTTTATTTGGAGTGTCGAGTCACTGGAAACCCAGCTCCTCGAGTCAGGTAAGAATGTTTTAATGTTGAATGGTCAAATGAGTGGTGTTGAGTTTTGATTTTGCTTTAATGTGGGAGGAGAAGAGGGTTCCTGTCTGGTTAGCCCTCTGGAGCCTGAGGTGTTGTTTTCAGGTACCTGCAGGGCGAAAGCCATCCCATAATTGCAAATACTGTTGACCTCCGTGTCCCTGGTGGGTGGGATATACTAGTATTTGTTGTCATGAACCACCTAATACCTGGGGAAGGCAAAGGACTGGACAGGCATAGAGAGTACAAACAGTTCGTTATATTGGACTCTGGAATTCATAACAGCCAGGGAAACTTAAAATGTGCAACTGAGTTACGTACTGTGAAAGGTGTGGGCCTGATTTGAATGAGTTGCTGAAGATGGCTGACGGTGTGGCTAAAGCTCCGAGTTGTCTGGGGATACACAGACGAAAGGCACAGGTGTACCGAGGCCAAGCACAAGAATAGAAACTGAGTGTATAATCTGGTGTAAGCCTGGGCTCAATTGGCACATTTTCACTTAAGATAATCACTCCCACACGCCTTTGTGCAAGCAAAGAGGGCAGAACGTTCCTAACAAAATTAAACCAAAGTGGGAGCGCTTCAGCTCTGTTATTCGCGCACAGGCTGCACACACTAGAGCCTGGGGCCCAGAAAAGAGTAACAGTTACAAGAGCGTGCAGTTAGTTGGCATCAATAAGCACATCGCCATGTCCATTATAATTTCTATAAATTCTTCCTCCTTCATTGCAGAGTTTATACCTTTTGTGCAAAAGGTTAAGAGGAGGGATCCTGGAGTCAGACTCCAGGGTTTCCAGTCATGGCTCCACCTTTTGACCAAGTAGGCAAGTTATACTCTGGGACCCAGTTTCTTCATCTGTGAAATGGAAATCCTAGTAATACCTACCGAATTCTATTTCATGATGCCTAAATACAATAATATGTGAAAGAGTAAAATAAGGCCTTGCACTAGTGGCTCTACATTGGCATCACCTATTCTTTTTATTATTTCTCAGTTCTTAAGTTCATGTGCCAAAATAAAAGTAACATTTCAAGCTAGGATTATGCTGTAAAAAAAAATAAGCCATTTATTTTCAAAGTTTTGCTTTTATTAATGAGAAGTGTTTTACCAAAACTACATAAATATTAAAAAGTAAATTCAAAATTATGAAATTTGGAGAAATTATAAAGGACATCATTGTCTAAAATGCATTGATATAGTATTTCACAAAACACAAACTTTATTCTTCAACCTATAGCCACTAATAGATACTTTGCTAGAGTTGTTTGTTTGTTTTGGCAAATCATTGCTCACAAAAATGGTGTAAGTATTAGTATAACTGGCTAAAAAGTGGTATAATTAGAGGCAGGGAATTTTTTTCTCAACCAGTTTGTTCAACTAATTCACAGTAAGTCAATTTTTACAGTAATTTGACTATATTTCTTTTAGAAACTGACAGCAGGGGGCAGTAATAAACTTCTTAATGGGTTCATTCAATTAAATATGTCATCCTAAATTCTGTCATTTTAATACTTATCTTTTCCATTAAAATATGTCTTATAGTTTTGTCAAAATCAGGAATAAAATTGAGTATTTCTTTTGGATTCTATTTAAAATTTTTTAAAACCCACTAATCTTGGGAACAAATCATCCTTCATTAGAAATATAGTCACATGTCAAACAGTTCCACAGGTTTTCAAACTACATCTGACTCCATTTACATTTACCTCCAAAATAGGCCCCTTCCAAATGTATTACCAGGGCAAGTAAGTATACCACTCCCTTTCAAAAATGACAAAAATCAACCCATTTGACATCAAAGGATTAATTCAACTGTACCAAAGTTCACGTAACCATTTGGTAATTTGAGGGGCCACCAAATTCATGTGTCTGCCTCTCTTTTCTTTATGGAAACAGGGAGGCATTAGTTTAATGAGTAGCTACAGAATTATTAACTAGTTTTCTCTGGTCATCTCTCTGTCCACCAAAGCCCAGGGCCAATGTTCATTAGTCATTACAAGTTGTGCAATTCTTGAGTGATTAAGTTTTGATGAGAATGCTCCATTGTGTAAATGACCATAGTTAGCTGATCATTTTTATATCCTTCTGAGTTTGGGGGTGTTGGGGGGTTTTGGATGGTTTTCGTTTGTTTGTTTGTTCAGTTGGTTGGTTGGTTGGTTGGTTTTTGAGGGGCAAAGTAAATGTGCATTGGATTCTCTTAATTTCTGTTCTAAAGATACTGGTCATGCCATGGATTTGTAAGTGCACCAAATGCCTAAGAACATTCACTGAGTTCCTTTTCTGCGTGAGACATGGCAGTCTAATGAGAAAAATCATCTTTGAAGGAAATTTTGTGTAAGGAAGACCTTTAAGAGTTGCTGCACTGGGGCATTTTAGAACCTGACCCATACTGACCTGTTCAGGGGCCTAGGAAGTAGAGATTAGGTAGACCTATTGGTTAGTAGGCCACCTCCGAAGGTCCCAGAAGCAGGTGACAGAACTTGTGGGGAAAGGCCTCTATAAGCAGAGGCCCAGCAGACCCTGGCTATTCATTCAATGTTGAGAAGTTGGCAGCTGTACGGGAGGTGAGTGAGGTGTGTGTGGTGCAGTTGTCATTGGTAAAATCCAGACTTACTTAAAAGTAATGCACCACAGGAAAATATGGAAGCAGGTATCAGGTTGCAGATACAGGGAGGGGACTGGAGCACAGGGAGAAAATTCTGCCCTTTAAGCATTTAGATAAGTAAAGGGCAAGGCTACCTACTGATTCAAAAGGACAGAGCAGGAAGTAGAGACTTAGACATGACTAAATGAGGCAGGACTTTAGTGACTAAACTTGTGCTGGGTCCAGAATAGGGAAATAAATTGCTAGACTGGCAAGGCTGGGCTACTATGCTGCTGGTCTGTAGTTTCTTAAATTTTGCCTAAATAGAAAGCATTTGGTCTGGGAACCTGGACATAGTGAAACTCACAGATGTAGATGAAGTAGCCCCAGCTAAAGGAAAGATTAATGGGAACAGTAGGATCAAAGCCAGGCCAGTCATCTCAAGACATTTCTACTTTATGTACAATCACTTCACCTGCCCAGAAATATAACTGGCACAAGATACCAGCTATCATCATAAATAGGACTGAAAAAATTCTATTTTCCTCCTCTGTTCTTGCATAGTTCCAACAAAAACTCAACAAAAGAGAGGAAAACTGATGGAAGAAAAGCTTATATGTAATTGAAGTTATATACAATTCAGATAACACTCAGTTACATACAATTTAGACACTATTCAAATTATAGGCAAATTATTTGTTGACAATTTTAATTATTACATTAAATTTTTCAAAGTCAGAATTTCCCTACATCACTCACCTTTCCTGTTCTCAACTTTAGTTAGTTGGGGAAAAATTCATAAAGGATTTTAGTTTAAAATTACCTATAGTAATTTATAAAAATAAGGCCTTATGTTTTCAGTTTATACTTAATATTTTATTCTGGTAACCATATGTTTTAAAGCATGTAAATAAAAGGAAACTAAGATTTAAATTATTTGCCTAGTAACAGAAAATAATTATTAGTTGTAGAGACTGGACTATAACTCAGGTTTTCTGATTCCTGATCTTGTCCTGTAGTGATTCCAAGAAGATTTAACTACTGTCACTGTTGTTTTGCTGCTTGTGCAAGGCTTACTGACAAGCTCCAGAAATAAAGATAAGTGGAATGGATATGTTAAAAAATCTCTTAGGATTGGAATTCATGTTCTGGATATCTTTAAAGAAATGGAGTCCTAATAATCTCCCTGATATTGTTCTATATTTAAAGAACATAGCAATTTACAGTTTCTCTCTCTAATAAGTTAATACTATAAAACAATTCAATCACTCATGTAACTAACTCCAAACAAAACATCATTTCTAATTTATGAACAGTAGTCCAAACCATCCTTATATTCAAATTACATTGTAAGGTAAATATGAACATACTCCTATTTTAAACACCCACTCTTTGCAGTAAAAATGGGATCTAGCAATAGTCCAGCCATGTTTAATATTCTAAGTATAATTACTCATAGCTAATCATAACATGCCTATTAGGTTGTCATTATTAGTTCAGGAAAGATTCAATTAATGTACCTATAAAAGCAATTAAATTATTTCATTTTATAATCAAAACTCAGCATGTCCAATGTCTCCAATTAGTTTACATTAGCGAGACTTTGATCATCATCAAAGGCCAGAGCAAGAAGATTAGCCATATCAAAACTGCAATGCTCTCTGTAGAAATTTCCATCTCCCCAAAGAAAATAGAAATATATACAGGCTGCCAATTCACTTTTCTTACTAATGTCATGTGGTATATGTGGTACCTGACCGGGTATCAAACCATGACCTTCTGGTTCATACGTCGACACTCAACCACTAAGCCACGCTGGCTGGGCTGGCATGGTTCTTTTAATGAAACTGTGTTCACAACACAGTGCAAAGCAATCCAGTGCCTTCTAATCTCAGTCAGAGTAGAATCAATAGTCCTTAGAAGCATCAATAAGGCCCCATCTCTCTGACTTCATCTCCTACTACTCACTCACCCTGTTAGTCCACTCCAGCCCCAACAATGTCCTGGCTGTACTCCAATGTGCCAGGCATGCTCCTGTCTCAGGGCCTGTGCTCTTGCTGTCCCCTCTACTCGGAATGCTCTTCCCCCAGATATATGCAGGGTTGGATTCTTCATCTCCTTTATACCTCTCCTTAAGTATCACCTGCAGAGTATATAGCCTTCTATGACTACACTATGTAAAAAGAACAGGTCCTGTCCACCACACTCTCTATTCCACTCTCTGGTTTTGTTTTTCTCCATAGAACTTACCTGATGTGCTCTACATTTTACTTATTTAATTTTGTTTGTTTTGTCTGTCTCCCTTGGTAGAATATAAATTCCTTGAGTATAGGGACTTCCGTGTGATTCTTACTGCTGTGTCCCCTAGGCCTAGAATAGTGCCAGGAATGTAATAAGTGCTCAAGAAATATGTGTTGAATAAATACATGAATAAATTCCACTCCTAGGTGTATACCTGGAAGAAACTTTTGTTCATGTGTACAAGGGTACTTCATAGCATTGTTTCAAAAAACAAACAAACAAACAAACAAAAAACCCACTGGAAAGAACCTAAATATTCATCAAAAAGAAAATGGATATCTCTTTGAGATAATGATTTCATTTCCTTTGGACATGAACCTGGAAGTGGGATTGCTAGATCAGAGGGTAGTTCTATTTTTTAATTCTTTGAGGAACCTCCATACTGTTCTCCACAGTGGCTGCATCAGTTTACCTTTTTACCAACAGTGCACAGCGCTCCCTTTCTTCACCTTCTCACCAGTGCTTGTTATGTCTGTTGTTGGATGAATGGATAATAAAAATGTGGCACATACTGTATTTTTCCATGTATAAGACACTATTTTTTTCTAAAACCATTAGACTGAAAATTGAGGGGCGTCTTATATACGGAAGTCATCCTAGGAGGGAACCGCGTGGGTGTGTAGCTGCCCATACTTTGTCAAACAGGCTTCCTCCAATCACAAGCCTTATTGTTACTGACGTCAGCTGATACCTTAATTGGAGGTGGAGGTGGAGAGTGCACAGATGCAACAGGGACCCTAGCGTTCTGAGCCCATAAAGATGTCAAAAAATAAAAAGATAAATGCTGGTAAGCGATTGTCTTACTCTGCAAAATTCAAACTGAATGCAATCAGCTATGCAAAAGAGCATGGAAATAGAGCTGCAGAGAGACAAGTTGGACCTCCTCCCACTGAGTGTATGATCAGACAGTGGAGAAAACAGGAAGAGCAACTCCTTAAGATGCCAAAAAAGAAGAATGCCTTAAGAGGACAACCAGCAAAATGGGCAAACTTGGAGCAGAGGCTGAAGACTTGGATTATGGAGCAGCGCCAGAGTGGCTTAGGTGTGTCAACCAAGCTTATTCAATGTCAGGCAAGAATGTTTGCAAGCGAAATGGACACTGTTGATTTTACAGAAAATTAACATTGTTGATTTGGCAAAATGGTGCTTCAATCTCATGAGGAGAAAAGGGTTAGCCATGAGAACAGGAACAAAGTTAGCTCAGAAAATGCCACCAGTTTATCTGGCGTCAGCTGATGCCATATGGATGATCTCACATATATAGACGTGACTCAGAAAACAGCAGTGATACAATAGAAGTTGGAGAAATTGGTATGTCTGGAACTAATAGTGATGAAGAAGAGAGCAGTGATGCAACAGGGGCTGAATAAAGTGATATTCTACATAATATCATAGTACTGGTATGTAAACAGTACCTGCAGTAATTACTAAATAAAAATGTGTTCTGTTTTATGTTTAAAATATTGATTTCTTAATATTAGGTTGGAAAAGTTGGGGGCATCTTATACATGGGGACATCTTATACACGGAAAAATACGATATATATATAATGGAATAGTATTCAGCCATAAACAGGAAGGCAGTCTTGCCATCTGTTACAATGTGGATTATCCTTAGAAAGATAAGCCAGACAGAAAAAGACAAATACTTTATGATCCCATTCATATGTGGAACCTTTAAAAAGCCAAACTCATAGAAACGAGGAGTAGCATGGTGGTTGCTAGGGCTTGGGCAATGGGGGAAATGAAGAGATGTTGGTCAAAGGGTAGAGTAGAAACTTCCAATTATAACATGAATAAGTCTGGGAATCTACTGTATAGCATGGTACTATAGTTAACAATACTATCAACACTAATAAAAGAGAAAAATGGTAATTGGCGTACGAGCTACCCTTTTCATTGGCTAATCAGGGCTATATGCAAATTAACTGCCAACTAAGATTGGCAGTTAACTGCCAACTAAGATTGGCAGTTAACTGCCAACAAGATGGCGGTTAATTTGCATATGTAGGCACAATGCAGGGAGGCGAAAAAGAAAGCAGGAAGAAGACCCCTGCCACTGACAGTGATTGGAAACCCAAGGGGGAGCTAAGAGCTGGGGGGCAGGGCAAAGGCGGCCCTGGGGCTGCCTTTGCCCTTCCCCCCAGCCATGATCTGAGAATCAGGCGCCTTTGCCCCCTGGCCAGTGATAGCAGGAAGTAGGGGTGGAGCCAGCGATGGGAGCTGGGCACGGTCGAAGCTGGCAGTCCCAGGAGCTAGGGGTCCCTTGCCTGGGCCTAAAGCGGAGCCAACAATCGCGGGGCCACTGCAGCTGCGGGTCCCCGCTGCCCGGGCTGGACGCCTAGGCCAGAGGCCTTAGGCCTGGGCAGGGGCGGAGCCTGCAACCACGGGGAGCTGGGGGTCCCCTGCCCAGGCCTGACACCTCTGCCAGAGGCCTCAGGCCTGGTCAAGGGGCCGATCCGGTGATTGGTGATCGGAGGGTGATGACGGTCAACTCCTCTGGCCGAGGCATCAGGCCTGGGCAGGGGCGGAGCCTGCAACCACGGGGAGCTGGGGGTACCCTGCCCAGGCCTGACACCTCTGCCAGAGGCCTCAGGCCTGGTCAAGGGGTTGATCCGGTGATTGGTGATCGGAGGGTGATGAGGGTCAACTTCTCTGGCCGAGGCATCAGGCCTGGGTGGGGGGTGGAGCCGGGGATTGGGGGGATATGAGGGTCCCCTTGCCCAGGCCTGAAGCCTGGGTCAGAGGGGTCAGGCTTGGGCGGGGGGTGGAGCAAGCGATCAGAGGGAGATGGGGGTCCCCTGCCCAGGCATGATTCCTGGGCCAGAGGCCTCAGGCCTGGGCGGGGACCAGAGCCAGTGATCAGGGGGAGATGGGGGTCCCATGTCCAAGCCTGACACCTCTGGCGGAGGCGTCAGGCCTGGGCAAGGGGCCGATCAGGCGATCAGAGGGTGATGGGGGTCTACGCCTCTGGCCGAGGCATCAGGCCTGGGCAAGGGGCAGAGCCAGCAATCGGAGGGGTCTGGGGGTCCCCTGCCCAGGCCTGATGCCTGGGCCAGAGGTATCAGGCCTGGGCTGGGGGCAGAACCAGTGATGGGGGGAAATGAGGGTCCCCTGCCCAGGCCTGACACCTCTGTCAGAGGCATCAGGCCTGGGCAAGGGGCTGATCCTGCGATTGGAGGGTGATGGGGGTCAACGCCTGAGGGCTCCCAGTATGTGAGAGGGGGCAGGCTGGGCTGAGGGACACTCCCCCCCGCCCCCACACACACACCCAGTGCACGAATTTCGTGCACCGGGCCCCTAGTATCATATACTTAGAAATTGCTCAGAAAGTAGATCTTAAATGTTCTCACTACACACACACACACACACACACACAGAGACACACACACACACACACACACACAAACCCTTATAATTATGTGAGGTTATGGATGTGTTAACAAACCTTATTGTGGTAATAGGCACATCATCACACTGTACATCTTTAACTTACACAATGTTCTATGTCAATTATATCTCAATAAAGCTAGAAAAAAAAAGTGGATGAATTGTGATGTATATTCATATAATAAATGAACTAGAGTTTTATGAATCAGGATGTCTGAAACTCACAAACAATAGCAATATTAAAAGGTTGCAAAAATGCTTAGATTGCATGAATACATTTATGGATATGAAGTTAAAATGGAAAAGCAGGACTATTTCAGGGTTAGGCATATAGTAAGCGTACATTATAAAAAAATTCATAAGGATAACAAATACTTAATTTCATATAGTGGTAACCATAGAGATGAAGAAGAATGTGATTGGTAAGGTAAGGGGTATTCCCAAGGGCTTCATCTGTGTTTACAATGTTTTATATCTGAAGAAGAGTAGTAGAGACACAAGTGTAAATTATTTTTATTTTTACACATATTGAAAAATATTAACTTTTTTTTCTCTGCCAACCCAATTTTGTATTTGATATCTTCATAAGCATTATTCATAGTTAATGGCATGATTTACTCATTAAACATCATTCAAAAAGTATCTTAGTGTTAAGCAATGCAAACTGGATAGGTTGGCTCTTAGCCATTTGCCCCTGTGAATTATAAGTTAATCAACGTGGAGGTTGTTCTAGTTGTATTTCATAGCTTTTAAGAATGTTCTTGTTTTTCCATAGCTTAGTTGGAGTGTTGTCCTATACACCAAAAAGTGGTGGGTTCAATTCCCAGTCAGGGCACATACTCAGGTTGTGGGTTAAATCCCTGGTCAAGTCACGTGCAGGAAGCAACCAATTGATGTTTTATAAGAATGTTCTTATTTTAAATTAATGATGTTATTAATAGAATATACCAAAGATCTTTTATGGTATGGTCTTCCCAGTTTATTGGCTGTAGAGCGTATAAAAATTTGTGTATGAGTTTCTTGTTCTTTTTTTTTCTTTTTAATTGATGACTTTTTTTTTATATTTATATACGTATTTTTTTATTTAATTTTTCCATCACCTTTTATCCCCTCTATATCTTCTACCACCTCCACCCATCCCCCTCCACCCCTGAAATCACCACATTGTTGTCCATATCCATGAGTTCTCTCTTCCTTTTCTTTCTTTTTTTTTTTTTTTTTTGCTTAATCTCTCCACCCCCTCAACTCCCTTCTCACCTTCAAGCTGTATGCCTGCTCTCTATCTATGAGTCTGTCTCTATTTTGCTTGGTAGTTCAGTTTGTTCATTAAATTCCACATGAGTGAAATCAAATGGACTTGTCTTTCTCTGACTGGCTTATTTCACTTAGCATAATGCTCTCCAGGTCCATTCATGCTGTCACAAACGGTAACATTTTCTTTCTTTTTACAGCAGAGTAGTAGTTGATTGTGTAATGTGAGTCTCTCATTCTTTTTTTAGTATTTTCTTTTATTGATTTCAGATAGGAAGGGAGAGGGAGAGAGATAGAAACATCAGTGATGAGAGAGAATCATTGATTGGCTGCCTTCTGCACACCCCTCTGGGCATGTGCCCTTGACTGAAATCGAACCTGGGACCCTTCAGTTCACAAGCCAACGTTCTATGCACTGAGCCAAACCAGCTAGGGCAAGTCTCTCATTCTTAATAAAAAATTTTCTACATTTAGACACACACATACATGTACACATGAAGTACCTTTTTAGAATTAGCAAAAATCTGAAGATGAACAAGAGTCATATATCAGTCTCACCAACCTATTGCCTACCCTCCATCATTGTATTTGAGTGAGTGATAGAAGCAAACAAAATGGGCAGATTCCAAGGGAAACAACACTTAATTTTATAGTTTCCTATTTCGCACTCTTTTATCATTTTATTTAATTCGTTTTTAAATATTTTGTCTTCTGGGTACATTTACAGTTTTTTTATATTTTACAGAGGACAACAAATATTCTCTAGGACATTAAATTGCCATTGAACTAGAAACCAAAGGTGATTAAGCAACAATGATACCTCTGTTTTCACTAAAACCAAGATACAGGTTTATTACATATTCCTCCACGTAGATGATTTCTGTGAGTTAATAAATTAAAAGGATATTACCTATTATGCTGTTTTGTCCTCTTTCCTATTTTTTTATCCATTTTTTTCCTCAATCCCTGTTTTCATCCAATATCTACCCACTTGTAATTATCCCTTGAAAAATGAAGGCAAGTCCCTTGTGGGGGGTAGAGGTAGGGGAGGCTGGGGGCAGGTCAATGGGGAGACAAAAAAGGATCCATATATACTACTACTTTTAATACCTTAAATAATAAAATAAAGAAAATAAAGAAAAGAAAGATGAGCTGTACCTCTACAATACTTTAGCTGCCAAAAGACCGTCATTAATACAAATACTGAATCTGCTTCTACAGACCAATGAGTGAAATGGACTAACCCAGTATCACTGAGCCCAGGAAATATTGCCCCTGAGTTGCTGTTTAATGCTTAGAACTTTACAGAGTGATAGCAGCTGCCTTGCCACCTCTTCTTGGTCAACCCATGCCACCATGATGCTATGACAGCCCCACAGCACTGAAAATGATAATGCTGCTAGTACTGATATCTCAGTGAATTAGGAAGTGAGCTTGATATTCACGGAAGATGTGAAATATTACTATGGTCAGAAGTTTGAATTGATTATAAAAGTCACTGGTATCTAGCTGTGAAGTAGCAGTAGTCAAACAGGAGCGTCTGTTCTAAAACATTGAATCTCTCATTTCAGTTTGCATCTTAATGGCCAAATTTCTGGATTTAACAAGAAAATCAATCAATCAAACAAACACCAACATAAATTTTCCTAAGAAATAGAGGTAGTCATAGAATTAAAAATATGCTTGTGCAATAAAACATATGTATTTTATGGAACAAACAGTAGAAGAACTTAGTAACTTACAATACAGACTCTGGAACAAGAGTGTGAATCCTGGCTCTATCTCAGATCACTCGGGTCACCTTTGCAAGTTATTTAACCTTTCTGTGCCTCAGTTTCTTTGTTGGGAAAATGGGAATAATAAGAGTACATACCTCTAGTGTTACTATGAGTGTTAAGTCAATTACCACAGGGAAAGATATTAGAACTGTGCCAGGCACATAGTAATATATTAATAAATATTAAGAATATTATTATAAAGTTATTTATTATTACTAATTATTAAGTGGTCACTTTGTTACTGATTGTCATCAATTTGGTATAAACTCCCTAGACCCTACCTTCTCAAAAACCTTTGAATCTGTTTCCTTTCTTTAAAATCTTCATCCTATAATTCTCTTGTGTATTGCTAAGTATTATTCACAATGGTATAGAGCTTATGGAAAGGGCACACTACAACGTTATAGGCTAAAAAAATGTATAAGGAATACAATATATCTTGCAAAGTGCTTCTGACCCTGTTTGGACAGTGAGCCCTACATTTGTATCTCAAGGTCAGAATCATGGCTGCCATGGAAAACAGTGAGAAACTTTCCCCTGGTTTCTGTCTATTGTCATTCTCTAGAAACTTTTACCTCACTTGGCCCTCTGTCACTTCACTGCAAGGGATGGGATCAAAGCCAAAGAAAAGTCATTTCTCTCAATCTCTGCCCCTCCCTCCTACAACTAATTATCTCCCCACCCTTTCTTTCTAATCCTCAAAGCTGTGAAGGTCATCCTAATTGTGGATTACAGTCAACCAAAAGAGAACAAAAAAGTAAAAGCCTTCCAAAAAATCAAATCTCTGACCATTGTTTTTCTTGCTGCCTTTTAAATGGTTTAGCAATTTTCCTGAGGTTATTTCATGGTTCCTTGTCAAATATTTGCTAAAGCCAATTGAAAGTGGTTCCCCAACACTTTAGCCACTCCCTGGTTTTGTATTCCAATAATTTCAGCAGGAAGAAAATGAAAAATAATTTAAGTAACAAATGCAGGCTTTCCCCCCAGCTAGATTAAACTGGCTTTGATTTTTGTATTTTCTTCCTACTAAGTATTATACCATACAGCCAAGTTCTCAGAAGAAAAAGAATGTGCTTGTTGGAAGTTTAATTTATTGTTATGCAAACTACTGTGAAACAGTTGTTTTGAAAGAAATTGAAGTTTCAGATGTTTTCACACTCAAATCTTTTCTGTAGAGTTAGTTACTCTTAAGTACTTCTTGACAGGTTTCTTCGTTTGCCTTGGGGCAGTACCTCATCATGGAACACTGAATCTGTTTACGCATAATTACAGCAATTTAAGAACTGCACTTAGACATTGCATTCTTTTGACGGTATCAAGGAGTTATTTTATAATATCTCTGTAGCAAGTACAACTATAAGCCTGAAATTTGACACAGCTGACCAATATGCAAAAATTTCCTTTGAGTTGGTGTATTTAAATGATGTGTAGCAATATAAATTATTTTTCCTATTTAATTTTAATTTGAGGCAAGAAACAGTGTTATATTTAATATCTGCTGGAATAGGAGTAAGCTGCTAGTCACCTGAGCACTGATGGAGGAAATCTAATCAGAAGTCTTTCCCAGAAGAAAGATTACTAATTGCAAGTGGAAACTGTTCTCTTGGTTATGAGTTCTAACAGTGAAGTCTGGATCTGTGTAACAGCATATGGTAAATTAGGCCACAGAAATGGTTTCCAATCACTTGTTATACAATCCACATGTGGGCCAGGAAACTTAAATAAAAATAACCCTAAGGAATAAGGATTTTTTTTCTCTAAGGTGACAGCTTTTAGCCTTGGTTACTGGAATTGGAGAAGTATTTTCTAATAGAAAAAAATAGAAAACAAGTCTGGGGAAAAGGATTTCCAAATAGTGGAGGAGATTCTTCAAAGAAGGAGGAGAAGGGGGGAGAAGAAGAGGTGAAAGAGAAAGGGAAGAAAAGTAAAGGGGAAACCAAGATGGCGGCGTAGGTTAACGCAGGAGATCGCTGCCTCGAACAACCACTTCAGAGATATAACTAAAGGACAGAACGGACATCATCCAAAACCACAGGAAGGCTGGCTGAGTGGAAATTCTACAACTAGGAGGAAAGAGAATATCATACCCAGACTCAGAGGAGGCGCAGTGCTGAAGTGAAATACTCAGGTGCGGAGTGCGTGCGCGGAGCGGGCTGGTGGCGGAGGGCGCGGTTGTTGTTTTCAATCGGGAGGGAGTTTCAGACTCTGAGCTCCAGATCCGGGCGAGTCTCTGGGGAGCAAGACTCAAACGGGAGAAGCGGGACTGTCTGGCTTCGGTCGGAACTCGAAGGCAGCTTTCTCTCCGAGGTTTGCAGCCATTGCTGGGACTCTGAGAGGCAGAGCCCCTGGGGAAGGAACTGAGAGCAGCCATAACTGCTCGCTCCGGCCAGCCCTGTAGATCCCCTGGGACCCGCCCCGCCCAAGCCCTGCGCAGAACCATTTGCCGGATAGCCTCAGGCAAAGGCTAGATTAGCACCGCCTTAGAGATCCAGCACAGAAGCCCTCCCACTGCAGACCCAGCGGACTCTCATAGCCAGTTAGCCTGGAGGTCAACTCACCCCCGGTATTGCCGACATCAATCAAGGCTTAAAGGCAACAAGACTGCACACAAAGACCACTAGGGGGTGTACCAAGAAAGCATAAAAAATGCGGAGACAAAGAAACAGGACAAAACTGTCAATGGAGGATATTGAGTTCAGAACCACACTTTTAAGGTCTCTTAAGAACTGTCTAGAAGCTGCCGATAAACTTAGTAAGGCCCTCGAAAAGACTGGTGAGACCGCCGATAAATGTTGTGAGATCCTCAAGAAATCTAATGAGACCCTCGATGTTATATTGGGGAACCAACTAGAAATTAAGCATACACGGACTGAAATAACGAATATTATACAGACTCCCGACAGCAGACCAGAGGAGCGCAAGAATCAAGTCAATGATTTGAAATGCGAGGAAGCAAAAAACACCCAACCGGAAAAGCAAAATGAAAAAAGAATCCAAAAATGCGAGGATAGTGTAAGGAGCCTCTGGGACAGCTTCAAGCGTACCAACATCAGAATTATAGGGGTGCCAGAAGATGAGAGAGACCAAGATATTGAAAACCTATTTGAAGAAATAATGACAGAAAACTTCCCCCACCTGGTGAAAGAAATGGACTTACAGGTCCAAGAAGCGCGGAGAACCCCAAACAAAAGGAATCCAAAGAGGACCACACCAAGACACATCATCATTAAAATGCCAAGAGCAAAAGACAAAGAGGGAATCTTAAAAGCAGCAAGAGAAAGAAACCCAGTTACCTACAAGGGAATACCCATACGACTGTCAGCTGATTTCTCAACAGAAACTTTGCAGGCCAGAAGGGAATGGCAAGAAATATTCAAAGTGATGAATACCAAGAACCTACAACCACGATTACTTTATCCAGCAAAGCTATCATTCAGAATTGAAGGTCAGATAAAGAGCTTCACAGATAAGGAAAAGCTAAAGGAGTTCATCACCACCAAACCAGGATTATATGAAATGCTGAAAGGTATCCTTTAAGAAGAGGAAGAGGAAGAAAAAGGTAAAGATACAAATTATGAACAACAAATATGCATCTATCAACAAGTGAATCTAAGAATCAAGTGAATAAATAATCTGATGAACAGAATGAACTGTTGATTATAATAGAATCAGGAACATAGAAAGGGAATGGACTGACTATTCTTGGGGGGGAAAGGGGTGTGGTAGATTCGGGAAGAGACTGGACAAAAATCGTGCACCTATGGATGAGGACAGTGGGTGGGGAGTGAGGGCGGAGGGTGGGGCGGGAACTGAGAGGAGGGGAGTTATGGGGGGGGGGAAAGAGGAACAAATGTAATAATCTGAACAATAAAGATTAAATAAAAAAAATAAAAAAATAAAAAAAAATTAAAAAAAAAAAAAAAAAAAAAAAAAAGAAAAGTAAAGGGGCAGGAAAGACGGGAGGAAAGGAGTGAGGGAGGGAGGAGAAATTTCACATTTGAAGATAACTAGTTCTTCCTTTAAGTGTGTGTGTGTGTGTGTGTGTATTTATACTAGAGGCCCAGTGCACAACATTCATGCTTTTGGGGGAGGTGTCCCCTCAGCCCAGCCTGTGCCCTTTTGCAGTCTGGAAGTCCTCAAGGGATGTCCGACTGATGGCTTAATTGGACATCCTTAGCGCTGCCACAGAGGTGGGCCACTGCACTCGGCAGCCATCAGCCTGGCTTGTGACTGAGCAGAGCTTCCCCTGTGGGAGCGCACTGATCACCAGGGGGCAGCTCCTGCATTGAGCATCTGCCCCTTGGTGGTCAGTGCACATCATAGCGACCAGTCATTCCACCATTCAGTCGATTTGAATATTACCCTTTTATTATATAGGATATGTTTTTATATATTTACATATATATCTATATCAATATCAGTATAGATATACTAGTGACCCGGTGCACGGATTCATGCACATTGAAAGGAAATTAATTAGAAGGTGGATGGTGGTTCATGACTGGGCTAGATGGGCTGGACACTCCCTGGAGCCAACCTCCCGCAATCCCTTCCTGGCATCTGCAGTGTGAGCAGGGTCCCTCTGACCGGTGGGGTCCCTCGGCCTGGCCTGTGGGAATCAGGCTAAAATTGGCTCTCCAATATCCCCCAAGGGGTCCCAGAGTGCAAGAGAGTGCACTGCAAAGTTGTTGTTGTACAACTTTGGTGTGGAATGCAAATGCAAGTGTGCAGTAAACCAGATTTGGGGCCAACCGTGCCCCAGCAACAACATAACCCACGGCCAAAGATGGACTCGTGCAGTCCCACAAGGAATCAGGCTCCTTCCTCTCTGATTTCAGGGTGCATCACCCGAGAACCGCTGCTGCCAAGTCACTGCAGCTTGACAGCTCCTGCGTTGAGTGTCTGCCCCCTGGTGGTCAGTGCGCATCATAGAGACCTGTTGGATGGTAGGAGGGACACTTAGCATATTAGCCTTTTATATATAGATTTTTATCGGCATATATATATATATGTATGTATGTATATATGTATATAAATACACATATATACACATATATATATACACACACATATATATGTATATATATAATTTCAGAAAGGAAGGGAGAGGGAGAGATAGAAACATTAATGATGAGGGAATCATTGATATGTTGCCTCTTGCATGCCCCACACTGGGGATTAAGTCCACAATCCTGGCATGTGCCCTGACCAGGAATCAAACCTTGACCTCCTGGTTCATAGGTTGATCTCAACTACTAAGCCACACCAACTGGGCTGTTTTTTCCTTTAAAAGCCAGAAATGTTCATAATTTTTACCATCATAGAAGGTATCACAGACCAATTGCATTAACAGAGAATGTCCCAATTGTGCTTATGCATAGAGAGGTCAATAGATGTATAGTTGGTGAAGTCTAGGACGATACGATAGAAATGTACTGTTTCAGTTTTGGATTTTGAACCACCACAGACAAAGAATAAGAATTTTCCACATCAGTATATGAACTTGGTTTTGATGAAGGGGCCAAGCAAGCCTGTAATACTGCTACTGAGGAGGTATTAGACACAAATAAGAGGATTTGATCAAGTCTAAGAGCTTAGCTAGGCCTAGTCACACCTCTCTAGAGGCTTTGTCATCCCCTAATGAAGAAAGCTTGACAGGCAACACCAGAAACTTAACATTTGCAGTATGTCTGTGCAGTCATTGTGCAGAATTATACATATAACTAACCTGTAGGAAGCTTATGCTAAAATGTCATTTTCTTTCTTCTCAATCCTTTGTGATTATTCTAAAGTCATGGGTTAAAAATCACTTCTCTTTAATTTTCTTACAAAGCTACTGAAGTTAAAACCTGCAGAAAGTTATTGTCATTCTCCTAGTAATAATAATAGATATAATAATATTAACAGCCAACATTCCTTGAGTACTTAGCATGTGCCACAGACATTCTTCTAAGATCTTTCCATTCATAGACTCACTTATTCCTAGAGGTAGATCCTATCATATGTCTTGGATTCTAAGAATTCACCCTTCAGTAGAAAGCATTTTACAATCACTGTCAGGCCACAGTCATGATGTGGTTGTCATTGCCTGTGCACATGCGGATTTGTTCAGAACTGTTTATTTTGTCATTTTAGTTGAGTTATTTGCTCTGTTATACTACATGCTATTTTTCTTTCTTAATGGTTCATTTAAAAATGGTGTCATATATAAATGGTATGTTAGAGTCCATGAATGCAGCATTATTAGCTCCATTTTTTTAAAAATATATTTTATTGATTTTTCACAGAGAGGAAGGGAGAGAGATAGAGTTAGAAACATCGATGAGAGAGAAACATCGATCAGCTGCCTCTTGCACATCTCCCACCGGGGATGTGCCCACAACCCAGGTACATGCCCTTGACCGGAATCGAACCCGCGACCTCTCAGTCCGCAGGCTGACGCTCTATCCACTGAGCCAAACCGGTTTCGGCTGCTCCATTTTTTTAAAAAAGGAACTAAGGCATGAATTTTTCAGGAAAATTGCCCAGTTGTCCCCTGTACTATCCTGCCAAACAAAATCAAGTGGGGTGCACAGCCTTTCTTACAGAACGGTGCTCCAACAGAAAATTAGGATGATCCCCAGCTTACCCTTAGAAACACCTAAGAGAGTCCTTGTATTTCTCTAAAAGCAAAATGCCTATGAATGGCTTCCTTCCATTGCCCCACACAATGTTAGGAAAACAAGGAAAAGGAAAGAGCCATGTTCAATGAGTTACTGGCCCTTATGAGAAAACCTTACACTGTGTACACTCTCAGCCCACTCTGCAGTGTTGACATGAGGGAGAGCCAGAATCTTTATTAGTAGGAACAATCTCCTTTGATGTAGCTTGTGAGGGCATGGGCTGTAACTTCCACTATCAAAGCCATTTAGTCAGGTCTCTCTATTTCTCTCATACACAGAGCCGTAATACCAAGCTGAACGTACTAGATGTGATTTGTGATCTAGTATGGTACCATTTAGTTCTTATGTTTAGTGGCCAGCGTTTTAATTAAGAATGTGTTGCCATACATTGGCCAGAGCCCTGATATATGGAATCATTCCACACTCTAAGAACAAGGACAAATCAGTGCTGCCTGAAATAAAGGGGGAACAGGCCCCAGCAACACCAACAACATGTTAGTTCAGTTGATTTCTGATAGACCTTTTCTACAAAAGGCCATTATAAAATACAATACAGTTGGGTTTTATAGAATACATTATTTTAGCTTTGAACAAGCAGCTATTAAGCGGGAAGTTTCAATAGTGAAGAAATCAAATTGACTTTTGGACCATATATAGGATGAGTGTCATTATACCATTAAAAGGCCATGTGCACATGAAAATGGCAGATATTCCTCAGGGGCAGGCCCTGTGACAAAGATGGGGGTGGGGGGAGGGGATGGGTGTTACATGTGTAGTCAGTGGGGGAGAGTGATCAAGGCAAATGTCACTTACCTCAGGTTTGGGTCAGTTCCATTAGAGGAAATAGGTGCTACCCAATAGTAAATGCTCATTTCCACAAATACATGGATCGGCTCATTTCTATCCCAGGTTTTGATATCTGAGAAAACAATTTAATTGAAGGTCTCCAGAGCAGATGATTGAAAGACCCCATTTGTTTTTACTATTTGTTGATGCAACATGTCAATGTGCTACCTCAAATTAGTGATGCCATCATTTTTAGTTTAAACAACTGAAATTCCACAGAAAGACAACCCGTAGAATCACTTTAGTACGAGAACTGTTGTTTGGATTGCAATTTTTTTCAGTTTCTACCAATGCAGGCAGAATGATGAATCCATTAACAAAGTGTGTCTATTCTATCCCAAATCAAAGTAACTTTATTACCACTGTACAATATATAATATACTAGAGGCCTGATGCACGAAATTCGTGCAAGAGTAGGCCTCCCTTCCCCCGGCTGCCGGCACCGATTTCCCTCTGGCACCCAGGACCCAGGCTTCGCTCTGACCCCGGCTTCATCCAGAAGGACATCTGGAATGATGTTCAGAATAAGGTCTGGTCTAATTAGCATATTACCCTTTTATTATTATAGATACCTGTAATACTTACATTGGCAATTTATTTTTTTCTCTTTATTAAATTAGGATGACATTGATTAATAGGGTTATATAGGTTTCGCGTATACATTTCTATGATACATGATCTGTATAATGCATTGTGTGCCCACCACCCCAAGTCAAATCATCTTCCATCACCATATCTTTGGCCCCCTTTACCCTTTACTACCTCCCCCCACCCTCTTCCCTCTGGTAACCACTATACTGTTGTCTGTGTCTATGAGTTTGTTTTATATCCCACATACGGTGAAAACATATGGTCCTTAGCTTTTTCTGGCTAACTTATTCCTCTTAGTATACTATTCTCAAGGTCCATCCATGTTGTTGCAAATGGCAGTATTTCAGCATTTCATCTTTTTATGGCTGAGGAGTATTCCATTGTATGTTTTTGTACTGCATCTTCTTTACCCAATCATCTATCAAAGGACACTTTGGTTGTTTCTATGTCTTGGCTATCAGGAATAATGCTATAGTGAACGTAGGGGTGCATATATCTTTGCAAATAAATGTTTTTGAGTTTTTCAGGTAGATACCTAGAAGAGGGATTGCTGGGTCTTATGGTAACTCTATAATTAATTTTTGAAGAAGCACCATACTGTTTTCCATAATGGCTGTACCAGTTTACGTTCCCACCAGCAGTGAATGAGGGTTTCTTTTTCTCTCCAACCTCTCCAACATTGTTATTACTTGTATTGTTAATAATAGCCTTTCTAACAGGTGTGAGGTGGTATCTCAGTATAGTTTTGATTTGTATTTGCCAAATAGCTAGTGAAGCTGAGCATCTCCTCATATATCTGTTGGCCACTTGTATGTCTTCTTGGGAGAAGTGTCTGTAAATGTCCTCTGCCCATTTTTTAATTAAATTGTTTGTTTGTTTGCTGTTGAGTTGTATGAGTTCTTTACCTATTTGGAATATTAATGACTTATCAGTGCTATTGTTTGCAAATATCTCCCATTTGATTTATTGCTTTTTTGTTTTGTTGGTAGTTTCCTTTGCTGTGCAGGTTTTTAGTTTACTATAGTCCCATTCAATTATTTTTGCCTTTGGGGTGAAATTCATAAAATGTTCTCTAAGACCAAGGTGCATAAGTGTAGTACCTATGTTTTCTTCTATGTAATTTATTGTTTCAGATCTTATATTTAGGTCTCTGATTCATTTTGAGTTAATTTTTGTACAGGAGGAAAACTGTAATCTAGTTTCAGTCCTTTGCATGTGGATTTCCAATTTTCCAAGCACATTTATTGAAGAGGCTTTCTTTTCTCCATTGTGTGTTTTTGGCTCCTTTGTCAAAAATTATTTGCCCATAGACATGTGGTTTTATTTCGGGGTTTTAAGTTCTGTTTCATTGGTCTGTATATCTGTTTTCGTGCCAGTATCATGCTGTTTTAATTATCATAGCTCTGTAGTATAATTTGAAGTCAGGTAGTGTGATACCGCCAGCTTCGTTCTTCTTTTTCCTTAGGATTATTTTGGGTATTTGTGGTCTTTTGTGGCTCCATACAAATCTGATGATTTTGTTGTTGTTCTATTTCTTTAAAAATGACATTGGGATTTTGATGGGGATTGCATTAAATCTCTATATTGCTTTGAGTAATTTAAAATTTCATATTTACCTAGTCCCTTTCATGTATAAATCTTAAAATCTTAATATTTATTCATCCAAGATGCTCTGTAAAATGACTTTAACTCTTTGGAATTTAAAGGTGTGTCTAACAAAAAAACTAGTGAAAACCAATTGCCTTCTAGCACAGAGTTCAGCTTCCAACACACACCTTATGAGCTCACAAAGCCACGTTTTTCTCAGAATACAAGACTAACTCTTAGGTACCTGCAATTCAGAATGTACTATTGGTCTCAGCAGTTTCTTGACTCCATGGGGTCTTCCTCAAGTTCTCAACTGTCACACATGTGTTTCTTCTCTTCTTCTTTTGATGGTTGTCTGGCTTTCACATTTTGACAAATCATGAAAAGATCAAACCCAGCCAAAACCTGTCTTTCATTAAAGTTTGCTATGGTTGAAATGTTAAATTTTCTCACATTCATGGATTAAGAGTAAATTATGATCCAAACTGAAAGACGAGTTGGGTTCATCTCTCTCACTCATATCCACATTGCAGATCAGTTCTTTTTTACTCACCGCACTGAGTGTCCTCTTGCCTCACTTTCATCTAGGAAGCCTGCTTACCCCTTAAGTGGATTGATTTATAGAAACACAACTTAATTTGCCTTGTAGCATTCCAACATAATGCCATAACTGCACTAATCATCACTGCTTAATGCCCATGAGATGATGGGTGATGAGTATTAGATATTATCGGAGGCTCTTAGCATATAGAGTATTTACTCAAACCCTCACCTGTATGGCTATGTTTAGTCAACCAAATACAGTCAACAGATCTTAGATTATCAAAGCAGTAAGCAGGCTTGAAGTCAGGGGTTAAAAAATTACAGAGAGGCAAATGAAGGCTCAAAACAGAGAATCAGAAAGAAGCCAGGTGGATTAGAAGCAGATGGCCTCAGAAACTGTTCCAAGAAGAAATGAGAAAAGGCAGAGCTGGAGATAGTTGAGTGCTAGAGACCATCACCACAGCCATACACCAAATATTTCCAGATTAGACCTCCAGGGGAAAGAAGTTAACATGCAAGAGTCTCCTGCTTTGCTGACCAGTTGTGGAATTTGTCTCAGCTGTTTGTGAGGAAATAGTTGTTTGCTCACCACATTTATGTGACAACAATCCTAAAGTGACTTGAGTCATTGCTGAAAAGGCTAATGTTCATGGGTTGCTTCTTATGACTTAACAGTACAGGCATGGGAGGAAATGAAGACAATACGTCCTTCGGGTTCCCTATGCCTTCACTAAGTCTTTCTTAATGGATCAGAAAAGAAATGTGCAGCCCAGCTGGAGTGGCTCAGTGGTTGAGCATCTACCTTTGAACTAGGAAGTCACAGTTCAATTCCCAGTCAGGGCACATGCCGGGGTTGTGGGTTAGGGGGTGTACAGGAGACAGCCAATCAATGATTCTTTCTCATCATTGATATTTCTATCTCTCTCCCTCTCCCTTTCTCTCTGAAATTAATAAATATTTTAAAAATAAACTTAAAAAAAAAAGAAATGTCCAAGTATTACAAGCTGAGACAAAATTGTATTAAGGCTATGAAAATACAAGCATTTAAATATGAGTCTGCTCTTGCAACTTTTGCCCCTCCCCCCACCCCCACCCCCATATCCTCTGACTGGTTATCTTTCATGGGCCCCAATGGATCCTCTCTCCTTTCTTCTCCACCCACCTCTCTTGCCCATGGAAGCTGACCTATCTGGACCACAACAGATATCTTCAGGCTCTGGTTGGGTTTAGCCCCCAGGGAACCCTGGTAGGTCAGAAAAAAAAGGAGAAGAGGAATTCAAGATACTTGGTCCCCTACCTTCATTCTCATCCAGTGTCCAGCCACCAAGAAGTTATTCTCTCAACATGATACTCTCTTCTATGCTCAGGAAGCTGCTTCCTCCTTTGGTCCTTCAGGCTTAGGGTGGTAACAATCTGCTTTACAGCTACAGATAATACATCATCCCTGTGGTTTCCTTATACCCTGATGCTAACTTTGGATCTACTCCTGTCGTGGAACCATCCTTGTGTTATCTGATATTTATTGCATCCCTTCTTCTAGCTGAGACCACAGCATCCTTCTTCTGATTGCCCATATCTATGTAGAAAGATGACCCAACATCCTTATAATCCACATGTGGCATCATGACCAATTCCTAAAATGCTTTACCCTGAAATCATTAAGATAAATTCCAGATTACTCAAAGGCAAGTTATCAAGCTTGGAAATTATTTTTCCAGATCTACGTTCCCTTTTACTTCTCATTGTTTGCTTTTAAGCTTTTTAAGTAAACTTTAACTTCAGTTCTGATGTTTGGAAAAAGAATCACATTGATGTAAAGGTGGAAAACATTTTATGTCATTAGTGGAAGTTCCTTATTTATACATTCTCTGTCAGTGAGAAAATTAACAAAAAACACTTAATTGAGCATGATATATGCCTGGCATTTTTCTAAGTGCTTTATATCCATTCTCTCATCCAATCCTCATGAGAGATCTACAAGGTAGGCTCTATTATTACTGTACAGTATCACCATTTTACACAGGAAGAAACTGAGGCTCAAAGAGGTGAGTAAATTACCCAAAGAGACACTGTGGTTAGTGTTATACTGAGGATTATTGATATATTATGCATTTGAAGTGTGCTTTGCATTTTAAAAAATGTTGCATAAGAAAACAGTCCAAAATTTAGTGACTTAAAACAATCATTTTTTTATTAGCTTCTTCCACTTACAAGTCTGTTTGAAGACTAGCTACCACATGTGTATTCTCAGACATTTTTTTCATATCTATTATGCTAGATTGAGCAGACTCTAATGAGAATCCAGAACACAGAATACCACAGGGTGAGGGTCAGGGCGGTGGCTCAAGAGGTTCATAGTTTGAATTAGAAGAAGTCAAAATGGAGGTAGGCAGAGGGGTCCAGGTTAACGGTAAAAAGGACATGCCCAGCATATGAATCAGGAGTACCTTTAAGAATTGTGCTCTAGCCCTGACCAGTTTGGCTCAGTGTATAGAGCGTCAGCCTGAGGACTGAAGGGTCCCAGGTTCGATTCCGGTCAAGGGCACGTACCTGGGTTGCAGGCACATCCCCAGTAGGGGGCGTGCAGCTGATCGATGTTTCCCTCTCATCAATGTTTCTAACTCTCTATCCCTCTCCCTTCCTCTCTGTAAAAAAATCAATAAAATATATTTTAAAAAAAAGAATTGTGCTCTGCACACAGATTGAAAATAAAGGGATAGAAAAAGATATTTCATGAAAATGGAAACCAAAATAAAATCAAGATAGCACTAGGTATACCTGACAAAATAGACTTTAAAACAAGACTATAACAAAAGACAACAAAGGATCCAGCAATTCCACTTCTGGTTATTTGTTTGAAGAAAACCAAAACATAAATTAAAAAGATATATACATCCATATGTTCATTGCAGCAGTATTTATAATAGCTAAGATACAGAAGCAACCTAAGTGTCCATCAATATAGATGAATAAATAAAGAAGAAGCGGTGCATATGTACAATGAAATATGACTCAGCCATAAAAAATAAAAGAAATCTCCCCATCTGCAACAACATGGTTGGGCCTAGGGAATATTGTGCTGAGTGAAATAAGTCAGACACAGAAAGACAAATGCCATATGATTTCACTTATATATGGAATCTAAAAAACAAAGTAAATGAACAAGCTGACCAAAAACAGACCCATAGATACAGAGAACATTTGGGCGGTTGCTAGATGAAAGAGGGTTGGGAAGATAGATAAAAACATGAAGGGATTAAGAAGTACAAATTGGTAGTTACAGAATAGTCATGGGGATGTGAAGAACAGAGTAGTGAATATAGTCAATAATATTTTAATATGTATGGTGTCAGATTGGTACTAAATTTATTGGGGTGATCACTTCATAAGAGATAAATGTCTAATCACTGGGTTGTATACTTGAAATTAATATTGTACATCAACTATAATTGAAAAATTATTAAAATGTTAAAAAGGAAAAGACAAAAATAAAGAATTGTGCTCTTCTCTTCAAAGCTGGATGCCTTTCCTTGGTCATGTAACCTACAACATAGAATGAGCATGGGGGTGGGGTCCAGAGGAAGGAGGACAGGACATCACATCGTTGAGAAATGCAAGGCCTCCGCAGACCCTCACTGAGCTGTATGTTCAAGTTGCAGATGGAAAAGCCATAGCCAGTTTTCCCCTCCAAAACATTAAACTGATAATGTGCTACATTCAACTTGTGTCTGTTTTATTAAAAGTAGGAATGATAATTTATGAAAAAAGTTTTTGAGACATTTCATTTTTAAAAACTAAGATCTGATTCAACAACATCTTCTCCAATAGGAGGTCTCAAAGGACAGTAGAAGACTATTACAAACTCAAACAAACCAGGAGTGATTTTAAATCACATAATTACAACAAAGTTATTCAGCATTGCCATTTTTGTATTTCACAATGAAAACCAGATTAAATTAATGAAAATACATGTTGTAGGACATTAAAGAAAAATATATACCTTCTTCATCTAAAATCTTGGTTCAAACACTTATTTTCATTTTACAGTATGTGTAAATTTCAAACTAGTTTCACGTTTCTTAACCAGGTTTCCCCCCACTCTAGATGGCACACATTTTAAAAATATTTTATTTCATCAACCTGCTGTGTTTCTCAGGTCCTATATAGGAATGATTACATATTGAAATAGATGGAATAAGTCCTTCAGGACAATTTACATTCCAGAATAGTGAGTGTATATAATTGACAGAAATGGAATAACAATAGCTAACTCTAATTTATCCACTGCAACCAGCCACAGAGGAAGATAGTTCATTAAGACTGGAAGTACTTATTACCTGATAATCTTGATCTTCTCACTAAACTAAATATTTCATTGCTAGTGGGTCCTCTGCCCTTTTACTTTCATGTTATTGAATGTCTATTGCATGGGTTTGGAATATGTTATTCATATAATGAACATTTATAGAACACTTTCCGAAGGCAAAGCTCTGTCAGGTGTCAGAGGGTATAACAATTGGGTCCATCACTTGGGTGAACCTGGAACTGCAGGAGGGAGACAGACAACATAGTTATTTGTAATTAGAAG
The DNA here is from genome assembly GCF_963259705.1 of Myotis daubentonii. Lineage (NCBI taxonomy): Eukaryota > Metazoa > Chordata > Mammalia > Chiroptera > Vespertilionidae > Myotis > Myotis daubentonii. Next base: position 43,605,815 of record NC_081844.1, on the reverse strand, counting down.
TCCCTGACTCTCAAGATAGAGATGTAATTGTTGCCTACTCTTGCCAATTTTATGGCTTGTGGAAGTTTAAAACACAGTAGGATTTCTTCCATTTCCTCCCACACCTTCTGGGCTCCTGGTCCCCACATGCTGCTTCTGTGCTGCACTGAGCGGACTCGGATGTAAATGCACCATCTCTTTAAGCTCACATTTAAAATTTCATATTTACATACGTGAGCCAAGTAAACTTCACAGAAAATGGTGTGAAAAGAAAGAGATGAGAGATCAGGAATGCCCACAATATATATGAGCTAAGAGGGTCAAATAACCCAGGGAGACAGGCATGTGCACCAGTAACCATCCAGGGCCACCACACCATTATGGAATTTCATCAGATTTGCCTAGTCCTTGCCTCTCTCCACCTCACATCTCTCCCCAACTCACCTCCACTTCTTGCAGAGCAATAGGAGCTCTGAACTATTTTTCTTCTAATAGACAGTGCAGCATTTCTCTCCTCTGAAATCTTGGAATCATCTGACAACAAGATATTTCCAATAGAGAATTCTCTCCCTGAAAGAAATTCTTGTGCAAACTATAAATAATATTTTAAAAATATTCTCCCTCTTATCATATACCCCTAATTCAAGGCATAAATAAAAAGGGAAATAATATATTCTATTATTAGTGATTGCTAACAGTAGCAAGATTTATTGATTATATATGTATATGAATATTTATGAATATATGAATCTGTATAATTGTAGGACATGTGATGATTTTTTAATATTATTTGGTAATAAAGCCATTTTAGAGTAACAAACGGTATTGCTTAAAACGACTAATGTAATTTTTAAACTTATGATGATGAATTTCAAGTCAATGGTTAGACCCAGAATCTTATAATAATTTTGCTTAAGTAAATTACAGGGACTAACAGCTGCCTCAAAACTCTAGCAAGAATACCCCAGGTATGGATGTAATTTGTCTTAAAACAGAGGAATGATAAAGTACCAATGTTTCAATCTGGAACAAAGCTGCAAAGTCAGAAAGAGTAAATAACTGATGCGACACTGGGTGATGCCAGTCATGTATCTTCTGCCTCAGTTCTAATGAACTTGGTCTAAGAAACTCAGGCTATAAAGTCTATAAATAAACCAAAGGGTTCAGGTCACACATAAGGAATACTCACCAAAAATTATGAGTACTATTGGAAAACCCTCCTTTGGACTGATGATAACGCAATGCTGATACAAGGCAGATACAAATGCTGTCTTCATACAGATGATGGCAATCAGGTTGACAGAAATGGCCACCCTACTGAAGGCATGTTAAACAGGAAATTAGCACATTATTAATACCAGCCATCTTAGTTCTTGCTTCATAAATATGATCTAACCACCAAGAATCACCAGGTATTTTAGGAAAATAAATAGCATGAAAGAACTTTGCCTCTCTCTCTTCATCTATGAACAAACAGAACTGATCCCACAAGGAAGCCAAGATATCTTAAGAAAGAACAGGACACAGTAAAATTTAAAATAGAATTATGGAAATAAAAATTTTAGTGGATAGTCTGAATAATCAAATGAGAGGGCTAATTATCTCCTGATGGAAGGGAAAGTTTCTATGAAGTTTCTTCAAATGTAGATCACAAAGAAAAAGATGATAAATACGGGTAAAGATAAAGACTTAAGGGAGATTCATGAGGCCAAGTTTCTTCATCCAGTAGGATTCCATAAGGGGAAAACAAAGATAATGGAGGGGAAGGAAATCATTGAAAGAAATAATAGGAGAAAATTCATCTTTGCTAAAGAAATACAGGCATCCTCAGACAGACATAATTTGGGCAGAATACATGTTAAAAGATTTATAGAGCTCTTCATTAAATCTCAAGATGAAGAGAAAATTCTAAAAGCTTCTAAGAACCAAAATAGGTTACTTAAATCAAGAATCAGATGAACATCTGACATTTCAGCAGAAGTATTCAACCCGTGAGGACAATAATACAAATCGTATTTGTGTTTTAGAATAATGTCTGGGTGATATGCATCAACCTTTTGGGAGTGTAGGGAAGTAGAAGGGAAGATTCACTTTTTCCTATTGCTTTAATTTTTAAATAATTTTTATTACCTTTATAATTAAATTATTTGAAAAGAAAACATCAAGTCTGGCAGCAGTGAATAGAAATCATTTCCAGGAAAAGAGACTAGAGGCTGATAATTCAATTAGAAGGTTACTACAATAGTTTCCAGAAACTGAGGGAGAAAAAGCTATAGCAATAGAAATGAGAGGCCAGACTCGCAGAATGTTTTGATAATACTTTTGATGATTTGGTCAATTATGGAAATTAAGACTGTAAGAGAAAGAAATGATAAAGGTGATTTCTAAAACCCCTAGTCTGAATGACTAGGTGTATGATTATGTCATTCAGATAAGAAAGACCAAAAGAGGAATAGATTTATTTTGGATGTTAGGGAAAAGGCAATAGATAATATGTTTATTTTGAGCTGCAGATAGAGAATACACATAAAAGGTCTTGACTGTGAGCTGAAATAGAGGCTGGAGCCTGGGAGGGACGTCAGGTATAGACACAGCTGGCCATGGGATGAGTGGACAAGGAACAAAGATTGATGGCTAAGCTTCGTGGGAAGCCCTGCATTCAGGGCAGCTGAGAGAAGCCAGTGTCACCTGCCAAGGTGTGTTCAGAGTGGAAAAAGAATCTGGAGAGTTCAATGTCACAGCTAAAGAAGGACATTTTCAGCAAAGAGGAGAAGGGTTTGCCACATCAAAGGACACAAGAAAGAAGAGTAGGGTCAATGGGGAGGAAAGGGGGACATATGTAATACTCTCAACAATAAAGACTTAAAAACAAATAAATTTTAAAAAGAAAAGAAAATTTAAAAAAAGAAATGCAAGTTTTGGCCACTGACAATGTCATTGTCTTTGAGAAATTTCAGGTTCATAAATATTTGAATGGTCGAATAATTTTACATAATATATTAAATGGCTCATCAGGTTGTTCCTTTCTTTTTTTCTTCTTCTTTCTCTTTCTTTCTTTCTTTCTTTCTTCCTTCCTTCCTTCCTTCCTTCCTTCCTTCCTTCCTTCCTTCCTTCCTTCCTTCCTTTCTTTTATTTCTAAAGTTTTACATATGTCTCCTTTTTCCCGATTGATGCTGCCCCCCCCCCACCCCCAGCCATTCCCACCCCGGCAAGCCCCCACCGCCCCAATGTCTGTGTCCATTGGTTATGCTAATATGCATGCATACTCATCAGGTTGTTCTAATATCTTTTCATTACTGAGATCTTTTAACGTCTTAAGAAAGACCAGGGGAGAAATTTCTTTTCAGGTGACCCATTAACTAGATTTCTGGAGGAAACCTGACGTCAGAGAGTCAGAATGGGTTTCCAGGGTTCCAAGCTGAGGTCAAACTACATATTCAGGAATGCCAAGTCCACGAAGAAGAGTGGGACTGATGCCAGAGTACAGCGACCAAAGCCAACAGTAGTAAGACCAGAGCCCAAGAGAGAACAGAGAGTATGAGTCGGACACAGAGAGCAAAGGTGCCAGAGGACATTTCAACTGCTGCCACATGTGTTGTAAAATAATTTCCTTTCTTTACCCATTCCTTCTCCATCTTATTAAAGTCGACAGGCAAATGGGTTGTCATCTGATAGTATTTCCCAAGAAGAAAGTTTGAATCATTTATACTCCCAAGATCTATGACCTATAAAAAAAAATCCATATGGAGAAGACGGATACTTTTCTAATGTGCATTATGATGAAAGAGAACCAGTATCTCAAATGGTGTAATAGGGGAGGTGGTTTCCTCACAGTTTTTAGCTCTTTACTGTACATCTTCCATTGAATACAGTTTCTCTTCTAACTTCCCCAGTACATATTGCTAACTTCAGATGTCTGGTTCTAATCATTTACTACCTTTGTGTTGTCATCTTTTCAACCACATGCAGTTTATCTTCCCCTCTGTAGTGTAAGTCACACCATTCGTGCCTTAGTCTCCTTTTAATCCTCTACATGCCTGTAAAATATAAATAGTTCCTTAAAATATAAATAGTTCCTTTCATGCTCATTAACTGTCATTTAATAAATTACCCAAAGATAATGCAAGGATTATTCACAATATTACATCTTTATGAAGATTTTTTATACTTTTAAAAGCATTTTAATGTACATAAGATCTTTTGATTTTTTAAAAACTTTCTTAAATAGAAAAGTTTATTACAATATAGGTAAGCTGAGGTTCAAGAAATTCAATTATTTTCCAAAAGATTCAGTATTACAGCTAGAATCCAGATTTTTTTATTCTTAACTGGGTTCTCCTTCTATCAGAACTGCAATTTATATTCTGTAATGATTGAGATTCAGAGAAGTAAACCTACATATCTTAGGCTAGTGGCTCTCATGTGGTGGTGGCAGGGAGAATGGGTGAGGAACAGTGTTGGAGTGTGTATGAATATACCATTCTCCAAGAAATGGTTGAAAATGTGCAGGGTTATTACATTGTGAGTATCACAATGGATAGAAAATTAAGTTTGTGGCATTTAGTGTTCAACATATTGCAGTACTAGATACAGCACAATGAGAAATAACCTGTCCAAATACCAATTGACCACCAATTGGGAAACTCAGCAAATATAGGAAACTAAGGGTATTATAGTCACCTCTTCAAATAACTAATAAATAATCTTCCCTTATGATATCTATATCAAGAATCTACAAAATAATAATTTAAAACATTTTGCCATTATTCTTGGTTTTGTTTTGATTTTTTTTTGCCATTATTCTTAAAATGAAAGAAAGAAAACATATGAATGGCAAGTGTCCAAAAATTAGTCTTAGGAGGTAACTGAGCAAAAGCAGAAATCCGGGCTCATGTTCTTTCTACATAAAAATACAGCTATTATATCATTGCATAAAAAAAATCCCATAAGCAACATGGTGTGTAATGTACAACAAGATCTAATGAACTCCAAGCTTTCAAGTGCCCGTTGGAACTTCACTTAATCAACTGTAATTTTTCAGTCACTCTTTACTTGTCTTAATTCAAAGGAGAGTTAAGTGGAAGTGTCCTGGATCTTTTCTTAAAGTTCAAGCTTTCTGCTCCTCTTCCTTCAAGTATTAGCTTTAATCATGGAATCACCCCAGAGCTAGGACTCCCTTCTGCTTCTCAGGGCTTCTACCAAAGACCCCAGATTCTGACGTGCCTCTTCTGTTCGTCCTTTAGCCCAAATGAATCCCCTTTGACCTTTCAGCAACACAAAATGAAAGAAAATGACCTGCTAAGGAACGTTCTTTTTCTCAGATTAAGACAAGCTCTGCAACAAGCTTTCCCCCAAGCCCTGTAACAGGCATAAAGCTGTCTTGTCATTGAAGGTATTAATGAGCCACCCATCTTACTCCCTCCCTTACCTTTTCTGTATTACCTTTGAAAACACTTAGCATAGAAAAAAATTCCCTAGACTTTAGCACTTACAAATTGTCTTTCCTAGAGACATATTTCTTAAAATCATATGCCTTTGGGGTATTTGTTATGTTGTTTAGGTGGAGAATATAACACTGAGGGAATATTTCAGGAACAAAACCAAGAGTCCTCACCTATAGTGTTTTAACTATGACGACAAACAAATGTTTGAAACCATAAGTAAGTAATAAAATCTTTTCAAATATTGAAGCAATTCTTAGCCCAATTGTCACTTAGCAATTCTAAGAATGTGTTCATTTGTTTGGTGCTCAACTGGTACGCAGGAGCAAATTGCTTATCTGTGATGTTTTATAAACTAACATGAATTACTTTGTATTTCCAATTAAATCTCAATTAAGAAACCTTATAATTATCTCAGATCAAGCAGCCAAGGATAGAAATACCTCATGTTGAATCATACTTACAGTAATAATGAGACCCTTAAAGTTTGGCATTTATGTTTACCTCAGATAGGCATCCAAAAATTGTGATGATTATCCAAACTCTCCAAACATCTCGAGTCTGCAAAATTTGGCTGGCAATCTTGTGGGAACAAATGTTTTGGGGTGTTTTTTTTTGTTTTGTTTTGTGTGGGGGTTTTTGGGGTTTTTTGCAAAAGCCCAGTATGTCTGCTTCAAGTTCTGGCTCAAAGTCAGACTCCAAAGGCAGATGAAAATGAGAGAGAAAATTTTATCTAAATATTTGAAAGCTTTAAAATGAGTGAAGATTCATGGGAAGGAAAAGTTTATTTTCTTTAAAACCAGTTCAACATAATTTATACCTATTGCTACATTCACGTTGAACCTGTTACTAATGTCATAAATTGGACTCTCTCCCACTTAAAGTGAGAATAACCATTCAAGAAACCTTCTGTGAGATATTTTATATTCTTGGATCCTTTCCCCATTTTAATACACAAGAGTGGCAATACCAAAACAAGCTGTGTTTTTATTTGAATTGTTCTAATATATAGACATTTTAAGTAAACACTTAGGAAGGTATTTACTTAAGCAAGTAGTGTATTAAGTAAGATAAAGAAAAAAAAGTGAGTTGAAATGAAATAGGAGTTATTTTGGGTGATGTACATAATTATAAATTATACCTCATATTGAAAGAATAAGAACCGGTCAATTATTCTGAGTAAGTCCACAATCCACTCCCTTTTTCTCTGTCTGGAATACAGTCAAATATTTTAAAGCCCTTGCTTTTAAAATGAGAAGGTAAGCATAAAAAGAGAATCTAAAGATGTAATAGAATGTGAAATTGCTAAAGTCATGACATCCCAAGTTCAGGCCACATTTGTTTTAAATTTAAATAAAATTATGAAATTAATTTAATTAATTAGCCCTAGACATTTTTTTTCAGATTAGCTATGTTACAGCTCTACCTATACTCATTCTGTTTAGCTTGTTCTCAGTCTCCAGAAAAGAGGCCACCATACAAAGTTGAACATAAAGTAAATCTTGGTTTCAATTAAATTGCAAATTACACTGGGAATATTTTTTGGAATAATTCCAGATCTTTGGAGAGGAAAAAGAAAAATTTCCCAACTCTAAAATCTCTCTTCTGTCTTTGCAACAATCTCCCAATTTTTGAAAGCTATGACTTCATGCTCACATTGTTCAGAACTTAGTACTACCTCCACCCCCACAATAAAATGATTACTTTTTAAAAAAATATATTTAGTATTGAAAGTATTATGTATGTCCCCTTTCTTCCCCCATTGACTCCTTCTAGCCCACTCCCACCCCCACCCCAGAACTTCACCACCATACTGTGTCCATGGGTTATGTGTATGTATGTGTGTGTGTGTGTGTGTGTGTGTATCCTATCTAATAAAAGAGAAAAATGGTAATTGGCGTACGACGATACCCTTTTCATTGGCTAATCAGGGCTATATGCAAATTACCTGCCAACTATGATTGGCAGTTAACTGCCAACTAAGATTGGCAGTTAACTGCCAACAAGATGGCGGTTAGTTTGCATATGTAGGCACAATGCAGGGAGGCAAAAGGGAAAGCAGGAAGAAGCCCCCTGCCACTGACAGTGATCGGAAACCCAGGGGGGAGCTAAGAGCTGGGGGGCAGGGCAAAGGCGGCCCTGGGGCCGCCTTTGCCCTGCCCCCCAGCCATGATCAGAGAATCAGGCGCCTTTGCCGCCCTGGCCAGTGGTAGCAGGAAGTAGGGGTGGAGCCAGCGATGGGAGCTGGGCACGGTCGAAGGTGGCAGTCCCAGGAGCTAGGGGTCCCTTGCCTGGGCCTAAAGCAGAGCCCACGATCGCGGGGCCGCCGCAGCTGCGGGTCCCTGCTGCCCGGGTCGGACGCCTCAGCCAGAGGCGTTAGGCGTGGGCAGGGGCGGAGCCTGCAACCGCGGGGAGCTGGGGGTCCCCTGCCCAGGCCTGACACCTCTGCCGGAGGCCTCAGGCCTGGTCAAGGGGCCGATCCTGCGATTGGAGGGTGATGGGGGTCAACGCCTGAGGGCTCCCAGTATGTGAGAGGGGGCAGGCTGGGCTGAGGGACACTCCCCCACACACACACCCAGTGCACAAATTTCATGCACTGGGCCCCTAGTAAGTTTATAATGTGTAATAGAGCTAGCTTCCAGAATAGTAACTTGAGATTTAGTTTTTAAACATTTTAATGGCATACCTAGTTTTACTCAATCTTCATAGCAGCTGTGCTATCCCATTTTACAGATGATGAAAACTGAGGCTGGGAGAAATTAAATAACTTTTCCACAGTTTATCAGCTAGAAATTTATAAAATCTAAGTTTTCATATCCCAAGTCATGTTTCACTGTTGCTGTTTAAACTAGGATTCGTTGGAAAACCTAAGGTTCTGCAAAGGACTCTCACAATTTCTCTCCATTGTTAATTTATGTGAAATGCAGCATTCAGTCTCATCACGAAGTGGCTTGAAATTACCTTTGTCATCCTTATTGATTCCCTGTTGATTCTTCTGAATGGGAACCCAGCTGCAATACTCAGATTTGTCATACTTTTTATGAAAGAAACCATATTGTACTCCAAGAATCTTAATGGTACCTGAAACTTTAAAAGAACATTAATTGTGACACTGTGTCATGACCAGGTCATTCCAATCTCCGTGCTAGAACATGAGCCCTTATGATTTTCTCCTTAGCAGATACTTTAGCTGGTTTCCATGAAGCCTTCGCACAATTACTGAGGATAATAGGCTGCCACTATCAGGTTTCTTCTCAACTTTTCACTTTCACAGGCGGAGTCTCCAAAGATAAATTACAGGCAAGCTTAAAAGATCAGAAAGGCTTTCACATTAGAAGAGTGGGTAATTAAGTTTGATTTATGTCTGTTACAGTAATGTTGCCTTTCTCCAGGCTTCCTTCTCTGTTTCTGATACACAAAACTGCAGAAAGCTCCTCATGCTCTCATGTGCTTAGAGATTGTCCTGCTGAGGTTTTTGTCCTGAAATGGCTTTTGGAGTAAAGGGCCATGCTAAAGGGTGACAATTCCATTTCAGCCAGACAGGAGTCTGAGTTCTGGCTAAAGGAACCAGAGCTATTAAGAATGAGTTTCAGTCCTGCCCTAGTTTGTCAATTTTTTACAAACAACAGAAGGTATGTTTGTGTTTACATTCTTCCTTCTCTTTTTGTCTTCCTGATTTACATTTTAATGACTCATTAGCATTTAAAGATGATAAACAAATTCCTCTCTAGCCAAGAAACAATGTGCGTATTGTTAACAAAATTTCCCGAAAAAGTGTGGAAAGGAGAACCTTTATTGAGACACACAGTTTGCAACCCAGAGAGATGCAGCCTCTGGTAGAAACAAAGTGTGCTCCACTGAGACAAAGGGGAGGCCCTTTTATAAAGTTTCCACCCAAGGATCCAATTTGGTCTATTTTATGCAAATGAGGTTTCCAAATCATGCAGTTCTAATTGGTTTGTATAGATGTAAATGAAGTTATAATTGTGCAGTTCTGATTGGATGGGACAGGTCCATAGGTCTAAAGACAAAACCAGGAACTTCCTTATAGTGGTTAACTCAGGCGGCAGAAGCATAGTACAGGAGGTGGGAAGCTAAGTGTGTGGCTTTTCCCACCATGCGGAGTGCATGAGAGGCGTCAGTCAGCACCAGCCACCCAGCCATGGGCAAACTACGGCCCGCGGGCTGGATGCGGCCCGTTTGAAATGAAAAAAACTAAAAAAAAAAGACCGTACCCTTTTATGTAATGATGTTTCCTTTGAATTTATATTAGTTCACACAAACACTCCATCCATGCTTTTGTTTTGGCCCTCCGGTCCAGTTTTAGAATCCATTGTGGCCCTCGAGTCAAAAAGTTTGCCCACCCCTGCACTAGACTCTAGTTCTGAGTTTGGGCCCAATTAACCACAAGAGGTCTATTCCAACAGCTATATTTCTTCTGGGTTCACAGTATTGCACATTTTACTATATCTCCAATGACCCTCTGTGCCTCTCCCTGAACAGAAAGAGTTTCCAGGAGATGGGGAGAGAAAATTACTTGTTGCTGGAATGATAAAGGGCCATTTTGCACCATAACATTATTGAATTAGGGAGTTTTTTTATCTGGCATTGCTCCTCACCCCACCCTCGCCTTCATCTCCTATTACATTTTTGTGAAAGGAATCTAGATATACTTTAAATTGGTTGACTTATCTTGGAAACTGTAGTTTGTCTCAGAATTCCCCAGGGCCAAAGTTGCTTGCACAGCCTCACTAATAATAAGTACAGTTTGTTTCAATGAAATTTATACTAAAACAACAACAACAACAAACAAACAAAAATAATGGAAACTGTGCTACAAACATGCTGCAATGTTTATGCAGATATGTTGACTCACTGTAACTTAGGACTCAATAAACTGAGCAGTTCATTCCTTAATTCAGCAGGACTTAAGGAGATAAATACCCAGGGAGGCAACTACATTCCTTCTTCATCCACTTGTGTACTATTTAGGTTATTATATTTTTTTCCTTTATTTTGGCTCTTCTCTCATATGTGAATTATTTAGACAACAGCTATTTTAGCAACAAAATGTAGACTCCCATCTTAGAAAAAGTCCTCTCTTCATTGTCTTGTTAGTTGTGATACAAATTTTCTTGTAAATGAAAAAATCTGGGAATTTAATTTTTGTGAATTTTACTCTCACACACACTTTATAGTATATATTGTCTTTAAAGAAATAGAAGCTATTTGATTACCCAATTCACTTGCTACAAAATGTTAAAACGCGACCCTTTAATCAACAGATTTTATTGAGCAACTACTATGTGTAGACACTTCTCAGGGTGCCTGGATTACAGCAATAAACAACACACAAAAATTTCTGCACTCTGGAGCTAACATTTTAATTATAAGGTTGAGGGGGAAATGGTGGTGGATATACAATATGCTCAAATTATTAAGCTCATAAAACTATCACACTGAACCACATGTACACAGATACACATACCTTTAAGATTTTACTGTTATTATCCATATTTTACAAATGAGAAAACTGGGGCACAGAGAGAATGAATATTGTGTCCAACCTCACACAGGTTGTCCATGACAAGGCCAGGATTCCTCCCAGGCGGTTTGGCTCTGGAGTCTGTGCTCTTATACTGAATAAAGCTGTCACTGCCCAATGAACCACCACTGTGTCAGGTTTTTGGTGACATAGAATTCTGAAGCAGTTTATTCAGTGCTCTCACCTGAGAAACTAGTGTTTTACCTAACTCAACACTTCCCATGGAACATAATCCAGCAGTTTCTATAAATAAAGGGAAATAAACCCATGACTGTGTAAAGCTAATTCTTTTTATTTGCTTTATAGATGGAAAACTTAGGCAGAAAACAGCCTTGGGTAAGAAACTTTCACATCTCAGAAAAGTCTGGACTTATATAACAGCCTCCCAACTTGCATCATTACCCCAGACGTGGCCTGGCCGGGACTCTGGCTACAGCCTTGGAATTTATTAGCAATACAGGGTGGTCATTTTTTTCTCATCTGGAAAATACAGAGATAATAATACCTTTGGGGGTTCTTTTGCATGTCAAATAAGATTTCATGGGTTTTAATTAAATAGGAAAGCAAAAGAACTTCGTACTCTGCACAAGGGGAGGTGAATGCCTTCAATGCATCCTGAGCATATGCATGAAGTCAGACAGGCAAATGCAGCTCCACTGTTCCTCCTGCTTCAGGACCAGCAGTGCCAGGACTCTGTCCAGAAAGCCTCCACCTGCCCCCTCCACTCACCTGCCCCCTCCACTCACCTGCCCCCTCGGACCTCTTACACCTACCATTTCCACATCATGTACTTACACAGTATTTTGTACTACTAAGATTTTGTGCTGCATCTCCTGAAATAGAGTCTAAATCCTCGTGAGCTGGCACTATCTCCAGAAGCCAGTACTAAAGAGCCTCTGAAGCTGTCAGCTAGGACTCAGTTCCCAGCTCTACCGTTTACCAGCCATGTGACACAGAGAAAGTCACTTGCTCCGTCTGTCTGTGCCTCCTCTTCCTCATTTGTAAAATAGAGATGATAGTATTGTTGAGAGGAACACAAACGTTAATAGATGAAAAAGTGATCAAGCCCGCCCAGTGTTGCCCAGTGGCTGAGTGTCAACCTATGAACCAGGAGGTCACAATTCCATTCCCGGTCAGGGAACAGACCTGGGGTTGTGGGCTCAATCCCCAGGATGTTCAGAAGGCAGCAAATCAATGATTCTCTCTCATCACTGATGTTCTCTCTCTCTCTCTCTCTCTCTCTCTCTCTCTCTCTCTCTCTCTCTCTCTCTCTCTCTCTCTCTCCCTCTCCCTTTCTTTCTCTAAAATCAATAAAAACATGAAAAAAAAAAAGAAAAAGAAAAAGTGATCAGGGTGACACCTGATTCACAGTAGGGACTATGTAAATCTTTTTCTTCTTCTTTATAAGATCTTTCTTCTCCACATAGTCTTCTCTCCGTTGTTCAGAGGCTCTAGTTGCGTTTAGCTGAACTATCTAGGCAAGATGTGCTACAAAATGGAACATCTAGTTTAATGTAGAAACCATGATTTCAGAAGTTTCCTTACTCTGCCTCTGCTGCTGTTATGAGAAATAGACATTTCTACAACCCTAATGAGCTCAATGAGGTGAACTAAAGCCTTACTTTTATTCATCATCGTATATGGAATCTACTACACCCTGTCCCATGAGCCTGAGTCATTATTGGAAGGATGCCTTCCCAACATCCGGCCGAGCTGGGGAAGGGTACCCACCTCCCAGGACACCATTGGCCCCTCCCACCTCTCAAGCAGCCTTGACAAATAGAAAATAGGAAGATAGTGTTTCACTGCTGAAGTCTCACAAACTTGGAGTTCTAGTCAGGCATGTTAGTGTCTTTGGGAAAACTCCACCCTCATATAGAGAGAAGGCAAACTCCATGAGGGAAGAAATTATTCCAGTCTTGTTTACTCACTAAAATTTTATTGAATAAATTAATGACATCAGTATCAATCTATCCACAGTAAGTCCTCCTTTATCCACAATTTCACCTTTCATGGTTTTAGTTAATTACCCATATCAACCTCAGTCTGAAAAATATTAAATGGAAAGTTTTAGAAATAAACAATTCATATATTTAAATTGCGCGCCGTTCTGAGTAGTGTGATGAAATCTCTCGAGTGCCACTCCATCCAGCCCCAGATGTGACTCATCCCTTTGTATGGCATCTCCACGCTTTAGTCACCTAGTAGCCATGTTGGTTATCAGATTGACTGTCGAGATATCATAGTGCTTGTGTTCAGGTCACCCCCTTAGTTTCCTGAACAATGGTCCCAAAGTGCAAGAGTAGTGATGCTGGCAATTCAGATAATGCCAGAGAAGAGCCAGAAAGAGCTTCCTTTAATTCAGGGGTGGGGAACGCCTCGCCTTGGGCTGTGTAAGACCCACAAAATCATTTGGTCTGGCCCTGCCAAGGCATTAAGGGGGTGTTAATTAAATGTGACCAAATACAGCAGGCTGGTTTTGAAACGGATAATCTTGCATGGCCCTCGAATGATGTTATAAATATCCAAATGGCCCTTGGCAGGAAAAAGTTTCCCCGCCCTTGCTTTACGTGAAAAGGTGAAAGTCCTCAATTGTCCTATTTTATCATTATTTATTATTGCTAATCTCTTACTGTGCCTAATTTATAAATTAAAATTTGTCATAAATATTTATGTAATGGATAAAGCAGTATATATAGGGTTCAGTATATCTGTGATTTCAGACACCCACTGGGTGTCTCGGAATGCATCCCCCATGTATAAGGGGAGACTACTGTACAGCAACAATCATTGCTATATGTATCACCTTTCAGTTTTTACTGCCTGAGTACCGGAAACAAATTTCTTTATTTCTATAGCAAGGAAAACATCACAAAATATGCTATTCCAAATATCATTGATTAACCATGTGTATATTTATGCATATGTTTTAATTTTATAAATCAGAAGCTGAAGGATATTTTCTGCATTATTTTTTCTCATTAGTATACACTGATTATAAGACTATTTGAAGTTTAGTTCTATGTCTATGTTATTGCTATCCTGCAATGTTATCAAGATATGAACATGCTTTATTCATTCATCTTGACAAACATTTTCAGTATTGCTGTGTGCCCAGTATTATGCTAGACCCTGTGGCTATCAAGGGAAATAAATGCAGCCCCTGCCTTGAGTAGTAGAATATGCAGAGTAGCACAGGGTACTAATGAGGTCGAGGTTAATAGGAATGTTAATCACACATCCATAGGTGCATCCTTTAATAGGAAACTGCTCAGGGCCTACTTGCAGGATGTTTGAGGATGAGACAGTGAGCATGTCTTTCTAAAAAAAATAAGACAAAGAAATATTTGCTTTAATTTCTTATTCTAATTTAAAATATAAACTATGATCGTATGACTTTTAAAATCATCTACAAGTAGCAAAATCTCAATGAATTGTGAAATCAAGAGTACGTTTTTTTTCTAACTGGCTTATTTCACTTAGCATAATAGTCTCCAGGTCCATCCATGCTGTTTGCAAAGGGTAATAGATCCTTTTTTTCTGACAGCCACATAGTATTCCATGGTGTAAATGTACCACAGCTTTTTTTATCCACCTGTCTACTGCTGGGCACTTGGGCTGTTTCCGGATCTTATCTATTGTAAATAGCACTGCTATGAGCACAGGGGTGCATATATTCTTTCTGATTGGTGTTTCAGGATTCTTAGGATATATTCTCAGAAGTGGGATCACTGGGTCAAAAGGCAGTTCCATTTTTAATTGTTTGAGGAAATTTCCTACTGTTTTCTACAGTGGCTGCCCCAGTCTGCATTCCCACCAGCAGTGCACTAGATTTCCTTTTTCTCCACATCCTCGCCAGCACTTGTTTGTTGATTTACTGATGGTACCCATTCTGACATGTGTGAGGTGGCACCTCATTGTAGTTTTAATTTGTATCTCCCTGATAATTGGAGGTGTTGAGCATTTTTTCATATTTCTATTGGCCATCTGTATGTCCTCTTTGGAAAAGTGTCTATTTTGGACCTTTGCTCATTGTTTAATTGGATTATCTTCCTGGTCTTGAGTTGTATGAGTTCTCTGTATATTTTGGAAATTAACCCCTTATTGGATGTATCATTGGTGAATAAGTTCTCTTTTCATAGGTTCTCTTTTCATTTTATTGATAGTTTCTTCTGCTGTGCAGAAGCTTTTTAGCTTGATGTAGTCACATTTGTTTATTTTTCCTTTGTTTCCTTTGCCCTAGGAGATGTATTGATGAAAATACTGCTATGTGAGATGTCTGAGATTTTACTGCCTATGGTAACTTTTAGGATTTTTATGGTTTTGCAACTTACATTTAAGTCTTTTATCCATTTTGAGTTTATTCTTATGTATGGTATATGTTGTGCTATCACATGATCTCACTTAAATGTGGAATCTAATGAACAAAATAAACTAATAAAATAGGTCTAGAGGCATGGATACATGGAACAGAATAAAAGATCTCAGTGTAGAGGGAGGAGGAGGGGACAGGAAGAGATTAACCAAAGATCATGTATACATATATGCATAACCCATGGACGCAATAGTGTGAGGAAGCCCTGGGGTGCAAAGGGGGTTGAGTGGAGGGGGGCAAAAAGGGGAATGTGGGGGACATCTGTAATACTGACAACAATCAAAAAGAGTAAGTTTTATGCTTATTTCTATTATTGGCATTTGTGGAAAATGTCACATTCCTTATTATTTCTTATTTTATTTAGAAAATTCCAAGGGCATTCCCTGGAAAAGCTCATTGATTTGGTAGGCAATCTTATCAGTCATCCCACCCGAAAAGAAAAAAGGCTCTCATCTTTATGCCAGAACACCGTTAGCCTGACTAACCTTGCTAATCCAGCTAATCTTGTTCTCTGAGTCATCCCCCGGGGCTGGAGGGCAAGAGTGATTTCACACTTGGGGAGCTGTTAGGGCATACATATGCCTTTAAATGACCATCACTCAGAGGCCAGCATTATCTGGATAAAAACAAGTCTGATTTCTGAGATTCCACTCCTCCAGTCCTTGGGCAATTAGGCAGATCCTCTCAGCCCATGAGAAGAAAGTAAATAGTAGTTTCCAGAAACAACCCAAGTTTCGGCTGAAACTATTTTCCCCAGGAGCTTTATTGCCCCCATCCTCTCTGGCTTCCAAAATTCAAATTCCTTACCTAGTCTCCCTCTGAAGCCTGAGTCCCCAGCTATCGATGACTAACTCCCGTACTTTCTTGTAACTGAATTCAAGATAATTCCATTTCTTTTTCTCTTTTGCTTCTTCCAGCTAATGTGTAGCATGTTACATACAAACTAATGCTCGCTTCCTCACTGTTTCAGTCTGAGCCTTTTGTTAATCCTGTTTCCACATCTGCCCTAGGTCCATTCCATATGTACTAGGTTGCACTATTCTTCCCCTGTCTCAAAGACAATATTGTTATAATGACCAGTATTCATTTATAATGGCAAAAAGGGTTATATAATATGCATTTTCTACATTTAAGAAGAGTAGTTTCTATTCATATATGATTATTGTGGGGAAGATGGAATGATCCTTCATACAGCAATTTTACATGAGGTAATTATTTCAAATTAGTTAAAATAAGTGCTAGGAAGATGCACTTATTTCAAACCCAGCATTTTCCTGATTTAATAGAGGAATAGAATGCTTTTTCTGGGATTGTTGGGTTCTGTGAGGGGAGAAAACTTAAAGTGGCCCTTTTGCTAACTGAGCATCTTACTGGTTGTATGAGCAGGTTGGCTGGAACCGACTTGGAGAGCAAGGAATGGAGGGAGGTGGATTGCTGTAGGTGGTACTCTGAAAAACATGTGGAATTCCTGCCGGAAATCTGAGAGGAAGTGAATGCAGAACAAAAATGAGAGAGTAGAGCAGCCAGTAAGGGCATATCAGCAGACAGTAAGAAATTCCCAGGAGCAGGATGGCAAAAAACGTTTTAAGAAGGGGATATCCGCTTTTCAATGTAAAATGTGTATTGTTCCTGTCCCATAAACCTTCCTTGTCTCCCCAAATTACCAGTAAAACCTCTTAGCACCCAAAAGCCTGTGGGAATGGAATTCTGTGGAAACCAGAACAAGACGCCCAGCTAGCTGGTCCAGAAAGAGTACAATGCGCTCGTATAATCCAGGCAGGACGCTGTAATTGAAAGTCAAAGGAGCAGGAGCTTAGAGCCGGACCTTACCTGGAGAATTTAAACCCTGGCGAACTTGAAGCAGTTTCTTGAGGTCATTCACCTTTCCATAGGTCCTGGGATGGGAGGAGGTGGCCCAGTGTGACCTGGGGTTTGCGAATGCCAGCTGATACGTGGATGACAGTGGTCACCCTGCTCCAAACCAGCATCACTGTGTCCCTGACCCATTTAAGATGTGCTGGCTAAAACGAAGTACAAAATCCCAAAGGGTTTCCTTCCAGCACAGAGAAGAACATCGGATTCTCTCACTTCCTGGAACATACCATACTTCTATCGAGGCTGTAAAAGCAGCCTGCGCTTACATCATGAGTTTCAGTCTATCGCTTCTCATAGTCAGAGATTCTGTTTCACGCGAACAAGCTTGGCCCCCTCGTCTTCTCCCAAATCTGCACTAAAGAATTTTATTTTATAATCTAAATTTAAGACCTTATATTTTCCCCTATTACATTTCATCTTTGGGGTTTTCTTGGCCAGCATTCCCACCTGTTGAAATATTCTAGAGTTCTAATTCTATCGACCCTCGAGTCAGCTGCAGATTTGATCCATATGCCTTCGCCCTGCAAGGAGTCGAAAGGTGTTGTGGAAAAAGAAAAGGAGTAGGAATCTCATGCCCTGGGTTGTCCACCCATATTGACCACTAGCTGGGTATCCCATGAACTGGGCCGGCTACTTAACCTTTCTGAACCTCCATTTCCCCACTTATAAAGTAGAAAAACCAATCTCTGGCAAATTTACCTCATATTATTAGGAAAATCAAGAGGTAGGTGTGTGTGTGTGTGTGTGTGTGTGTGTGTGTGTGTGTACACACACTTGCAAAATCAGCTTTTTAAATTAAAATAATTGTTATGTAAATGTGTGTATTAATAACATGCTTAGTTAGCATCCCTGTATTCTGTGAGGACAAGATAAGCCTTTCAATAAGGCCTTGGAGAGTGTAGCCCCCTCTAGGATAGCCGGGAATATCTCCTCCCCGGTGAGCACTCGGTACATACAATTATCCAGCATTTGCTTCTTGAGCACCTGCTATATACCAGACCAAATGCACCAGGTGCTTAACATACAAAAATTAAAGAGATACAACAGGTATCTTATCTCAAGCCACTGATGAGAAAGTCTAAAAGATGAAAGGGGAAGGGAGAGTTCAGCCCCTAAGAGCTAATACATACAATTATTGCTCTGCTTTGAAGAGGGAAAGGACTGTTTCTCTGCTCTTATCAGATTTGTTTAAAAAGAAGGGAAAGGGATCATTTCCTTCTGACTCAGGAAAAAGAAAAAAAATTGAAAAGCTCTAATGCTCTCAGCAGATCTTATTGCCTCTAAGCGGTTTTTATGAGTCTTTGTCTTCTGGTGTACTCAGAGAGAAGAGGCAATCACTGGGGGCGATCTTTTAAGACAAAGCTCTTTCCAGTGATCAGTTTGACCTAAAGAGATTCCCCGAGATTGGGTCTCAGAAATGGCCAATAAAATACTGATAAGTGATTCCAACCCCCAGCGGTTCTTAGTGAAATGGTCTGGGGTGAGGCCTGGGCACCATCGGGGAAATCTAAAGTGTAGCCCCATTAGAATCACTGTCTGAGACATAAAACCCAGCAAAAGTTTAAGTGGAAAGCTCTATGGAGGAGGGTCCCATGAAATAATAAAGGATAATAAAATATAAGAAATTTCTTATAAAACTGTCTTACATGTTGGTTTGTTTTAAATGGCTACCTTAAATAATTTTATTCTTGCAGTTAACTTTTTTTGTTGTTAATCCTCACCCCGGGATATTTTTCCCATTCATTTTCTAGAGAGAGTGGAAGGGAGGGAGGGAGAGTAAGGGAGATAGTGAGAAAAACATCAGTGTGAGAGAGACACCTCAATTGCTTGGGGAATCGAACCTGTGAGTCTTTGGTTTTAGGGCTGATGTTCCAACCACTGTGCATACCAGCCAGGATGCAGTTAACCTTTTAAATACAATTTGGGGAGGGTGGCAGATATATGAACGTTTGTTTAAATAACTACCTCAGGAAAAACACCCATCTGATGATTTAAACCCCGTGAACGTCACCTTCTGAGTGTTTAATTAAGCTGCCACGTCATATCCCTTTTGCGTGAGGAATTTTCTCCCTTTACGAAGGTCTTACTGTAATAATTAAAATTGCCAAGTGATTGTGATGTCACACCTGTAAAATAAAAAGTCAGTGTTGCAGCCTCCAAACCAAAAGCATAGAGCAGTCAATGGAAACCAGATGTTCATCCTGGTGGGTGTTCAAAACCATTTTTTAAAATTCGATGTCTCTGTGTAAGTGCTCGTACAGTCTCAAAACACAGACTCAAGCCAACAGTTTATATATTTAAAGCTCACCTGTTTGATAGGATAATGTTAATCAGGTAAACAACATATTGTTAAAATCAATCAGTTGATTATTTGATCTTTTCCACCCTTTAGTCCCATGGATTTTCTTTTAAACTGTGTGATGTTTATGTGTGGTGAGTACCACTCAATAGATACTACTTTCTTTTATAAAGATTTTTAAATTGATTTTTAGAGAAAGGGAGAGGGAGAGAAACATCGACGTGATAGCAAAACACCAATTGGCTGCCTCCTGCACACCCCAAACCTGGGATGGAACCTGCAACCTGGGCATGTGCTCTGACCAGGAGGGGAACCAGAGAACCCGAAACCTTTTGGAGTGCAGGATGATGCCCAATCAACTGAGCCACAGTGACCAGGGCTATTCCTGTGGATTTTTTACTAGTAAACATCTATTACCACAGATCTTGACATTTTTAACACAAATTTTCTCTCTTAGTAAAGACTTCACCCAACTATTTCTAAAAAAAAAAAAAAAAGGAGGGTAGTATTCCATTTTTAGGGAAAATATATCTCACAATTTATTTCAGTATTTTGGTGAGAGATGCAAAACCAACGTATCCATCTAATGGTTATTTGGTTTCAGAGAAGGTAACTATTAGACATTTGTGGCCATTCATTCGATGAAAAATATGTGAGTTGGGATTTAAAAAACAACTTTCTAACACTCAGAAAACCAAGAGATTTTTAAGTAACTTATTTTTAGTAGCAGCTGGCAAAAGACAATGAAATTCTATCCCCAAAATGAAGTTGATAATGCTGCTGATAATAGCCCTTTATGTAAAATTGTATATTTTTTTTACAAAACACTTTCATACATGTATTCCTCTCAATATCTGTGTGTAATCACTTCATAAATAGAGAATATAAATCTGAGTAATTAAAGAACTTATCTGTTAACCATAGAGAATGCCAAACCAAACCCAGTTTCATTTCGCTGGAAGCTCAGTGCCAGTTCTCTGCTGTCAAGACATCTTATTAAATGCCTAAGAAAAATGTGGGCCTGAGATTTAGGAGCAGTGAGGAAGAGGGCATAAATGATGAAAGGGAACGAGGACATCCACAGGGATAATCCTAACTTAAGAAGGATTGTTTTCTCCTGTCCAAGTCAGTATCCTATATAATAAAAGCCCAGCGAGAGAACGGCAAAACAACCAATGGACCAGATGCTCAACACAGGAGCTGCCGCCTGGTGGTCAGTGCTTGGCACTCCCACAGTGGGAGCAGCCGCTCAGAGGGCGGGTCCACAGCCTCTCTGCTGACCAGGGTGAGTGGTGCTCCCACAGCGGGCTGATCCCCGCAGGCCAGCCCCGACCAGTGCACGAATGACAGCACTAAAAAACCTGGCGATTACTAAGCACTGTCCTTGTGGCCAGCGAAGGCCCAGTACTCTCCATGGAATCTCAGATAATCCCAGAACCCGCCTCACAGGGTTGATCTAAGGGTTTCTACTCATAGCTTTAAGAATGGAATGAGATCATCAGCTTGTAAGTAGTTGAGGGAAAACACACACTGCTCCTTTTTCATTCTCTTTGTCCCGCCTTCTTGTGAGGAAAGGAACAACTGCTCCCATGGCCAGGCCCTGAGTGCTGTGCCGAGAGCTCACCGGCCCTCTGCTCCAAGTGACTCAGGAGCCGTGACTCAGGCGAAGGGGGGCGAGCAGGGGCCTGGGGACCCAGGGCCCAGAGGTCATCTGGGGACCCAGGGCCCAGAGGTCATCTGGGACCTGCCCTTCCATGCCAGACGCTCACATTTCAATCACCAGCCAGGCCTAGGGACCGCACCCGTGCACGAATTTCATGCACCAGGCCTCTAGTGAAACTATAAAAGCATCATCAAAGTGGAAAATGAAAACGAGAAAACACATATGATCCACACTCAATCACACCATTGAATAGAGAGATTTACCATCTCCAAGCCATCTGAGCTCCCACAGACATACAAATATTTTAGTTATTGGAGTTCTGTGTTCTTCTGGGATAAAATAGATACAATCACAGGGAAAGGCAAATGTGGGACTGCAGCAAAACTGGTGTCTTTGGCAAAGTGACAAAACACAGTAAGTCTCTAGAACCAACCTGGACTTCAAGCTAGAGATATTTATGAGCTTCTAACGAGCCACTAGTAGGCTCGCTTGTGCCAGACACTCAACTGGGGTTCTGACTTCCCATTTATCACTCACCATGTGAGTACACTCTTTTGTAAGTTTACTAATCACACTGGGCTCTCCAAATCACATTTTTGCTATGCAAGCAACTTAATCTCATTTATGGATCAGTATTTTTGTCTGCTTAGAGGCACATGTCATGAATTCTTCACGCATTCCTTTGACTTTGATTTTCAGTTGGATATTTCATCCCAAGTACATGTTCTTTCACGGAACTATAATGTTTAACCTACAAGCCACCATTGTCTTGTGGAATAAATGATTTCTAACAATGTATCTTGTTATCAATGCTAATTTTTACATTTTAAAATAATGGAGAATTTGCCAGCACTGGTATATAGTTGTTACAAGCTTCAGGAAGTTTTTATATAAGTCTGGTGATAAAAGTTGGACAAAAGGGACATATGTAATACTTTTAACAATAAAGAATTTTTTTAAAAGTTTAGAGTTATCCATGCACTATAACTTGTGTCTTTGTTACATATTACAAATTTTTGTACCTCTTATAGACATTGCAAACATGTTTTCCAAAAGGTTATTCATATATAGTCTTACACCAGCCTGTATAGGAGAAAGTCAGTCATTGCATTCTTGCCTGAATTGGATAGTTTATTTTTACCTCTATTAATTTAATGATAAGCATAAATCTATTTTTATTTGCATTCTTTGAATATTAGTTACATTTTAAAATGTTTATCATCTTTTGATTTTTTTTTCTTTTGTGAATTGTTTGCTCGGGTTCTTTGCCCATCATTTCAGTAATTGAAAAAAACTTTAGGAAACTATTAGCTATATTTTTTCTAACTTGCTTAAGAATTGGCAATGTGACCTCATTACTAAGAAGGATTTTATGAGTGTACCTCATAACTGCAAACGTGGGAGTCACACCTTCTTGTGTGCAGGCAGGAGCATTCTGAGTACTTTGTACATTAGTTAAAAGAAATGCAGTAAAATTTCAAAAATAGTAACTGGCTGATTAATTTATTGTCTACTCTTTGGAGAAGGAGATATGCATGTGGATGAAAGTAAAACTAAAGACAAGCTTGTTAAGATTTCCAAAGGGTTCAGAATAAGAACAGTTTTGCCTTAGCCAGTGTGGCTCAGTGGTGTACCTCAATTCAGGCTAGATCCCTGGCCCTCGTCGGGGCACATGCAAAAGGCAACCAATTGATGTGTCTATCTCACATCAATGTTGTCTCTCTCCCTGTCTCTCCCCTTCCCTTCCACTCTTTTCTTTTTAAAAAAATATTTTTATTGATTTCAGAGAGAGGGAGAGAGAGATAGAAACATCAATGATGAAAGAGAGTCACTGATTGACTGCCTCCTGCAAGCCCCCTACTGGGGATGGAGCCCACAACATGGGCATGTGCCCTTGACCAGAATCGAACCTGGGACCCTTCAAACTGCAGACTGATGCTCTATCCACTGAACCAGACTGGCTAGGGCCCTTCCACTCTTTCTAAAAATTAATGGAAAAATATCCTCAGGTGAGGATTAACAAAAATAAATATAATTTTTAAAAAAGAATAGTTTTGTTTTGCATTGCTGTTTTCTTTTCTTTCCATTGAATCAGGAAGCTGTGAGACACATTATAACTTGCTAAAAAAAACACACAAAACAAAACCTGGCAATATGAATCATAGATTTAAAGCAGCCTATCCATAGATAGTGAACTGATTAGAGATAGGAAACTAAGAACAAGTCTACATTAAATGAAATAGAATTAAACAGTAATGTCCTCTTATGAGCAATGCTGAAAATGTATGCTTTTAATATTGTAATAATGATTGGGAAGAGGAAGTAATGTGGTGACATTTCCAATTTGCAGATCACAATAAGCTCCTATGAGTTTTCTTTCTGAGTGGGGAGGAGCTAAGTTGGTCTGTTTGTCTTTTGAGTTGGCAGAAAAGAGGCAAGTAGATTTAAATGTGGACAAGTGCAAGGTTATGTGTTTAAGAGAATTTAATACTGCAAAATAAGGAATCCCTGGGACCTATGAGCTATCTGATAGCAGCCATTCGGCACATGAACTCTGAATACAAACTTGCTAGCAAAAAATCCATCCAGCTCTGGTAGAGTGGCTCAGTTGGTTGGAGCATTGTCCAGTACACCAAAGGGTTGTAGGTTCAATTCCCAGTCAGGGCACATACCTAGGTTTTGGGCTCAATCCCCAGTCAGAGTGCATATGAGAGGCAACCGATCAATGTTTCTCTCTCACCTCTCTCTCTCAAATCAATAAGCATATCCTCAGATGAGGATTTAAAAAAATCCATCCAGTCCATTACCTAAGTTTTCCTGTTTGGAAACTCAATGACAAACATTATCCTTGCTAGTAGAAAATCACAACACATCTAGAAAGCTGTGGAAATCTTGAGGAAAAATTTAAAAGCTAATAATCATTACGTATTTAATACATGTTAGGAATCATTCTAATACCTTGCATGTTGTGTGGAATTATTAAAGCCACACAACATCCTTATGAAGTAAGTCTCTAGTATCATTGGTCCACTTTGAAGATGTGAACACTGAGTCTCAGAGATACTAGGTGATAACACTCAGGCTTACCCAGCAGTAAGTGAGAGTTTGGAATTGAAACCAGTCTAAGTGTCTACCCTTTACTTCCCCCATATGTGATAAAAGGAAGAACCATTTCCATGAAGGGACTTGAAGGGACTGTGCAGAGGCAGGTCAGTATGGAAAGAAAAGTCACATAGGGCTCTTATTAAAAAAAAAAATCTACAAAAAGGTACAGGTGGGTAAAGTTAAGGCAAATAGAGTGCACTAACTCTAAAACAAGGGATTCCTTTATGAGAGTTGTTAATGTAAGTGAAAGCAGTGCTTGCCTCTAGGTAGCATAATTTTGGGTGATTTTTTTTTTGTATATGTTTCTGTAGTTCTTAATTACATGCAATGAGATACACTTATGATGAGAGAAACATAAACAATGGAAATGCTTCGTTTATTTTTCTGGAGTCCAACCAGTCTTCTAGTGAGTTGAAAAAGATATGGCAAAAAAAAGAAAGCATACAGCTCTGTTATTATTTAGGGTTTCCCCATTTCTTTTTATTTAAAAACACTTTTTTAATCCTCGCCCTAGGAGTGAGGATATTTTTTCCATTGATTTTTGGAGTGAGTGGTAAGGAAGGGAGGAGAGGGGCAGGGACAGAGAGGAGGGGAGGAGAGAAACGTCGATGTGAGAGATACACATGGATTGGTAGCCTCCGGCACATGTCCATACTGAGGGCAGGCATCAAACCTACAACCCAGGTAAATGCCCTTGACTAGACCTGAACCCAAGACCCTCCTGTGCACAGGTTGATACTCTAACCACTTAGCTACACTGGCCAGGGCTCCCCCATTTCTTTTTAATTCAATGAATTAAACTTGTTACATTCTAAATGCCTGCAATAATTGCTAAGTGGATAAACGTTGATGCTGGTTAGGAGCAGAGCATGGAGAAAGGGACCACAGAATGTGAAGACCACTAGCTGCTCCAGGGGCTGAAGCCTGAGAAAAGCCCACGGCAAGTTGCAGCCTGTCCATAACCAAGAAGAAGGGCGATGACCTGGATCTGCTTGGGGAGGGGGGACATGCTATACTCAGACCTGCCCATTGCCGCCAGCTCTCTGTGACTGCTTGCTGGGAAAACCTGCTTCTCCCTGGCTTTCTTCTAGAGCAACCATAAGGCCATGTTCAATTTTTTTTTAGAAGTCTGGATGTGACTATAAAAAGGAAGGATTCAATATCAGCAGATCAATCATTCCTTTCTCTGCTTTCTGTTATACAATTAAATCAGGGGGCGAGGAAGATCACCAGAAGAGCAAGTAGGCCAGCTGTTCCATTTCTGAATAGACCTGCCAAGTATAGCAGATTTGGAAACAAATGCAGTTCATTCCAAGGCAGTTGATTTAATCCTTCATTATCCATCGATGTATTCAGCATCATGGCCTGTCTTGACACCTTATTAATAATTGATTCAAAAGCGTAGCTCTGTATAATATAGTTGTTAAGAGCTACGTGTTAAGAAACCCAGTTAAAAAGACAGGATCCGTTCCAAGCTGGGTTGCAAACTGGTTGTGTGACTTGACACATTATTTAACCCTCTCAAACCTCCATTTCCTCTTTTGTAAAATGTAGATAGAACAATCGTGAAGGTCAGTACTATAGCCCAACCAGCATGGCTCAGTAGTTGAACGTCAACCTATGAACCAGGAGGACAGGTTCGATTCCCAGTCAGGACACAGATCCAGGTTACAGGCTCAATCCCTAGTAGGGGTCATGCAGGGGGCAGCCAATCAATGATTCTCTCTCATCATTGGTGTTTTTTATCTCTCTCTTCCTCTCCCTTTCCCTTTGAAATCAATAAAAATATATATTTGTTTAAAAAGTCAGTACTGTAGATTCAAGAGAAAACACTTAGAAACCCTTAGCAACGTTCCTAATACATATTCTGTGCTCATAAACGGTGGTTCATATTATTAGTACTTCTTAAAATATGGAACTTCCAAGAAAGTGAAGTATTTTCCATTTTCTGTTCACATACATTTTCCATTGCTTAAAAATGGGCTTTCTGGATGTAGAATTCCTGGATGAGAGTAAGCAGAGCACAGTCGGATGCTTCCAACATGTGCAAATTAGTCTCTTGGTAGCATGAGTTTAAAAAGCCAAGACTATCCATCTCATACTCAAGCTTGAAACCCTTACACCCTCTGTTCTCCTTTTAGTCATGTAAGTCATATCTAAGAGGAAGGTCATTGCTAATATCAGACTTCACATCCTAATGGAAAGTAGCTTCACAAAAAAGACTCGGGAAAGTACAGAAATTTGTGCTGAAGAGAAAGGTGTGATTGGAAAAGTTTGAAAGTTTGGGGCACTTCCTTGTTATTCTCTGCCCCTAAAGTATAGGGGGCTCCATACTCTTCTGTGACTACGGTGCAAAGTCTAAAAGAAGTGAGCCACTTCAGCCTATAGTTTGCAGCCTTGTCTTATTGCCTTGCACAGATTAGAAGTCATCCTGCCCAGGAAGCATCGATATTCAGTAGGCTCTCAACTCCTATTCCCACTTACTATTTTTTCACTGCATGTCACCCTGTAAAGTCCCACACATGGAGTATGTTCCAATAGATCCGAGTCCATTCCATAACAGAAATACTGTTGAACTCTCTCTTTGTTGTGTTTCTCTATATGAGTGCTAACTTTGAAACCTGTAGCCATTAAACATATGTATTCATGAATCCATTCTGGACACAACCAATATGTTGAACCAGCACGGCACAGAATGTAAACAAATCTCAATGTATTCTTTGCTTCCCCTGTGCCTTTAAGTGTGTTCTATTGGACAGAGTTATCTTCTCTTTTCTCTGCACGTAAACTGTCCACTCTTAGATATGACTGCCTATATTCACATGAACTCTCAAGCACAGCTGCCATCTACACTAATAAAAGAGAAAGATGCAAATTGACCATATCTTCATGATGCCTACCAGCCAATCAGGAATGAGTATGCTAATTAACCCAACAAAGGTGGTTAATTTGCATACACAGGCGCCAAGCAGCCAGGGGCAGGGCGGGATGCTTGCATCGTTGCCGGCGTTCCGCTCTGCCCCAGCCACTCTGGGCCTCTGAGCAGCGTGGGAAGGCGGAAAGGTGGCTCCAGGCCAGAGCGAAGGCGGTGCCAGCAGCCAGGGTAAGGAAGGCCCATTCTTGCATGAATCTTCGTGCACTGGGCCTCTAGTCAGTAATAAAAAAGGCCTAATCCCGGGAGAGATGAGGGGGCATGATAGTCCCCTGTTGGCTAGGTAGCTGTGCTCTCTCTGGACTTGTGATGATTAAAGTCAGCTCTTTTTCTCCTTGAGTACTTGTGTGAGTTTCAGTGGCCTAGCAGATACATTCTCATTCCCAATGGCCATTTGCAACTCCTTCCTTGTCACCTGCAAAGCAGTGCTTCCTCTTCATCCCCTTTCATACGAGGTTTCTTCTCATGACTCCAAGCTGCCCTACTGGACCTACCACAGTTCCATTCTCCACATTCCACATGGACATGCCCCATATCCCTGGCTCCACAAACTGGGAGTGAAAACATATCAATACTTCCTTGGCTCCTCCATACACAGGGACTCACAACTTCTCTCCCATAAAATGTTTCAGGACAGAATAGACTCACAGTCCACAGTGTACCTCAGCTTCCTTGGACACAGTTAAGCATCTATCCTCTGTGTATCCCAAAAGCAAGAAGCACATTTCAGAGGTCCAGGGGTGTCCCTTCCCCCATAACTAGGCTCCTGGTTTGGGGGTAGCACCCTCTATTCACCCCCTCACAGAGCAGGGCAATAGCAGTCTCCAAATGAATGTCCTGACCGTTTTTTCCTCTCTCTCCAAATTCTGACCACTGTGTCTATCCTTCATAACCCCAAGGACTCAAGACTCTGGAAACTGGTTCTTAATTATTTTCTTTGAAAACCCATATGTGTGGATTTGTTTCTTACACACATGGGGCCCTGACATCTTCCACACTTGATCTCTAGTTGAAGCAGAGTCCGGAAGAGCCCCATTCTAACATCCTATTACATAAGTGAAAATGGAATTTCTTTGGAATGGTATTTATTGTCACAGTGCCAGGAGTTCATCATAATCAGTATAACAAGGGAAATACCAAAGGAAGCAATAATGATCTGCCATTCATTGTAAAGCATGACCTAGGTGTGTCTACTTTCTGTGTTTACAAAGTGACAAGGTTAACATTGTGATGTAATTTTCCACATAGCAATTGAAATCACAGGCTGAGGTTCCTACAGGACTAGGTTAGAATGGTGGGACTATCCATATGATTAGATTTATTCTAAAATAGCTCCTTAGTGTTCCGACATGATGCTAGAAATTCCCTCTTTAACTTACCCCGAATCACAAATGCAGTAAATCAAGAATGCAGTAAAGTGCAAAAGGAACCCTGGATTTTTAGCCATAACAAGTTTTTCACAACACTTTATATTTGACCATAAAATATCTGCCTTCAGATTATTTTCACAGGAAGTCTTTAATCTCCAAAAGCTCAAATTAGTTTAACAAGTTAGCCAGCCAATGCCATAGCAGGACTACAAAAAATGCAGAAGTTTGGGACAGTTTTGCTGAAAAGAGGGGCCATTAAGAGTACAGAGCATGGGATGTTGATCCAACCTTTCTGATAAATTATTCAAAAAAAATGTTTTTATTTTGAACTGGGTAAAGTATGGCCTAACCTTGACATGGATTTTGATCAGTAGAAAATAGAAATATATCAAAATTCAAACATAGTTGAAATATTTTAAGATAACATGTTCAAATATGCATGTTTCTAATGAGCCAACATTATTGTAGTGATAACAGCCACTCTTAGAGAACATTGAGTCTCTTAAGTAAAGCGATATATAAGCCAGTGAATGTTGCCTACTTATTTTTTTTTAAATTGAGTCCATATGAAATTTAAATGGCAATATATTTTTATAATGATTTTTACACATTTGTACAACTTTTACAAACTTCAACATTTAGTGCATCTATAAAAGGTACCTTCAAAATACAGTTTCATGTGGAAAATGAAGGGTTGTGATTATCAATACAGCAGCCTCATGACAGGCATGAACTGAAATAGGTTATAGAATATTCTTTCTGAGGACCCATAACTAGATTTATAGCCTGCTTTGAAACGAAGTAGTTAATGTATCCTAAATGAAACACATGACCTAAAAGACAATCCCCTCTCCTCTATAAAGCCATTCACTCACTCTCCACAATGACACCCATCCCCTTACACAACCCTTTCAGAATGAAGTCCTTCTCATCTACAAAAACTGCAGCTGGAAAGGAGGCAGACGGTAGAAAATACTAGATCTGCACACAATGTTGACAGTGTAATCTGAAACCACTCAGCAATTTCTAGCA
The DNA here is from genome assembly GCF_963259705.1 of Myotis daubentonii. Taxonomy (NCBI): domain Eukaryota; kingdom Metazoa; phylum Chordata; class Mammalia; order Chiroptera; family Vespertilionidae; genus Myotis; species Myotis daubentonii. Next base: position 43,576,199 of record NC_081844.1, on the reverse strand, counting down.
TCAGGTTCACACATAATTTGAAACAGACAGATTTCTTTTGAAATGTTCTCTAAGAGTTTCACTTGAACTGGAGGACAAAGAGTAACAACTATCAGGAAAGAAATTACTCTGAGTAATCAAAATGAATTAAATGACAGTAAAATCATTGAAGTGATTCCTAGGACCTTCCTAAGTAGTATCTGTTCCCAACTTACCTGTTTCTGTCATCCAGCCATCAAGGGACCAGAGGAGAATCTCATCAAACCACTCAGATATCCATTTAACCACCATATACTGAGTATCTAACAAGTGCCAGGTATTATATTAAAAACTAGGCATGTTAACATTATGGAAAGCAGATTCAATCCTATCCTCATGGAATGTTAACCCTTGAATACATTTCACAGAAAGCTGCTTTGCACAGACTTTATTCTATTGAAAAACGGTAACACAAAAATATTTTAGCATAACTAGGTTGTTGATCATTGTGCGTGTTAATTATTTTTATCAACTTGATTGGGCTAAGGGAGGCTCAGAGAGTGGGTAAAACATTATTTCTGGATGTGTCTGTGAGATTGTTTCCAGAAGAGATTAGCATTTGAATCGGAAGACTGAGTGAAAAAGATCCAATGGCTCAGGGCCTGAATAGAACAAATATGTGAAGGAAGGGTGAATTCTCACTTCTCTGTTCCTGAGCTGGGACCATCATCTTCTCCTGCCCCAGGACAGGAGAACTCTTGGATCCCAAGCCTTGCCTCCAGCACTGCACCAACATATCACTCCACCCATTCTTAGGCCTTCCGCCTGGGATGGGAGTTATACCATAGGCTCCCCTGGTTCTTGGACCTTCATTCTTGGGTTGAATCACACCACCAACTTCCCTTGTTCTCCAGATAGTATCTATCGGCATGCTGTGACATATCTCAGCATCAATAATCGCATGAGCCAATTCCCATAATAAATATGTATATATATTTTTCTATTCCTTCTTTTTCTCTGGAGAACCCTGACTACCATTTATAGAATGCTATCGTCTGTATGTGTGTGTTCCCCCAAAATTCATATGTTGAAAACTTGCCCAAGGTATTAGGAGGGGGCGTGTTTGAGGACTTGATTAGGTCGTGAGGGAAAAACTCTCATGCATGGGATTAGTGTCTCTATTAAAGAGTCCCAGTGGGATCTCTTGCTTGTCTGTCATATAAAGACACAGAGAGAAATCTGCAGCCTGCAAAATGGAAGAGGGCTCGCACCAGAACCCGCCATGCTGGCGCCCTGATCTTGGACATCCAGTCTCCAGAACTGTGAGAAATAGATTTCTGTTGTTTATTAGCCGCCCAGTCTGTAGTGTTTTGCTATAATAGCCAGAACTGCCTAAGACAGTTGTGATTCATTTGCTTTGCAAAGCAGAGTTACCTGCAAGAACAGAGGAAGCACGGTCGGTGGAAAAAGTAAGAAAACACATCTGCAGTTGAGGGGGAGGCATGTCCGGTGCCTGTTACTCTGCCCTGGAGGTAGGAAGGTGGCAGGGAGACCCAGGCAGACCCTGCTGAGGACCCAGTGCCGCCGGGCCCTGGGCTCCTTGGCTCCCAGGAGGCAGCCCGGGATGAACCAGTGAAGTCCATACCACCTCTGGGACCCTTTTTCCCAAAGTTGCCAGGGACCAATGCTGGAAAAGGCTACTCATAAAAAAGCCTTTACAGGCCACCTGGTAAATGCTGATAAACAAAACTCTGTTTAGTTGGGAAAAGGAAGTTCAAAAAATACTCGTAAACTTCTTTCTTATGAAAAAAGTTCCATTCATGCTTACAATTCACAGATTATTCAAACTTTTATTTATTTTTCCAAAGTTTTCTTTATTTGAATCAGAGGAGATCCCATCCTTTGGTTTTTGGTTGGACTACTCCATCGGAAATGGAATCAGTGTTGAGATTCAACATGTATACACTTCACTCTTTCAGGAGAAATGTTAGTGCAAAGAATAAAAGCTACCATAACTCCTTCCCTCCATTAATCAACAGACATTTCCACATAATAATAATATTTAAATTACATGTCTTTGATCAGCACTTTAGACTTTACACACCACTTTTGCAGACATTGCCTAAGCACGTATCCTCCCAACAACTGATTTGTTATTTCATAGATGAAAAAACTAAGACTTAGAACAGTGAAAAGATTTGCCAGAGGGTTATATAGATAATAAAACAAACAAGAACTCAAACCCAGTACTTCTAACTCCAAGTATCTTTTTCAGTCTACCAAATTACCTCCCAGTATGTGCTAAGAACATCCTACACTCACTAAATATCTGTTCAGTGTGTTTCCTGTTTCTGACACTGTACTAAGTGATTGACATATTAGTATATGTGCTCTAAACCTCACAATACTTAAAGTAGGAAACAGAGGCCAGGAATTTAAGCAATGCCTGGGATTCATTCATTCATTTAGCCATTCATTCATCATTAAAGGTTGCTTAGGGATACATCAGTGTTCTAGGCATTAGGAATATATATATATTCCAACTCTCTTCTCAATATATATATATATATATATATATATATATATATATATATATATATATATATATATATATAATGTATATTAGGGGCCCGGTGCACCAAATTCGTGCACTGGGTGTGTGTGTGGGGGGAGTGTCCCTCAGCCCAGCCTGCCCCCTCTCACATACTGGGAGCCCTCAGGCGTTGACCCCCATCACCCTCCAATCGCAGGATCGGCCCCTTGCCCAGGCCTGATGCGTCTGACAGAGGGCAGGGGACCCTCATTTCCCCCATCACTGGTTCTGCCCCCAGCCCAGGCCTGATGCCTCGGCCAGAGGCATAGACCCCCATCACCCTCCGATCGCCTGATCGGCCCCTTGCCAGAGGTGTCAGGCTTGGACAGGGGACCCCCATCTCCCTCTGATCGCTTGCTCCACCCCCCGCCCAAGCCTGACGCCTCTGACCCAGGCTTCAGGCCTGGGCAAGGGGACCATCATATCCCCCCAATCCCCGGCTCCACCCCCCACCCAGGCCTGATGCCTCGGCCAGAGGAGTTGACCCTCATCACCCTCCGATCACCAATCACCGGATCGGCCCCTTGACCAGGCCTGAGGCCTCTGGCAGAGGTGTCAGGCCTGGGCAGGGGACCCCCAGCTCCCCGTGGTTGCAGGCTCCGCCCCTGCCCAGGCCTAACACCTCTGGCCTAGGCGTCCGGCCCGGGCAGCGGGGACCCGCAGCTGCAGCGGCCCCACGATCGTGGGCTTCGCTTTAGGCCCAGGTAAGGGACCCCTAGCTCCCGGGACTGCCAGCTTCAACCGTGCCCAGCTCCCATCGCTGGCTCCACCCCTACTTCCTGCTATCACTGGCCAGGGCGGCAAAGGCACCACCCCCCAGCTCTTAGCTCCCCCCTGGGTTTCCGATCATTGTCAGTGGCAGGGGGTTTCTTCCTGCTTTCCCTTTCGCCTCCCTGCATTGTGCCTACATATGCAAATTAACCGCCATCTTGTTGGCAGTTAACTGCCAATCTTTTTTTTTTTTGATTTTTTTTTAATTGAATCTTTATTGTTCAGATTATTACATTTGTTCCTCTTTTTTTTCCCCCCATCCTCCCAGCTCCCACCCCACCCTCCGCCATCACTCCCCACCCACTGTCCTCATCCATAGGTGCACGATTATTGTCCAGTCTCTTTTCGCATCTCCCACACCCCTTTCCCCCCCAAGAATAGTCAGTCCATTCCCTTTCTATGTCCCTTATTCTATTATGATCACCAGATTATTTATTCACTTGATTCTTAGATTCACTTGTTGATAGATGCATATTTGTTGTTCATAATTTTTATCTTTACCTTTTTCTTCCTCTTCCTCTTCTTAAAGGTACCTTTCAGCATTTCATATAATGCTGGTTTGGTGGTGATGAACTCCTTTAGCTTTTCCTTATCTGTGAAGCTCTTTATCTGACCTTCCGTTCTGAATGATAGTTTTGCTGGATAAAGTAATCTTGGTTGTAGGTTCTTGGTATTCATCACTTTGAATATTTCTTGCCATTCCCTTCTGGCCTGCAAAGTTTCTGTTGAGAAATCAGCTGACAGTCGTATGGGTATTCCCTTGTAGGTAACTGGGTTTCTTTCTCTTGCTGCTTTTAAGATTCTCTCTTTGTCTTTTGCTCTTGGCATTTTAATTATGATGTGTCTTGGTGTGGTCCTCTTTGGATTCCTTTTGTTTGGGGTTCTCTGCGCTTCCTGGACCTGTAGGTCTATTTCTTTCACCAGGTGGGGGAAGTTTTCTGTCATTATTTCTTCAAATAGGTTTTCAATATCTTGCTCTCTCTCATCTTCTGGCACCCCTATAATTCTGATGTTGGTGTGCTTGAAGCTGTCCCAGAGGCTCCTTACACTATCTTTGTATTTTCGGATTCTTTTTTCATTTTGCTTTTCCTGTTGGGTGTTTTTTGCTTCTTCGCATTTCAAATCTTTGACTTGATTCTTGCGCTCCTCTGGTCTGCTGTTGGGTGTCTGTATAATATTCTTTATTTCAGTCAGTGTATGCTTAATTTCTAGTTGGTTCTTTATCACAACATCGAGGGTCTCATTAGATTTCTTGAGGATCTCACTACATTTATCAGCGGCTTCTAGACAGTTCTTAAGAGACCTTAAAAGTGTGGTTCTGAACTCAATATCCTCCATTGACAGTTTTGTCCTGTTTCTTTGTCTCCGCATCTTTTATGCTTTCTTGGTACACCCCCAAGTGGTCTTTGTGCGCAGTCTTGTTGCCTTTAAGCCTTGATTGATGTCGGCAATACCGGAGGTGATTTGACCTCCGGGCTAACTGGCTATCAACTGCCAATCTTAGTTGGCAGTTAATTTGCATATAGCCCTGATTAGCCAATGAAAAGGGTATCGTCGTACACCAATTACCATTTTTCTCTTTTATTAGATAGGAGATATATATATATATATATATATATATATATATATATATATATATAGAGAGAGAGAGAGAGAGAGAGAGAGAGAGAGAGAGAGAGAGAGATGATAGATAGATAGATAGATAGATAGATAGATAGATAGAACATAGGTTAAGTTCCTGCCTTCAAGAGGCTTATGTTTTTGCAAGAAGACCAAGAGAGCAAATACATAAACAAATAAGTAAAATAACTTCAAATGGTGTTCAGTGCTTAAGAAAGATAAAGGATGTAGGCTGGAGAATAACCAGGGAGTCAGGATTTTTGAGATGGTGTGGTCAAGGAAGATCTCCTTGAGAACAACAGTTAAGCAGTTTTCCTGGGAGAGAAAACCACTGGAGAAAGGTCCTGAGTTGGGCATGAGAGTGGGCTGTGTGAAGAGTAGAAAGGCCAGAATGGCGAGAGCATGGAGAGAACCAAACCATGCACGGGCTCTGAGCCATGGGAAGGAGCTGGCTCTTGTTTTAATCACAATGAGCAGCCATTAGAGGATTGTAAGAGGAAAAATAACCCAAGCTTTGTTTTCAGAAGGCATCTGTGGCTCCCTACTCTTTGTGCACAATGAACTTTGGAGAGTATGTGAAAGGAGAGGGTTGGGTTCAACAGGAAAGTAGAGGAGTGGCTTGTTGTAGTCATGAAAATGGTGAAAAGAAGTAGGATGTACAATCTATTTTTGGAGGTAGAGCTAGAAAAACTTTCTGACAGATTGGTTGTGGGAACTGAGAAATGGAAAAATGAAAGATAATCTGAGAACTGCTCAGTTGAGTGGACAGTGGGTCTATTAACTGAAAGGGGAACAACTGGTGGACAGACAGGTTTCACAGGTGATTGAGAAGAGAGTTGGAATCAAGATTTCTGTTTTAGATGTGTTAACTCGGAGATGCTATCAGTTATCTGATTTCTGATCTCAGGGCAGTTGCATGTAAGAATATGGAGCTCAGTGGGAAAAGGCGGAGCTAGAGACGAAAGGTTGGAAAGTGGCATATATAGAGAGACAGATAAAGCCTTGGAGTCACATGAATCTGATCTGCTAGAAAACAAAACTAAGGAGCACCCGAGGGTCTTATTGACATAAGAAATTTCCAAACTTGTAGAGAATTTGTATGAGTTTATTTGAGCCAAACTGACAACATATACCAGGGGAACAAGATCTCAAATGTGCCAAAGAGGAACTGCTTTGCAGCTTCTTTTCTTTATTTGAAATTAAGGAGGGAACATAAGGAAGATTACATAAAGGTGGTAGAAAGCAAGGCTGGAATCAGATTATAGGATAGTTAATAGTATGTGCTTTCTTAGGGGTGATTAAACCTTCCAAAGGTATTACTTCTGCCCATCTCCAAGGTGTTAGCCTAGATGCACAAGAACAATGGACAGGGTTTGCTTAACAACCTTTCACTAAAAAGTTATGTTCCTGAGGTGTGACTACCCACCATGAATCTTCCCAGTTAGGAATTCATGATTTATTACAGCAGTCTTTTTTTGGTCCACAGTCTCTATTAATTAAAGGACTCGTAGATTATAATCTGAGGCATCATGTTATCACTCAGATATCTTACACCACCCATCTCAGTGGTAAAAGCCAAGTCTCACTACAGCTGAACACATTGAGAAACCAAAAAAAATATCACATATGAAACTATTAATTTCCCCCCTCAGCTTTTAGGTTGGTCATTTTAATACGTCTTTTAAACGAATGTAGATTTTGAGGTCTGAAGTTTTAGCAAGAAAAACTATTCATCCTCAGATAAAGTGCATGTAAGGAAGTGGTGGAGTTCCCCATTTATAGATATCATCTATAATAATAAAAGGGTAATATGCTAATTAGACCAGATGTCTTCTGGACAGCATTCTGGACATCCTTCCTGATGAAGCAGGGGCCGGAGGGAAGCCAACCGGGGTCCCAGGTGCCTGCGGGTGGACAGAGGAGGAAAGCAGCCCGGGTCCCAGGTGCCAGAGGGAGCTGGGGCGGGGGGGGGGGGCGGAGCAGGGGGAGGAAGGAAGGCCTACTTTTGCACAAATTTTCATGCATCTGGCCTCTAGTACATTATAAGAGTTTTGCCTAATATGAGGTCAATGACAAAGTAAGATCTTCCAGGCACTAGGCTCTCCTATTATAGCTTCTCTTTACCAAGGTGTTGATTTTCAGTCTGTGTTCCATGGAAGCCAAATAATTGGGAAGCAATTCTAGAAGTGCTATGAGAGAAAACTTGTCACTAGGTTGGGGAGGATGAAAGCTCCATTCTGAGTCTAGCTGTCCTTTGCTATGACATTATCATAGTTCACACTATTCAAATGTGACTCACAGGGAATTCTCTCCACATTAATGAGATACCTGAATTAGCATTTCCAAGTCTCCTGTTTAAATGGTAAAAAAGCCAGTATTTCTTACTAAGGTGAGATTACATAAGGCCATGTAGATCCCAACATAACCAGTGTTACAAGTGAGATGACTTGTTCTTCCTTGGTCTACTGTAAATTTTCACATTTAATCTCTTTATAATTCTTTCTGTGAAAATATAACTGCTTATTCTATTAATTTGTCTGTATTCATAGAAGAATCTGAGGAGTTTCTATATCATAAAACTGTATTAGGCACAAGTAGAAATACAAATGTGATATACTGCTCTTCAAGAGTTTATTAGAAAAGATAAAATCTAAAATCGTGGGTAGAGCCTAGTAGTTGAGTGTCGACATATGAACCAGGAGGTCATGGTTCTATTGCCTGTCAGGGCACATGCCTGGGTTGTGGGCTTGATCCCCAGTAGAGGGCATACAGGAGGCAGACAATCAAAGATTCTCTCTCATCATTTATGTTTCTATCTCACTCTCCATTCCTCTCTGAAATCAATAAAAATATATTTTAAAACAATAATAAAAAAATAAATAAAATTGTGGGTAGGGGCAATAAGATATTATCTGTATAAGGCCAAGGAGGCAATATACAATAACTCTTAAAATTCTTGCCTGAGACTAATGACAGAAATCCATGGAGAAATTCAAAGTTTGGGGGCTGAAACTAGAAATGGAAATACTAAATGAAAACAACCGCCTAGTGCTGGGGTCCAGCCCCAGTGGGTCCAGGGGTCCCCAAAGGTGTGGACGGAGTCGGCGAAGAAGGAATGACACAGAGACAGCGTTCAGTTGATCAGCAGCCTATCCAGGATCTCTAGCCAGGATCTCTAGCCAAGTTCTGGTCAGGATCTCCAGTGAAGTTCTGGTTAGGATCTCCAGCCAGGTTCTGTGTCCATGTTCTCCAGCCAGGTTCAGTCACCAGGTTCTAGTCAGGGTCTCTTGCCAATTTCTGCAGTCAGGTTCAGTCCAGGATCTTTTGCCATGTTCTCTCCAGCGAAGTTCTTCTGTCTCTAGGTTCTGTGTAGGTTCTGTCTTCTAAGTTCTGTCTTGTTACATCTGTATTTATACCAGTTGATTCCAATCCTATCAATCTCTATTCCAAAGGTTAGGGCGTTTCTTATCTCCATTCCAGGGAGTAAAGATTATGTAGCTTAAGCATGATTTTTCATAGTTAAAGTGATTAATTACCCGCCTGGCACTTAGTTAAGAGGTTTTATTCCCTCCCTAACTTCAGGGGAAAATCCCTACCTGGGAAACAACCTTTCTCAGAGACCTTGGTTAAAACACATAGTGCCAAGAAGGTGAGCAAACATATTAAGAACAGTATGCCATATATGCCAGGTCCCTTGAAACAGCATGCATGGACCGGCTCCCGGCAGCCTAGATAATGATATATACTACACACATTCAAAATTAATCTCTCCAAGATTCCAATAGGGTTTATGTAATTATTAACTTTAGGTCTGTATCTTCATGTTTTGAGAGAAAATCCCTGCAGAATAAAATTAAGTCATAGGTCTCTAGGTTGATCAAAAGCAGAACCATCCTTATTGTTGTTGCTCCAAAAAAGAAGCCACTTATTTTCCTAAAGTCAATATCACGTGACCCTTAAGAAACTTTTAGTCCTTTACTTTTTTTATGAGCAATGCTGCCACCAACATAAGCATCTATTCCAGCTCAAAGTTGTGAAATAGATATTTATTTTTTACTATATGCTAGCTAGACATTGTGGTGGACTCTGCGGATATGGCAGGGGATATTTAGAGCCAGTTCCTGCCCTTTGCACACAAGTATTTACACATGTGCTACAGAAAGGAACACCTGAGTGCTATGGTGATAGAGAGCAAGGGAACAATGCATCGCCAAAGCTGAGGCCTGGATGAGGCTTAGGGATAAGTCAGGAGAAGAAGCAAGGAAAGACCAAGAGAAGCATCTGCATGAAAGCTGGAGTGAGAGAGAATACCATGCATTCATTCATCTAAATCTAAAACCAATCCAACTTGACTGAAGCAGGGTGAGCTCCAGAGAGAGGGACAGGATGAACCTGGAGAGGTAGGGTGGCAGTTCTAATGTCATCCGGACAGCAGGGGAAAGCCGGGACGGCCTCATGCAGGAAAGCACATGGTCAGATTTATGCTCTGAAAAGACCATTCCTAGACACACGAGTTTGTTGTTTCATAGCATTTCTAGTTTGTTGTTGAATAATGTATTTTACCTTGTCGTAGTCACCTCACTTCATGGGGGAAAAAAGAAAAGCTCATAGAAGAGAATCTGTTTTGAATTGGGGGTGGGGGGAAGCTGTCAATAATAAAAAAGCTGATTCCTTTTTGTATTTTTGTATGCTCCATGAAATTTTATAGCCTTGAGAAAATGTTGTCTTCTAATTCTCACCAAATAATGCTGGTGTCTGTTGAAGAATGAGTGTGTTCTGGGTCACATAGTGCTTTTTTTTTTCTTTCTTAAAATACCCATAGAATTTTTGACCTGTCCTGTGACCAAACTCTGAACACAAAGGGACTATTTTGATTATAATAGTGTGAAATAGATCAGAGATAACGTAAGAGAAAGGATATGGCCTCTTAGCATTTAGCTAATCTCTTTGGCCATCATCCAACAGAAAATTTTCTTTGGGAGTGTTTGGAGTATCAGTTACTAAAAAGTAATATATTTTTAGAAACACCAACTTCAGCTCACACTCTTTTCAAGATGTAGACCTTGTTATAAAGAATAAAATTCTCTCAGTTTTTATGGGGAAACACTTACCTATAATTACCAATTCTAAGTGCTTATATTTTGGAAATTATATTGATTCCATGTGTCTGTTCAATAAAAAATATTGCTTCTTGGAATGTTTCTTCCCACAGAGCCATAAGGAATATCAATCTCATTCTTTTCTTCTAGCCTTAGTTTAAATGAAGATAGATATTGCATTAAAGTGCTAGGCTAAAGAAATCTGCATAGTGATATAATGGGATATAGTGGGATCATTTATGCATGTGTTTTTCATAAGCACAAAATGAAGGGTCTTCACAAACCTTAGACTGGCCTAACCAGTGTGGCTCGGAGGTTGCGTGTCAACATATGAACCAGGAGATCACAGTTCGATTCCTGCTCAGGGCATATACGCAGGTTGTGGGCTCAATCCCAAGTGGGGGGCATGCAGGAGGCAGTTAACCAATGATTCTCTGTCATCATTGATGTTTCTATGTCTCCCTCTCCCTTCCTCTCTGAAATCAGTAAAGATACACATTTTAAAAAAGCACCTTAGACTGCCTGGCTCAGCAGAGATCAATAAATGCACTGAGGCTGGAGATTCACCAGATTTTTCCTTAGAAGCACCTTGTCTTGATTGGGAAGGCAGCACAGAAAAACAACTGGCACATCATTCTACAGCACTCTTTCTAGTTAAGACCCCGACTCCCTCACCTGTCAGTTGTCTATTTTAGAAATAGCCAAAGTTTAGTAGCATCACATGGTCCTCATATGTTTGAGTTCAGGAAATTTTTTAGATGCCAGAAACATCACCTGTTGGGTTGTCCGTGGACATGCTTTTCAATTATCTAAAAATTTTAATTTTGAAAAATACTCACGATGAAAGTTGAAATTCCACAGTCCCAGTGCAGAATTTAAAGCACCATGGTCCCTTCTGGTTCTATAAGAAATTTAGTTAATCTATTATTATGAGTTTATTTTATTATAGTTTTTATTTCTAGGAGTAACCAATAAGCAAATATATAGCTAAAAAATCCATTGTGCTTTACTTAACCAGTGATAAAGAGCAAATTAGAGGTACATAGAGAACTAAAAAGCATCCTACTTGTTAAGATAAATAACTTATTCCACTTTTCTCTTAGTATTTGGCACACTAAGTCCATTACTAAAAATGATTTGTTAAAGCCACATATAATATGTTTGTTTTCATGTGCCTCTGTTCATTACATGGAGTTAAATTCAGGGTCTAAACAGTCTTCACACAATCCCACAAAAATGCACTCACACTCAGTATAAGTTGAAAAAAATAGTAGGGTGTTTCTCTAACTACAAAAAGAGAAACATCTGCCTTTGAATTTCTTTTAAATCCTGCCTAAATTGGCATGTGCTTTACATTAGCCCTGTATTGTTCAAACTTGCATACATATGTGTGCATTATGTATGCTCACACAGTTTGGTGACAGGGTATGTGTATATTTTATATAGATACATAAAATATCCAAACTGCTTCACTTGCAATTTGGGGAAATTCTCCTAATGTAAACCTCCACTAAGAAAAAAAATTTTTTTTTAATTGTGTGTGTGTGTGTGTGTGTGTGTGTGTGTGTGTGTGTGTGTGTGTGTGTGAAGAGCACCATGTACTGTTTTAATTATATTTTAATGGGTTCTCAAAGCTAGGGTGGATGAATTATTCTTTTATATTTCAAGTATAGTGTCCTTTTAATTAAGTGTAGTGTTTTTAGATGTGGATTCCTGAAAAGGGAAAATCTAAAAAACAAAAACAGAAGTCATCTCTTGGTTTACTTTCTGCAACAGCTGTTAGAATTTGGAGAGTGGCAGAAAAATGTCCACTGCCGTCCTACATTTTGTCCCAAAAGAAAAAAAAAATATCTCTTTTACCTTCGTTGGTGAGCATCTTATCAGCAAACACATTCACTCAAACAATAACCACGCTTATCTGCCAAGGCCAGGTTCAGGCTTATTAGTGAAGTGAATTGGCAGCCACCCCTCTCTACATAGCAACTAGGCAAATATTGTTTCAGCCCGCAGAGTGGCCAATGGGAACCAAGACAGTGCTGTCGAATCTTTTCAATGCAAGTAGTGTTAGTGTGAACAGCCTCCCTCTCACTCTCGTTCTCCTCTCATTGAATCTTTAGCATTGCGACAGTGTGATCTCATCCACCAACTGTAAATACTTGGGGACTTTTATGAAGGGAAAATATTACAAAGCGCTGAAGTCTGCTTCAAGAACAACTTAGGTAGGCACCGCAGTTTAATTATTAGCCATTTGTATATGTTACGGTATTTGCAAAGGACTGGAGTGTTAGCACACTCATTGTCCCTATTTTTAAATGTCAGGGTATAAATCAGTAACAGTGGTAGTTTTTCTTGCAGTAGAAAGTTGTAGACGAACTAAAATGTAGCAGACTGCATGTTTTCTAATTGCTTCATGAATGAACCAGGCAGCCAGTTCTGAGACGCTAGCAGAATGGATGCTCTGGAACCAGTTAGTGTGGCATATGGTGAATCAAAGTCAGACTTGACCCCCACTGCCTGAAACTTGGTGTAAATTGACCACACCCTCCATTAACTCATCTGCTGCCAAGCTGTTCTAGGACACGAGAGAAAATGTCATAAAAATCGTGAAGTGAGAGCAACAGAAATAAGCTTTTTAAAAACATGGTTGGAGCCTGGTTTCTCTCTGCAATTCTAAAGCTCTGGGTTCATGTCACAAGATTTGGATCCAGACAGTGCAATATGGACCATGTTTCCTGTGTCTTCCCTTCTCCTTGTGCTTTTTGTCTTGTGGTATGGTGCTGGCGAGCGTGGACGCCTCTGCCCCCTGTGTAAATGTATATTGCTGTAATGCAACAGAGGGTTAGGGCTTCGAATTACCTCCTCTCGGTACAATAACCTTGGTTGTTTACAGAGTTCAAAGTAAACAACTGGCTTTAATGTCAAAGGTTTGAACGCAGTGTGCTGCAGGGTTTATGACTAGAAAATAAATGTTCAATAATTGTCTCTCTGTTCAACTGATGGGTTTTATTTCAAACCAAATTAACACTGTCTTTATAAATGCTGAGATGTTTGGGTTTTTTTTGTCTTTAGCCCAAAAGAAAATTCCCACAAATGCAAACTCATTCTGGCCACCTAAGAATTTTGTCATAGACGCAGCATGCTTTCTTTCCCCTGTGGGTTTTGAATCTTAGCCACATGGTATTTTTAAGTTGGCAGAGGAATACCTTTTAGTCAGGGCTTCAGGATTCTGCTTAATTGAGTACAGCAGGTTAACAAAAGTGCCAGTGTTCCTTAAAAACAAAAACCAAAATGCTCTGTGGACCTAAAGCTAATGCGAAATATTAGATTAAATTGCCAATTGCATTTTTCCATGTTTATCTTCTGAGATAGGAATAAAATTAAAGTGTGTTACCATAGCAGCATCTGTAACATTTTACGAGACAAAAGATCCTTTTTTTCCACACAAAGATCCAAGCCAGAAGCATTATCCATTAAGGGAAGCAAATAAGGCTAGAGGGACATATTTTTTACAGTCATATTATGGAAATACGAAAGATCCAATGTCCTGAGGTCAGATTGTGGAACACAGCTGTTCACATTCATTTTTTTTTTGTCCTGGATTGACACTCGGTGAATTTCTGAATATTGATCCGTTCTTACCCTCCAACATCCCTAAAATTGGAAAAGTTTTCTCCCATGTGCATTTCTTCTCAACGCACATTTTAGGGATAACAAAGAGGTGAATATAGATGCATTTAGGCTTTATGCCTGACTCCGTTTTGTAATCTTAATTTTTACTCTCTGGATCTTATTTGTTTGGCTCTGTTCCTTTAAAATGATGGCAGGGTTTTCATTTGCAGAAAGAAGCATAGACATCTTAAAACCTTTGGGATTGTGACTTTACTTGGCACTTCAACCTCTCCATCCTTGCCTTCCTTACCATTCATTTCTCATGTCTCCTGTCTTCCATTTATCACCACGGCTGACCCTTCTTCTTCTACTTCATTTACTCTAGAGCACATGCTCTAAAGACTTACCAGCCAATTCGCTTGTTTATTGTATGTGTGAATCTGTGAACTCTCTAAGAACATGCTAACTGGATCCGTTTTATAACCAAGAGAACTTTTTTTTTGTTTCTAAATTTGAGCATAATCTCCAAGTTAATCAATTTCATTCACTTCAAGAGATAACTTGCTACAATAAACATAAGGTTAATATATATATAACTTATCAACCAAGCAGTAGTTTCAAGGTATGTGTAAGGAAAAAATTTCATAAAAGTTCTTGACTTCCATCTAAATTTGACTCCTAAAATGTAAGATACTTTTTATAGACCCAGAATTTTGAAAACTATACAGAACATGCCATTCCATTTTCTTTATTCTCCTTATTATCTATTGACAATTTTTGTCATTCTTTATAAGTCTGGTTTTGTGGGGGCAGAATGAGAGATTCTTAGAGGCGAGTTTTATGCCATGTATAACATCATTCTTCAGAAATTGCTTGCTGAGTGAATTGCTAAACCAAAGGGTCTTAAAGTTTCCTCTGCACATTTTAAACCTGGATAGAAGTGAATGTTCTGAATAATTCTATTGCCTCTTAAGAATATTGCAAACAACTTGCTGAATTATAGAATTTTTGCGTATAAGCATCATCAATTCCAGCCTGAATAATTACTTGGGAAAATATTTGTTGAAGGAGAAAATAAGTAAATGAATTAATAAGCAACTAAATATTTATACTGCCTCATAAAACCTTCTATATCTTATATCCATGTTCATAAGAGCATTACTCATAATAACCAAAAGGTCGAAGCAGCCCAAGTATCCATTGACAAGTGAATGGATAAACAAAATGTGGTATATACACACAATGGAATATTATTCAGCCATAAAAAGAAGGAAATTCTGACACATGCCGCAACATGGATGAACCTTGAAGATATTATGCTAACTGAAGTAAGCTGGTTGCAAAAGGACAAATTCTGTATAATTCTGCCAAATGAGGTACCCAGAGTAGCCAGTTCATAGAAACAGAAAATATAATAATGGTTGCTGAACCTGGGGAAGGGAAAATTGGGAGGTATTGTTAAATGGCTACAGAGCTTCAGTTTGGGAAGATGAAATGTTCTGGAGAGAGTGGTGACAGTTGCACAACAATGTGTATATACTTAGTGCCACTGAAAATTACACTTCAATATAGTTAAAATGGTAAATTTTTTGTCATGCACAACTTACATTTGAACAACATGAGGGTTGAGGGTGCCTACCTACCTGCCCTGCACAGACAAAATCCACACATAACTTTTGATTCCCCAAAAACTTAACTAGTAATAGCCTGACAATTCAGTCAATTAACACATGTTTTGTATGTAATATACATATATTATATGTATAAATAAGCTAGAGAAAATGTTATTAAGAAAATAATAGGGAAGAGAAAATACATTTATAGTATTTATTTTAAAAATGCATGTATAAGTGGACCCATGCAACTCAAACCCATGCTGTTCAAGGGTCAACTGTATATTTTAGTAAACATTTTAAAAACCTTATATACCAAAAAAATACTTTATTCGTGATCAGGAGAACAAATTATACATACACAGTATGCTAACTTGGGAAATAGGGTTGACCCTCATGAGACCTGAAATAATAGAAACCTAAGCATGGGGGCGGGGGGTGGGGCGGAGAAGACACTGCTTACTGAGAAATAGACTTGATGCGATTTTCAGTGCAGTGGACACAACTCTTTCTCTCTCTACTTGCCAGTGAAGTCCCCCACTGCATTTGTGCCTTTAACCAGTTTATCATCACCACCATTAGAATCAGCAGTCGGGGCATCGCTGTTGAACATTAACTATGATCCAAACAAGCACTCCATGAGGAATTTCACATACACACTCCAATTTAATCTTCCAGAAAGTCCAGTGAAGTAGATATTTGCCAGCTTTAAAAACCAAGACTCAAAGAGGGTAATTATCCAAGATGGCGTGTTTAATTAGGAAAACGAAGGTACTGACTCAGGTCTGTCTCCTTCCAAAGGCCAGGATCTTAACTGCTTTTCTAGAGTGGTAGAAAAATATTAAGAGGACTATCCACCATGTGATGTGCCTTGGTTTCCTGAACCCTTCCAGAACATACGGATGTCTAATAGTCCTCTCAAACTCAATTTGTCCAAAAATGAACACTTGACTTGACATCTCACTTCCCAATATCTTCCTCATACTTTCTCAGTAAGTGGCACCACCATCTACCCAGATGCTTAGCACAAGCCTAGCAGTCAAACTCGCATTCCTTCACAGCCTACTTCATCACCAACGCCTATTGGCATAACCTCCAAATCTAAATACTCCACTGCTCAACCTGGTCCAAGTCACCATTTTCTTCCTTGGACATCAGCATCTGCCCTCTGAGTAATAACCCTTCTCTTGTCTTCCATATGATGGTCAGAGTGATCTTTTCAAAATATATATAAATCTGATTTTGACATTCGTTTTCTTGTAATGCACCAGAGGCTTTTTATTGCATTTAGGACAAGTTACTATCATCAATATGGTCTGCAAGCAAAGCTAGAGCCTCCCCACCTCTCCAACCTCATCTAACACTCTTTTCCTTCCCTGACTCCTATAGCTAGGATCTGAGTAAACTGAGTTTCTATTTCCTAAGATTTCCAAGCATAGGAAATCACGGGGCCTGCGCATTTACAGTTCCTTCTGCCTGAATGCTTTTTAAAACCCATATCTGCTCATGGCCACAGGTCCCAGCTCAAAGGTCACCATCTCAGAAAGGCCAGCTCTGAACACTCTAGCTAAAAGATTCCCTTTCCCACCCCATTTCTTCTCATCCTGTTGCCTTGTTTTGTTAATTGTGTATCATTCATTGCTATCTGAGATTATTTCTTTATTTCCCCATGTATATGTTTAACTATCGACCTCTCTCCACTAGACCTTTACTCCTTAGTAACTGGGAATCTGTCTGTCTTTTCCAATGCTATATCCCCTATGCCTACAACAGCTAATAAAACTGATGGTCATATAAATATAACCCAAACACTCTTCTGGCTGTTCTCAGTAGGGAAAAGGACAATGGAAGGATGAGTGCTATGATGGAAGAATGCAAAGAATTCTAAGAGAACATGTAAAGTTGGAGAGGAACCATGTTGGACAGGACTCCCTGGAAAAAGTCCTGCTTATAGGAGACCCTCTCTCCTCACCTCTGTTGACTCTGTAATAAGAAAGCATAAGGGCACCCTTCTTAAAATGTACGAAGCAGCATCACGTCATTGGTGTGGAATACACACCCTGATACCTTGTCTCTAAGTGCTGAGACTACTAACATAGCCATGATCACTATGCTCATTTGTCCTTGGAATATAACCTCTTACTTTTGGATCTCTCAGTGAAAAGAGAAACAATTTCTGGGAAACATCTCTCTTTTTTGCAAGGTTTATCCTTAGCTTGCCAGGAGTGCTGCATTTTTGGATGCTCTGTGCCACGTCTTGCTTTCTGAGTCTTATTGGTATTGTCATGGTGCTTAATTAAGCATAGTACTGGCATAAACAATATAGTCATGGAATGCTGGAGATAATAAAAAGGGTATGTTGCAAAGCATCAGACATTTATTGGATCATTTAAAATGTGATTTTTACAGAACCTTCCCAAGTCAAGGATTTTTTTGAAATTTTATTTTGAATCACCTGAGTCACTTTTTACTTCTAGTGAGAACAGCAGATTGATAGCTAATTGTAAATACTGTTTTAGAAGACGTTTATATGGATGTCCCTTCTATATTTTGCCACTGTTCAGCCTCCTGCTTAAACTCTTACAGTAGCTTACTGGTCTTTCTACTTGTTATTCTTAACTGTCCTCAAATCCATCTTCAAACTCTTTTAGGCCAGTGGTTATAATGATCATTTCCTGCCTCCATTATACAATGCATCATATTGTAGTAAAACTATTTAGCTGTTCTGGTTGTCTCTCTAATAGACTGCATGCTCCTTGAGGGAAGAAACTGCCTTTCTATCTTTGAATTCTTAGTATACAATATTATCTGACTTATGGTAGGCACTCAATCATCAGTCAAATGATGAAGTATTCCCCAAAATGTTCACGTCATTAGCTCTCCCCTTTATGTAAATAGGGAAAATAAATATCTAGTACCCACTCTTTTGTCCTGAATTTGACTTGGAGGTTGGCAGTGTTTCAAAATAGAACTTATTAGATACTACAGAGAACTCATAATATGATGGCTTAGTCAATGGTTGCTCTGAAGACTAGAGTTGGGGTAGGGAGCCAAAGTAAAAGATTAAAGTAAAAAATTACTTAGGTGTAGAATGTCCTTATCACTCTCTGACTCATAAATGGAGACCAACATTCATCAGTATTTTATTACCTGTCTTTTCCCAATTGTTATATCTACTATTATTTTAATATCTGGGATTGAAGGCTCACTTAGCCCTTGAGACTCTAGTTAATGCCTCTTAATCACCATGACTGCAAAATAGGTATCTGCCCTCAGCTGACTATCTACCTTGAGTTAACCTAATGAGCACTTGTCATTAGGTGGGTTTAAAAAAAAAGATAGGCTATGGCAGTGGATCCCTCACATTTGCATGCATCAGAATCACCTGAGTCTTATTAAAACACAGATCATCAGGGCTCCACCCTACCCCCTAACCCAAATTTCTGATTGACTAGGTTTGGATTGAGGCTTAAGAATTTGCATTTCTAACAAGTTCCTAAGTGATGCTGCTGCTGCTGCTGGCCCAGAAACCACCCTTTAACCACCCTGGGGTATGGTGTGTCTCTAACTTTAATGTACCTATGAATTTCCCGGGCATGTAGTTAAGATACAGATTTTGCTTCTTTGGGTCTGTGGTAGGGTTTGAGGTTCTGCATTTCTGCAAAGCACCCAATTGATGCCATTGCTAATGGTCTGCCACTGCTTTTGAGAAGTCCTCTTCTCTGGTTGCTGCTCCTTGAGGGAAGAAACTGCCTTTTTATCTTTGAATTCTTAGTATACAATATCATCGGACTTATGGTAGGCACTCAAGCATCAGTCAAATGATGAAGCATTCCCCAAGTGCTGGTTAGAACCCTCTGAAAAGCTTAAAAACTAGTTCTGCCCAGATCCTGCCACAATATGCTGTTCCAATAAACCTACACTGGGGGTCCAGAAATCTATATTTTCAATGAGCAGCCCCAGGTGATTCTATTACTGGTGATCTGTGGTCCATATTTGAAGGAAATGTGCTTGCAGTAAAAATCAGCAGCATTCTGTTTCTCTGAGTACATAAAATAATCCTATCTAATAAAGAGGGAATATGCTAATTGACCCTCAGGCTGTTGCAAAGATGGCAGCATCCACAGCCAATAAGGAGGGAATATGTTCATCTACTGCCCCGCCCTCAAAGATGGCAGTGCCCATAGCCATAAGATTGTGGCACCCAGTCCCCTCAGCCCCACCGGGGTGGCAGGTGGGCCCAGCTGCTCCGCATGCCTGCCTCGGGAGTCCCCCAGCCCTCTCAGCCCCCCAGTCAGCCAGGGCCAGCCCTAGGTGCAGGCAAGCCTCAGATGGCAGCTGCCCAGCTGCCCAGCTGCCCAGGCTCAGGTAACCAGGGCTGGCCGAGGCTTGCACTGCTGGCAGTAGCAGCAGCAGAGGTGTGATGAGGTGTCACCTTCCCCTGATGGCTGGGTTGCCTACCTCTCCTGATGGCTCCCAGGCTGTGAGAGGGAGTAGGCCGGGCTGAGGCACCCCCCCTCTCCAGTGCATGAATTTTCATGCACCAGGCCTCTAGTTGTTATATAAAAGATGGAGGTCCCTGTCGGGTGTGGCTCAGTTGGTTGGGCATCATCCCATGTAATGAAAGGTTGCTGGTTCGATTCCAGTCAGGGCTCTAGCCCAGGTTCTGGGTTTAGTCCCCAGTAGAGGTCATGTAGGAGGCAGCTGATTGATGTTCTGCTCTCACATTGATGTTTCTCTCTTTCCCTCTCTTTCTTTCTCTCACTCTAAGAAATTGATAAAAATATTTTTAAATAAAATATGGAGGGTCTTACTTTTGATGAAATTCAGATTATTAATTTTAAATGATTTGAAGAAATACAAATAAACTGGCCTTATACATCAAAACTTTTTAGTATATTTTAATTCAGATTTTTCTTAAATGAGAAGGTTTTAAAATACATCAAAAGCATTTGAAAGTTTCCTTCCCTTTCTACAGAAAATGGTGTTTGTTGTGCTAGAGACAGGAGTGGAGAGTAGAGAGGCAATTTGCAAAAAGAAAGAGAGGGCCTGGCCATGATGGTTCAGTGGTTGAGCATTGACCTATGAACCAGGAGTTCAGGGTTCAATTCTCAGTCAGAGAACATGCCTAGGTTGCAGGCTCAATTCCCAGTAAAGGGTGTGAAGGAAGCAGCCAATCAGTGATTCTCTCTCATCATTGATGTTTCTATCTCACCCTCTCCCTTCCTGAAATCAATTTATATATATATATATATATATATATATATATATATATATATATATATATGATCTAATAAAAGAGAAACATGCAAATTGACTATACCTCTGCTACACCCACAAGCCACACCCACCATCCAATCAGGAGCGATTATGCAAATAAACCCAACTAAGGCGGCCACGGAGCTGGAGCGGGCAGGAGGCTTAGGTTGCCCCTGGCAATGGAGGAAGCCAAGCTTCCCGCCTGCCCTGCCAGCCCTGAGCTCCACTCAAGGCTACAAAGTTTCAATTATAGAAGATAAATAAATCCCAGAAACCTGCTTCCAGCCCGCGGCTGTGGCCAGCCTGCAAACAGCCATCAGCCCCTCACCCAGGCTGGCCAGGCACCCAGTGGGGACCCCTACCCTGAAGGGGCTGTGGCCATCCTGAAAACGGCCCTCAGCCCCTCACCCAGGCTGGCCAGGCATCCCAGTGGGACCCCCACTCTGATCCAGGACACCCTTCAGGGCAAACCAGTTGGCCTCCACTGTGCACCAGGCCTCTATCCTATCCTATATAATAAAGGGTAATATGCAAATTGACCCTAACAGCAGAATGACTGGGAATGACTGGTCACTATGATACACACTGACCTCCAGGGAGCAGACGCTCAATGCAGGAGCTGCCCCCTGGTGGTCAGTGTGCTCTCACAGGGGGAGCTCTGCTCAGCCACAAGCCAGGCTGACGGCTGCCAGCACAGCGGTGATGGCGGGAGCCTCTCCCGCCTCCTCAGCAGTCCTTAGGATGTCCGACTGCAGCTTAGGCCTGCTCCCCACTGGCAAGTGGACATCCCCCGAAGGCTCCCGGGCTGCCAGAGGGATGTCTGACTGCAATCTTAGGCCTGATCCCCTGGGGTGCGGGCCTAAGCCAGCAGGTGGACAACCCCCGAGGGGTCCCAGACTGCGCGAGGGCACAGGCTGGGCTGAGGGACCCCCCCCCCCTCGAGTGCACAAATTTTTGTGCACCAGGCCTCTAGTGTGTGTGTGTGTGTGTGTGTGTGTGTGTGTGTGTGTGTGTGTGTGTGTGTGTCGATGTTGATCTTGTAGACATGAAGGAAACTAGAGAAGAGAGGAGAAGAAGGGAAGTAAAAGGAGAAAGGCAGCATGAGTAGATGGATAGTAGAAAAGAAAGCAAAGAGCTGAGCAGTGGCCTGAGAAGTAGAATTTTGGGAAGAGGGGAGACATGAATGAGGAAGTGTAGGATTGTGTGCAAGGCACTGTTACTTCCTAGAGAAATTTTTATAAAGACCCAACTACTTTTGAAAGTTCTTTGAACTTAAAGAGTGCTTCCTTTAGATACAGAACATACTGAGATAAGGTGATCTGGGCTATTCAGGAACAACTTGTTAATTTGGCACTTAAAAATAACATTTGTGCCCTAGCTGGTGTGGCTCAGTGGATAGATCATTGGCCTGTGGACTGAAGGGTCCCGGGTTCAATTCCAGTCAAGAGCATGTGCCTGGGTTACAGTGGGGGGCGTACAGGAGGCAGCTGATCGATGTTTCTCTCTCATCGATGTTTCTAATTCTCTATCCCTCTCCCTTCCTCTCTGTAAAAAATCAATAAAATATATTTTTTTTAAAAAAGCATTTGTTCACTCTACATTATCTTCTTCTTGGGTAGGCAGTTTCCCTGGACATATATCCTCCATTAATTTAAGGCTTTAAAAAATGTAATATGAATTAAATAGCTTTTACAAACTCATTTTCAAAATTAGCATTCTAGTAAATGACTATAGAAAATGTTTATGGATATGGAGGAAGAAAAAGAACATACATAAGTGATAGATGGTTGACAGATAGATACATGGATTCCTAAAGTTATGGTGTGGGAAACCTATGATTTCAAAAAACTGTTTACATTTTTAAACTCAGGATTTCCCAAACTCATTTGAATAGAAAAAACTATTTGAGGCACACCCATTAACATTTGGTGAAAGACTGTCCTGTAGAATTCCAGCTGTTAGCCTCTGTATATTTTAATTTCAAGTTTTAACTAACTCCTAGTGGTTGTCTGTTTTTCAACTAGGGAAAGGGTTTTCATAGGGTGAAAAAAAAGCATATGGAGACCAGAAAAAGGAATAAAGGAAAAAAAATAGACTTCAGCTCTATACTTTCACCTGAGGCAGACCTTGCTTTCAATCCTTAAGTAGTCCTGTTAATTCTTCCACAATAGGAGGTCAAGATGATCTACATGGTTTTGGTCATATCATGTAGAATACAACTGTTTGAAGGTTACATAATCTCCCTAAGCATCATTTTGTACCTTCATATAATGCAAGTAAGAATGTGTGAATATTAAATGAAATTCTGTATTAAAGCACACAGTAAGCAATCAATGACTGCCAGCTCTCATTATTATCAAATACAACCAATGGCTAAGTTTCAATCTATGAATGTTTAAAAAATTGAACTTGAAAATATGGGAATACTCAGGTATTGCAGCAATTCCTTTTAAAAGTAGGTAATATAGCCGAAACCGGTTTGGCTCAGTGGATAGAGCGTCGGCCTGCAGACTGAAGGGTCCCAGGTTCGATTCCGGTCAAGGGCATGTACCTGGGTTGCGGGCATATCCCCAGTAGGAGATGTGCAGGAGGCAGCTGATCGATGTTTCTCTCTCATCGATGTTTCTAACTCTCTATCTCTCTCCCTTCCTCTCTGTAAAAAATCAATAAAATATATCTTAAAAAAAAAAAGTAGGTAATATATATGTGCACGAGTAGATGTAAATCAACATATATTGAGGTAGGTAAACATGCATATAATATTGGGTGGCTAAAATGGAAATGGTCTAGGTCAATGTTCCTAAAATAATTATTTAGAGGAAAAATGGCAAATAAGGAAAACATCAGCATCATGTTGGTAACCCTATCGTGAAGATGAACCTTGGTTGCTTAAGAAGGCTTTTTTTATTACATCAACAAATCTTTCAAAATAATTTCTTACATGATATTTAAAACGTAATTGTATGTTATACTCATTTTTGCCTCTAACCTAAGCTAGTGCCTGTGCGTGGAAGACTTTCCACTGTTACTTGAATGGTTTTATACTACATGTGTCCAGTACTTCACCCTTCATTGAAAGCCATGAAGGAATGGAGCAGATGACTAGAGTTGATAGCAAAATAATAATCTATATATATAAAAGCCTAAGCGACCGTTATGACCAAACAACTGGAACAACTGGAACAACTGGAACAACTGATCGACCAGTCACTATGGCACGCACTGACCACCAGGGGGCAGATGCTCAATGCAGGAGCTTCCCCCTGGTGGCCAGTGGGCTCCCAAAGGGGGAGCACGGCTCAGCCAAAAGCCAGGCTCACAGCTGTGCAGCCATTTTAGCCACCCAACATTATATGCATGTTTACCTATGTCTCCCAACTCCTCAGCAGCACTACTGAGAGGTGGTGGCAGGTGCAGTGGACCAGGATGAGCATGAGTGGCACCCATCCTCTGCGCGGGCTCCTCCCTGGCCACCAGCTACTTGACACACTGCTATATCCCTCAGGGGATGTCCAACTGCCGCGTGGGGATCGGGCCTAAACCAGCAGTTGGACATCCCCTGCGGGGTCTGGATTGCAAGAGGGTGCAGGCCAGGCTGAGGGACCCCCCCTCCCCCATGCATGAATCCATGCACCGGGCCTCTAGTAAATATAATAAAAATGACAAGTAAACAGCATACACATCAGGAAATTTTCTCAATTTTTCTTCCTCAATAGGACTATAAATCTCTTCTATATATGTCAACCCTAACGTATTTATCATATAGCCTAAAGAGCAAGAGAAAAAACCAAGGAGGATATTTTGCTATACATATACTGTGAATGTGTAAAGAGAGGTATCACTTATAGCTATCTAAAAAGGACGTACCACGTAAAGATCAGATGTCACCTCTAGCCTACTTACCTTGTCCCACTCCAATGTGGGTTTGCGTAATCTGAAACCATTGCATGTGGACATTATGAAAAAATTAGCCCTAGATTATGGAGTGCCTTAAGACCTTCAAGTTTTTTCACCTATTTTCTTCAAAGCTTAATGTATAGCAGTAACTATCAATAAATTCTGATTTCCACACCTCATAAGCATCCCTCTGCTGAACTGGTAGAACATTATTGTTCTAGTTTGATTTGGAACACCTGCAGACATGGAGCAAATGCCAAATACATGCCTTTGCTTGGTCTCTCACATCAAACAAATATAATTTTAAGGAGACATGTTCATCAATGATCTTTCTTGGATCGCAACAAAAAATAATTTTTTTATTTTTTTATATTTTCATTCAGATTTCAACTTAAGCCCTCATTATAATATGTGTTAACACTCTTAATTTGTATGATTTGTTTAATGAAAATTGGGCTATATTAAATAAATGCCGCTTTTAAAGGTTCTAAAGAATTGTTTCCTATCTTAATCACCAAGCATGTCAGCAACATTTTAATCTTTGGTTTGTTTCTGCCATCCAAAAATGAGTAAATTTTAGGAACACCCAGCCATGTTTCTGAATATGGACATTCAAATGTGAACCATGTGTGATGGGAAATCCTCTAATGGCTAAGAATATGGATATACTTGACACGGATTGTTTGATGGAAAGTTATTGTATATTTTAATTCATTCATTTAACAAACATCTATTCTCATCCAGGTACTAGGAGTATGATGGTGAGCAAAATACTCTCTCAACAAGGAAACACACACACACACACACACACACACACAGAGAGAGAGAGAGAGAGAGAGAGAGAGAGAGAGAGAGAGAAAGCACATTTTTCACTGGAGTTTTTCCCTGTCTATTAGCTATTCTATACCAGCTTCAAATAACTGAAAAGTTTTATTTTATGAAAATTCAAATTAGCTAATATAATAGAAATTCTAATTAACAAGAATACATGTTTGTTTTAGAAAAAAATTCTATTTGGTAACAGAGGTAACACCGTCTCTAATGTATTGAGAAGCCTCTTAAAGATGTAAGGCCCACAGGATATACTGCCTGTGATGCATAACAAAAAATACTTTCAAGTTTACAGTACATTGCAGTTTTACAAGTAGTTTCATAACTATTATCTTGTTCAGTTCTCACAACAAGCTTGTGAGTGGTTCGCATGTGAATATAAGTAGAACATGTGAGTGTATGTGAAAGTGTGAGAATGAGTTAAGGTGCATGTGTGTATGTCAGTGTAAGAAAGGGAAGGCGGAACAAGACTTTATCAACCCATTTTACGGATGAGGATATGAGAGGCGTGACTGACAGTGGAACTTCTGTTGTGCTGGTAGGTCCCAGAAAAAGAGTTGAAAACAGCCTTGTGCTTTTACTCCCACTTCTCTCCACTAACCCAGCACCTCTAAGATTATTTATGAAGGATTAGAATGATCCATCAGCCACCTACACAATAATGACTACACACAAAAGCATTCTCCCATAGAAGAGGAAAGGGAGAGGGACTGGGAATCCAGTCCCCAGTGGGCAGGCGTCTTGTGTGCCCTGGCCTGCACATTGTCATTCTGAGAGCACGGGGCCAGTCTGCTGTGCAGCCTGTTGTTTTCTGAGACACCAGCTGAGGGAGCATGTGGACACCTAACTGGTGAGAATCTCCCTGGCAGGGGGTAGAGCGAAGCAGCCTACCACCCCCTACGTCAGTGATGGCGAACCCATGACACGCGTGTCAGAGGTTACACGCAAACTCATATTTTTGGTTGATTTTTCTTTGTTAAATGGCATTTAAATATATAAAATAAATATTGAAAATATAAATCTTTGTTTTACTATGGTTGCAAATATCAAAAAAATTTCTATATGTGACACGGCACCAGAGTTAAGTTAGGGTTTTTCAAAGTGCTGACACGCCGAGCTCAAAAGGTTCGCCATCACTGCCCTATGTACATGAGCCAAGTTTTCAGAACAAGGTAAGAGTTGACTTGCAGAATATTCTTAGCACACTTAGGAGACCAGAGTTGTGGTTTTCACACAATTGACATACTATTTTTAAATATTGGCTCTAACGTCCTGTACATAACAGAATGTTGGCAAAATAGCATTGGCTAGATAAACTGCTTTCCCTGAAACCCAGTAGAGTAATGCTGTGAACTATCGTAGGTCTATCCACACTAAAGCTTCATTTCAGTGTTACTAATTGACTTATATTCTGGTAATTTTGTTTGAAATTGGGAAGAAATGTCTTTGAAAGTTTTTGGTGTAGCCCAAGTAAGGAGCGCCTTAAGATAGCTATAGTACGATAGTAAACTACATCTCTACTGGTCTTCAAGAGACCCAAAAACAAAAGAATGGCATTCTATCCAAGCAATAATTACCAGGGTGCTCTTTCCAGCCCCATAATAAGAAAGCCCCTCCCACTCTCTCTAAAAATCAATGGAAAAAATATCCTTGACTGAGGATTAACAAACAAACAAAAAAAGAATACAGAGCACATTTTTAACACACCTAATAAGACCTCATAATTGAGCCTCAACTCAAGGTTTCATCACCAGCCCAGCCCAGAATTGACCATTGCTTAGATATTGGCCCCAATGACCTTTGTCCCAGCTCATCATTAATTTAGGAATTGGGGGAAGGAGGAAAAATCTCTACCTTTACCTTAGAACTGGTAAAACTGAGGTAGCTAGACATTTATAGACTTGTCAGGCTAAAATGTAAGTTGAATCAATTTCCAAGTATGGATTAGGATCTAGCATTAGATTCTAGTTATAAGCCCAGTTTCTGGTCATCAGCCAGCCCAGTGCTCCTTGCAACAGAGTTGATTGTTTCCTGGACTCAGAGGGGTCATGCTTCTGAGGGCAATTTGGGTATCTGTGGAACAGGCCTGATTTAAACACTAGGGACCTTTCAAATCCTAATATACTAGTACCAACTCATCAGCTCCTTCTTGCAATTCTCCATTAAAACTTTTGCAGACTTTAAGGATATTTTCTCCTGGATTTCCTTATAAAAAAATAAGTGTTCCCTCAGGGCGAAGAGCTATGACCAGGAGCACCTTGTGACAAGAGGGTGAGTGACATGAACAAGTGCAGCCTCCTGGACGGTATCTGTGTAGAGCAGTTTCTCCATGGGACGGGGTCTGGCCCCCTAGGGGACATTTTTGGTTGTTACAACTGGGGTGTGTGGGATGTGCTTTGTCATCTAGAAGGCAGAGGCTAGAGATGCTGCTTAGACCTCCTGTGATGTAGTGGAAAGCCCCTCACCCCCCATGCAGAATCATCCAGCCCAAAATGGTAATAGTGATGAGTTTGAGAAACCCTGGTGTGTAGATATAAACAAATAATCTGCTAATCTTTCAAAGGATGGCAGCTGAAAAGGTCTTCAAGAGTTGGAATTTGGTATGATCTCATTCCTATGTGGAATCTAATGAACAAAATAAACCTATGAACAAAATAGATCCAGAGACGTTGAATTATGGAACAGACTGGAATCTCAGAGGGAAGACAGGGGAGGGTGGGTGGGTGAGATCAACCAAAGAACTTGTATGCATATGTGCATAACCCATGGACACAGACAATAGGGTGGTGAAGGCCTGGGGTGGGGGTGGGGGGGTAGAAGGAGGGCTGGAGGAGGTCAATGGAGAGTAAAAAGGGGACATACATAATACTTTCAACAATAAAGATTAAAAAAATAAAGAGTGGGAATTTGGAAAATTCTGGTGTCACGATGATACATCACAAAGGAGAAAGTTTCTGAAGGCCATGTAGGTAGCATCTGGTCAAATCATTGCATCAAGTTTGAAATGGTTTTTACCTTTTACTGAGTTTGCTAGAACACACCCTTTGCCCTTGTAGAACAGGAACCGCTTACATCATTCAGTAGCAGGCCTGCTTGGCTCAAGCAGCAGACAGCTCACCAGATTTGCCAGGGAGGACTGCCCAGCACAGGCTCTGCCAGGGACTTCTAAGTGCAGGGAGGCTGCGGCGCTGGGGAAAGTGGATGTGAAGGCCATGGCCAGGGGCGGGTTAGCCAAGTCCTCCCAACTTTTCCATTTGTCCTCAAACCTCTGATTGCCCTGTGCGTGGCTATGGCTAACCCTTGCCAGCTGCTTTCTGTCCTAGTTTGCTTGCCCTCTGGTGCACCCGTTCCTAACCAGCAGTTCTGAGGGCTGCGCATTGCACTGCCTCCCCCATTGCCCACCACACAGGAATCTACTATGGATACTGAATTGGGAGGGCTCTCCCGTGGGTCTCAATCACCAAGGAACAGGTTACCACTGGCCCAGATGACTCATTGGAAGGCAATGGGAAGCACATAAAGGGTTTGTGAGGGGAGATTCAAAAAGCAAGGTGAGCCGGGCCAGCACGGCTCAGTGGTTGAGTGTTGACCTATGAACCAGGAGGTCACGGTTCTATTCCCGGTCAGGGTACATGCCCGGGTTACAGGCTCCATCCCAGTGTGGGGTGTGCAGGAAGCAGCTGATCAATGGTTCTCTCTCACCATTAATGTTTTTCTCTTTCTCTTCTTCTTCCTTCCTCTCGGAAATTATATATATATATATATATTTTAAGGCAAGGTGAGACTACAAGAGGAGAGAGATAGGAGGGAAGGACTCTGAGGATTGTCACGGGAAGTGAGTGTCCTGCTGCCTTTCTCCAGAACCCAATTCACTTAGTCAGGAACTGGGCTGTGCCATTCTTCAGCTGAGTGTGGTGCTGACTGGCCCTGCTGAATCTGGGTCAGGGCAGTGTGGTCTGAGAATGCTGTGGGGTGTCCACATTCCTCCAGCGGGTGAGCTCATACATCTGTGCAATTCTGACTCAACTGATTTGATTTCTTCTCCGTGATCCATTCCCAGTTTCCTACCAGGATCGCTGGTAGCCTTGGGAGTTTAGATCTGTGAGAAATGCCTGGAGCCAAACCCCTTAAGCTATAAAACTGGCTCAGTGTTCTAAAAATCTTCAAAGGCAAAGAAATATCGGTTGGGGAAGGACAGGAGCTTCTCAAAGCTTCTGTGCCTACCTCGTCAACCCCAGGTGGGTTGTCTGCAGATATTTATGGAGAAAAGGAAACAGTTCCCTATAGTGTGTATTTGTGGGTGTTGTTTTTTTTTTAGCAGACTCTGATTAACAATTCCTCTCAGGTTACTTCACTAAATTAATTTTTTAAACGTAGGATGAACAAGACGTTTCAAGTTCCTGACTTGTTCAATCTCTATTAAAAAAAAAAAAAAAAAAAACACCTTCAAGTAAAATTTTCTTTCAGCCTATTTCTCTTTTCAGGTATTCCCTTCTATAAAACACTCAATTTATAACCTTACATGAAATTCAGTTCTCAATTTGACCGTGAATTTTCACATTTGGATCACAACTTGAAGGAAGGGTTTCTGTGAAACTCCCGATAACAGGACAACACTTATAGAGTAAAACCAGCTGTTGTCAAACACGAGCATACTGGTTCTCAGAACTGGCTCCCTGGGCAGGGAGAGTTTGTGTACTTTTTGACGAGCTTGAATTGTCATAATTTGTTAGTCCTGATTGAAATACAGGATAAATGATGCTTCTAGAAAAGCTATCGCTCTGATCCATGTCTGATCTAATGGGAACAGCTGCGTCATCCCACTGCAGGCAGGGTTCTTGTCAACTCATTCCCTGGGGGCCAAACAGGTGTGGCCCAAGCCCCAGTCTAGGTAGGAGACCTCCAGGGACAGCC
The DNA here is from genome assembly GCF_963259705.1 of Myotis daubentonii. Lineage (NCBI taxonomy): Eukaryota > Metazoa > Chordata > Mammalia > Chiroptera > Vespertilionidae > Myotis > Myotis daubentonii. The sequence goes on along the minus strand of NC_081844.1, from coordinate 43,546,035 downwards.
CAGGTGTTCTAGGAAGCTCCAGGATGAGATCAGAAGTTGGCCCAGATCCCTCTGAGTCAGAATTCTGAGTCATTGTTTTAATGGCGATTCCCTATTCATTTCCTCCTGTCAAGCCATGAGACCACCTGTGCTGGATAACCCAGGCCACTGTCCACCCCCCACTACCCCCATCACCAAAATTATACCGCTGAGCCAGTCTCTTCACATTTGAAAATGCAAGAGGAAGGGTAACAAGTTGACATTTCTCTTCATAACTGACATCCTATATCAAAGACAGGAAAGAGAAGTTTAGCGAGTTATTAAGGATGAGAAGCATAGTTGCTAAGTTATATTGTGAGCCAGATATGCGCTGAGCCTTCTTGCAACTCAGAGAATCGAGCCTAATGGGCTCCCTTGCATGGCGCCATGCCTGAGAAACACTTAAACCCTGGAAGATTTCTTAAAATTGCGGACTGTTTTTGCTCTCAGGATCCTCTTTTGCTTCTGTTCTTCGTACATGTGTGCTGCCTCTGTTGGGCCCCTTGTCAACCTGATTGTAAAACCCAGCCCCTCACATGTTTCTAGAACGAAGTCCATTTGCACCCAATGTCACAGGGTGGTAAGATTTTCTGAAGCCTCTGGGGCTGGCAAACTTAGCTCACTAAGTTCTTTCCCCAGCTTAACCAGAACTCCTCCAAACAAGTTTTAATGTCAGCTGACCTCTGGTGTCTATCTTGAATTTTTCCAACAAATAGTTCTCTTCCTCAGAGAAATTCCGACACGGGTCAGTACCACACTGTCAGTACCACATTAGGAATTCCCAAGGATAACACTGGGTTTCTATACACTAGTGGTACAGTGCAACTTCCGATCATCTATCTATTTAACAATTAAATAGCAGTGCTTTCTAAGTAACAGGACATATGGTTTTGAATTTTATTTTTCTGGTAGGAGTAAGGAATGATTCCAGGTGACTAAACCACTAGAGGAGGATGTGCAAGAGACTGGCTGGTTTAGATGTTTGTAGCATACCGTTCTCTAATTGATACCAAACCTATACTGCAGTGCAGAAGGGAAGACATCATGACGCGAAGAGTGGGGTGAAATAGGTGAGGAAGAGCATTTCTCTTCACTGAGGATCCAAAAAGTTGATGCTTTTCTTCTAAGCAAATCCTAGCTTCTTTCCAATAGAGTTGCTGCAACGTCTCCTCCCACACAATGGCATTAGAGAGATTTAACAATACTGTGAGTCTGCATCAAGATACCCAAAGCATGGGGTTTTATAGCATAGAGGCAGGTTCAAATCCCAGCAAGCCAAATACTCACCATTTAATTCTAGCTGGGTCCTTATCTTCTCAACCACTGGATTTACCAGTTTATGATGAGATTATAATTTCTCCCTACAACATTGTTGTGGAATTAGAGATGTAGGTGTATAGCATATCCTGGGGTATAGCAGACATTCAGTAAAAGGTAGTCACAATTTTTAATACTGTAGATTCTCTCTCATCACAAATAAAATCTTTCACAAAATCCTTACCTCCAACCCTGAGCATAACCTGAGAAATTCACTCAATAATATTAACTCTACATTTATGTAGGATTACTTCTATTTCTATATATTGGTGTCTCAAAAACTGGTTACATCATGCTAAGATGTGCCTCAAAGGCCAATTGTTAGAAAAGGGGTACACAATTGAATGAATTGATCTGTTCCGAAGATCCACTACACGAAGATCACCACATTGAAGTTAAAAAAAAAAAGTTAAAATATTTTACTTGAGCCCTGGCTGGTTTGGCTCAGTGGATAGAGCGTCGGCCTGTGGACTGAAGGGTCCTGGGTTTGATTCCGGTCAAGGGCATGTACCTTGGTTGCAGACTCCACCCTGGCTGGGGCCCAGGTCAGGACACGTGCAGGAGGCAACCAATCGATGTGTTTCTCTCACATCAATGTTTCTCTCTGTCTTTCCCTCTCTCTTCTACTCTCTCTTAAAATCAATGGAAAAATATCATCAGGTGAGGATTTATATATATATATATTTTTTTTAACTTGATTTTACTACTTGACACTAAGTCTTCTTCTATTGTGGTTTATTCCTTAGGTACTAAATCACTATTGTAGAGGTAGCAATTTGAGGTATTACAAAAAGCTTATCTTTTTCTATATCATGTGCCTTTTCTAACTTAGTCTGATCTGTTTGGAAGCCAAGGTGTGAAGAATAGTGCTATTGTACTGTGTGAGGCAATGAGCCCTGCAGGACCCAACTTGAAGAGGAATTTAGGTCACTGTCCTGACAGATTTGAGCTTTAAAATTTACAAGACACCTACATGTCTAGAGCCACACCAAATAGTCACATGAATCAAGGTTTTACTTCTGAGATTTACAGTTGAAGAAATAGTCAACTAGGCAAAAATTACCACACGAGACAATGAAGCATGACACACAGTAAAACTATGATTCCTGAATAATGTTGTCTGTAAATTTTATTTTATAGGCTCCCTTGGTTTTTTTTTTAAATTATGATGTATGGCTTTTAAATGTTTATGTTTAATTAAATCTAATTCCCTCATAAGCTTTTCCGTCTTCTCTCTGAAAATTTTCATCTCTTTTACTAAACTTTTTTTCAACGACAGTTAAAGGTGCTTGGATTCTTTCAAACATAGTGGGCTATTCACACCACCTTCCCTCTGCTGGGCCTTTCCTTATTAAGGAGAAACCCCTCAGGTTACCCTTCCTACTCAGCCAAGAAAAGTACTTTGTTTAATAAAGAGATTACTACTCAACAGGCAAAAGGAAAGGGAAGTGGTACAGATGAAACCATGGATAATCAAAAGTTTAGATTTGAAATTCATACCAAATGCACATGCCTTCTTCCATGTGCGGCTTCTCCCAGCTGGGTCTCTTTGGGCAAGTTCTCATCTACCCAGAAACTGGGGGAAGCGGAGGAGGCCAGAAAGCAGGAGGTTCCCAAAAGCAAGTTGGTTATCCACAAGTACTTAAAATGGAAATATGCATCTCTACTGAAATAGAATACAAGGAGTGATTTTTAGAAGTAGTATCTTGCAGTTTACTTGTTAGTTGTTTGGAATCAGAATATATTTTCCATTAGAATAATGTTGCAAAGCAGGCACACTGCAAAATCCTAACTAACTTGTTGTGTGTGTACTCCATGTACATCTCATCTCATCTTATTTCATTTCATTTGAAAGGAAAACATAGAAGAAAACAATGCTGTTGCAATTATAGTCACTAAACATTTTTAAGATGCAAAAGTGTTGTTGTTTTCATTATTATTTTCTCAGAAATGTGCTTGTGGAAAGACATGGCGTAAGATGACTTTTTTGGAGGCTTGTCAGAAGGGGCCATCAGTGTAGATTCCCAGCGTTGGACGTCAATGGCCCCTTGCCTTTAAGTGTATTGTTAGTGGCTCTCTTACATTTGTCAATCACTCTTAGGAAACTCTTGGAATAACAAATTAGATAATAAGAAGTAGATAGGAAAAGGGGTTGTTTGTTTTAAAAAACTGAGCAAGCTTTGAAAAAGAGAGGGACGGCCGAAACCGGTTTGGCTCAGTGGATAGAGCGTCGGCCTGCGGACTGAAGGGTCCCAGGTTCGATTCCGGTCAGGGGCATGTGCCTGGGTTGCGGGCATATCCCCAGTAGGAGATGTGCAGGAGGCAGCTGATCGATGTTTCTCTCTCATCGATGTTTCTGACTCTCTATCCCTCTCCCTTCCTCTCTGTAAAAAATCCATAAAATATATTTAAAAAAAAAAGAAAAGAAAAAGAGAGGGACGGTAAGGAGTTGCTTAATGATGATTAAGTAGAAGTGAAAATGACTCTGAGGTGGAATTCATCTATCAATTACTAGTGAAAGGCTGAACAAGAGCACATGGGTATAGGCAAAGTGTGTGAAAACTTAGAAAAAGAAAAGGGCAGTTCCTTATCCTGGTCCCCGGGTGACACCATCATTCCTGGCTGTTTAATTATGCAAAGCAGGGGTGTGTAAAGGAGAGGCAGTGTCCTAAAAACATTCACACATCGGATGTTCATAACACAGGATGTGACCATTTTTGACAAGCTTGTATAGAACGTTATGAAACCAGCATAATGGAAATGGCATGCATTAGTAATCAAACCAACTTGAATTTGAATTCTGACTCTGTGATGTGATCTTGGACAAATGGTCTAACCTCTCGGTCCTCAGTTGGGACATAGTACAGATGAGCCCAGAGTGTGCTATTGTGAGGATTTTTGTACAGCTGGCGTTGACTAAACATTCAATAACTGACACTTATTGGGCTTCTGAAATCTGCCAGGGATGCCTTACAAGTTATATGTCCAGTGATATACCCATGATGTTCAAAGCTGTACCATATCCAGTAGATATTTTTAACCTGTGGTGTATTCCAATAGATAGTAAATCAAGAGCAGAAAAAAACATAACTAATTCCATGTGGGATTGTCAGAGTTGCTATAGAAACTTTTCTGGGCTTATGGCTTTTGAAAGGAATCCCAATTAATAGACTCTTCTTACAGAGTTATCTATTCCAAGTAAATGAATTATCTCTTGTACAGTTAAAGGTCACATGCATTTGAACTAGCCATTGTGGGATGAGTTTTTCCCAAGTGAATGATAAATCATTAAAAGGCCTTGGGTTCAATAAATTGACTAGATGTCAATAAAGACCCCAAATGAGTGTATTTCTGTCCCTGACCTCCATGAAGATGAATGGTGTTGGGTCCTGAGGTTATCTGCTCTCATCATTGAATCAATACTTTGGTTCCTTTAACAGTATCTGTCAGTGTGCATGTCTAGAAACCAGGCTATTTTAACTTTCCCAACTCTGCTATACTTTGGCAAGTGTGGAAGAATGAGTGAGAAACTTACACTTCCAAAGAGCAGTGATTTATTGAGAAGATCTGTGCTACATAACAAGCAGCTACGATGATGCCAGAAGCACATGGTATGGTGGTCCCCCAGGGATCTCCTCGCCTCTCCCATATCCCATCATTTACTGTAAATGTTTAAAGGGCCTTTGCTCAAGACATTTATTGTGTCTGATTATATAAATGAGTGTTTATTAAAGTAAGAGTATTGTCATTTTTGGAACAAAATCATGCCTCTCTATAGATGTTAGCAGTCTTCACTTAATGGCAAGTGTGGTTGTATTACAGTAAATGTGTTGACCCATTTATAGTGAGCAAGACAGTGTCTGAAGATTCCTGTGGCAATGTCTTTGGAGCCTGAGAATGAGTATGGATTTGCCCTCAGTCATGAGAGGGAAAGATCTGAGAAATCTAAGAATAAAGTCTGCCGGTGGTGCATTGTTTTTGCCTACTCACAGAGTGTTCTTCTTCCCACTATCACAGAAACAACCCATACCACACGTCTGTTGTTATAAATGTACTGTAATAAGATTTTTTTGGTGGTTTGGGTCTGCTGTTTCATCCTCCATTTAAATCATATTTACAGATTTTAAGCACATTCCATAAAAATGTCTTAAGTACCTGTTATGTGCCAAATCCTATGCTGGGTTTTGTGGATTTAAAGATGAATGAGACATACTCCTACATACAAAAAGCTCACGGTCCCATGGAGTAGAAATATGCACAATATACATTACATTGTGATACATCTGAAGTGCTACAGGAATACTGTGAAACAGATGCTGTGGAAGCAACAGTGAGAGAGTGATTAATCACTCCTAGGGAATCCAGGAAAGTTTTATTGAGGTGGCATTTGAAGTGGGCCTGAAAGATGAGAAGTAGTTTGTCAGGCAAGTGAGCAACTAAGGTTTGTCTTCTCAGGGGAGGCTTTTGAATGAACAGAATATGTTTCCATGTAGGGCACTCTTGTCTTTTGTGTAGGATTGGCATTGTTCACTTATCAAAATCCATACAGAGCTAAGAGCCTGTGGAGATGACCTTTGGACTTTTCAGTCCAGTGAGAATGTAGGCGGGACACTCCATCTGGAGCACAGCAGCATGGGTAGCTTAGGGTTGTACTTTCAGAGTCACCTCTTGGCAATGAAAATGCAAGTTCTACAGGTTGAACCTATTCTCTCTCCAGCTCCAATTAGCTTGTAGAGAAAGGAAAGGGGAGAGATTACCTAGGATCCTTGATTTCTAAGAGAAAAAAAAAATTTAACCATCTCTCTGCCTACAAAAGTAAGTCAAAGTATTTTGGTTTCTGATATTTCTTAAAATATACTTATTTAACATTAAAGGTATTTCATTGAGTCAACCCATATCTGAGCCTAAATATATTGAATTTACGTAGCACTTTTACTCTTTTCAAAATGCTGCTATCAATTGGTAAGTCCAATAAAAAATTAAACACTTTTCAATGAGATTTTAAAAATTATACTATAAGAAAAGTTAAAGGAATACTATGCTGCGGTAAAAAAAAAAAAGGAACTCTTGCCTTTTGCAACAGCATGGATGGAACTGGAGAGCATTATGCTAAGTGAAATAAGCCAGTCAGAGAAAGATAAATATTACATGATCTCACTCATTTGTGGATTATAGAGAACAACATAGACTGATGAAAAGGGACAGACCCAAAGACTGAGGAACAGCAATTAGGCTATCAATCCCCAGAAGGAAAGTAGGGGAGGGCGGGGGTAAGGGGAAGAGATCAACAGAAGGACTTGTATACATGTATATAAGCCAAACCAATGGACATGGACAACGGGGGGATGGGAGCATGAGTTTGTGTTTGGGGGGGAGGTTGGGGGTTAATGGGGGGGATGAGGACACATTTGTAATACCTTAACTAATAAAAAAAAAAGTTAAAAAAAAAGAAAAGTTAAAGGACCAAAATCAACTGAGAAAAGGATTTGCAGCATGACTGACAGAGAGAAGAACTGTGCTATACCCAGAGTTCTCACTGATAAATTAAAAAAACAAAACAGGCAGTTGATAGGCAAAGATAATAAATGGAGAATTCTATAGAAAATAATCATACAAAAAATGCTCAATTTAACTCATAATTATAGAAAAACTAGAGGCCTGGTGCATGAAAATCATGCTGTTCAATAAGGATTTTCCCTCAGCCCGGCCTGTGCCCGCTGGTAGTCCGGGAGCCCCCGGCGAATGTCCGACTGCTGGCTTAGGGGATTGGGCCTAGACTTCCCTCTTGCATCTGGGACCCCTTGCTCCTTATTGCCCATCTACTCGCTGCTCTTTAGCGCTGCTGCGGAGGCGGGAGAGGCTCCTGCCACCACTACTGCGCTCTCCCTGTGGGAGTGCACTGACCACCAGGGGGCAGCTCCTTCATTGAGTGCCCCTTGGGTGGTCAATGCACATCAGAGCGAACGGTCATTTCACCACAAGGGTTGCTTAGGCTTTTATTATATAGATAAATTAGAACAATAATGAAACACCATATATTAATTATCAGATTGGCAAGTACAAAAATATTTAATATTACCTAGTATTGGCAAGAGTCTGGGGAAACAGGCTGTCTCATAAACTCAGGGGTGGACCCAACGTTTATGCCTAAAGCTCATACAATTTTGGAAGACTTAAAAAAAACAAGTATGACCTTGAATTTCACTCAGAATGAGGAAAATTCTAATTAATTCTAAATGTTTAAAAAATAACAAATACCACAAACATTGCAATCCAGAAAAATAATTTTTGCTTTAATTTACTGCCCTGCATACATCTATAATACCTGCACTTAAAAAAATTATGTTTTTATTGATTTTAGCGAGAGAAGAAGGGAAGAGAAGAGAGAGAGAGAGAGAGAGAGAGAGAGAGAGAGAGAGAGAGAGAAATATTGATGTAAGAGAGACAAATTCATCAGTTGCCTCCCTCATGCACCCCAAACAAATCCACAACCCAGGCATGTGCCCTGACCAGGTTTCAAAACAGCAACCATTCGGTGCACAGGACGATGCTCAACCAACTGAGTCACACTGGCCAGGGCTATACCTGCATTTTTTATTACATACTTTCTGATTATCATGTCATGTGAAAACTTTACAATATTTTACATATAGAGAGAATAGACATAAGTTATAGTTCATCAAATTTTTAAATGTTTGATAGTTCAGAAAAGTTTGATTCACAACTTATTGGAAATATGAATATTTTTAAAATAGCTATCAAATTTGGAAAACAGTTAAAAAGTTTCACTTGATTTGTAATATCTCAAGAAATGTCAAATGATACATAGTGACTAATTAATCTTAAAAACTCTCTGAACTGATGGCACTACCCTTAGAGGTTGATGGCCTTGTTGTGGTGGTGTACTATGAGCTTTATGCTATTGTTTTCCATGCCAGTATTTCCGGTCAAATCAATGGGAATTGAACCATTTCTGATTCATTCTTCATAAATTTGACTATCAAACTAGAGGCCCGGTGCACAAAAATTTGTGCACTGGGGAGGGTCCCTCAGCCCAGCCTTTGCCCTCTCACAGTCTGGGAACCCTCGGGGGATGACCACCTGCTGGCTTAGGCCTGCTCCCCAGGGGATCGGACCTAACCTGGCAGTCAGACATCCCTCTGGCAGCCCGGGAGCCCTTGGGGGATGTCCACTTGCCAGCGGGGAGCAGGCCTAGCTGCAGTTGGACATCCTTAGCGCTGCTGAGGAGGTGGGAGAGGCTCCCACCACCATCGCTGTACTAGCAGCCGTCAGCCTGGCTTGTGGCTGAGCAGAGCTCCCCTGTGGGTGCACACTGACCACCAGGGGGCAGCTCCTGCATTGAGCGTCTGCTCCCTGGGGTTCAGTGTGTGTCATAGTGACCAGTCATTCCCAGTCACTCTGCTGTTAGGGTTAATTTGCATATTACCCTTTTATTATATAGGATAGAGGCCTGGTGCATGGGTGGGGGCCTGCTGGTTTGCCCTGAAGGGTGTCCCGGATCAGGGTGGGGGTCCTGCTGGGGTGCCTGGCCAGCCTGGGTGAGGGGCTGAGGGCTGTTTTCAGACTGGCCACACCCCCTTCAGGGTGGGGCTCCCCACTGGGGTGCCTGGCCAGCCTGGGTGAGGGGCTGATGGCTGTTTGCAGGCTTGCCACAGCCCCTTCAGGTTAGGTGTCCCCGCTGGGGTGCCTGGCCAGCCTGGGTGAGGGGCTGATGGCTGTTTGCAGGCTGGCCAAGGCCCCCAGCAGGGACCCTCACCCCACAAGGGTGTGGCCATTCTGGGTGAAGGGCTGATAGCTGTTTGCAGACTGGCCACAGCCCCCAGCCACCCAAGCTCCCAGTGGAGGCTGACTGGAAGCTGGTATCTGGGATTTATTTGTCTTCTATAATTGAAAGTTTGTTGCCTTTTGTGGAGGCCACAGCCAGCCAGTGCAGCTGGGAAACTTGGCTTCCTCCATCACCGGAGCAACCAAGCCTCCTGCTTGCTCCAGCTCCGTGGCTGCCAGCCACCATCTTAGTTGGGTTAACTTGCATATAGTCACTCTGATTGGCTGGTGGGCGTGGCTTGGGCATAGCAAAGGTACAGTCAATTAGCATCTTTGCCTTTTATTAGTGTAGATAAGCTAAGAGCCTGTTCACTACTTTTACTTAAAAATGTACTGTGTTATTTTAATGAATTGCTGCTTTTGGATGACTTGAACTTCTTAAACAACCCACTCTTTACGTAAAAATAACTTCTGTTGAAAATTAATTAGCTCATTGTACATACTCTTCAGCACACCCAATGGTGAAAGTAGAGATGCTAATCATATATTTGGAGGACAAGTTGGCAGTATCAACCAAAATTTAGAAGCACATATTCTTTCACCCAACACTTTCACTTGTAGTAATTCACTCTAAAGAACAAATGAACAAAACTTTATGTACAAGAATGTTCCTTGAAGCATTGTTTGTAACGGAGGAAAACATTGAAACACTCTATTAATAGAGGACTAGTAAAGTTAGTTATGGATATCCATAATATGATATGCTATGTGGCTATTAAAAATAAGTTAAAAATAAGTTATATACATATATATGATATTCAAATTCTATTTTAAATTAAAAATATAAATTGTAAAATAGTATATATAGTCCAGCCACAATTGAATTTATACATAATTATATTTATGTAGAAAATTTGTGGGCAGGCACAAATCATACTATTTACAGTTGCTACTTCTAGGGATTGGACTTCTACTTATAAATAGTTGTATATTTTAATACTATTCACTCCTTTTTAAAACAAAATGTTTTATTTTTATAATAAAAATATTTATAACTGCTGCTCAAAAACTATATCTGAGACTTCTCATGCATAAATCACTACTTTCTCTCTTTAGACTCATCTTTGTAAAACAAAAACTAAATTAGATTAAAGGGTATTCCCTAAAGAACCCTTGCTTGCAAATAGCCTACACCATTCTCAACCATTGTCTTTTATTTGGAGTTGTTTCTGATTACTCTGTATTAATCCCAATATTGTGACCAGAACTTTAGTACAAAATACCACATGCAGGCGTGCACGTACAGTGAGACTGAAACTTCATAGCCCATGGCCAGAAGTCGGTATTTTGTGGAAGAGCCAGTATTTTGTGGAAGAGCCACACTCAAGGGGCCAAAGAGCCGCATGTGGCTCGCAAGCCACGGTTTGCCGAGCCGCAGTTTGCCGACCACTGCAATAGGGGATATAAAGAAATTCTAGCCTTTATGTGGTTCCAATAGGGTACAAGAGACCAGAAGACTTGTAGTCATCTTAGAAGAGAGTGATGGGTATATTCTAGAACATTTGCAAGTCTGCCTTAAAAAGAAAAAAAGTAACTCATAAAGAATATAATATCTATGATGCAACGTCAGCTTTGCCTGGGGAGAGAGGGGAACTCTCAGGCTTGCTTGTGAGCTGTCTTTAGCATACTTTACTAAATGATGCAAGGGTATTAAGAAATCAGTGATTTATTGCTATTTCCTTGTGTCTCAATGTTTTATCCTCTGCAAGTTTGGATTTGCCATAGATCTTTTAAAAAATAATCCTAGCTAGTTACAACATAGGTACAAAAATATCTGCTTTCGACAAATTATTTATTTTAAATAATGTGTCTGTAGTCTGACAGAATCAAAGAGATTGAGTGGCTTGTTTCAGAGCAAAACTGTTTTTTATTATTAAAGTACAGTTGACATACCATGTTATATGAGTTTCAGAGTACAGTCTAGTTATTCAACATTTAGGGACCTTACAAAGTGATCACCACAGGAACTCTAGGAACTGTCTGTCACATACAAAGTTATTATGATACTATTGACTCTATTCCCTGTGCTGCGTATTACATCCTGTGACTTATTTAATTGATAACTGGAGATTTGTATCTTTTATTCCCATTTACCTTTCTCACCCATTCCTTCACATCCCTCCCTTCCAGCAACCATCAGTGTATCCTCTGTCTGAGTCTGTTTCTGTTTTGTTTTGTTTGTTCATTTGTTTAGTCTCTGAGAGTCTACATATAAGTGAAATCATATGGTATTTGCTCTTTGGGAATGAATGGCCCCAGGTGAACAAGACCAGTTGTTGGTCACTTTAGTCCAGAAAACTTGTAGGGCATTCGCTCAATCCATATGTCATTAAAGAACAATGATGCTTTTTATATATGTTGTATGGATTTCAGAGAGGAAAAGAGAGGTAGAGAGAGATAGAAACATCAATGATGAGAGAGAATTACTGATTGGCTGCCTCCTGCACACCCCACATTGGGGATCGAGAATGCAACCCGGGCATGTGCCCTGACCAGGAATCGAATGGTGACTTCTTGGTTCATAGGTCAATGTTCAACCACTGAGCTACACCGGCCGGGCCAAGAGCAATGATTCTTAAACTTATATACATAAGAATACCATAAACAGCTAGTTAAAAAGAACCAACCACCAGCATGTGATGCAGGACCGCACTGAGAAACCTGACTTAGAGCTGATGTCTACTCCGGAGAAAGGCTACATGTACAAAGCCTTATCTCCTCTTCCTCTCCTTGAGCAAGTTCAACCCTCTGCTTCCTGGTCTGTTAAAATAGAAAGAAAACTCTAGGTTAGGTTAAGTAATAGAAGTGTAATACATGGACATGAGGGGCTATAAAAGAAAGCAAAGCTGCAGCAGCTGCACAGCCTGGTTTGGAGAAGTGGGAATCCACTCTACTGGAAAAGAAGACAGCAGGGGTCCAGAGCCCAGAAGTAGCTCTCTACTTTGTGTTTCATGTGCAACTTCTTCTTTCCGACCATCTTTCAGAGCCTCTCTCCTTCTGTGCCCCTTTGCCCTCTTTACCGTGTACTAGTAACCGTGTGCCTCCCGCTGAATCAAACCAAGACAGGATGGGACGATCAGATAGGACAACCACAATCCAGAACAGAGCCTGTAGATGTCAATGTTTGAATGGGCAGCTGGTCTAGCCAGTTAGGGCAACACTGGCAGAGTCATAAGGTACAAAGCATGCAACTAAGCTTTGAAAACCCTTTGACATGAGGTTTTGAAAGGACAGATACTTGTCAAAAGAGGGCAATGTACTTGGCCTGGCGAGCATTTGTAGACCATTCATTTACTCAGCCATTCAACCATTTGATGAATCTTTACTAACACAGAGCCTCTGACCTCAAGGAGCTGAGTCTTGTGAGGGTGATAAACAGGTGAGTAAGCAAGTACCACCCAGTGTGACAGCTGCTGTAAGAGAAATGTGTTCAGGTCCATGGGAACCCAGAGGAGCAGGGGCTCCAGACAACTTTCTGGAGGGTGTGAACTTCGAGCTATGTTCCATCAATCAGGCGAGGTAAAGTGGGAAGGGAACCCTCAGGAAAGTACTACCAGGTGTGCAGGCACACATGGATTTAGCCCAGTGTTGCCTGAATTCCACAGATGTCTCTCAGCCTATCCTCACCCGTCTTTCGTGTACTGTGTGTCCAGACTCCTTTTCAGCCATTTCAGATGCTGCAAGGGAACTAAAAATACAAATTACCTTCAAAAGTAAGGGACTATTATATCTGTGGGACTGCAGAAAAATATGGTTCCTGGAGGCTCGCTTTGGGGAGAAATGTGCCCAACGGTATTAAAATTATGCAGTGATACCCCAGGGATGGATTAACTCTAAATAGAAGTTCTATTCCTATCAAGTCCACATTTATTTTAACTTTGGCCTGACGGTGGAGAGTCTTTGAAAGAGCCTGTACAACCCAGTGCCATCTGGAAACACCCACTGTTCATCAACATTTTAATAACCCAATTAAGCATTCTTGGCCTGGCTCAGTTACAGTTCAAAATGCCTCAGGATTTATTTTCCTGATAAAAAAATTACAGGAGTTTTTTCTTTATCTAAGACTATTTATATAGAAAACTTTATATCCTGAAGTATTTTAAAGACGATTGATTTGTTCCCAAGTAGTCTTGAAGAAGAGTAATCAAAATTCCTTTAAATGAAAATGTGTCCAATTAATGATGAAGGTATAATTTTATCAATAACATTTTATTACACTTTGTCAATAAGTACAGAACTATTTTTAAAAATACAAAAGAGAAAATATTTCCAGCAAATATGAATGTATAATTTGCCAATAAACTTTTATTGTATCATATCAATCATTACAAAAAATAACTTTTTCAAAATATAAGATATCTACATCATAACTCTAAGTTTGTTCATGTTTTGCTCAGGATGTTTCTTATTATTTTTATAGTAACCCTCAGTTTACAAAGGATTTTCATTAGGTGTAGGGTCAGGTATTATTCCCTTTTAAAAATGAGGCAAGTAAGTTTTAAAAAGTTAAGTGACATGCCCAATTTGTATAGCTGATAAATTCAACCCTTCTCAAAATGTCCACAGAATGAAAAAAAAAATGGGGGGAACAGTTCTGTAGTCAAGATACTTTGGGAAATGTTGAAATAAGCAAGCTAAGCAATTTTTTTATTGCAGACATTTCAGAGAATGGATATATGCTAATGAGCTTTGTAAATCTCTAACAAGAGAAATAGAGTCTGCAGCACTTTCTAAACATACTTAAACATGAAATCTTTTATATCCAAAAGTATCTATGGGATTAACTATGAAACATAATTCTACCCTATATTAGACTCCTTGTCTTATAGTAATTCAAGAAAATAACTCTGAAAACCCTCCCTTAAGAATTTAGTTTATGAGAGTTGTGATGAAAAATAAGAAAAGAAAAAAGTAAACAAGCCTGACTAATGCTATAGTAATAGAGGGTTAGACAATAACTTCAGGAAGGTTACGTAAACCAACAGGGACAAAAAGAGACTTGAAAGTCACAAGTAAATTTCTCTCTTAATCAAGGATAGTCACAAGGATGGAGAGCAAACCATCCATCCATGATCTTTATTTTGTTGAGTTCTAATTTAATTTAAAACAGATAGGAATCCAATTAAAGGAGGTATCTCAATTAACCTTAAGAAACAATCAACTTGCCTTGACCAGTGTGGCTCAGTTGTTTGGGCATCAGCCTGTGCACCAAAAGGTCACTTGTTTGATTCCCAGTCAGGGCACATGCCCGGGTTATGGGCTCAATCCCTGGTGGGGGGGCATGCAGGAGGCAACTGATCGATGTTTCTCTCCCATTGATGCTGCTCTCTCTCTCCCTCTCCCTTTCATTCTCTCTAAAAATCAATTTAAAAAAGAAAAAGAAAGAACAACCAACTTCCAGAGAAATCTTATAAAATCTTATAAATGGAAAACTTAACGTGGCCAGTTTAATAATAAGTCCAACAATCTGAAAAAAATAATATAATAGTGTCTGAATTTGAACATCCCTAGACATAACAAAAAAGAATAGTTACATTAGCAGACTAACAATGCTTGATTAAGGCACAGAGAAACTGGAAAAACAAAGAGCATATTTGTATAAAGTGTAAGTTTATGATGTTGTAACAGGAATATTAAAAGTGCATGTGATTTAATAATGAACAGGTTGAATAAAATGCATGTCTCTGAGAATTCCTGTCATGAAGGACTGGAAAGAACTTTACTATGGAAATGCTTGCTACCTAACAATGTCATTGGTGATTCATCTGAAATTCAGACATAGTCCTAATGAGGCTCTGGGAGAATGCCTGGCAGACTCAATCTTATTAAGTATTGCAAATAGAGGATAAAACAAAGTTCTCAACTGATACAGTTTTCTGCAATGCGCTGTTGTTTTGCTTTTAATTAAAATCCTTGCATTTGCATGCTCTCTGAAACTGGATTTGTTTTTGTTGAAAGGAGCTCCTCCTGTTCAGGAGCACGATCAAGTAGGTAATCAACTATTTTACATGGAATGTGTATGGTGGTCACTGCAAAGCATTCAGAATAATCATACCTTTGCTCTGACTTGGACCTTGTGTTCTGAGCCCCTGTAGCAGAGATTCTTAAGCCTGCTGCCCATTAGATTCATTTGGGAGATTTAACACATCCCCATGCCCAACCCCCATCCTGGACTAGTCCAGATAGAATCTCTGGGAAGGGAATCCATATTTTTTTAAGTTTGCTAGGTGATTCAAAATGAAAGTCAAAACCCTCCAAATACTGTTGTTATACATTCATGACTAGTGACTGAGCAAGCTATCTAGTCTCTTATGAGTGATCCAAAAATTCAAAGAATTAAGCACGAAGGAAATATTCCCAGGCAACAGTCGGCATATAGTCAGTTGCTTGGGAACCAGCACATGGGACACTAGAAAACAGGCCAATGTTTGAGGCAAGGGACCCCGAGTGCTATAATAAATGTTCGTGAGGACAATCCAAGAAAATGACCCACAGACTAGGCAAGGGAGCCTAAACCAAGGATGAGCGATGCAGAACTTTTTGGAGATTGGCTAGGTACATCTGGGGGCCTGCAATGAGCATTTTTTCTCCACCTGGTCTATCCATCTACACTCTCAGTACTACCATTACCCCCCAAAATAAAGTAAAATTGTTTTCTTCTCATAAAAATAATTTAGATAGCATAAATATATAAAGAAGTAATTCCTGCCACCAGAAGAATTTTCTGTTCATGTTTTTGGTTTTCAGACTTTTTGCTATACAACTATACATGTGGGTTTTTGTACATTTTTGAAAGTTTGCTCATACTAATATGAGGTTTTTTTCTGTAAAAATTAAATAATTGACTATGGCAGATCCTTATATTCTAAAGTTTTAATAATTAGAGTCTCAGTAAAAGTGATAATAGATAATATTGATTGAGGGTCAGGCACTGTTCTCAGTGCTTTACATATATTACTGGCACATTTAATTATGACAGCTGTATAAGGCTGATAAAATTATCCTCTCCATGTTACAGCTGAGAAAACAGGACACTTAAGTAACTTGTCCAGGGTTACAAAGCTAACATAATCCAGTCAAGAGGCTGGGTCAAGCTGTCACCAATTCCTTTATAATACTAATGATTTGTGAGTCTTATAAAAGACCTATTTTGGTTTCTAGAAACAAAGAATCAACCTACGGTAGCATAAGCAAAAGTAAAACATTATTATTAGGGTAAGAGAACCCAAGGACAGGGATGTCACTGGGCCTCAGAAACAAATGACAACAAAGAACCCGACACCCTCAGGATCCTGCTGCTCTGTCTCCCTTGCTTTGCTGATATCTTTCTCTGTCTTCCAGTCCATGAAGTTGAAAATATGGCCTCCCACCACCATTTAAAGAGTTGTCTCCTTGCCCAACCACGGTGGCTCAGTGGTTGACCATTGACCTATGACCAGGAGGTCACAGTTTGATTCCTGGTCAAGGCACATGCCTGGGTTGCAAGCTTGATCCCCAGTAGAGGGTGTGCAGGAGGCAGCTGATCAATGATTCTCTCTTATCATTGATGTTTTTCTCTCTCCTCCCTTCCTCTCTAAAATCAGTAAAAATATATTTTTTTAAAAAAGAGTTGGCTCCTTCTCCATAGGTGTCCTCTCCACAATTCCAGAGAGGAGACGATGAGGTCCATCTGGCCACATGCCCATCCTCAAGGTAACTACTAGCTGTGGCCATAGAGCAAGATCCCATTACATCTATCAATACATAGTCTGGAAGGAGAGATCTTTGAGAAGACAACTAGGGGTTCATTCTTGTGAGTAACTACATGCTTTATAACTAAAGTTATAACAAACATTGCTCAATTTTTCAGAAGCATGAATCGGAAGCATGCTCATAGTAAGCCCCATAGCTCAGTTACTGAGCCCACATCTGCATCTCAAGATGGTTTCATCTTCTCCTCAAAAATGCTCTACTGTTCATGAAGTATTATAGTGCTGGTCTTCCTGAGCCTGAGACTTCATGACTTATAGCAGCATGGTATTGCTGCCAGAGTAACACAGATACATATCTGAAATCCTTGAAATATCATGTGAGTGCTTCCTGAAGTGTCTTGAGGAGGAATTACATAGTTTAATACACATCAAAATTTATTTTAAAATCTTCATTAGATATTTCTCTTCTTCTCCCCCACCCCCACTCCAGTCCCTTTGTTCTCTTAGCCCTTCTCCCATATCTAGAGCTGTTTGGTTGTTGTTATTGTTTTGGTTATATTAATTTTGGTGGGTTTTTTTCTGTGTCCCAACTTAAATGAACCCCTGGCATTTTTTTTTTTGGTATCTTTCATTTTCCTCCAACCTCTACTCTGGTCAGTACAATAATCATAGGATAGTAGAAGATGAGGAAGGAGAAAGCTGAAAATGCCTTACCAAATTTTGTTTTACTGAAATCATTGCATTTCTCTATAAAGAAGGGGCCATCCCCATAAAGCACCCAGGCTTTCTTCCGGTTCATGCCTCAACACCCAGTTACTTCCTATCTTCTGCTGAGCTGAGTAAAATTCTTTCCAAGGCAAGCTGAGAGCAAAGCTGGGGAATCTAGAATAATCCTGAAGTTAAATATTCAGCAGCAGGAATGTCAAATCTGTCTCCCACTTGCTAATACCTAGAGTTTAATCTTTGACCAGTTTGTGACCAATCCTGGACGCTGTCTATGACTAAGTGTCAGATGACTCTGGCTGGACCCTTGGTCATCAGTGACCAGGCCCTTGTTGGTCTGGAACTGATAACATCAACTGAGTATTTTCTTGTTCTCAAATTTACTCTAAGAGCCTTAGCCAAACTCTGCTATTTGATCTTGTTTCCCAAGGATTGCCACAGTTGCCTCTTTCTCTTTCTTTTCTCTAATGAGCTCCACCAACAATGAAAATTCAGGTCATTCCACCAATCTGTGGGTGAAGTCTAAGCTTGTTCAAGAACTCTTGGCTATAAATCACTCCCCACTGACCTGAATTGGTTGCCTCAGATCCTATAAATTGTGTTCCATCATATGTTGCCAGGGGGCCAGCTGCCAGAGTCCCTGAAGCCCAAACACAGAAGTAGGACCTTTCCCTTCCCTGCTAATATGACAAAACAACAAAGCACAGAAACAAAAATCCCTCAACATCAAAATCACATCAACTCTCAACTTCACATATATATATTGCAGGACTGTCAGATTACCTGTCACAAAAACTGAGACCTGTGGAGTCTTATTCTATGATCTAATACAAATGACAAATTCTGCAGGCTACATTTAACTTCTGTCTTTTATCTGTTTTGAGTTTTTGCTTTTCCAGTACCATTTTAATGCACAATTACCTGGGATATGATCTAACACTATTTATAAATTTTTCTAGTTTCCGGTGGCATGTGGCCTTCACCAGAGGTTTCAAAGGCTGCTTGATTCCTTGTCCTACCAGAGAGTTCAGAAGATGCAGTCCCCATTAATGAAATCAGATACACCCGCCCAAACATGTCCACCACCCACTTCTTCTCTACTTCCTGAAATGGCTCAGTTTTGTAAAGAAATAAGGTGTCTGTCTTAGTCAGTGCAGGCTGCTGTAACAAATAACCATGGACTGGGTGACTTAAACAACAGACCTTTATTTCCTACAGTTTTAAAGGCCGGAAGTTCCAGATCATGGTTCAAGTGTGGTCACTTCCTGGTGAGAACCCCTTCCTAGTTTGCAGACAGGTGCCTTTTTGCTGTGTTCTCACATGGAGCAGAGAACATAAAAGAGAGGCGGAAAGCTCTCTCTATTCTCTTCTTATAAGGACACTAATCCCATCATGAAGGTTACACCTTTATGGTAGAATTTCCTCCCAAAGCCCCATCTTCAAATACCATCACATTGGGGATTAGGGGGTCAACATATGAATTTTAGAGGGACAGAGACATTCCCACAGCAGTGTCTTTAAAATATTAGTTTAAAAAGTGCTCAGCCTATGATTTCTAAGATCATCTCTTTTAATTACGGGAACTCATATGCCACCATCTACATGTGGTGGTTCCCAGGGTCCATCAGCCTTGGTACACAATTTCTCCCACAGTGGTAGCTCTCATCCCAGAGAAATCTCCACAGTCTTATCTGATTTGGGGATGACACTCCAAGAACCATATGGCCTGTGTCATGTTGACCCCCCTCCCCCATATTTAAAACAGCTGAACAATGGTGAAAGTATTTCTTGGCTGCATTCTGGTGTCATGGTTTTATCCAAGGTGCAGCTGCACAGTTTTCTTTGGGTCCAATATCCAAGGCATTTGCCTCAAATGCAAGCTGAATTCAACCAGATTGCCTTGCACCTGCTTCGAAGTCGGTCTCAACATGGTGGCCCACCCAAGAGAAACAGAGATGTGTCACCCAAAATATCTTCATGAAAAAATGTTTCTTTTGTCTTATTAGAAGCTCTTAAGGGAAAGAGTGGAGGGGTTTGCACAGTACTTTGCAGAGCTGAGCTGAACTTTCTGAAAAGTCCTCCTAGGACCCCAGAGCCAAACAGCACAGCACAGAATTTCCCTCAGAAGAAGGGGGTGTGAAAAAAAGATGAATGCTTATACTTTAGGACTGGTATCTCTGAAACCATGAAATTTAAAAGTTTTTCTATATTATCCCCATATGGTATTCAGAACTACCAGGCTTATGTCTTAAAGAAGTCCACCTTGCTAATGTAATGGCTGAAAGTTCTGCTTCTTGAATGCCTTTTCCTTGCCAGCTTCCTTTGGTAACAAGTGGAGAATTATGAAAATATTCTGAGAGATGGCACGACAGAAAAACCAACTTCTAATGGCCCTCTGAAATGCATTGCCTGTGGGTACATCTCTCAAACACTTATCTGTGTCTGTGTCCTTTTCGGGTGACCAATTATCCTGGTTTTGATTAGGATGGGGAGGAGGGTGGTTCTTGGGACACAGGACACCCAATGCTGAAAGCAAGAAAGCTCAGGGCAAACCCAGATGAGTGGGTCATTGTAGTTCCATTCCCAGTGTGAATAGATACCCTGAAGTGTCACTAAGAAAATGTCTTAACGGAGGCACCATATGTTTTGGATGGCTGTGCTGAATTAAAGAGCGTAGACCGTAATTCTTTTCAGAACTCCCCCAGCCCTATATCCTGCCCCAGCCCTCGTCGTTACCTACCCACATCATCTCTTGCTCATCTTTTGGATGTGTGTCAACACTCTTCTACAGTTAATTGTGCTACATCCTGTATTCCAGATAACATTGCCAGAAATCGATGCAGGTTTTAGATTTTGGCTGCAAGGGTCTGGTTGTGAAACGTACATATTTATATCCGAGAGGAAAGTGGTAGAGAGAAGAATCCTACCTCCTTTGGCTAGTTTGTGGAGTGAGCTCAGTACTACACATTCGGATTTAAAGTAATTAGAAATAATGAGCCCCTGGGATTACCCCCAAGTCTTCCAGGAGATATAGAGTATGTATGCCCCAAGTCATGCTGGCTACGAAGACCATAACTCATTAGGGATAAAAGTGGGAGAATTAGATTAAGCTAATTCATGGGCACGTGTCCAAAGATCATTTAAAAACATGGTAGTGATGCCACATAAATAATACACGGATCCAAAAAAGCCATGCCAACATTGTGAAAAGAAACTTGATTCATAGAGCTCCGGTCCAGCTGCCCTGAAGACCTAATAGTGTTATTCTTCTGGTTTGTAGCTGGGAAGTTATTTAAAGGCTGGAGAATTTGGTTTCGACTGTTCTTTCTCGGCTTAAGTAATGTCATAAGTAATGTCCATCAGATGGAAATCTGTCTGTGTGGATGGCGCCTTGACTCTCGCGGAGAATCTCCAGTCTAATGAAGAAAATGAAAAGTCTCTTTACCTCTTGGCTGCATTTCTGCCTCTCGTTGTCTTTTTATTTTTCTATCATGTAAGCATTGCATTGGTCTTAATCGGTTTTTTTCTTAAAAGCCCTGGACTTTCCAATTATTAAAAAAAGACGCTGTGGACTCTGTTGCTCATATTTAAAAAGTAATAATAGCAATAAATTAATGGGAGGCCCATGATCATGACAGTGCTGCCCTGGGGAGAGCCCCGAAGCCCAAAACAACAGCCCCCAGACCCAGAGAGGGAGTGAGCAGCTCCTCTGGCTGGCTGCTAGATGGGTTTTGCCAAAGATTTCTTCTTCTCTGGAAATTGCTCATATGTGTATCATACATGTTTGAAATAGCTTTCTCCAATTGGAAAACCATAAAGCAGCAATAAACAAATGGAACTCTGGTGAAAACCCCTTTAGAAGAATCATGCATGCTTTTACAATTGTGTATTAAATGGTCTCATTGCGCCTTTGCTTATGGATAGTGAACTCTCATTGCTCATCTACACTTCCAGATGTGGTTGGGTCCCTATTCTGTCCACTAACTTGGGTGTACTATATCTTTCACTATTATTTCTTTTAAAAAAGGATCATAAGAAAAGAACCTAATGCTGAAAAAGGAGCCAAAAATACAATGAAATGAAATCAGTCCTAATAACAAAGGCTTCTCTTCTTTCCAAAAACATGTGTTTCTCCACAGCCCTGCAGGGTAAACCACATGGGCGTGGGACAGTGCCGTTTCAATGAGCTATTTGAATTGTCCAAAACTGAATACATGAATAAAAAGCAACAGCAGTGATATTGTCCATAGGCTGTGGGTATTTAAAACATGATGGCGGCAAGATTCTTCAAATGTGAGGGAGAGCTGGAGCCAATAATCATTAGTGCATGGATATGAAGAGGTTGATTAATTAGGGCAACATGATTAAAGAAATAGGCTAAGAGAATGAAATAAACTGCTATATATAGGGTTTGGTTCTTATTTCTTGCAATGCATACATCTTTTGAGTACTTTTGCCCTAATTTCTAGGAAAGATGTTAGGTTAAAAAATAACTTTCATGAAACATTACTTTTAAAATTTATATAAAAGACATTAAGAATAAAAATCATATTCCTACTTCAGTTTCACAAACTGTCGATCCAAACAAACATCATGAAAATAAAAATACAATTTTTTTAAAGCTCTATCGTGGCTTATACCACAAAGGGCTCGGATATCAGGAGAGGAAAAAAAAGGTTTATCTTCATTACCATCTATCCACACCTACTCTCGGTAATCATGAAGACCGTCTCCTTACAGTTTCATGAGGAAAATAACAGAACTTGGGGGCTGAGCGTCAGTATCTGGCCTGAGTCCCTTTAGTGGCAACAGGAATTCTTGAGTATTGACATGACATTTCAACAGGGCACAAAGAGACTGGATTTACATTCCTTCTTGGATTAGGCTTTGTTTTTTATATTCATTCCGTTTAGATAATCAAAAGCAGCTCCACAGGTAGATGGGATGTGCAGCGACATTAGTGATCCTCAGGACGAAATCAGAGATGTCTGAGATGACATCTGAAAGACCAAGTGGCTGCACCACCCCCACGCAAAGGTGGTGCTTGTGATTCCTCTCGCGTTACCTTTGAGGTGTCCGTCACCAAAGCAATGAATGTCAGTTGTTCTGAATCCCACCAGTGACTCACTCAGAAAAACATCAACAATTTGAAATAATCACTGCCTGTGGTAAAACAGGGGAAGAATATCCCAGTCAATTTATGAGGTCTCTGCCTTCAAGTTATGGATGAAGAGAGTTTGTTGCTAGCTGGGGAAGGTTATTTATGATGTGATTGTTAAAGAAGCATCACCATTTCTCCTCTCTCTCTCTCTCTCTCTCTCTCTCTCTCTCTCTCTCTCTCTCTCATTCCTTGGGTTTGGATGACTGCTATAGTATGTTCTTATGTTTTGCCTATTCTTCATCTGCTCCTTTTGGCTGTGAGTTTAAACTGGGTTATATTGTAAGAAGTCAACCTTAATTTTGGTGACCAAGGAATCTCTAACCATGAATATCCATTTTGTATACTCCTCTCTAATTTGCTTTATTTTTAAATCATGTGAAGAGCGGATTCTAATCGCTACATGCATGTTTTGACATGGTTAAAACTATTTTCATTTCAGGCCTTCAAGATTTAAAAAATCTACATTAGGTAAGTTTTAAAGAATGAATCCTAAATTTAAAAAATATCCAAAATTAATTCAGAGTAGAGTGGTTCCCAGAATTGAAATAATATTTTTTAATTTCATCCTCTTCATACAAAAGAGAATTTACTTGCATTTTTTTTTAGTCAGGAAACTCCACTGTGGCTGCCAGAGAAGCAGGTTAGCTACTGTATAAAACTTTACAGATTTCATCATACCCTCTATTCTCTTCACGTGCCTTCTAATTGGAACCTCATATAGTATTTCTCAGGAGGCTGGTGCATCCTTAAGCATTTGAGTGAGGAGGTTAGGCTGTCTGAGAAAACACAGGGGTTACTGGGCCCGATCTCAAATCTACTGAACCAGAGTCTTTAACAGTGGCTTCAAGAATCTAAATTTTTAGCAAGCTTCCCAGGTAATTCTTAAGACCCTAAAGTTTTGGAAATGATTGCTACGGGATGTCATAGAAGAGTCTAGAATGGAAACTGTGGAAGGACTGCTGAGTGCTTGCGCCAAAGGCAGTCCTCCCTCATTCCTCAGGTAGCCGAACCCCTGAGTTTAGCCAGGTGCAGGGCTCACAACCACTAGCGGTGCCCATTGTACCAAGTCCATTGCACCATGGAAATGGATACAAGCAGAAGGGCAGTGGGCACCTTAAAAGACAGCTGACACGTGCTCTTTGCCTTTCTTACCTGCTTCTTCCTTCTTCCTGGTTGGAAGAGGGACGTTATGCCTGGCACTCAAGCAGGCACTTTAGAAATGAGATCACATATGAATAAGGGCAGAAGAGCAGGGAGTAGAAACCTTGAATCCTTGTGGATCATGATGATGCTGTAACAGAACTAAACATCCTAATTGTATATGATCCCTTTTATATGATAAATAAATGCCTGTGTCGTTTCATTTGTAAGTCACTCCTTTTTGGCTTTTGTTCAGCTTTTAGTTGGGAGGTGGGTGGGATAGATATGAGATGCAGCTGAACCTAACCCTACATGACACAGACACCAAGAAAAACAGTTTGCTTTCCCACCCATAATCCTAGAACCTGGTTATTACCTACCAGTAGGGCAGGTAAGCTGATTTCTTAAGCAGGTAGCCCGCTGTAGGTAATTGGGGTTTGGAGACAAGCTGCCTCACTCCTGAGTCGCCAGAGCAGGAACCAGGCTGATCCAGGGGTGGGGGCTCTGTACCCTTGCGCAATCCGCCGGAGTTCAAGAAAGGGTATCATGAGATGGCGAGGAGCAAAGACTAGAGAAAGAGCCAGACTCCCCGGGCCTGAATCATGGCCTCTCACTTATTTTGTGCTTTTCAGCAAGTTACCCAATTCTTCTTCAAACTTTCATTTCTTGCACTATAAACTGAGGGTACTTATAGAACCGACCTCATAAGGTTCTTGTGGGAATTAAATGATATACAGATAAAGTCTGGCATGGCAATAATAATTTCTCTCAATTAAGGATAACTATTATGATTGTTACCAAAACTGTACATGCCATACTCTTTCAGGTATTACAGGCAATCTGCAGGAACAATATGTCAATGCATATCAAGAATATTTCAGTTACACACCCATCTCAGTCACTATTTTACTCCTCTCATTGTGCAAAAAGAAAGAATTTTGAAAGACCAGTCATATTCAAATATTAGGAGATGCAGAAATCCCTTCTAAATATGGTGAGTGTACATGGCAGGGGCCTCTACTCACTTTGCTGTGGTTTGAAGCTCTTAGATAACATAAGGGATCAAACACGCTACCTGTTACCTCTGCCCAGCCATCAGAATAAGTTCTTCCTCTAAGGTAAATACTGGCGACTAAGAACTATGTATTTGTTTACTCATGAGCTTCACTTCTGCTTGATTCCTCAGCTGCCTCATCTGTTAGGTTTTTATAAATCCTTGAGCATATTTCTTCTATTGGGTGTGCTTCAGGTTCATTTTCAGATTTCTGGAAGGTGACAATAATTTTTATCATACTCTTAATACAACATCCAACATATGTGGATGCTGAGTACACCATATCCAGTTTTTTTATGAGGTGAATGCCCAGCCATGACCAGGCCCTGACTGCTCCTTTGATTTTGAGCAGCTACTGTGTGCTAGGGTCTGCATTGGATGCTGACCTACAGATATTAACTTGCTCATGGAGCCCACCCTTCTGCATGAGAGTCACTGGACACAAAGACACGGAATATCTCTGATAGGTGGTGGGAAAGCAGAGTGTAATAATGCAAGGTGACTTTCTGAGGAGATAGATGACTCAAGAGCTAAGACTTGAAGGATAGGTAGAAACAGGTGCAAAGGCACTAGATGGGAAGGGTGTTATATGGACCAGGAGCTGAAAGAAAAAAAACAGTCTCTGACTCTTGAGTGTGTTTTCCCTCCACATCCCGCGTGGTTCAGGGTTCAGGATCTGAAAGAGGAGCCACACACAAATGAAAGAAAAGAGACAAGAGATAATTTGGAAATACTGGGGAGCCAGGCGGGCAAGTCCAACTCAAGGAGCAGGACTTCCACTGGTGCTTAGGTCTCACCAAGCTTTTATTGATCTGGGATAGCCCTTAGGTAGGGAATTTCCAGTAACACACAGACTAACTCATCAGCAGGCAATTTCCAGTAATAGGCAGACTATCTTATCGATGAGGATTTACATAAGTAAAGGTGGGGAGGTTGCTTCAGCTGCCATTATCTAGATTAACTGGGTGGTACACAGCTCCAACCTTTGCTAGGGCTTCAAAGGTCACCAGCTTTTGGGGTCTCTACGCTTCTCAACTAGTGAAGACAATAAGTGGTCTCCGACATCTGACCAGATAGCTCAGTTGGTTAGAGCATTGCCCCAACACTCCCAAGTTGCGGGTTTGATCCCCGGTTAGGGCACATACTACAAGAATCAACCAATGAATGCATAAATAAGTGGAACAACAAATCGAGGCTTCTCTTTCCCCCTCTTCCTCTCCTCAAATAAAGAAGACAGAGGCAACAAAACATTTACAAAAGAAAGAAAAACAGGAATGCAGAAGAAGCTGGTGGAGTTGGAGAAGTAAGCAGCAGCCACATCAGGCTTGTCCCATGGAGCATTTAAATGACTTTTGTTTTCAATCCAGTCTCAATGGGCAGCCACGGAGTTGTTTTAAATGGGGGGGGGGGGGGGGAATGACCTAACTCCATCTGCATGTTAAGAAGATGGCACCTGCTGTTGTGGGGGAAGCAGTCAGGAGGCTCTTCTGTTGTCTGGGCTAGAAAGGATCATGGCTCAGATTGGGCCAGCAACATTAGAGTTGGAGAAGTTTGGGGATCTACTATTTCTCACCCTGTGGTAGGGCTCGTCAATAAAACCACCTCAGGTCTATGGTGCCTTGACAGTGGGAGATGAGAACGACTAAGGAATCTGTATAATTTATAACAAGCTCTGGGGTTATCTCACACATACACAATGTTTGAGGTGTCTAATTAGGATTGAACAGACATGTCTGAATCTTATTGCTAATGGATTCCTTAAAAGAACAGAATCCAGGAGTCTGGGTTCACCCCAGGACTAGTCTTCTGTAAACATTCAAAAACACCAGCTATAACTGTAACCAAACTTAAGTCTTAAACAAAAACATGTTGCTCCATAATGAAAAATACAGTTCTCCTAACCAACGACCAGCTGAATGTGCTCTTTAAGCTTTTCCAGTGATAGTGATGAGTTTGTGCAAATCCGTCCACACATTTTCTTGACTCATAGCGTAAATGTTCAAGACTAGTGGATACAACACACAGCCTGCTGCCATGGAACAGAGAGAAATTCACTGAATCCGAGCCACAAACCACCCTAGCTCCAAGTTAACAATGCAGTCAACAGGCTTGATTAATGATACTAATTTTTTTTTTTTTTTTGCATTCATGGCTGTTCCAAAAAAATTGTCCTCCAATGGGCAAAGAACCAGGGAACCCAACCAAAAAGATGTCAGAATTGTACTGCTCGATGAAAAAAGCAAGCCACAGAGTAATAAAGATAGTACAATGTTATGCCATGGTGAGATCTGCATTTGCTGGAAACCCAGGGGCCATGCAGAAGCTGGCTGAGGAGACATAGCCTGGCACAAGCATACACCAAACCCAGGCTGTGCAACCTCCCTGCTCACCATGACTGTCTCCCATTTCGGGAAGAGGCAGCACCCTTGTGAAGAGAGGAGTCCAGACTTTAGGTGCAGACCCTGACTAAATTGTGGGTACAGAATTTTTGGTCATAATGAAATGACACAGTATGTGCAAAAGTTATAAGTAACTAGAGGCCCAATGCATGAGATTTGTGCACGGGTAGAGTCCCCAGGCCTGGCCAGCAATCAGGGCTGATCAGGGCCTTCCAGCTGCCGGCCAGGGCCTTCCTTCCCAGGGCTGACAGCCGGGGACTTCCTTCATTCTGTGCTGCCCCCTGTTGGTGAGCACACATCATAGCGGGCAGTCAAACTCCCGGTCAGTCGAACTCCCAAAGGAACAATTTGCATATTAGTCTTTTATGATATAGGATAAGAACTCAATAAATATTCTTTCCCTCCCACCTCTTTTTAAAAAAGTAAAATAATATTCTAGACCAGTGATTCTCAAAAAGGGTTTTGAGTTTCATTTCCATCAAACCACTGATGATATTGCTTTCATATGCAAATCCCTAGCCCCTGCCCTGACCCTCTGAATACAAGTGGTGGGGCCAGGGAACCTGCATTTTCTCAAGATCCACTCGATTGTGACACACACAACTTGAGAACCACATTGCAGCCTAGCAGATAAAACGTAATTATTCTGCAGCTGTTTCAAACGCATATGGGTTTGTTTTGCTTTGTTTTGTTTCTCTTCCCCAGCCATTGATCAACCTCTGAAAGTTTAGGCCTGGGCCTTCCATCACATACTCCAGCAGAGGCTGGGTTTAATAAACAATGAATAAACACTTGATTGATCGAATGGCATGCAAAATAACATTGTTACATGAAACTTCTCTCATCATTAATAAAAATTTTCAAGACTTACAGTGTGTTCACTGTTGTCATCGTCCTACAAATCCTTGTCTGAGATTTATTTCTGAGGAGAGGGAAGAAAACCCCAGCCTCCAGGTAGAGAGCTGTGGAGCCACACCTGGGAGCAATGACCCACCACAGACCAGAATAGGAAAGGCAGGAGGCCTGGCTTCTATCTTCAACTCCTTCGCTTCTACCTCCCGCCCCCCTACCCCAGGCCTGATACTTTGGTACAAGAAACGTTTCTCTTGTTTACTCACTTTATGCTTTACTGTGTCTGGAAACGTGCCTTTTTCCCTGGAACTCCGGTCCAATTCTAGCATGTATGCAAAGACTGCACGTCCATATTTTCTTGTTTGGGTGTGTAAATCCCTCTCCCAAATGTGTAAGAATCCCATGACAAGTGGTGAAAGATAGGGTTCTTTTCCCACTTGCCAACCTCTCTCTTGGCAAGTGTGACCCCAGGGGTCCATCATTTCATTAAGTGGCAGATGAGCTGCCTGGGCTGTGAATTCCAGTGACCTGTGACCCACCTTAGCTTCTTAGAAGCTTATCATCCTGATTTTATGTAGGGATAAGGGGCTGTGTAAATCTACCATGAAAGCCCTGTGCAGGCAGAAGAGGGCGATTCTTCAGGTCTGCAAACACATGCTTCATCCATTTGACTTATATGGGCACCCCAGGGCTTTTATTTGGGCCAAAGAGTGGAAGCCAAGCTTTCATTGTAAACAGATGGTGCTGCTAACAAGAAAAAAGTTAAAAATCCTTCCAGTCACTCTCCCACACTAGAGACCTGCAGAAGATTCTGCTTTAAAAGCAAACAAAACTATCACACACTCTCTCCTCATACTCCACAGGCTCTAGGTTAACAGACACACACACACACACACACACACTCACACACACACAAAAGCTGATCCCCATTCCTTCCTTTCTCCCTACTTCCCCATCCTCTCCCCATGCCAAAATTGGACATTCCTTTGGTGTAGATACTATAAATATAAAATGAACAAACGCAATCCCAAATCATGAGGGGGGCTTTTCTTTGCATGACCACAACATAAGCATTTGTCCATCATTTGGGGATTTTTATGAAGCCTCTCAGAATGTTCAGAATTTCAGTCTTGCTCAAACAATGTCTTGCTTGTCGGTGTGATTCAGATGTTGAATCTTGGGACAACTTGGGAATTTCTGGTTGGAAGAAAACACAGTCCTGAGGTGTGTCGATATGAAAGATTTTCATGTATTGCCGCCCTTTGCCTTCTTTCTCTCAGCCCAGAAAAAGAAATGTGGACATTCTAATGTTTTCTTTAACTTGAGGCGATTTGAAGTTGATTGTCATGACCCTGTCCCTAACCCCAAAAGAGAAGTAGCATTATCATGCGGTAACTAGATCCTGACTTGAATTTCCCCATTAGCTAGCATCTTGTTACATAACCACTTTATGCTTTTAAATCTGAATATCATTGATAACAATCTCCTGACAGATCATACTTCTGGGGCCTAAGTTTGATCATCCGGATTCCTAAAATGTTCTTTTTGACACAGGAGGCATATCTGGTCACCCGTGCCTTGGGGCAGGACCACACTCAAACTATTTGAAAGAGATGGGGATCTCCTTTATTAATGTTGCCCCAGAAAAGCAGATTCCATGACTTCCCTAAGTAAACTTTTCAGGGTAACAAGCATTTTCAGAAGAGAGTTAAACCTACTATCACTTTACTTTTTATTATTATTTTGAAACTCTCTCCTTTGGGCCCTAGAAAACATTTCTCCCGACTTCAAAGTCTTTCCACAGTATACCAGAAAGCTGAATTGTCTACTTGTGTAAGAAATCATGAGGAAATAATTTTTTGAGAAGCCTTACCCCAATCTCTCCCAGCTGTTTATGGGGGTACCTGCTCTGCCAAACTTGATATTATTGGGAGCATCGAAAGAGATCATGTGTCACACTGCCTGAGTATCATTGGTATCACTACCAAAATAATCATTTACAAGTTGAATCCGTAAATAGTCACACTTAGTTCATTATAGAAATAACAGGGACTCCCGAAAAATAAAATACTGTAAATACAAGCCTAAATGTCAGATACAAACATTTTGTTTATAAAATAGAATGTAAGCGAACTAGGTGTTGGGACCTCACAAAGCACCAGAAAAAGTATTCTCTCTCTGAAGATGAAGGACTCACTTGAAGAGCAATATCAGAAAGTGATATCCATTGTTTTGCAACAACACCTGGTGCAGGAACTAGGTGAGCAAGGATGGAAGCAGTGGAATACATCATAGAATGAAACCCTACACATAGAGACATGTGTAGATCAAAGTGATTCAGACAGTGAGTTAAAAGAGTAAGAAAATACATACCAGACAAAGGGAACTGAAAATAAAGTAAGGTTATGACGTTATTATCCAATAAGGAGGGATTTACACCAACAAATAAATTAGGGAAAAGGCAATTTGTAACACTAAATGATAAGACTCACAATGTAGCTGTAACATTTATGAATATATAGTCACCAAAGAACATATAGCTGCCTTATAAAGCAGAAATTATGGAAGAACACTATAAAGCAATGAAAACTCTCAGTTCGTGATAAATCAAAACAAAATTCCTGAAGTATGAAGCATAAATATCATAATATGATACATGTTATTCAACTCTGTACCCTGATAATATAGAACCACCATTCTTTTCAAGTGACCAAGAAACATACATGAAAATTGACTATAAATTAAGCCACAAGGAAAAAGTCAATCAATTCCAAAATATAGAAATATTACAGATAATATTTGATCACAATGCAATAAAATATTTTAATCAAAATTTCAACTATGAATATAAATGCAAGCATTCTAAATAAAATATTAGTAAATATCATCTACCAGCACATCTTTTTAAAATTGCCATTATTCAACAGAACTTTTTTCAGGAATGCAAGGATAGTTCACTATAAGGAATTTATCATATTCCATCAAATTAACAGGTCTAGGGAGAAAAATTATGTGATAATTTCTAAAGATACTTTAAAAAAGCATTTGGACAAAAGCCAATAGTCATACTTGACCCCAAAAAGTCCTCAATACAATAACTTTCTTTGCATAATAAAGTACATCACTCCCAGGCTAAAATCCATACCATATCTATTGGGGAAACACTGGAGGATTTCCACTAAAATCAAACATAAGACAAGAACATCCACTATCATTACTGTCATTTAACATTGTACCAGACCTAAAAGATAATGAAATGAGGGGGGGAGTTAAAAAATCAGAAAGCAGAAAGTTAATCTTTATTTTCAGATATTATTATATGGTTAGAAATAAAAGAGAATTGAGAAATACCTATACACAATAAGGTAATTAGTACGAAAAAATGGTACAAAATGAATACCCTGTAATGAGATGATTATATCTAGCAAGATGTAATGAGAGAAATATTTTAATGGACCCCATTTACAATAGCAATGCAAAGATAAAATAGCTAGGAATAAATGTAACAATAAATGTGCAAGACACTTATGAAGAAAACTGTAAAACATTCCTGAAGGCCACAATATAAGCTTTAAATAAATGAAAAGTTTTACCTTTTTTCTTGGCTAGTAAATCTGGATAATATAAAGAAGTTGATTCTATGTTAATTATCTAAATTTAATTCTAATTTTAAAAATAGTAATAGGTATTTCTATTGTTATTGTTTATTTCCTCTGATGTTCATAAGGAACAACAGGAAATTCTGAGAGAGAAGAGTAATGAGAGAATTAGGCCCATGAGTTATGAAAATTAAAATTAAACAGTGTGGTACTGGCACTTGAATTAAGAGATCAGCCAGGGAAACAGAATAAAATGTCTAGAAATGGACCCAACTATATACAGGAATTTAATACACGTTAAAAATGGCATCTCAAAGCAGTAGGTAAAAGACTACTATTATAGAGTGGTACGGCAAAGCACAGGCAACAGAAGCAAAACGTCTGTGCATCAAAATCCAGAGAGAAAAGCCAAGCTAAGGAATTGGAGAAAATATTTGCAAATCACATATCTGGTAAGGGATTAATACCATATTATATACATAATTCTTACAACTCAACAACAAAATAATCCAATAAAAATGGGCCAAGGAATAGACATTTCTCCAAAGATGATAGTCAAGCACATGAAAATATGTTCAGCATTATTAATTATTAGAGAAATTCAAATCAAAACAATTCAAATGTCCATCCACAGAAGAAGGGATGAAGAAAATGTGGAATATATATTCACTGGAGTATTATTTGGAAGGAAATGGATGAACCTTGATGATAAATTTTATACTATGTATTTTTTAAAACAATTTTTTAATTATTTTTTAAAGTGTTAGTGGGGCAACTGGATCATTAATTGGAACAAAATGAAGCAGGACCCATACCTTAATACTTTATAAATTAAACAAGGATAAAATACAAATGGATCAACTTTTTCTGCAAAAAGAAAGAAAGTCACAAACGCATATGGTATAGGAAAGGCATTTCTACATACTTTTTCTGACTACATAAAAATCAGAAACTTTCGCACACCCACAAAATACCATAAGCCCAGTCAAAAGCCAAATAACAAAATGAGAAAACAATCTGTAGTTCATAACACAGAAGGATAATTTTAATAATATGTGTGGCGTTTCAAGAAATCTATAAAGAAAAAGGTTAAGAACCCAGTAGAATATGGGGAAAGTATATACTAGTAAATGGAGAGGCCACAACAAAGGAAATAGAATTGGCTCTTAAACGTATTAAAAGTTGCTCCACCCCACTCAATATCAGAGAAATGCAAGTCAGACTATCTTGAGACATTATTCTTCACCTATCAGATTGGCAAACACCCAGAAATTTGATTGCACACTCTCTTGGCAAGGCGGTGGGAAAGGAAGCACTAGTCAACATTGTTAGTGGGAGTGTCAATGGTTTTAGCCCTTTGAAGGGCAAGTTGGCTATACCTAGCTAAGTTAGAAATGCAGACTCCAGGAATCCCACTGTGGAATTAACGCCATAGATATACTTGCACAAGTGTAAAATGTTCATGTTTGCAACATGAACAGCAAAAATATTGGAAAGAATTCAAATGTCTATCAGTGGGGTTCTGATTCAATAAATGGTGGTGCATTTATCCAAGAGAATGGATATAGTTCTGCATATAGTATTTTTTTAATAAATAAAGGAGGAAGAATAGGAATTTATTTTTGTATACACTAACCTGGAAGTATACAGAAAACATTATTATCAGTGGTTACCTGAGAGATGTGTGGACTAGACCAGTGGTGGGCAAACTGCGGCTCGCGAGCCACATGTGGCTCTTTGGACCCTTGAGTGTGGCTCTTCCTAAGTCTTAGGAGTACCCTAATTAAGTTAATAACAATGTACCTACCTATATAGTTTAAGTTTAAAAAATTTGTCTCTCAAAAGAAATTTCAGTCGTTGTACTGTTGATATTTGGCTCTGTTGACTAATGAGTTTGCCGACCACTGTACTAGACCTATGGGAAACAGTGCTAAGGATCTGAAATGTATCTTAGGGACACCCACCCAACCAGGCCACCCTGCTTCACTGGGATATTTTTCAGATGAACAAAAGCACTTGACTCTGTTACCCAGTGAGTGTAGTAAAGCTCTACAAATGAAGTGCAGAGTTACAAAATAAAAAAGGAATTAACGGCATACAAGCGAGACTGCACCTGCCAAACTCAGACTATTTTTAGTTTAAAAACCAAACTCATCCTTACTAACTTTACATTGATTCCCTAGAGAAGAGGGGTGGGGCAGATTTAATCATGGAA
This sequence comes from Myotis daubentonii, assembly GCF_963259705.1. Lineage (NCBI taxonomy): Eukaryota > Metazoa > Chordata > Mammalia > Chiroptera > Vespertilionidae > Myotis > Myotis daubentonii. Next base: position 43,512,021 of record NC_081844.1, on the reverse strand, counting down.
AAAATGTCAATATTTTACAACCCACCACTTCTCTTCAGGATAAAAAAAAAAAAGAAGTAAAGATACATAGTAAACTCCCAACATTTCATTTTCATTTCAAAAAAAAATTTCTACACTAGCTCTATTTTGGACCTCTCAACATAATTCTATTTCTGGAAAACACTTTCTGATATGTCTTCTGATCAACTTCAAGAATGTGTCGTGCCTTTGACATTTTATATGCTACACTAAAATGCATAGCTTCCTTGGGTCCCTTCTGAGTCTCTTCTTTAAGTTTCCAAGTACAATCCTGGGTTTCTATTTCCCAGGCTGGCCAATGGCAAGCAATTCCGTAGCTCCAAGACAGAGAACAATGGAAGGTGTGGAATAATCTTTTAAAATGCTTAAAAATCGGGTCCTGTCTGCTAATTGGTTATAGTTAGCAAGTAGGCAGGTCTTTATTAAATGGTTGGTTTTGATTCCCAGACTGTTTCTCCACAATATCTGTGTGAGTCACTATGACATAATGCTGCGAGAGAGACCGTAGGACGACCAGACAGATACACATGTTCATCTCTCAATGCGGCGCAATCTTGGGTCTGTTCCTAGATGTTGGTGGAAAGACTTGATTAATGGCAAACTTGTTCAACATTTTTTTAAAAAAGAACAAAAACCAGATTTATGCTTGGCATTGCTTTTCCTGCGGGCTTCATGTGTAATGTAGTCATTAATTTATAGCTTTGCGGTAAGGCAGCACCAGAGAGGCAATGTATTGCACAAGAAGTAATGTAGGTGAAGAGTGTAATTGAAAGATACCCCCGCTTGGAAGGGTATATAAGGAAGGTCAAGATGGAAATTGATTTCTTTTATAACTAATACAAATTCCCTACTTAGTCACCACCTGAATTCCCCCCCGCCCCCCACCCAAAGGTGTCCTGATTGACTAAATGAACAGAGGTCTTTGAGAAGCGCTTCCAACCCCAGCTGAACGGGCTTTAGAAAGCGTGGGTGGAACTTGCTTATTAACTTCTCCACGTGTGATTGCCATTCCCAACAGCAAAAGCCTTTCTACGTGTGATAAGAGCTGGGCGTGAGGGGCGGTGGATCTCCCTCCGTCCCCCCTCAGCGTTATTTCTGGAAGTGAGCAGCATTCCTCGCGAGGACACACCCTCTCCCCTCCCGGGCAGCCCCCTCGCCGACACCCCGGTGCACACGGGGCGCTGGCTGCAGTCGGCGCCTCCGCGAGCTGCTCGCCGCTGCCTGGCCGCCAGGAGGCTTCCCCGGAGCCCAGGACGCGAAGACGTCTTCATCGCAGCCGGCGAGGGGCTGGGCTTGCGGCCGCTCGGCTGGCTGCCGCTTCAGCTTCTCTGTTGCATTCGGCAACGGAGCCTGAATGCAGAGCTGTGGAGCTGCGCGCCGGGAGTAGCTGAGCTCTGGAAGCCCCCGAGAGGAGCTTCTTTGGGGGCAGAGGCCGTTTCCTGCTCAGCCGGTGAGTGAGGGCGTGCAGTGTGTGTAGCGGTGCAGGGAAGAATGCTCTGCAGCGTTTCTGGGCAGTGGCAGGCAGGTCCTGCTGTGAAACGCTCGGTTCTGGGCTTTTCCTGGGAGCAGGCTCAGAAGACCATCTGCAGCCACGGTTTTCCGAATCCTTCCCCGGACCGCGCGCTCCTAGGGGACGGGTCCTGCTCCGCGCGACTCTGTTGTTAGAGTTGGGGTGGAGGAGGGGCGCGCGGCTGAATTGCTCCCCCTATTTTCCCATTACGAAACATAAGATACTTTGGGAGAAGCTTTTCTTTCGGGCGTTGATATGTCTGGGGCCGTTTGCACCAGGTTGGTTTGTACTCTTTCTGAAGTCTTTTTGTCATCTGCTCCGTCCCCACTGGCGTGGAAGGGAACTTGCACGGAGCAAGCCGTCTCTCACAGCCTGATTGCTCTCAGTCGCTGAATGAACTTTAGCTGGAAACCCTTTAATGGCAGGTTTTGGTGATTCTCCCCCGTCCTCCCGTCCGCCCCCACCCCACCCCCCCAAGTTAATTCTGGGAGTTGTCACACCTGTTGCTCTTCAGTACCTGAAAGTTGTGTGTGTGTGTGTGTGTGTGTGTGTGTGTGTGTGTGTGTGTGTGTGTGTGTGTGTTGTTGGGTTTTACTTGACTGCAGTCCTTTGTCTAACAAATTCAATTGCTCCATTCTCCCTCTCTTGTTCTCCTGAACCCCTTTGGATGGGGTCCCTGTCTTCCTTAGCGTTCAGTTGGCTACGGTTCTCAGGGAACAAGTGGCAGGAAGAATACAATGGGGAAGAGTGCATTCCTGATGGCTTGCCTGCCATGGGAAGACTAAACTGAAAAACTGACGTTCTCCATTCGTTTTTTATGGAAGGCATGCCATCACTGTTGCATAAAGAGGCAGTTCTTGAAATGAGCTAATCCGGAGGTAACCAGCAGGAATTTTAAAGAGAGATTTTTTCCCCCTAATTTACCTGCACAACAAGCTTAAAGACACCTGAGCTCCCCAAGGATGCTTATCACCTCTCACCTGACAGCAGATGGTCTGTTGATGAAGGGAGAGGGGTTATGTGGTGTGTGGCAGGGGCCAAGGGGGCGGGCCACCTGAGAAGGGGGCTGAAGTTTGTTTTCAACTTTCTGATGATGAAGAAAATCATCAGGATACTGGGATGTACCTTGACATCCCAGCAGGTTAAGCTGAATGCCTGTCCACATGATGAAAAAGACTTTCAATAGCCCCTCTCACACTTCCAAGTGGACCGAGTGGAATGCTTGTTTATTTCTGTGGCTGATAAATCCATGGGAAATCTCGGCTGAACCCAGCAATTTTAAAAAGCAAGTCCTCGCTTATAATTGCCCACATAATGGCAAGCAGGTTATTTCCAGTAACCCAAGAGTCTTGCCTTTTCTCCGACCATTGCCTTAGAGGTTGCCCGGAGATATTATGAGCATGCATTTGAGCTCTCCCCTCACCCCAACTGAAATGGAAAGTTATCCTGGGGTGTCTGATGGAAAAGATTATTGCCAGATCCATTACCGGGCTATAAAATAACATGTTTCTGAAAAGATTACAGCTACTAGACGTGAGTGTCTCTAGCAGACTATGCAATTTTTCATTGTTCCTTTAGGGATGGGACCTACTTTGATCACCACAGGTTTTTCATTTGTCGTTTGTTCGTTGTGTGGTTTTGCTGGTTTGTTATTTTATTGTTGTTGTTTTTCTTTAGAAATTCCTCCCTTCACTCAGGTGAAATCACAGACTGGAATTAGCAGCAATGATGGTTGGCTGGGGCTAAAATTAGAAGAGTCCGCAGGCCTTTTCAGGCATATCCTTGTTGTCTCAAAGAAGATTCTGCAGACTCCTTTCAAACTTCCACTTTAGTCATGATTGTAAGCTGGTGCTTAAGTACCCTTTAAGATAGCATTTTTCTTTGGACAGTTTTTCCCCCCCGTGAGCTTTAATCATACTTTACCAATGCACGTTGAACTCTGTTTCTCTGAGGAGCTTAAAGACACTCCCAATACATTGGCCATCCCTTCTAAGTGTATATACTTAACTCTTTGAACAGTTCTTTTAGAAAAACAAAAGTTCCAAAGGCACTTACAAAATACAAGACTCAGTCCTCTGATGTGATGGCAGATGGCAGTCGCATGAGCTCTGTGTATGCCCAGGACAACCTCGGTGTCTCTTCAATTAATCATGAATTGAATAATTGATCCCTCACACCTTCAGCTGCACTTAATCCCCAGCTAAACATTGAAATTTAGGTTGCTTATTGAGGTCTAGTTCACTTGGGAGTCCCCTCAAAGCCTATCAAGCGATTTTACAGCTGGGCCAAATCTCATCATAGCAAACCTTATAAAACGCAGTGCGCGAGCTTCGAGCGCTTCTGGCTTTCCTATTTCTAAGATGGGCTTCACTGACCTTCCCACTTGCTGGTCACCTCCAAAGATGGTGGGTCTGATGGATACAATGGGTTTCTGTGAATGTAATTAAACGTGTCTCTGCCAGCTGCCTGTGGTATTCGTGAATGTTTTCATAAGAAAAGCTGTTCTCCGGCTTTATCTGCCCACTGTGGTTTGTGGCATGTGGTGCTATTCTGCAGCCATTGCAGTTTTTTCCTGAATGATTGAGCTATGATGTCATGTGCTATCTCCGTGCGGAACCCTTTCGGGGCTTTGCTGGGGTCTGTGTGCCTGTGCGGAGGCAGGGGAAGCTCCCTCTGAGCACTCTTGGTAGCGACTCCCCGTCTGCTCCAGCGCATTCCATCGCCCGGAGACCAAAGCCACCAAATGATTTGCGGTCAGTGATTTGGGGCTGGTTAGCGATGATTTAAAAGGAAGGTTATGGGCACATGAAGTGTAGGGTAAAGAAAATATATTTTACTACTTTATTGAGACCACATGGCTCCAGCTTGAACTTTTTTTTTTTAACATGGAAATTGTTGGCTGAACTGGCTTATAGTGTTCCCTCCCCCGCCCCCCCCCCCTTTACTTCTGTTTTATTGCATAGAGAGAACAGCTATATTCTCTATTTATGGTAGGCTTGACCTCGCCATTATTTCTGAAATCTGAAACATTTTTTATGCTTAAGAAAACAGAGAAAAGTAGGATTTCTCTGTTGTGCTCTTCGAAGGCCAAAGAACATTGTCAGAGAATGGTCTCAGCTCTCTCCAGTGACTGAAAGAAGGCTGTCCTATGCCAAACTTTGGGAGGCATTAGTTATGAAAGAGATACCCCATTGTGCCAGAGGGTCAGAGAGTATGAGTACAGCAGTATATGCACGTCTCTTGATGAATGCAGACATGATTTTGATCCATCTCCCCGGGACCATTATACCGTGATTAACAATGAGGCAGATGAAACATGGCTATTTCCCCATGCATTAATGCTGATGGTGGGGCTCAGAGCCCATTGGCCCCTTCCGTGAGTGGTCCGTTAGGCCGGTGGTCGGCAAACTGCGGCTCGGCAAACTGCGGCTCCCGAGCCACATGCGGCTCTTTGGACCCTTGAGTGTGGCTCTTCCACAAAATACCAACTTCTGCACATGGGCCACGAAGTTTCAATTGCTCTGTACGTGCACGCCTGCACATGGTATTTTGTGGTATTTTGTGGAAGAGCCACACTCAAGGGGCCAAAGAGCCACATGTGGCTCGCGAGCTGCAGTTTGCCAGCCACGGCCTTAGGCCCACACTTCATTTGGAGACTCAGCTGCCATCTTCTGCCTCTCCTATGTGAACTACCACAAATTGGCACAGTAAACCACCTATTACCACTAAGCCTGTTTCCAAATCTCTGTCCAGCACGAACTTCAACTGTCTATTATCACTTTACTTTGTGGTTCACTCTCATCCTATTTCAGTCTTCAATGTACATGCTGTAGACTAATATTTTGTTACAGGCTATCAAATAGCCGTCTCCAGTGCCCAGTTTGGTATTATGAATCTGGTTAGAGAAGCTACAGGGAACGCTAGCTCACACATGTACCTAGTCCCTCGGAAGCTATCAATCCAAGGTCTGAGGGCCATAACCCTGACGTAGTGGAAGGCTGCTTGAGAGATCCCCAACAAGTCCTCAAAGATGCTGTTCTCTAATCCATCTGAGGAAGTCTGGAGTCCCACAGTGTGAGTCTGTGTATATCCAGGGGTTTAAAGGAAAGCATGTGGAGATCAAATTAGTGTGGTGCCTTCTGGGAAAAGCTTATAACTATAGAATTGGAAAAATCTCAAGAAGGCAGCATTGTAGGATGGAAATTGAATTATACTGGAATTGGAGCTCTGGTTTTGCCACAGGGTGACTCTGCACAAGCTACTTAAATGTGCAACATTGTTGGTAAACGATTATATTTTGCTTGCCTTTCAGAAATATAATGCCCTATTATCCTCAGAACCACACTAGAAAGCAGGTAGGGTATGTGGGATAATTTCCATTTCACAAGTATGCAAACTGAAGCTCTGGAGGTTAATGACTTCCTCAAGGTCACTCAGCATGTGGCTGGTTGAGTTTGGCCTCAGATCCAGAACTTCGCACTTCCAATCCTATGTTCGTTCCTCTGTAGCAAGCAGCCTCCACAACTCTTCACCTCTATGGACTGCACTCTCCTGATTTGCAAAAAAATGAGACATTTGGCCCAGAATCAGTCAATCCATTCCAGTTTAAAAGTCTATGTCTGATGAATCACTGGCTGGAAGGGGCTTTAAGAAATTACTTAGTCATATTCCTTGCTTCTAGCAGGACTCAATGCAAACTATTTTGAAAAGAAAATGTCAGCCCTTTAAAATTTTTTTAATAATCCCAGAGCAGAAATGGGTCCCAGAGAGTGGCTGAGCTCATGAGAAAGAAAAGAGGGGCTACAGTATTTGTGCTTGGCAGAGAGACCCATTCTCTAGGCTCAGAAGCAGTGAGTCTTGCCTCATTAGGAGTGTCTGGTCCTGGGATCAATATCCAAAGGAGGAGAGAAGAATCACAGGCATGCTTTGCTGGTTGGAAAGGAATTCTGTGAGGGGAGATCAGAGAGATGGTTACTTGGCTGTGAGGGGGGGAAAGAGCTAAGTGACTCAGTCACAGTCTTAATGTTTATTAAGGGCTCCTGGAGAGAGTTATGACCACAGAGACGGGGTAATGATTCTATTTAAAGACACAAATAGAAGAAGCCTCTTCATTCAGTAAGTGTGACAAACAGAAAGCTGTGCTAATCTGGTGCTGACTCTGCTTGTATTGGCAGGATTGGCGGCACACTGGGGTTGGGAGGAGAGGCTTAGGGTCTAGCAACCTTTCAAGGTCAAGGAACTGTTCCTGGACAACTACCAGCGGTCAGACCAGAGGATAAGTTCAGTCTCATGTTATTCAGATAAGTTGGTTATGATGTTAAAATGTCAATCCTTCTCCCAAGCTCTTCTGTTTCTCTCCCATGGAATAGATGTTAAGGAAAAAGCAATGTCTGAAGCCAGAAGACTTAAGTCACTACCACACCTCTGCAACTTACTCACTGAGGCTGGACAAGGCATTATCCCCTCTCAGCCTCAATGTCTCATCTTTTGAAATGGGGCAGGAATAACAATGCCTACTTCAAAGTTAAATATTCGGGAGGATCAGATGGAGGAACACAGGAGGACGTGTTATAAAAACATAGTTTGGAACATTAGGTATTAGTAGTAGTATTAGTAGTCATCCAGTTTCAGGACCTTTCTAGAAACCATAGAGTCACGGAAGTGTGTTTCTTTTTTTGTTTGTTTTTTCTGCCTTAAATCCATTCCCAGGCCCAATCAGAATTACAGCAGTCTTTATTCACTTTTGTCAAGCACATAATCATGTTTAATCCTCATAAAAATATCCTGAGGAAGATCTATTTCCCCATGTTGCTATCTGGAACTGATGTCTACCAAGGAGAAGCATCTTGCCCAAGATCACGTGGGTAATGAGTAGCAGAGGCAGAATGGAAACCAAGTCTGTCTCACTTCAAAGCCCATGTGCTTTTCAGAGCATGGGTCTGTATTCAGGTAGGAGGGGCCCCAACTCTTCAGAGGCCTAGGGCCCCTCCTACCTGAATACAGACCCATGCCCTTGGTTTGGGGATGCAGTTCATCTTCCGGGAGTCCCTTGAGTGGCCTTCTTGGCTGTTGAGTCTAGACCAGGTCCTAGGGTTTGGCTGGGTCCTTACCTAAGGCTTCATCTTCATCAGCCTGTCCTGCTTCGCACCCCACAGTCTTCTCTCCTTTCCCTGTCCTCGTTCCTAGGTAGCCTATTGGCACCACTCATCCTCCCCTTCCACTCGGTGTATACCCTTCTCAGGAGAACCCTGCCTTCTCTGCCCCACCTGTCTCTCAGCCAGATAACTCCCCACAGGGAATAGCTCTCCACGGTTTGTTCCAACCCAACCCATAGCATCAGCCCATCAAGCCCAGATCAAATGCCACCCCCCCCTCCGCCCCAGCATGTTTACTGTTGTTGCTTTATTGGAAGGAAAACTGTCACATGTTAAACACAGCACCTTATTACTCTTGAACATGACAGAATGTGACTTTTTAGAGCTGAGAAAGACCTTGGGGATCATCTGATCTATTACCTTTATTTTTAAGATGCAGAAACTAAGGACCAGAGAAGTTAACTGCCTGTCCCAAATCACAGCTCTGGGCCAGAAGTGGGGCTGATTCCAAATTCAGACAGTATTGTTTTTCCTTCCAACTTTCAAAATAGGGTAAAGCAGCACCTTGTCACATCCCTCCGTCTGGTGTGGCCCCTGAGTCAGTGTTTGGAAAGGAGTCTTTCTCTTGCCACCAGAGCCTGTTTAAGCTCTTAACATTCATCACACACACACAAAAGTATTTTTCTTTCCTTAACATACATCCCTTTTACTGAACATCAGCCTATTTACCCCTCAATATAATGCAAACAAAGATGGTCACTCTCAGCCCGAGTTCATGGACTGGAAGAGTTAAGTCTCCCCTTGGCTTGCTTTCTCTCTAGGTTAAATAATACCAGATTTTTTTTATTATTTTTATTTTTTTTTGCTTTTTCTCATAGTTCATGTTCTCCAACAATTTCATCATCTTTATTTCTATCGTTGAACTATGTCCAAGTAGTCCATGCCTCTCACACTGTGAAGTCCAGAGCTGGACAAAGACGTCTCATAAAGGTATGATAAAGTGGTGATTACCTCACAGCTCCTCCACGCTGGGCTTCATTCAGTTAGTGCAGCCAACTTTCACGCTCATGTTTTAAGTGACCTCCGGACCTCACTGGATTGTTTTCAGCTTATTATCCTCATTTGGCTGGACACTGCTTAGCCCGAGTTTGTGATAACAATCATTTCCTCCATGTATCATCCAGAACGTTTCCTATTGAGCTGTGTGTTTTTTTCTTCCTGGCTACTTCGCCAATTCATCAACTCACTTGGGACTCTAATCCTATTCTTCCTCTTCTTAATTCTTAACCCCAGCTACTGTCCCAAGTAGCTTAGCACATTAAAAGTCCCTGGAATTCACCCGTAGAGGAGCCAGACCCCTGAGACTTCTGGCCCCTCAAAGCTCTTCTGCCTCATGACTCCAGGATTTGAAAAGCAAGCAGTCCAACTCCCAGTGCTGGCACTCATACTGACCATCAGAGTTACAAGTGCTGGATAAAGTACGAGACCATTGGAGGACCTTCCAGGAGACACATAGCTAAGAGCTATCACACTGGGCTGTTCTGAGATAACTAACCAAGCCCAGATCTGTCGGAGGTACAATGGTGGTAGTCTCCAAGATTTCACTCTGGCTCAAAAACATGATAATTACAAACATGTGCATTTGCTCACCACTTTGATCTTCATTAACTTAGCCAACTCTTATGAACAAGTACATTATCCCCATTTTACAGACAAAGAAACTAAGATTCAATGAGATCAAGCAACTGCCAAGATCACATGGCCAAGAAGAGAACTCAAGTTTTCTGTCTTTTAATTCCTTGCACTTTACTGTATTTCAGTGGTTTTAAAACTTTACATTTTCGAAAAATCCCATGGTGGGATGGGGTGCTTGTCAGAAACACAGATTCTGAGGCCCTGGCTCCAAATCCTATTGATCCATTAAGCCTGAGTGGAACCTTGGAACCGGCATTTGATAAGTACCTCAGAGGGTTCTGAGACGTCAGCAGATCATACTTGAAGAAACCTCTTTTACAGTATCCATTCTAGAACAGACTCTTTAAATGCAGCAGGTCTGCCTTTGCCCCATGCCAAAGCTGGCCCATAAAAACCAGCCACAGACACCTAAGCCAGTTGTTGGAAGTTTCCCTACTTACCCTGGGCCCATGGCCATGACTCTCAGAACTTGCCACCCAGCCCTGGTCCACTCCTGCTGTGGTCCCCTTCATTTTGCCAACCTGTTTGACTGCCTTCTTTTGAGTACTCTGTCTCGGCTTCCCCTCATTTCTTGGATAAGCTCTGGCCCCTGATTTTTTCTCTCTAGCTCCAGATCAAAAGCCTGTCTCCCCCAGGCCTTTCCAGATGTGATTGGTAAACCACGAATCTAGAGGGAATCTGGTGACTCCCCAGGAGGTCTTTATCTGGGAAGCCTTCGAATCACATGCACTCCAGCTGGGTACCGCTTAAAAACTTCTCTGAGAGAAAGGTTCACAGCCTGCCCCTTCAGAGAGAGACGTGAACCACAACGTCAACCTCTCAACAAAGCTCATAAGTGAAATTTGAAAACCTATCTTCTCCGCTAGACCAGGAAATGACTGGAGAATGCGCAGTGCAGTCAGCATTAATTGGGCACCCCCAACGCACAGGCACCATGCTGGCTCCTTCCCATGACTTGTGTCGAGTTACCCTTTCATTGATAAGCTCACCCATGAGTGTTACATGTGGTACCCATTCCCCAGTCTCAGGGCACTTGGAGATTATGTGTTCACTGAATGAAGAATACTGAGCCCTTCTACAGAGAAGTCACTTAAGTCTTTCCAGACGCATCGAATACGCAAAAGGTCTCTGGCTAGGTTCCTTTATGCATATTTTATCAAGGAGGAAGTACAGTCTTGGAGAAAATAGTTTCTGGGTTCGGTGCCGATTAATTGAGTTGTTGAAAGTTTACATGGATCCCAATTGGACCCCAGTCTTGGTAGACCTGTTTCACTCACTGCCTCTTTTCTTTTTTCAAGTGCAGGCATCTTCTACACAATAGACTTGATGCTTCTGCACTTCTTAAGAAACATATCCAGCCCTGGTCAGTTTTCTCAGTGGTTAGAGCACTAGCCAATGGACCAAAAGGTTACAGGTTCAATTTCCTGTCAAGGGAATGTATCCCAGTTGCAGGTTTGATCCCCAGCCTTGGTTGGGGCATGTGTGGTAGGCAATCAATCGATGTATCTCTCTATCCATTTTTTTCTCTCCCCTCTCCTCCCTCCCTTCCTTCCACTTTCTCCAAAAACCAATGGAAAAAAGTATCCTTAGATGAGGATTAAAATTTTTTTAAAGAAACATAACCAGATTGTGATAGCATACTTTGATAGCAAATAATACAGTATGAAGAAACCATCCCCCCCCCTCCCGCCAACACACACACACACACACACACACACACACACACACACCTTGGCCTCTGCTATCTTGTGACACTCTGAAGAGAAATTTCCCAGCATAAACCTCCTGGGTGATTGTCAGATGTATACCTTGCCTTATCTTCAGCAGATGTGAGAGCTCTTGGAGAAGTCGGCAGAGTATTTGGGCCCCGGGGGAAAGGGAAGTTTGGAGCCCCATTAGTGCGAGCCTTAAAATATCGTTCGTACAAGAAAGCTTAGGTTTTTCTGAAATAAGCACTTACCTTTCATATTGTAACTTGGCAAGTTATGGAATAATACTAATGTTAAATGACTTGTCAAAGGATCTCAGAGCATTATGTCAAGATTCTACGCCCTAGCCTTAATTAGGTCAAGTTAAACTAAAAAGGAAACGCAGTCTGGTTTGCTAACCACAGTGGAAGTATTGCTTTCGGGTGGAATTCCTATCCAGATTGCATTGTCTGACTTGAGGATAATACACAGGAAACAATTTGGGGCTTTTCTTTCTTTGGGTTTTGATATTTAAGCTGCGAGGAACTTGCAATCCAGAAGCTGGCATTTGTAGTGTTAACAGTTATCACAGCTCGCTAGCCAAACCATCCCTGTTTAACATCTTGCTGCTGTTTATCAAATATGAGTGCACAATATGCTGTGTATGATTTCCAATACACATGTGCTAGTTATTACTACCAATATGAATATCTGCTGAGCCATTAATCAAGGCACCCAGCACACCCTGCCAGTGCACTGAAACTCTATCTGCTGAAAAAGCAGAATTCCCCTCCGCAAATGAATACTTTGAGGAAAGCAGACGGGTTGAGAGCGTCTGAAGCCACGGAGTGACATACAAGTGAACACCATTTATAGACCATGAGGTTCCCGCAAAAACCGGGAAATATAAGCAGACTTCTGCATTTTAGTTTCCCGTGAAGATATTCACTTTAATAATAATAATGATTAGCTCTGATTGGGAGCCACTTTATATTCATTTCCCCTTTAATGTAATAAGCCCATGACATGGGAAGCGTTATTACATTTTATAGATGAGGAAACTGAAGCTCAGAGAGGCTAGGTAACTCAACTCGCCTAAGTTCCTGGCGGGAATGATGGAGCCAGAGCTCCAACTTAAATGTGTCTGATGCAAGAGGCCATGCATTCTGGAGTCTATTCTTCTTTCAAAACCATTTGGTGCGTCCAGAGAGGGAAATGGTTAAGTAATTACTCCCATTTGTTTCAAATGACAGACAGGAGCTCTTTGGATGTGAATGTGTTTTAAACATTTGTTGAGCATCGACTTTGTCCAAACAGTTTAAATGGGCTCTATCACTGAACTCTCCCAATAAACAAATAATAAAGATTTGAGTACCCCTATTTTCATAGCGAGTAACCTCCTGCTCTCTCCCGTCACCCAGCACGACCCTGTGGTGAAAGATGTTTATTTTCTCTTTGGCGATGACATATGAAGAGGGCAAAAAGAAACAGCCATTTGGTAGTTGTAGGAAAGAGGACACAGCAATGGAAGTCCGAAAGTGTGCTTCTAATCCTGGACACCATCGCTCATGGTGTGTCTCTTCATCGCCTCGAAACCTCTATTTCTTTTTCACATATTTTCTTTAACTGAATTGAGAACGTCTCTGAAATTTCATGGAATAGCATAAGCACTAGAAACAGACTTCTTTCCTAATTCTGACTCTAATGCGAAGCGCCAGAGTTCAAATTACGTGGCCTCTCTGACCCTCAATAACCCGAGCTATAACGTGGAGGCAGTAGTGCCGACATCAAAAGGCTGCTGTAAAGATGAAATGAGACGGAGCCTGTGGTGTGTGTAGCATAGCCCCTGATGTGTATTGCTGGTAGTGTCCTTTAAATGTCAACTGAGTCCCTCTGGTCTACTCTCCACATCTTCCTCTGTATTCATAAGTTTTGCCTTAATATCTAGGCATGATAAGGAATGTGTGTACTGATTCCATTCTCAACATTGCTTATTGGTGGGGGGCGCTATTAAGAGCTGGAGCCTCCCTGGCCGGTTTGGCTCAGTGGATAGAGCATCAGCCTGTGGGCTGAGGGGTCCCAGGTTCAATTCTGGTAAAAGGTCACATGCCTGAGTTGCGGGCTTGATCCCCGGTGGGGGTGTGCAAGAGGTAGCCAATCAATGATTCTCTCTCATTATTGATGTTCTGTCTCTCCCTCTTCCTTACTCTCTGAAATCAATTTTTAAAATGTAAAAGAAAAAAAGAGTTGGATCCCTTGAAGCTGACTGATGGAATTGAAATCCCTGCTCTGCCATTTCCTGTGTGACCTTAACCTCCCTGGGCCTCAGTTTCCTCCTCTTTAAAATGGGTCCAACAATAGTACTTCTCTCATGGAGTTTTGGGGAGAGCTGAATTAGTTAATATATGAAAAGCACTTAGAAAATACCTGGCACAGAGTGAGCCCTCATTAAATGTAAGCTGCCATCATTATTATTATTACCACCTGTTATCGCTGCGGCCTCTTGTAAGCTGTTCTGAAATAATTGGCATGGTTAGCTGTGCCGAGTGAGACCATGAAACAGATTTTCTCAGTGCAAATGGGGCTGCTCACAGGGGGCTCGTGAGGGGCTGAGTGCTGACCTTGGCCCCATTAGCACGGTTCTCTAACCAGCCCAGGCACGGGGACGTAATGAGGATTATTGAAGTCCACATATGGAAAACTCTTCTACTTCGCTCTTGGGAGGGGAAAAAGGCACTAAATAAATACAAGGAATTATTAAAAACTAGGAGACGACCTCACAGGGATGCTGAGCCTTGTATGCCGCTTGCTATTCTAAGAAACTGGGGCAGGAAGCCAACTCCACCACCAGGTGGCAAAGTGGTCTCCTGGCTGCCGTCCAAAGGCCGGCAGCGTGTAGCCTCACCTCCGCAGGTCCCAGGCCATCCGCCACCTCTTCCTGACTGCAGGCAGCTCCCCTTTCCCACACAGACTTCGGAAGGAGGAGAAGGGCCAGGGCCCCGTGCCAGACGCTGTGCCTGCCCCTCCTCCTCCCGATCACATTGCCCAGGGGCTCCCTTCAGGAGAGCCGGGAGATGGTCCTGGAAGTTAGAACCCACCCAGCAGAATGCTGACGCTGAAGTCTCTCTGACACCAGACTCCGGGCCCAGCGGCCATCTGCTTCCACAGCAGGACTCCAGTCCTGCCTGGGCCCAGCCCAGGGCTTGGCTGCCAGGCTTGGACAAGTGTGTGCAGTTTTGGAGAGAGCAGTCCATCAGTCCCTCTTTACAACTTTACCACCCACCCCCGAAACATTCTCCTCTCCAGAACAATCCTCACACCAAAATGAAATACACTGAAAGTGGTCTCCAGGTGTCCCTTGCGAAAGGGTGTAGATGAGGCTTCCAAGAATGAATCAAGGTCTGGCCCACGGCCACCACAGAGCTTCAGGCCTCTGGTTTCCCCTGGATAGCAGTGGCATAAGATGAATGTCCATGGCTCCGAGCAATGAGCATAGAAAGTCTATTGCTCTTTGTCACAAAATAAATAGTATGTTAACTGTGATGTCTTATGTTAGAAAGTCTCAGAAGGCAAAGATGATAGCTGTGCAAGCTCATCATTCGAGAACATAGCACTTTATGGCGTGGGACCTTTATGTATATTTTTCTGGTAATAGTACAAGTAAAAAATACAGATCATTTTTCCACATATAAATGAGAGGCTCTCAGGCCTCAAAACTACTAAAAATTTTAAGGTATTTATGTTAATAGCACCTAAGACAATACTTATGCATAGACTATTATGAAGACAGAGTCTGCCCTCTCAGTTTGCATAGCAAAAATAGTTTGGGAAAGAACTAACAAAATTAAAAAGTTCACCACTCAAAAGTAAACAAACAAACAGTATTACCTCTCTCTTGCTTACCCTCCTTTCTTCAACCAGCTTCAAAAGTGCTGCCCTAATCATCATAGATGAAAAGAATTAAACATTTTAGTAGCCCTTTAAACCTAGAAGTCCTGCAAAAGGTAAAGAATTAGAATTAAACTGTTTTCCCTGACACAACATTTTTTGGGGGGGTCGGCGGGGGGAGGCGCTCCGGTGAGCTTAGCTAAATCCTCCGGGAAGGTTTGGCTGACTATTGACTACCATGCAAAATAGATTCTCTGGACCATTTGTTACCATAGAATATAGTGTTCTTATTCATGTGTTTTCCCCTCCAGAGTTCAGGATTATTTATTAAAATATTTACAGGAAAAAAGAAAATTTGCTCCTCAGGCTGCTCGGAAGACAGATCATAATAGTAGATCCCAGTCAGAATAAGTCTGTGTGTGAGACAACCTCTTGGTCAGGGATGGTGGCGCGTGCCTACAAATGTAGTTGGAAAAAAAGCCAGGCAGGTTTTCAGAACCCCTGCCATGTAATCACTGTATTCCAGTGCACCCCTCAAGTGTGAGCACTCCCATGTATTTAACACTTATTTTTAAGGACGGAATTTCTTATTTTCCTTATTTATCCAAATTGCATACTTAGAACAAGGCTACATCATTTGTCCTTTTATTCCCCTACCCCCTTCAATGCACTGAGGTCATTCATTCCCTTGTGGTGGTTGACAGCTTCTGAAGGCGACATAAACGCTCTCCTGGTTGTTGGTTTCTCTGCTGCTTATAAGGAACAAAAGTGCTCCAGGGAGCAGCGCAGGCAGGTCTTACCCAACAACCCGCAAGCTATTTTTCTTCTCCTTTCCCTATTCACTGGCTTTTCAGACAAAGAGAATGCAGGACAGTTTGCAGTGGCTACTAGAGAAATGCTTATACTGTAACTAGAGGCCTTCCTTTTCCCAGCTGCCGCACTGGCTTCCCTCTGGCACCCAGGACCCGGGCTTCCCTGTGGCCGCTGGCAGGCACCCGGGACCCAGGCTTGCCCTGCAGCCCGGCTTCATCCAGAAGGTCATCCAGAAGGATGTCCAGTCTAATTAGCTTATTATGCTTTAATTATTATAGACTAGAGACCCGGGGCACAAAAATTTGTGCACTCGGGGGGAAAGGGGGGTCCCTCAGCCTGGCCTGTGCCCTCTCGCAGTCTGAGACCCCTCGGGAGATAATGACCTGCTGGCTTAGGCCTGTTCCCGGGTGGCAGAGGGCAGGCCCAATCCCTAGGTGCAGCCCCTGGTCTGGCTCACAGCAGGACTGATTGGGGAGTTGGGGCGCCGCCCCTGTCATGCACAGAGCAGGGCGGATCTGGGGGTTGGGATGCCACCCTCAGTCACGCTCAGGGTAGGGCTGATTGGGGGGTTGGGGCACCGCCCCCTGTCACACTCAAGGCAGGGTCGATGGGGAGGTTTCGGCGCCACCCCCTGTCATGCACAGAGCAGGGTCAATCAGGGGGTTGGGGAGCTCCCCCCTGTCACGCACAGAGTAGGGCTGATAGGGGAGTTGGGGCACCGCCCCCTGTCACACACAGAGCAGGGCGGATCAGAGCGTTGGGGCGCCGCACCCTGTCACACAGCAGGGCCCATGGGGGGCGGTTGGGGCGTTGCCCTCTATCACCCACAGAGCAGGGCCGATCAGGGGGTTGGGGCACCGCCACTGTCACACTCAGGGCAGGGCCGATGCGGGGGAGGTTATGGCTCTACCCCATCACACACAGAGCAGGGCCTGTGGCAAGGGTGGGAGGGGGCCACACCCTGTCACACACAGAGCAGGGCCCGTGGGGGGGGGGGGGAGTTGGGGTGCCGCACCCTGTCACACACAGAGCAGGGCCGATCAGGGGGTTGGGGCGCCGCACCCTGTCACACACAGAGCCACAGGGCGATCAGGGGGTTGGGGAGCTCCCCCCTATCAGGCACAGAGCAGGGCTGATCAGGGGGTTGGGGCATCTTCCCCTGTCATGAACAGAGCAGGGCCGATAGGGAGGTTGTGGCCCCGCCCCCTGTCACACACACAGCTGCAGGGCGATCGGGGGTTTGGGTGCTGCCCCCTATCACGCTGATCCCGGTGCTGGGAGGCCTCGCGGCTCCACTGATCCCGGTGCTGGGAGGCATATTACCCTTTTACTATATAGGATAGAGGCCTGGTGCACGTGTGGGGGCCAGCTGGTTTGCCCTGAAGGGTGTCCTGGATCAGGGTGGGGTCCCCACTGGGGTGCCTGGCCAGCCTGGATGAGGGGATGATGGCTGTTTGCAGCTGTTCACACATCCTTCACGGTGGGAGTCCCCACTGGGGTGCCTGGCCAGTCTGGGTGAGGGCCTGAGGGCTGTTTTCAGGCTAGCGGGTGACTGAAGCTCCCAACCGCTCCTTTTTTTTCTTTTTTCTTTTTTTATTCTGGGCCAGGTTTAGCTCTGAGGCTCCAGCTCTTAGGCCTCCGCTGCTGAAAGCAGGTTTCTGGCCTTTTTTTACCTTCTGTATTTGAAACAATGTTGCAATCCTGCTGGCTGAAGCCCTGGGGTTTTGTTTAGCTTCTATATTTGTAACATAGTTGCTTAGAGTTGCAGCTCAGAGGCCGGCAGCGACAGGCGGGGAACGTTGGAGTCCTCCGTCACTGAAGCAAGCAAGCCTCATGTTAGTTTCAAGCTGCCTGGCTGCTGGCCGCCATCTTGGCTGGCAGTTAATTTGCATATTGCCCTGATTAGCCAATGGGAAGGGTAGCGGTCGTACGCTAATTACCATGTTTCTCTTTTATTAGATAGGATAGTAGCCTCACTTTTGAAATCTGTCTATATGCATTAGCAACAGCTGTTTTGTAGCTTGAGAGAGAAGAATCAGACATCTATGACATCATGGATGAGAGAAAAGGGCCATTTCACTGTAGAGATAGATCTGAATTCTGTATTAAGTCATAAGTGAACATGTTTTTGGTCCTTATGGGTATGTATTAACATGAAAGAATGCGCTCAGGAAAGAAGGTGTGAATTCTATTTGCCTAGAAGGCGAGATATTTGCTAGTTGGTCCTAGTAACTCCAGGGAGAGGAGCCTCTTTGGAGGTGGTTGATATGAAGCTCACTGTTAGGGTATCTCCAGGCATGAATACTTCTGCATCGAGCATCTGCTATCAGGCCCTTTTTAATTGTCTGATATCTTTATTCGTACACAATCTTGGTACACACACACACACACACACACACACACACACACTGTATTCTCATAGCATGAAATGACCTCACTCTTCCACAACCACCGTATCTAATGGAGCACTGATCACTCATACTGTGTTTTGTTTTCTCTGTGGCATTGCCCTATCTGAAATGATTTCTTTTATGTGGTAGGTTAAGTACCTATTGTCTCTCTCCCCAGTCTCACCCCCACTGGAGTGAAAGCCACATGTGAGTCGTCTTCTACATGACCGGGTCTTCATTTGGCTTCTTAGTTAGCTTCTCTCTTCCCCCAGCAAGAGTTTCAAGATCCAACCCAAAGGGTGCTTGGAGGCTAGAGCTCAGGTTCCGTTGAGCTCGGCAAGAATCACTCTCATGGTTAGAAACCATTCCGTTCTTGGGGCATGGACTCCCCAGAGCCAGGGGCTGTCCTATAAGCTGTTGCTCGGTCGCTAAGGAAACACAACAGAATACAACCCTAGCATGTCAGGTTCTACAGATCCTCATTGATGATGCACTGTGGTATTTTCCACCCATTACCTGAAGCAAGATGAGATAATCCGTGGCTGGTGTGATTTTTTTTTTAAAGCATATTTGCATCAACACATCTAGTTTTAGGACTGAATACCTCAGTGTATAAGACACCACGCTAACATTTGTTTTATTTAATTGAGTCCACTTCATTCTCATTGTAACCATGATTTGGGAAAGTCTGCAGTGGTCCTCCTAGCAGTAGGAAGCTTCATAGATACATAAAATAAAGGCAGAGATTACAAATCCATTCATTTATAACCAGGTCTAGTGGATTGGCTCTCAAAGAGGAGACAAAGTAGAAGATGGGTTTTTAGTAACATACATCCAAAGTCAGAGACTTTTCCAAAGTGTTTGTGTGCTCCTACAGTGTACCCTTCCCTTGGCTTTTGTAAGAAATTATAACAACCGGCTAGCTAGCCTTTTTGCGTAAAGTACATCAAGCCCCAAACCAAAGGTGAGACATGCATCACCTTGTTTAATCCTCCTAATAACCTCATGAGGGGAGCACAAATAAAATATGGGTTGAAAGACCCCAGTAGTTAATGAATAATGAAATAATAATGCAAGTCTCTTTTAATAGGACATATTTGCTCCAAAAACTCTGTTTTCTTTCTACTTTTAAAATTCTGAGATAGGATGGGTGTGCTAATAATGTCATGTTTTCCTCAAGGCTTCCTTCTTCTTCGTACGTTTTAATAAATTTAACATGTATGAAGTAATACTTGCTTGTAAATATATATACAGAGAGCTCCAAACTGAAAAGGGGAAAGTTCTCTCTCTTCCCTCAGCGTCAAGCCCTCCTCTCCGCATAACTTAAAAGTGACACGTTTCTCGTATACCCTCCAGAAGTCTGCTGTTCCATTCTATACTGTTGTGGTTTGGCTGGATTATATCTTTTTGACAGCTTTATATAACACTATTTTTTAAAGCTGCATGCATAGCATTTCCATAATTGTTGGATATCGTAATTAATTTGCCATTTTCTCTTTGATGGACCTTTAGGGCAAGATAAGTGTTTTCCTATTTTTTTTTAAAAAAAGTGTTAGCATGAACATCCTTGTACATATGTGTCAAGTGTCTTTTTGCCCTTGTGTGAGCGTATTGAAGTGTATCTTCCTAGAAGCGAAACTGCTGGGTCAAAGGCATGTACATTCTAAATGTAAGTGTTGCCAAATTCTCTTCTTGAGAGGTTACACCGATTCATGTTCCCACCTTAGTTGCAACAAATTTCAGAATGTGGGAGTGTTGGCTTATATTTTACATGTTTTCCTTTTCCTTTTAGATGTTTATATAGCTCCCAGTTGGTAGTCCTGCACTCATCATCCCCCACTGCCTCAGCTAAGAAGCCTACATACCTTACACATGTCATATGTGTGGGATAATACTGCAAAGTACAACCATGCTTCCTGCATATTTCTCTCTTTCTCCTTCATGGAAAATACGTACATTCTAATGATACTATTTGCTAATAATAAAAATGTGCTTACACAAATGGTCTTTTAAAGATGAAGTAACACAATCCAAACTTTGCACAACCAGATCCTGTCCCCCAAGGGGGTGGAGGGAATGCCTTGTCAAGATCATGATTTAACTTAGCTAATTGCACTTTAAAGATTAATGTGAGAAGGCAAAGGGAACCAGAGTGAAGTCAATTTTTCCTGAAGTTAGGAATAAATCTATAAATTCTGGTTGTATGAATCCCTGAAAAATTATTGTGCAGGGATCAATAAATCACTTCTAAAATAGTGTTAGAAGACTGTTCTGTCTCGTCAGTATACTAGTTACAATTACATTATTGGGCTCCAGAGTGTGGGGCAAACTCACTCTTTCATCTTTTAAACATTGCAGTAAATGACCTGGCAAGAGATTTAACATTTTCTGTGTAATGTCTAAGGTTAACTCTTTAGCCACTGGCCAGAAAATCTCTTTCTCATCTTACCAGCATTTTAGAGCTATTGAGTACTTGAATTTTTAGTCACTTAGAGATCATAAGGATACTTTACAGGAAGAAGAGGTAGGGGAAGAGGGAGAGATTGGTACTCTTCCTCCCAGAGACATGAGGACAAAAAAAATGTGTGAGGTCAAGATTATGATATCTGACTTTATCTATATTGATCAGAAATACCCATTTTTCATCTTATTCAGGAGAGTTCCTTTTGAACAAACGTGAATAGCTAAAAATAGTGATTCTGTACAGCTAGCTAAAAGGCTTATTTTCTTTTCATTTTCACCCAATGATCTACTTGTTGATTTGTTTTAGAGAGAGGGGAAAGAAGAGAGAGAGAAACATCAATTGGTTGTGCCATGACTAGGGATTGAATCCACAACCTTTAGGTGCACGGGATGTTGCTCCAACCAACTGAACCACCTGGCCGGGCATTTATTTTTTATTTTCTCCCTCAATGATGGGATTAGACAATACCCGGTAGGGTAGAAGCAGGTGAAACGCTGAACAGAGCCTGGAAGGCTAGAACCTTCTCCAGAGGCTTGGCTCTGAAGGTTGAAATGCTGAGGGAGCAGCTGTGGCTTGTGTAGACTCACACACACAGCGTGACGGTGGCAGGGAGTTCCCTCTGTACAGAAAAGAGCTGCTTTGTCCCAACACCAACAGATACTTTTATGGGTGAGCCAACCCCAAGCAGGAATCATGATTTTCTTTTACTCCTTAGGTGGTGTGGGATTCTTCTCCAAGAAAAAATATTGAAAAATAAGAAGGGATGTAAAAAAAATTATGGAAAGAGTGGGGGATTCAGGAAACTATCAAAATACATGTATAAAATAATTTTCATAAAAATTATTCTTTAGTTAAATGATAGAAAAACCTTTCAATCTTTTTAAAGGTCTCAAATGTGCTTTTGAAAAATCAAATTACACTTTATTGGATTTGAATTGTAGCATGGGGTTTCCTAACACAAGCATTTTCAAAATTAGAGAAGTTCTACATTAATGAAATAAGATGGGCCTCTAGTAAATAATAGTCAATTTAAGAGAGCTTTTCTTTTTTCTGTTTATTTATCCATTACCATTTATTCTCTCTATGTCCTCTTCCACCTCTACCCACCTCCCCTTCCCCCTGCAATTACAGCACTGTTGTCCATAACCATGAGTTCTCTGGGGTTTTTTTTGTGTGTTTTTTTCTCTGCTCAATCCCTTCCCCCCTAACACCCCTCTCTTCAGCACTTTAAAATCTAGAGGAAATACTCTGTCACATATTGCCCCAAGTTTTTGTATAAAGCAGGAAATATTTTTTAAAGTATATTTTTAATGCAAACTGCACACATGCAAACATTGTAGCTTTTTTGTGTGCTGAATATGAGCTTCATTTAACAGTTAATGCATCCCCAATAAACTATCCTAATTAAAAAGCCACTGGAAATCTCAAGTTATTTGATTGAATTAGGCTGCTCTAGTGAATGGGTCATACTTAAGAGGATTATGCCATTCTTTAGAATTCAGCACACCAGGGATTTAGGTATTTTGTCCCACTTTCATACATCAGCTGTCATTGTTTGCTAAAAGAAAGATTATAGCACCAGTTATCATAGTCTCTCAATTAACCATCGAGTCCTTGAATTCTCTTTACAAGATCTCTGCCACTGATCCTGCATCTTCAATATATCTAGTGACAAGGAACCCACTACTTCATTCCAATCTATTCCATCTTTGAGCATATAGAATAATTTTAGCCATAAGAAGATCCTCCAGAATTGACCTAACATAGTACTCAGACAAATACAGGGTACCCCCCCCCCCGCCCCAAATGTATACACACAATGTCTATAGATTCTATTACATTTTGAAAATGAGATGTATTTTAATAAACACTGCTTTTGTAATTATTCAAAGAGTGTATACATTTTTGGGACACCCTATTTTTTTTAATTGTTATTTTTAAAAATATATTTTTATTGATTTCAGAGAGCAAGGGAGAGGGAGAGGGAGAGAGAGATAGAAACATCAATGATGACAGAGAATCATTGAATGGCTGTCTCCTGCATGCCCCCTACTGGGGATTGAGCCCGCAACCTGGGCATGTGCCCTTGACCAGAATCGAACCCAGGATCCTTCAGTCCACAGGCTGACGCTCTGCCCACTGAGCCAAACCGGCTGGGGGGAGGCGGGGGGGTACAACCTATAGTTTTAAGCCCAGGCTATCACCTGGAAAAACTGTGGACCAATGGAACATTAAATTTGGAGGGAGAGAGTTTAATCATGCTTCTCCCCCTCCCCCAAATTGAGAGTTTGATGAGTGTGAGATAGCCTTTGACAGATAACATGGATTTCTCCCCCTTTTTCTATCACTGTGTAATTTATTTCTCTTACGTCCATGAATTGCCAAAAGGAGAAGGTAGTGATGAAAGGCTTTCTCACCATGTACACAGGCTTGAAAGGATAAAGTGAGCTGTTGGCACTCTTCCTTGTCCCAAGCAAGTCTTAGGAACGCCAAAGAGAGGTGTGGCTGAGGCAGAGACCATGTGCTCCAGATGTCCTGACATACACATCTTGGGCTCAGAATTAGAATCCCTCTCCACAAGACAAGTTTTGAAAGTTTTGCTGTCCTTTACCTGCACAGCAAACACATGTAGCCATTATCTTCAGTGACATTTTTAAATACCAAAAAAAAAACACCCATATATTTTTATGTAAGCAAAGGAACTATTATAACTTCCTGTACCTAGTAAATTGCATACGATAGAGCCTTTGCCCCTAGTATCTGCACCCACGTAATAGTTTTAGAGGGTGTGTTTTTTTTCATTTTGTCTTTTGCAGAGTTTTTATGTGCCTCTGAAGCCCGTTTTTAAAGCTTGTGCCTTGTGTGATCTTAGATGCATGCAAGATATATGGAATGATGGAATGTAGTCAGGTGGAAGGTGCTCTTTTCCTTTGGAAAATATGGATTTTTTTCCTCCAGGGAAAAACATGGATTTTCATGACGAATAAGGAGAGCTTCTTCATCATGAAGAGAAACATATTTTTCAAAGAAAAAAGATTTAAGTCTCTATCTAATCATAACACTAATTTTAGCACTTAAGAAATAATCTAGTCCCTTGGAATGAAATATGAGCCTGAGGTACTTTGCTCTGAAAAAACCAACTGAAATGAGACGTGCCATTTTATTCGTTACTCAGATTGCCAAATATGACAAGGTATAATTAGTCCTGACTTCCTGCTCTTGCTCATACACCTGAGGCCCCTCCCTGCTCCAGCCGCAGCTCCACACACCCAGGATCTGAGGGAAAGCGGGAGAGGCAGCTTTCTTGGGAAATGGCTCACTTTTCTGCAGATTCAAAAGGATGTGCTTGATCTGAGTTGTGGGGAGGAAGACGACAGGTGCGATTTAGAGAACTGCCTGTGTGGCTAGAATCAGAAAGGCAATTGCAAAGCAGCGCTTGCAGAATGTTTGAGACTCTTTGAGAAAATTGATTCAAGGAGCACGTCAGAGGTTAAATCCAGGTATGTGTATATGTAGGTATGCGGTGTGGTGGTGTGTGTGTGTGTGTGTGTGTGTGAAGGTGTGAGTAAAAAATATTGCTCAACATTTTTTGTGAAGGCATTCGCTATTTAATGGACAGGATAGTTGGTGCAGGGCAGGCCCCTGAGTGCTACCTGCTAACAATATAATTCCTGCTGCACCTCACTTTTCATTGTCTAATGAAGACAGATCCCCCCGCTCCCTACACACACAGTGGATACTTCATTTATTATAGCTCCCCTTGAAAAAACTGACCTCTAAAGGTAGACCTCCAGAAGGAATTCAAAATAAAAAGAGGGAAATGCATTCGGGAAAGGGAGCGGCTTTAACATGAGCTAGCCAGGTTTACACTTTAACTGCGTGCACTCACTCTAACTGTTGTTGGCCTTTGTTTTGGGGCTGCTCAGAGATCGGACTGGCCACATTTGATCTCATGACGCACATCGTTAGATAAGACTAGAGCCAGAACACTGCGCGAGGAGGCCACTGAGCCCTCCCAGAATATCCACCAGGTTGGAGAGGCGGATGCTGCCCTCCTTGCCTGCAGCAGCTGAGCGTGGCTGGACTGCCGGGGCCTCCACCAGCGCAGTGCTCGCTGAAGGCTTCTTTGGAGATGAGATGAAAGATAGAGATGCAAAGCCCTTTGACTTCTAACGTTTCAGCTTTCTCAGAGAGAGGTATTCCCCCTCATCCTCTATCCTCACTTCATTGTGTTTCCTCCTCCCTAATCATGATCAGCTGGCAGCACGATGAAGGCCAGACCTGGAGGGGCTAATACACTAGGGCAGTGGTCGGCAAACTCATTAGTCAACACAGCCAAATATCAACAGTACAACGATTGACATTTCTTTTGAGAGCCAAATTTTTTAAACTTAAACTATATAGGCAGGTACATTGTTATTAACTTGATTAGGGTACTGCTAAGGCAGTGATGGCGAACCTATGACACGCGTGTCAGAGGTGACACGCGAAGTCATTTTTTTTGGTTGATTTTTCTTTGTTAAATGGCATTTAAATATATAAAATAAATATCAAAAATATAAGTCTTTGTTTTACTATGGTTGCAAAGATCAAAAAATTTCTATACGTGACACAGCACCAGAGTTAAGTGAGGGTTTTTCAAAATGCTGACATGCCGAGCTCAAAAGGTTCGCCATCACTGTCCTAAGGCTTAGGAAGAGCCACACTCAAGGGGCCAAAGAGCCGCGTGTGGCTCGTGAGCCGCGGTTTGCCGACCACAGCACTAGGGAAAACTATAGATGAAATATTTTCCTTAATTTCGGGGGAGGATGTTCTTCCACTGCGGAGGAAAAGGTTGTGTTCAGTGTGGTTGCTCATGCAGTGCAAGGAACTAGCCAGCAGGCTTGCTAGGAAGTCCGTATGCGAACTGATGTGCGTGGGTTTCTGTAATTCCATAGTCTTGACGATACCAGGAGGACCTGTTGCCCCATGCCCTATTTTGGTTGTGGTCGTTTGGGGTTTCATAATTCCGAGGTAATTATGGTATTTCAATGGGCAGGTTCCAAAAGCATCGGAGACTGACAGCAGTGTCTAATAAAACATCTCCCGTTTTATCCCCTTTGGAATGTAATCCAAGTTACAACAATGGCTAATGATTACCTTCCCTAACTGTAGCAACAGAACAGCTGAATGTGCACCTCTGGCTGTTTCATGTGTGCAGTCTCTCACTCTCGGGCTCTCCGCATAATCCGTTCTTTCCCCCAGCGCTTTGAAGGCTTGGAAACGTTCAAGGCACATTTTCACAGTGCAGGCAACTTTGAAGTGTGACTTGTCAGGTCATGCTGGCTTGTTCGTGTGTTTGCATAGAGGATTGGTGAGGATGAATCTATTTTTTTTTTTTAACTAGCAGGTGTAACTTGAGAATTTGTGAATGAGTGACAGGAGGATTGGGAACCCCTTTATCCCCTCCTATACTGTGAAATTTACTTTTGTCTACGCATGGGAATGAATCGCATTTGCAGAGAGTGAAAATATCCACTAAAACCAAAATCACAATTTCAAGTTGCTCTTCGCAGTGAAGTAGGACAACTACACATCCTGGTATGCCTGGAACAATCCCCATTTGTTCCTGTAATTATTAATGGTAGCCTATTGCACTGTCAGAAATGTCCTGACTTGGACATTTAATATATGGACCATATAATATATGGTCACCCAAAGCATTTTCCAAAAGGGGAATTAAAAAATCAGTAAATTCATGTGCCATGGCAAATGGCAGCTTCTCTCCCCCTACCCCCCAAAAAAAATATTTCTTAGAGTTAACAGTCAAGGATAGATGGGATGTTAGCAATCAGCATTTCACATTGATTCCTGTCTTTAAAAAATAAATTTTAAGTACACTTTGATTTTAAAGAGAAACATCAGTGATTGAGAGAGAATCATGATGGGCTGCCTCCTGCACGCCCACAACTTGAGGATGTGCCCCGACTGGAATGGAACCATGACCTCCTGGTTCATTGGTCAATGCTCAACTGCTCAGCCACACTGGCTGGACATAAGCAAATATTATTTAAACATAGGCCTGGCATATATGTTTCAACTCAGATGCCAACTCTAGCCAACAGACAAGGGCTGCCCAGAGCACCATCTGAGAAGGGCTCTGAAACCAAATCTGGGGCAAGTGGGAATGAGGGCTTTGCACTGGAAGAGGTAGTTGCAAAATGTAGGCCAGGCATTAAATGTTAGTATTGTCGAGTTAGATGGGATGTTAGTGATATAATTCAACCCAGTGTTTCCCAAACTGTGTTCCGTAGAACACTAGTCCTTCAACATGATTCTCAAAACATCTGTTCCTTGTTAAGTAAGCTAGAGAATGATGCCTACCATTGTTCTCTCTCAGAAATTTAGCACAAAGTTCTAAAAAGTTCTATGGTAAAGACTGCTGTTTAATTTTGTTTAACCCAATGAGTGCTCCATAAACCTAATTGGCCACAGAACCCTTTTTCAATGGTATCTGTCAACTTGCTGCAGGACTACTTTCTTGAGACACTAATGAGATGACACTGGTCTAGCTCATTCCTCAAAACACTCAAAGAAGGAAACTCAAGCCTCAAAGAGAACAACGAGATCACATTCAGCTTTAGCTGGTCTATACCAGGCAAAACCAGAACCCTGGACTGCCACCTCCCAGTCCTACATCCTCTCTCCTACATCACCAATGGGGGAAATATTAGGAGCAATCTAAGAGTTCAACAGCTCTGGCAACACAAATAGTGTAGACTTCTGTTGCCTGTTTTTCTAGTTGTTTTTTTAGGGATAGTGATTGAATATCTGCATGCTCAGAGTGTCCAAACATAAAGCTACCTCTATATAAAACAAGATGAAATTATTTATGAAGCTCAGTTTTAGCTAGGCTGCCCCCCACTTCTCTTCTTAAAAAAAATATGTTTTTATCTATTTCAGAGAGAAGAAGGGAGAGGGGGAGAGAATCATTAATCAGTTGCTTCCTGCACACCCACTACTGGGGTTTGAGTCTGAAACCCTGGCATGTGCCCTGACTGGGAATCAAACTGTGACAGCCTGGTTCATGTATCGATGTTCAACCACCACGCCACACTGGTGGCCACGTGTTCCCATTTCTATTTTATCTTTATTTCTTAGGAGATAAAATGACTATAGATGAAAGAATTGCTAGACATAGTCTTGTTTGGAATCAAAATCTATTTTATCATTTCCTGGGCTTTGAATTTCAAAAAGTCAGTCTATTTATTGGTCTCTTTTGGACCATGAGGTTAAAGTATATCTGTCATCCACACAGATTTAGCTATTGGTCTTTGGGTTAAGCAGTCATGAAATGATAGCCATAGTAAATTCAGACAAGGACTTAATTTCACTTTGGTCTGCCTATTAATCCACATGACAGAATAAACATGGTGTGCCTTGTGGTTAGTATGCACATATGTAAAAAATTAAGAAATCTTTGGTGACAAGACAAAAACTGCTCCATGAAAATTAATTGGTGTTTAATTGCGGATGTATGAAACACGATATTTACAGGCGGCCTGCCTTTGAGTTCGGCATAAACAAAATTCATCTTGGGCTTAAGTTGCCAGTTGTGCTTTGGTGGTTCTCCAGCCCATGGCTGGGCACTGCCATTCCCTTGGGAGAAAGGAACACCTGGAAAATATAACCACTGCGGAGCCATTGATGTCTCTGGGTTTTTTTCTCCCTCCCCTTTATTTTTCTTATAATAACATTAAAGAAACTGGTTCCTTCAGTTATTGTCAAGCATGCGCTTCCATGAAACCATGTGGCTGCTTGCGCTCTGGGAGAAGGGGCAGCTGCAGGCTAAATCTGCCATCCTGCAATCATTGACGTCCTTTTGAAGATAAACGTTTCTAGGAAGCACACATCAGTGGAGTTATGGAGCAAAAATAGACATCTTTCAACTTCACTTCGTTTCCCCGTGAGCATGAGAGAACTGGCCTATAGCAGAAAACAAAAACTCAGCTGTTTTTCAAGCTTTTTATTTTCAAGCACCTCGTTGTTTCTATTAAGTGACTTCTCAGATTCACCATTTCCTTAGCAGAGTTGGAGACTATCGGCCAAGATTGATTGGCGATGCTTTATAACGTTTATAAGTCGGATTTGTGCATTTTAAAAGCCACGTGTTTAAAATGCAGGGCACAGAGAATTTCCACGATACATAGTTGTGGCTCAGAAAAAATAAAGCTACCAAAAGAAACTGTCAGTCATGAAATCTGTATTTCCTTTTAAGTGGTAGAATCAGAATAGATAGTATTAGTCAACGTGTAAGCCAAGCGATGCCATATGTGACTTTTTAAAACAAACTATTAGTTTAGTATACTGGGCAGTATATAGTATACTTTGCCAGTGGGTTAATTAGTTCCTGTCATTGAAGCAGTTGAGGTTATTCTCATAAAAATCAGCACCATTGCCCTATCTCAGCGAACCCGAGTGTCCTGAGCTCCCCCAGATGTACTTCCCGACTCCAGGACACAGTGCTGAGCCCCTGATGCTAGTTGCCACAGTCATAGGAGAAGAAAAAGAGGAAGGCCACGTCAGGGAGGACAGTTTTCTTACTGCTCAAGAAGGACAGGATCGGTAATTTTCAAAGACAGCCACTTGCTCAGAGGCAGCTGGGGCCCCCTGATTTTAATTATCCTTCGACCTCTTCTGATCCATAACAGTCGATACAGCCACCCTAACAGTTGATACAGCCACTCACCCCCAACAGTCGGCCTCAGACCAAGTCAGAGGTAACCTTTAACCTCAGCTTGAAATGTAGAATGTGAACAATGAAAGACAGGGTGGGGCAAAAGTAGGTTTACAGTGGTGAGTGCGCAAAACACAGAGTTTATTCTTGTATTATTATTTATTAAGTACTGTATTCTTTCCATAGAAATAACTGTAAGCCTACTTTTGCCCCACTCTGTAGTGAACTTTTCTCTGTAAAACATTGACTTTCAATCCTACCAAATCCTGCTGGTGCCATAATGTGATCCTTCAATTTTCGGCAGCATCTCATTTTTAGGCTAAAAGGTTTGAAAAATCCTGGGTGGGGGTAGGGGGAGGCATTATGAATTAAGTATATATTTTAAACCAGTGGTCAGCAGACCGCGGCTCGCGAGCCACATGCGGCTCTTTGGCCCCTTGAGTGTGGCTCTTCCACAAAATACCACATGCGGGCGCGCACATACAGTGCGATTGAAACTTTGTGGCCCATGCGCAGAAGTCAGTATTTTGTGGAAGAGCCACACTCAAGGGGCCAAAGAGCCGCATGTGGCTCGCGAGCCGCAGTTTGCCGACCACTGTTTTAAACAATCTTGATTTCAATATCCCATCACAGAAATAGAAAGAAATGTGCCATCTTACAGAGCTTTAAATACTATAATTCTTTTTCTCTCTGTGTTAGAATCTTTTATGAATTGAAAGCAAAAATTCAAGACTCGTGATGTCCATTACATTATTCCCACTCTATTAAATTGATCTTAACCTAAGTATTTTATCCAAAGCAAACTCAATCTATAAGTATAAAGCAATAACCAACTTTTAAAGAGTTTTTTAAAGCAGTACATGCTTCCGTGTGATGGAGGAACCCAAGTTCAGTAGATGAAGTGTATTCAGCATCTCCTTGTGTCTGTAATTGAGTTTTCATCTCTCTTTGCCCCACCAGTAGTCTCATGAAGGAAGAAACCCAACCTAGCTGTCATCTGTACTCCCAGTCAGTTCCTTGGTTTAGAATTGAAGAGCAATAAGCCCCTTGATGAATAAATAAATGTTTGATTGATCGAATGAATGAATGAATTAGACATGTTATTACCCAATTAGTGCAAGATTGTTTTCATACCCTATTTATGGCCTTGAAGTCTGACAATCAGTCTAACCCTTAATACTTTTGAATGGGGATTTACTGCACACACTAATTTTTTAAAGTTTCCTTCTCAGCAACCTGTTGTGTGGCAATTATGTAACTAATGAGTAGCTCCACCAGAGATTAGAGAGGAAAAATCAGTAAGCGTTGTTAAAACGTGTTCATCTCCATAGTAAAAAGTTGAGTGGAAGGTGATGTAACAAGTATTGAGGAAAGTGAAATTTTGAAGATTATCTGGATTGAATTGTCCATATTCTCGTGTTTCATTTCTGTAAATAAATGAGTTGCCTACATCGAAAAATATAATGAAAACTCCTTTACAAGGTTGTTAAGAAATAAAACAAGGCCATCTTTACCAAGTGCATAGCCTATGATAGGCATTCGATAAATATTAATTCTCTTTCACTTAATTTGAATTTATATCAGTCCTTAAGAACTATCATTGTTCCCAAATTTTGTGTCATTTCCTCATTCTATGAAATTATAATTATATATTTTAACCATTTTATAGTAGCAAATTTGAAGTATGATTGAAGTTGAAATTTATCCAAGGTACTAAATGGAACTGTAGAGAAAAAGATTTTGATTTTCCAGTATGTTATCCAGTGTCCTATCTACTAGATAAATGGCTTCCAGGTATTACAAATGGAATGTAAAAAAAAAATGTCGGGGGTGTCTTCAAGTGGAATTTTACCCAAGGAGACTCTCTCTTAGTCATATCACATGCTTGCACATGCTCCCTCTAAACCAAACCCTCTTTTCCATTCTTACCTCATTATAAGTAGAAACAGATTTCAGGATATGGAGGGAAGACACAAGGCGTTTTCTAGAAAGAGAGCAAGTTGAAGATGGCTCATGTGTTTCATTGAAGACATTCCCTCTCACCAGGAAAAGCATCCTGATTAATTAGTGATGTCTGCCACAGGCCAAGGAGAGGAGACATTACCTGTGCCATGCATTTACCAAACGTGTACTTAGTCCTGTTTTATGTGCTTTTACATTTTAGCTTGCCATGCCAGTATTGCTTTTTCTAAGTTGCACTAGCAACAAGAATTTAGGAAAAATTTAGGAGGTTAGAATTTAATCAGCAGATCTGACTTTTTTATGTCTTCTTTCAAAAATATTAAGTATTTTGAGGCCTTTGCCAGAAAGCCAATTGAATAATGTCCTTTAAGAAATTAAAAAAAAAACAAACCCACACATGTTTGTAGCACATCTCATCCATCTACTTTGTGGTGTTAAAACTTCAAAATTCTAGGATTCTCTTAGATTAGATAAGAAGGTGATTTTTTTTTTAAGTATATTTTATTGATTTTTCACAGAGAGGAAGGGAGAGAGATAGAAAGTTAGAAACATCGATGAGAGAGAAACATCGATCAGCTGCCTCCTGCACATCTCCCATTGGGGATGTGCCTGCAACCCAGGTACATGCCCTTGACCGAAATCGAACCCGGGACCTTTCAGACCACAGGCCGACGCTCTATCCACTGAGCCAAACCGGTTTCGGCAGAAGGTGATTATTTTTGATCTGCTGCATACACAGTGGGCCAGGCTGATTTTTCTCTTCTGATATGTGCATTAAATTGATTAGAGTTTCATTTTATGCTTTTTAAGTGCAGTTCATTTTGAGTAGGTGAGAGTAGATAAAGTTCTCTCCATATACATATTAAGACAGAAACTATGATAGTTATTATTAAGCTGTTTCGTCAGTCCTTTGTTTGTAAGCTTATTCTTCTTTGATTTGTTCAATGTTTTAATAGGTTTTGAGTTAATTTTTTGTATGGTGACAGAGCTTAAAAATAGCATGCTAAGTAAAATAAGTCAGATGGAAAAAGTCAAGAACCATGTGATTTCATTCCTTTGTGGGATAGAAAACTGCAAGCAACAAATGAACAAACAAAACCTCATAGACACAGAAAACAGAATGGTGGTTACCAGAGGGAAAGGGAGGTGGGGAAGAGGTAGTGAAAGGTAAAGGGAGTCAAATATATGGTGACAGAAGATTTGACTTTGGATAGTGAACACAATGCAATATACAGATGATGTACCATAGAATTGTACAGTTGAAACCTATATAATTTAACCAATGTCACCCCAATAAATTTTTTTGTGATGAGAAACATAAACCAATTTTCCATCTTTTTTTCAATTATGGTTCACATTCAGTATTATTCTGTATTAGTTTCAGATGTACAACATAGTGGTTAGACAATCATATACTTAAAATTTTAAATGTAGGCTTTATTATTATTCAGGTATGGTAAGGCCAGTATATCATGGGATGATTACCATTGAAAGATTGTTGCAGTTCCCAAGAGTAGGAAGCATACTATACTGGTGAGGGTGGGGGTGGGGTGGGGTGGGGCACATAGGGAAGCTTCAGAGTTGGTGAGGAGGCAGAGGGAGCAAACTGAAACATGGGCAAGAGCCTTTATTGCGGTTTCCATGAGAAGGAATGGATGAAGCAACGTAACCAGATTTAGGGTTGGCCATTCTGAGTAATTTCAGTGGGCTCTGGAGCATAGAAGTTGTCCCTAGTTGCTACCTGAGTCTGGGGTGATTAAGACAGGGGGCTCATGGCCCCAAGTTTGAGAGCCCATAGAGGAGGTGGTGGTGATGTGGCTCTGGACCGGTGAGTTTTCATTTGAAAGAAGTGCTTGAAGGAGAGTCATTTACTAAAGCTACGAACTGGCCATTCCTGGGAAGGGCCCTGTTGCTGGGCCATTCCTAGCTCCAATGTGCAAACGGTTCCAATCGTAAACTAAACACACATTTATCTAAATATTGGCTGGGAACCATGCTTCCCTTTTTGTTGCTAAAGGGAGTCTACCATCTAAATATTTGCAGGGGTGTTTTTTTCTCCTCCCCTTGAGTCACTCCCTATCTTCCTAAGTTTAACAACACAGAACTGATCACTTGACAGGTACTTACATCAGTAACAGTTTGACTTTCCCTGACAGTGTCAAAGCAATATAATGACTCATGCTAATTATTATGCTTACTACCTGATTTGGATGAATTTAGTCTTTTCTGTGCACTATATCTTCTATGTGTTACAATCTGAGATGCTTTTTAAGTTTTATTCACAGAGTTGGAGAATAAAACACATGAGTGTTTAAAAAACAAAACACAGGTCACCCAAGAAGTTTGTAAGCACCAACCATTTCACCCTAAGCAAGTGCTAAAGGTGTAATGAACCATTTTAGGAGACTAAATATATGTGTTAGACTGTCGCAGAAGATGAATTTGTTGCCTTAATCTTTCTGCCAGTATTAAAATATATTTCAAGCATTTTATTGTGCTTACTGATTATTTTCTTCAGCCTTACACTTATCATTATTGCTCAGATTATAATTGATCTTAATTCATTTTTTTTAAACTACAGTTTCCATGGGATAAATATGCTAGAAAAGCATTTGGCAACTACACATGGGATATTAATTAGATGCTAAATGAGAAAGAATATCATGGTCAAATAAGTAAATGCTAGATTAGACAATGTTAAACAAATTCTTTTCTGCAGGATTTCTCAGGGCCTTTGATAAGAAAATGTGAATTGCAAACGTCAGTTCACACTGATGGACTGATATATAATATGTAGCATCTGCCAAATCTAGCAGGCCACAGATCCTTCACTACTTGTTTATTCATAGAAAGCATATTCTAAAGCAGTGGTTCTCAGCCTTCCTAATGCTGTGACCCTTTAATACAGTTCCTCATGTTGTGGTGGCCCCCAAACATAAAATTATTTTCATTGCTACTTCATAACTGTAATTTTGCTACTGTTATGAATCGTAATGTAAATATCTGATATGCAGGATGTGTTTTCATTGTTACAAATTGAACATAAAGCATAGTGATTAATCACAAAAACAATATGTAATTACATATGTGTTTTCCGATGGTCTTAGGCGACCCCTGTGAAAGGGTCGTTCGACCCCCAAAGGGGTCGCTACCCACAGGTTGAGAACTTCTGTCCTAAACGATGCTGATGCTGCTGGTCCAAGGATCACACTTTGAGGAGCAAGCAGTTAGGGCAGGAGTTGGCCAACTTTTTCTATAAAGTCCACATAGTAAATATTTTAGGATTTGTGAGCCGTAGAGTCTTTTGCAAATACTCAACTTTGTCATCCTAAAGCAAAAGCAGCCATAGACAGTAGGTAAATGAATGAGCATGGTTGTGTTCCCAAAAAATTGATAGATCACGAAATTTGAACTTTATATAATTCTTTAAAAAAATATTATACTTTTAAAAATTTTCCATTAAAAAATATAAAAACCATGTCTTAGCTCATGGGAAATAGAGAAAAAGCAGTGGGCCTGCAGCAGGCTGCACATTTGCTGAACTGTGAGTTAGAGGTCAAGAAATACACTCCCGTGGAGAGTCAGTGGAGGTTTCCCTATGAAGCACATGTAACCAAAGCAACTAATCTTTTATTTTAATATATATTGTTATTGATTTCAGAGAGAAGGGCGAGATATAAACATCAATGATGAGAGAGAATCATTGATCCGCTGCCTCCTGCACACCCCCACTGGGGATTGAGCCCACAACCCAGGCATGTGCTGTGACTGGGAATCAAACCATGACCTCCTGGCTCATAGGTTGATGCTCAACCACTGAGCCATGCTGGCTGAGCAAATCTTTCTCTTTTTTAAACCTTTATTACATTTTGTTCATGCTTCCTTTTTCCTCTAATAGTTGGTTTATGGATTTTTTATGAAAGATTAAAAAAATTCTAATTGGCATCTCAGACAGACAAACACCTCAACTAGTTTCAGAGTTTACCAGGTATTCTTTCTGTTCCCTGTGGTATGTAATGCAATGCTTTCCACATAGAAGATGCCAAGCAAGCAGGTGTCTGATTGCATTTAATCTGTCAAAGGGGCCTTTCACGTGGCTGTAAGGAGGAGGAGCTCCTGGGTGGGATTAATGTAGAGTGTAAGGAGAGACTTCCAAGGAGGGGAACGTGGGCAAGTAATACATGAGGGCCGTGTCAGGGACAATAAATCCGTGCAAATATTTGACAGAAACAGCGGATTAGTATAGGAAAAGGATAGAAAATAAAATCAGGGCCAAGTTCTATGGAATGCCTCAACACAGATCTGAAGTTTAGGGGATGATGTATGTAGGGAACAGTTTCAAGAACTTTAATCTGCTACAGGATATAGAAAAGATCCATAACTTACTGGAGATGAAGAGATCAATGAAAAGATTTAAGATTAATTAAAATGTAAGCCACAGTTCTCATGGGTGAAGACCTGGACTGTGACCCTGGAAGGAGAACAGAGAAGAATGAACTGAACGATGGCTCCAGGCTGGAATGCTCTCCAAGACTTTAGAAAACAAAGGAAACCACGAAATACCCTGGAAGCAGGAAATACTGCTCTTCTCAGTTGCCTCCAGAGTAACCTGCATGCATTGTGTAGGCTGCTCCATTGACTGGGGGGTGTGTGTGTGTGTAAGGTATCTTAATTCCCCAAGTCATATATGTTTTGTGAGTATCCCATATTTATTTTTAATGAAGTTTCTGGAGAGATAATACTGGAGTATTAACAATCTGGAGTGTTAGCAAACAGATTTGCTTTGTTAACATTATTTTCAGATTAAATATAGACACATACCTATTTTAAGCTATATAAATACAGACAAAAAAAGCTTTCTGTACCATATTTTTACAAAAAGGGTACCAAGGCCAAAGAATTTTCTAGAAGATTAGACTCAGAGGAAATCTCCAAGTGCTAATTAAGAGCTCAATGGACAATACAGTCCCAGAGACTTCAATCCTTTCCATTGTAAGTGGCACATTCCTACGTATTTCTTTAAAAATAAATCACATTTGGCGGGAGGTGGTGGGGAGGAGGTTGGGGCAGCTTCATAGTTTTTATGAAACTCCTGTGGAGAGTTTGAGGTGCTGGGGGAATAAAGGAAAGAGTGTGAGAGAGAACTTGTGTTAAAATAGTCTGGCAGCTTGCAGCCTCCCACACCAACGTCCTGGTTGTTTGGGGAAGGAAAAGTGCTGACCAGCAAAAATGAATTACAACTGCTCCATTTCTCTAGTTGTGGAAGCCAAGCGGTCTGCTAGAGACATTTGTAAATATCGGAAATGTGGAAGGCATTAAATCTATTATTGCTCCGTTGATCAGAAGTCTTAGGGTCAATGAAAATATTGCTGCCTCTGATATTTTTAACGCGATGATTAGTTTCCCTTGGTACAATAGATATTTTGAGCATAACGTTTGTATTACTTTCATATTTTTCTTTAGATAAGAGTAATAGATAAAAGTGGAAGAAATGTAAGAGTCATTTATTATAAAACATTTTATAAGACACTTTGAATTTCTGTTCCTTTTCTTCTGCAACTGGAATGGTCTCGTCAAGTTGGACAATGTCGCTCCTTATTTCCAGGTTAATAAAACATACAGGGTGCTTTACAAACAAAACCTGTGGGAATTGTCTAGTCATGCATCTAACGGTCTAAAATGTAGAGTTCCCATCAGTAATGTGGACACAGCTCTTTTTTTTTTAATTTAAATTCTTTAAAGTATTGCATGAGTCTCCTTTTTCCCCCCATTGACCTCTCCCTGGCCACTCCCACCCCCCAGCACATGCCCTCACCTCCCTAGTGTCTGTGTCCATTGGTTAGGCCAGTGGTCGGTAAACCGCGGCTCGCGAGCCACATGTGGCTCTTTGGCCCCTTGAGTGTGGCTCTTCCACAAAATACCAAGTGCGGGCGCGCACATACAGTGCGACTGAAACTTCGTGGCTCATGCGCAGAAGTCGGTTTTCGGCCTGGGCGAGTCTATTTTGAAGAAGTGGCGTTAGAAGAAGTGGGGGGATGTCGGTCGGTCGGTCGGTGGGGCGACAAGACGCGGAGCAGGTGGGCCGAGGGATACGTAGCGTGGGAGAGGCACGCTCAACTCATGCACAAGACGAGTGTGGATGGGAGAGTTGGAAGGGGTCGACCTCAGCGAACGGACCTCAATCAGATTGAGGATGTTTTTAGCAAAGGCCAGCTTAGGAGTACCCTAATTAAGTTAATAACAATGTGCCTACCTATATAGTTTAAGTTTAAAAAATTTGGCTCTCAAAAGAAATTTCAATCGTTGTACTGTTGATATTTGGCTCTGTTGACTAATGAGTTTGCCGACCAGTGGGTTAGGCTCATATGCATGCATACAAGTCCTTTGGTTGATCTCTTACCCCCTAACCCCCTGCCTTCCCTCATTGGTTGGACTGTCTGTTTGATGCTTTTATGTCTCTGGTTCGATTTTTGTTCATCAGTTTATGTTCATTACATTCCACAAATGAGTGAGCTTATGTGATATTTATCTTTCTCTGACTGGCTTATTTTGCATAGCATAATGCTCTCCAGTTCCATCCGTGCTGTTGCAAATGGTAAGAATTCCGTGTTCTTTACAGCAGCGTAGTGTTCCATTGTGTAGATGTACCACAGTTTTCTAATCCACTCATCTGCTGATGGGCACTTAGGCTGTTTCCAAATCTTAGCTATGGTGAATTGTGCTGCTATGAACATAGGGGTGCATATACCCTTTCTGATGGTGTTTCCATTTTCTTGGGATACATTCCTAGAAGTGGGCTTACTGGGTCTTTTTTGATCAAACAAGCATCTGATTATAGAGCACCCAGGCTTCCACTTCTGCTTTATTATTTTAACCACCGCCATTTCCTTTCTTTCTCTCTTCTGTCCTTTGGCCCCATTTGACCTGCAGATGGTTCTGTGAGGGGAAGGAGCTGCACAACACTCCTGACATTCAGATCCACTGCGAGAGTGGGGACCTGCACACCCTGGTCATCGCAGAAGCCTTTGAGGAAGACACAGGTCGCTATACCTGTCTGGCTACAAACCCCAGCGGCTCAGACACAACATCCGCTGAGGTGTTCATTGAAGGTGAGGAGAGGTGCGGGGCAGCGGTCAGCGGTGTGCATGGTCTAACAGCTTCAGCATCGCAGGGCTTCATTGTGAATATGCTTCCCCAATGCAAACAGCACAATGGTGTTGTGACACAGAACTCATTTCTCCCAAAAAATGTATAAGTAAATCGAACCGTCCTGACACTTAGGCATGCATCAACCGCATCTAATGTCAACATGTGTTCCTTTCCATTTGAAACATTTCAGTTACATTAACTTAACTTATTTAAAATGTAAAGCACCCAATTTACTTTTGCTTTCTCTAGGGAAAAAAGAATGGAAACATATTGAAATACTGTATCTATCAGCCGAAGTTAAACTCTAAATTATTTAGGAAATTGTGAGAATAAGGGAATATTTTTAAGTATTCTCATTTGTATTAAATTCTAGAATTTTCCCTTTTTTAAGACTCTGCTATTCCTGATAACTAAGACTTAAAGAGGGGCAGGCAGAGAAT
This sequence comes from Myotis daubentonii, assembly GCF_963259705.1. Taxonomy (NCBI): domain Eukaryota; kingdom Metazoa; phylum Chordata; class Mammalia; order Chiroptera; family Vespertilionidae; genus Myotis; species Myotis daubentonii. Next base: position 43,473,193 of record NC_081844.1, on the reverse strand, counting down.
AGAATGTTTCTATTTCTATCAATTCACTTTGGACAAGACTCAGCCTGTAGAGAATTAGAAACCTTGATGTCAGAGTATATAGTTTTAGATTATCGTTGCATTGTGATCGGTGCCAATAATTTAAGTTGGAGGTGTTTTAAGCACCGCAGTGTTATATCATCTCTAAATCCATAAATCAATATGCATCTTTTCAAAATACTAATTAAAATACAGAGAGAAAGTTAAAATTCCTGAGGTCTCCACCACATGAATCTTCATCTTTGAACTACTTTTCAATGTTTAATACAGCCTAATTTCTTCCTTATTTAAAGTAGAAGAAAGCAGGATGTGAGCGCCTTCAAGAACTGACAGTTTGGTTTTAGAAGTAACCTGTTATCACTCATAAAAGTGTGCACCTTGACTTCTGCTAAAAGGTTCCTCTGCATTATCTTTGAAAGCAAACATCTGTGAACTCCTCGAAGGACCTTGCCCTGTTAATGAAAGCAAACATTCTGTTTCTAGTAGTAACTAATACTTACATGGGACTTATAAATGCACACATAATACACATACGTAACCATTTACACTTCACAGAAAGCCTATGAGGTATTATTAGTAGTCCCTTTTTACAAATGAGTAAACTGAGATCCAGAGAGGTTAGAGAGACTCATTCAAAGTTACACCAGGATGGAAACCCAGGCAGTCTCTCCCCAGGGCCCATATTCTTAACCACTGTGTCCTACACACATCAAAGTGCTAAAGTAAGAGAAGAAGAATAACAAAGGTTTTTAACATTTAACAAGTTAGCAGTAAGTATTAGTCTTGGGCAAACTGTGTAGCAAACTCCTTGAAATATTTTGGAATGTCATAAAAGGAACTTAAAGCTTCCATTAAAAACCTGTTCGTTAATGATGATCAGGCTCGTCACCCAAATCCAAGTTCAGATAGAGCACCTTAAAATTAAAGACTTTACCTGCTTTCAGCACTGGTAGGACTGTGGTGAATTTTAGTGTGTTTTGCTTCTATGCTACAGATGCTCCATGAATTCACAGCAGTTTAAGTCATAGCCTATGGACTCAATTCAGCCAGCACTTTTTAAGGCCCTACTGTGTGTGAGACAGTGCAGGTACAGATATGATGAAGACACAGTTCCTGATATCTAATAGCAGAGATGGGCATATTTAAAAAAAAAATATAAAATGATAGGTGATATTATAATAAGTGATATGATGAAATATATGAAGTATTATATGGTTACAAATGAACTTTAAAAATTAACTGCAGTATCTATAAGATATGCTCACTTTTCACATGAAAAGAGGAAAAATGTCTCTATCTCTGAAACTGGTTTCAGTATCTCACTCCGGTAGACCCAAACCATCCACAGCACGGTCTTTACTGTTATTTATTTAAACGTGGTCTTCATGTAGAAGCTTCTGAACCACCAGTCCTCTTCCACCTTTGAAATCACCTGCGAGAGCTACTCAATGTGGGGAAATGCACCCCTGGTGCTATATGCATGTATGTTTCATGCCCTGGACTTTGGCAAAGACAGTGGGTTATTTTTTCCAATGCACAGTTTCCCACATGATAACACTGAACTCACTTAGCCAACCCGCCACTAGGTGTCTGTGACTTCAGATAGACTGTGTGTGAAGAGGAGGATAAGGAAGCTGGACAGAGAATGAAGAGCTATTAAGATTCAGCCTCCAGTGCCTAATATAAAAAAACTAGCTCATTGGCCTTGTAAAATATGGGTAATAATTTTTAAAAATACCTGAGAGATTTCAGTATATTTTTATCCCTGAGAACAAGAACTTTAGGTAAATTCTTAGGCTATTATGACTGCAAGTAAGAAAGCTTCCTATTTTACTTATCCAGCACTAAATTAGGCTCAGCCATATCTCTATTGAATTGTTTCCTAAAGCATGTTATTAACAGGTCAGCATGTAGTCACCCAGGGTCTATCAGGGTGTAGGAAGTTTTCTATAGAATTAAAAAATCCAAACAAAGCCTTTCCTAAAATTTTACCAACCTACTGGTTGGAAACCATCTAAATTTCACTGTCTTATGGGGCAAGTTTTAGAGCGATACAAAAGAAATTACAGCTTAAGAACCAGCTAACATTTATTTAGTGTTAGCTAGGAACCAATCACTTCATTTTTATATGAAAAATTACCCCATTTTATGGTTGAGGAAATTGAAGCTTAAAGAGGCTAAGTAGTGCCAAGATCGCATACAACACACACACATGCACACATGTGTGCAGGTGCTCACACCCCCACACACATAGCACTCAAGAATTCAAAACCAGGCAGTCTGACCCCTGAATCTGCCTTCTTCACCACTCACTCCAGAATAAAATGTAGATGAACTCATTACTGTGGCAGCTGTAATCACTTCAAGCTATTCAGGGCACGTATTGAGCACTGTTTAGAGAATTTACTAAGGAATTACCGTAAGCAGGCAGTGATGTAGACACTGCGGGCACGCAGGAGCATAGGATAGGCCTGTGCTCTGACTTCCCTAACACTCCCGTAGAGGAGGGAGAATAAAGCAGTGCACTCATCAATCATCCCAACACCAGCCAGTGCCAGGAAGAAGGAAAAGGTGGCTGGTGAGGTCCGGGGATCAGGAAGGCCTCTCTGAAGAGATGACATTTGATCTACAACCTTGACCCCGAGAAGAAACCCACTGGAAGACTGGGAAAGAGTGCTTCACACAGAGGGCTCAACCCAAGGTCCTGAGAGGGGAGGACCAGATGTGTTCGAGGGACAGAAGGAAGTCCAGGGTGGCTGGAGCATAATAGAGAAGAGACAGCTGGGAGGGTTGGGCAGGGGCCAGTTCACGTGGGACTTAGGGCCTTGTGGCCACTGTTAGCAGTGTCACTGTTAGTGGCCTTTATTTTCAATAACATCACAAATCATGGAGAGTTTAAACAGAAAAGTCTCATTAGCTGATTTATACAGGGTGGGACAAAAGCAAGCTTACACTTGTGAGAACCCAAAGCAGTTTATTCTTGCATTCTTATTAGTTACTGTATTATTGCCATAGGAACAACTGTTAACCTACTTTTGCCACACCCTGTCTTTTTAAAATTCTTGCTTTAACTTATAATGGGAGACCAGTTAGAAGCCCGTTGCAGCAGCACAGAGGAGAAATGAGGGACTTCAGGAGGAGATGGTATAAATGGAGGTGGGAGGGGGGGGGTCAGAATTGGGTTAAGAATTCAGGGGTAGACTCCAAAAGCTGAGCGCTCAGTGGACTGGATGAGGGGAGGAGGGGATGAAAGGAACCAGGCAGCTCCACCGCCTTCAGCTTTACCAGGTGTGTGGCCCATGCTGCCAACCTCTGGAATGGGGGGACGGGAGGAGCAGGGTTAGGGGCCAGGGAAGGGCGTGTGCTGTTTTGAACTTGCTAAGTTTGAAATTCCTACTTAGGTAGGCAAGTGGATGTGTCATGTCAGTAATTGGACATATGCCCACAGTCTAGCCCACAGGGCTGAGTGAAATATCTGGGAGAGTCAGGACGTCGATGTAACTAAGACTCTGGGACTGGGCATACCTACCAGGGAGGAAGGGAGTGAGAGAGAGAAAGGGAACCAGGTCGGAGCCTGGATAATCCTTCCTGGTTGTGGGAGTTCCAAGAGGGGAGATGCCAGGGAAGGAGAGGAACCAGGCAGAGTGTGTGCAGGAGGCAGGAGGGGGTGTTGCAGGAAGGAGGGCGATGCCAGCTCTGTCCATTCCTGCTGAGGGTCCACTCAGATGAGGGCAGGAGGCAACCGCAGGGTTTGGCAGCTGTGGATGTTAAGCAGGAGGGATCTGGGCAACCTGGACAGGACCAACCATCTAATGCAATGAGTTGAGAAAAGCTTGCAAAATATGGAAAGAGAAGCAACAAATAATAGATGGTGTTGGGGACATTTTGTTCAAACGCCAGCAGGCTCGAAAAGTGCGAGATCAAAAAAAGATTTTTAATTGAGGTATAATTGACAGATAATAATAGTTTCAGGTATACAATATGATTCGTTTTAGTATATATGATGAAGTGAGCACCAGAATGAGTATTTAAAATCCATACGCCTATTACTATACATAGCTATAGTTTTTTCTTCTTGTGATTAGGATTTTTAAGATCTACTTTCGATTATATGATGCAGTATTAACTATAGTTGCCATGCCATACATTGCATATCCAGGACTTAATCTTGTAACGGGAAGTTTGTACCTTTTGACTCCCTTCAGCCATTTCATCACCCCTCTAACCTCCCACGTCTGGCAACCACCATTCTGTTCTCTGTATCTATGACTTTGGGTTTGTGCTTTTTTTGTTTTTAAGATTCCACATATAAGTGGCATCTTACGGTGTTTGCCTTTCTCTGTCTGATTTATTTCACTTAGCATAAAGCCTTCAAAGTTCATCCATTTGGTTGCAGATTTCAGCACTTCCTTCTTTTTATAGATAAATAATATTTCAGAGAGTGTGAGTGTATATGCGTGACTCACATTTTCTTACCCATCCATCCATCGATGGAAACTTAGGTTGTTCCATATCATGGCTATTGTAAACAAGGCTTCAATGAACATGGGGGTGCAGATATCTTTTCGAGTTAGTGTTTTTGTTTCCTGTGAATAAATACCCAAATGTGGAATTGTTGGATAAGAAAGTTGGATTTTTGCAGTTAGTTTGTTTGTTTTCATACCAAAATTAATAGAGTTTGTTTATATGCTGATGAAAATAATCCAAGAGAAAAAAGATACGTGGATTTTGCAGAATGGAGGGAGAATAAGATAGAGCAAAGCCTTTGCAGAGGAGAAAGGAAGCTGAATCCGGCCTGCACGGTGCTGGGTGGTGAGGGGGGTGCTCTCAAGGACTAGAAGGCAGCGAGATATTCTCACCAATTTCATGATGTGAGCAGGAAAGGGAAACATGCAAAGTAAGTACAAACATGTCACGTTTCCACCACCTCACCCCTCCTGGTTGCAAAAAGGATTACACAGGTCATTATAGATTTAGGAGCACCAAGCAGGACAGGATGGTGGCTCTGAAATGTGGAATGAAAGAAGGTGGATTAAACTGGACCTTGTGGATAGGGAGTTGGGTCTGAGAGAGAGGAGAGCAGGGCACCATCAAAAAGGTAGGGAGTGGCCAAGTGCCCATCAGTAGATGAATGGATAAAAAAGCTATGGTACCTTTACCGTGGAATACTACTCTGCCATAATAAGGAGGAAAATGTTAGCCTTTGCAACAGCTTGGGTGGACCTGGAGGGTATTATACTAAAGCAGTGGTCGGCGAACTGCGGCTCGCGAGCCACATGCGGCTCTTTGGCCCCTTGAGTGTGGCTTTTCCACAAATACTTCTGCGCATGGGCCACAAAGTTTCAATTGCACTGTACATGCACGCCCGCACGTGGTATTTTGTGGAAGAGCCACACTCAAGGGGCCAAAGAGCCGCATGTGGCTCGTGAGCCGCAGTTTGCCGACCACTGTGCTAAGGGAAATAGGCCAGTCAGAGAAAGACGAGTACCATATGGTTTCACTCATAAGTGGAATTTAATGAACCTGAACTACCAAGCAAAATAGAGACAGACTCATAGATAGAAAGCAGGCAGACAGCTCAGGTGGGGGCGGGGGGAGCTTTGAAGGGGTGGGGGAATTGAACAGAAAAAAGAAAAAAGAACTCATGGACATGGACAACAGTATGGTGATTGTGTGTGTGCGGGGCGGGGAGGGGGGATAGAGGTGAAAGAGGGCATAGAGGGGATAAATAGTGATGGGGAAAAATAATTTTTAAAAAGGGAGAGGGCAGTAATATTCAAGCTTGGTGCATGTTGGCAGATTCTAGTTAATATTTTTTTCTAAGTTCTCAATTTTTTGGAATGATCAAATAAAACATGCGCCCCTTTTAAGTGACGTTTTGGCACATGCTAAGACGTTATATGAGTAACTGCTCCTGTTGATCCCAGCAAGAAAAAGCCTCGTTGAACATAAGGATTCTTCTGCTGGCTTTTGGGAAAGTGTTTAGAGAAGCTGAAGAAGTCTAAGCCCAACTTGGCCATTCTTTCACAACGTTTTCTGAGTAGCTTAGTTCCTAGCCACCATGACCTTGAGCAGTCACTCGCTGGCTCTGAATTCCACTTCTCCGTCTGTGCATGGAGGAAATTAGATTGTTGTAAGGACCGAATGAGCTAATTGCCTAGAGCTGTGCCTGGCACATAGTGTGAGCTATCATTATTATTATTACCAAAAAAAAAGCACATTTTCATTTTTAAAAATCTGAAACATATGCATAAAAAGAAAATATAAAAATCACATGTAATTTTGCTATCTTATGTTCTATATTTGTATATTTTACTGTGTACTCTTTTGTACCTGGTTTTTAAAATTTAACCTATTTTTATATAAAATATGATTGAGTAACTAAGAGATTAAATAATTTGCATGAGGTCATAAAATAGAAAGCAGTGGCAACAGAATTTACACTCAGATTTTTTGAACTTGTTGAATGATTATTGCTATGCTGGTAATTATAGCAACTGAGAAAGAAGGGAGGAGAAAAATGAGTAATGGGGCCAGAGTATATTTAGTCCTTAAATTTTGAAAGGCAAAACATGTATAAAAGGATAAACTTCATGACGATATTTTCACTAAATTCAGGATTTTAAAAATACACACATGCATGTGTGTATATATACATTTTTAATGGTTGATCTGCTTTTAAGAAGACTTCTTATTTTCTGATGCTGTGTGATTTCCATCTAATTTGTTTTTACTCAGAAGTACACATTTTTTTTTAAATCATGAAAGATACCAGATTGACAAAAATAGAAGTTAAAATACTGATTTTATGAATATGGGGAAATGGGCATTTTGTTATATTGCTATTTTATACACCTTTCTGGTGAAATGTTTAAAAATGAAAATAATACATATATCCATTAATGAATAATAAAGTTATGGTGAATCCACACAGATGAGTTTGAAGCAGACACTAGAAAATTATAAAGGTACATATTTATTTATTGACATGTATTAAATGTAGGAAAAACAATAATTGAGCAGTATAATAGGATTGTCATCTTACTTTTTAAAATATGTTTAATTCTTTTTCTATGTCCATAAGCATAAACTTTAGAAGGATGTGGTTCAAGTGTCTGGTTAGTGGTATTTCAAATGATTTTTTTCTTTAATTTTCGCTATTGGACATTGTATGGGTTTTTTCCTACTAGGAAGTATTAAATTGCTGAAGTTTTAAAAATGAAAAGGTAATACCTTTTTTAAATATATATTTATTGATTTCAGGGAGGAAGGGCAAGGAATGGAGAGAGAGAACATCAGTGATGAGAGAGAATCATTGATCAGCTGCTTCCTGCAAAGTCCACACTGGCGATTGAGCCTGCAACCCGGGCATGTTCCCTGACCAGGAATCAAACTGTGACCCCCTCCTGGTTCATAGGTCAATGTTCAACCACTGAGCCACGCTGACAGGGTGGAAAGGTAACACCTTTTAAAGTGAAGGGAGAAGGCTCATTTTTGGTGACACTTCCACCTGCCCTTTATCCCTAGAGTGAAGCGGAGAACACAGTGTTTGATTCCTTTGTACTATGTGGGAGGCAATACAGAAACCGTTAGCATTTAAGCAGGTAAATATCTGATACACAGATAGATAGTAACTGCAAGGGCTGGAACGTGTGCCTCCTTCAGATCGGAGCCTACAGAAAACACTGAGCGTGATGGTTTGATAAATACAGAGAAAAATGTTAACCTGAGACAGGAGTGGTGTTTCCTGACCGGCAGGTGCAAAGCAGATGACTCAGGCAGGAGACAGGAGAGGAGAGGGAGGGAAGGTGCCCTGCGGGGAGGGCAGGGAACGGCTGGCACAGATGGGGAGATCTGATCTGCTACCATCTGCAAGAGCTGCTCTGACACCTGAGACAGAAGGTGACATTGAGATTTCACAAGGGTTGGACAGGTGTGCGAAAACTAGCGAATGTATTACCAGGGGACACTACCCTTTTTGGTCCTTTATGTTTCTCTGAAAATCAGCTAGAAAAAGGTAGTTAAAAAAGAATGAGAATAAGAATGTCTTTCTAAATAGAGGTAATCAGATGGGACTTTTTTAAAAAATGATTTAAATGTTCAGAATTATATGAAAAATAGCCGTTTCTCTCCCCAATTTCAGGCCACTTTGAGAGTGTCTGTGATAGCTCCCGTGGGGCTTCTGCCGGGCCTCTCTGTAACACGCTCATGACTCCAGTGCAGTTGATCTCGGTCAGGTTCCCATGACTTTCTGACAACCAAGCCTGCTGGTTTTTTCTGTGTCCCTGCTCAATTTCTACCGCCTCATCAAACTTTCTCCTTGTCTGTCACCTAGTTGGTACATGGCTTGCTGTTTGCTTCCCTCTGCTTCCCCCCTCTTCCCTTCTCCCTCAGTGCATCCTGCACAGTTAATTTTCCCAGTCACCACTCAGTACCTAGATGTACAGTCCAAACACTTTGGCCCTGATATTCCACCCTGCGTTTCTAGACTTGCCTCCCACCATTGCCACCCACCACCCCAAGATGCTGCTCTTCTCTGGTTGCAAAGTCTACTGCCTCTCCCCACACAACCTTGCAATTCCTTAATCCCATTCATCCCATCAGAAGTTAAAGGCCTGCCATGAGCAAGACATGAAGCTGAGCCCTCCGAGGGATGGAGACATGCTCAGTACAGGGAGGTCAGATGGAACGGGCACGCCACCACTGCTTCCTAGTTATGTGACCTTATGCAAATTACCTAAGCTCCTGGTTCCTCCGTTTTCTTATCTGTAATCTCACTCTCCTCATAGTGAAGCTCATTATTATAATAATTAAATGCTATGAGGTGTCTAGCAGACAGCCAGGCAAATAATAAGTACTGAAGAATTGGTAGTTCCCTTCCAAACACCACTTCAATTCCCAAAGAACTTACACTTTCTAGCAGATGCAGTGTAATAAGTGATGTGAGTACTGTAAACAAGAACAGTAGGAATCCAGAGAAGACAGAGCACAGAAAAATGAGTAGGCTGATCTTAAAAGATAGAATATCCAGGAATGACTGGGTAGGCGTTTCCTATAGGAATGAGTAACCAACACTGGATGTTCATCTATTTAGAGTCCCCAGCTCGGTGACACCGTCCTCGCCACTCTGCTTAATATCGCTCCCACTGCATTCCCATTGCTCCCAACACCCCACCCTGCGACATGTTTTTTATATCACTCACCACCATACCATGTATTTATTTACCTTGTCCATTGTGTATGTTCTCAAAAGAATGGAATCTCTGCAAAAGCAGGTGTGTGTGTGTGTGTGTGTGTGTGTGTGTGTGTGTGTTTTCTTCACTGTGGTTTTCCCATTACTTAGTGGGATATACACCAGGGATCATGTTCAGCTCTCTGGATCAGGGTTATGTGATGTGGAAGTCCAGGAAGTTCTGGAAGATAGGAACACTAATCTCAGAGGTTGAAGACAGAGTTGAGCGGGAGAGAGATGGGGAACAAGAGAAGACGATTGCAGTAGTCCAGGAACGAGGTGAAGAAAGCCCAGCCAGGTGGTAGTTGTAGAATTAGTAGGAAGGGACAGCAAACATTCCAGCAGAGTTACCTGAATGTGATTGTTTCAACATCAATCAAAGGCTGGAAAAACGTATCTTAGTCACAGGAAGGAACACTTAGGCAGCCATCTCAGAGAAGTAAACGTATCTGTTCTGAATGTATTGATAGGCAAAATAACCAATTGCAAAGAGTACATGTAGTATGAGTCTATTTGTATAAATATGTACGTGAATATATGTGTGTTGACACATTAAATTTATCTGAAAAATACACACCAGACTCTTAACATATATGGAATGGTATTAGGGAAGGTACCAACAGGTTTTTCCTGCAATATCACACAATTCTGTGATATTTGGTTAATTTTCTGTAAGCGTGTATTATTTTACATTAAAATAGTTTAAAATAAATAATTTAAATAACTCAGGTTATATAAAGGAAATATCAAGAATATACTTCTTAACCATCACAGTTATTTTAAATGTCACGTAAAATCTCTTGTCACAAAATATGTGTATGAAAATGTATGCATTTTGACTAAAAATCTGACCTTTAATTCAAAAACAGTAATGACACAAATGAATTTGGGAAGGCATGATCCAAAGTCAGAGACCCTTTTATTCAAGAATGAAGCCACTGTCACACTCCAGTTTAAGAATCAGAAAGCATTTCCTAATTAATGAGTAAGGAAGACATTAATAATTCATGCCATGAAATCTCTTGGGAGAGGGTTAAAGTTTAAAACCATGACTGTTTTGCTCACAGTCACACTCAAATTTATTTCATAGTTTATAGGCCATTTAAAAGTATGGTTGTAATGGCCAAAGAGATAAAAATTAAATTAATAATAAGTCTGGCATTAAAAATATGTTTCTTTGAAGAAAGCTTTTCATAGTTCTTTTTAAAAAAAATGATTTTCTGAAGATGCAGTCCAAGTAAAAATGGTCTGAACCATTCTCTATTTCAAAATAAGACTATGATATTGTTTAAAAATAAAGAACATTACTCTTTGAAGCAATTATAGATACTAATTGCATCTTAACTTTATAATTATTTGTAACTCTCCTAGGTACCAGTTCGACAGATTCTGACAGTGAAAGTTTAGCTTTCATATCAAAGCCTGGAGCAATGCCACAGTAAGTACTTACGATTTCATCAATTATATAGCACAGAACGGCAGCAGAATTGGGGTAGGAAGCCACCCATGTTGTGTTTTCAAGAAAAAGGTCAACTGATGTCAATCAAAGATCAAATACTTGAACTTGGAATGTCATTTTAAACTTATGAATTTGAACTTTGAAGTCTGCATTTTATCATCGATATGCCAAAATCTAACCATAGATAATGTTAGTTTCAAAGACAACTAGCCAGTTATAAATTTATGACAAGAGCAGTCATGTTGAGAGAAAATGTATTAAGTCACTATTAAAAATAAATGAGGATCAATGTATTTATAATTGGAAAATATCTCACTAGGCCAGCAATGTGTTTCCATTTAAATAAAGTCTATTTCTAGCTAGATCTTGTCATGAAAATCTTAAAATTTATTTAGTTCTTCCTACAAAGACATGGATTCTTAGTAAAATGTTAATATCTTAATTATTTTGCAAAAAAAATCAAAATCTGCCACAGTTTTGTAGAAAACTCTATGAATATTGAGACAGTATTAAATTATTTTGATCTGCTGGTATATACATAACAATTATATCCATTCGGTATCAAATCGTCACCAAATACTAATGCTAAAGGGGCCTTAATAGGCTCCTCTACCACCTCTCATTTCAGATAAGGGTCAGGTTGAGTGAAGTTAAATGGCTCGCTTGGGATTCCACAGCCAGCAACCTAACAAAACTTGGTCTAGAAACCAGTTCTTAATCTTTGTCGACACCTCACTAACTTGTATGCACTAAGAAAAGACAAAAGTTTTAAGATACTCTCAACTTCACAAAATTAGAACCAGAACAAAGAACAGCTGCTAGGCTTAAAATAGACAGCCAAAACTTTGAATTAAATATAGAACCCTAACCCTAAAGATTTCAAATATCTTCCTACTCCTGAAGATTAGATGTTTTCTAAGCATTGCCTTTTCGGATTCTCAAGCTCAACACCTTAGGTTCACTGATAATGGCTGTGTTACATACAGCTACTCTTCTACCCATGCGTTTATTTTGCTAATATCTATAAGGTTCATTCTATGCATATACTGGCCGCAGCTATTGTAGCCCTTCCCATTCCTCAATCACTTAACCGTTAAAGTGGATTAAGTACACAAAAAGAAACTGGGCTATTCTGTGGAAATGTTTTAAAGAGTAATTCCTGCTTTTTAAAAAAAAAATCCAACTGAACACTTGCCTCCCTATTTTCCAGGGCTCAGAAGAAAACAACGTCCGTGTCCCTGACAATAGGATCGTCATCTCCAAAGACAGGAGTGACCACAGCTGTGATCCAGCCACTATCTGTCCCTGTTCAGCAGGTCAGTGTGCCCAGGGAGTGGAACTCATTAGCAGGCTTCTTGGTTTAAAGAATATAGTTTTAATTTTACTAGTCTGCTCCTTGAAATAGTTTCTAAGTAAAAATACAAGGGGGAGAAAAGAAAATGCTAGGTAAAGGTCTTCCTTTTAATCCCCTAAAAATAATATTTAACCAAAGCCACACCATCAGTCAGTCAGCATCTTCATTTCCATTGGAACTTCCCTTTTTAGTAGCCAATAATCTTCTAAAATGATATCTGTTTTATCTACAACTATTTGATTATTCCCCCTCATATATGCTCTCTTCCTTTCAGCTAAATTTATTATTTCATTTAAACAAATGAGTAGACAAGAGAAGTCTACATACCAACACAGGTATTCATTGTCATCCTCTAAGCACTAAACAGATAATAAGAAAAAAAAATTCAAATTTGACTTCACCATGCATTTTTATCTTTCTTTTATTTTGTTGTCAGACTGCTTTATCCAGGAAAGAATAACAATACTGATGACTGGAAAGAAATTATAATGGGTTTATTTTGCAAACACAAACAACATGAATTTTTTAAGTAACAATATTAAAATCTAAACGTCTCTAAATCAAATGTATGTTACTTTACTTTTGTGCTATGATGATCACCTTTAAATACAACACTCATAAAGCTTCCCCCAGTACCCTGAACTGTAAGCTTATTCCTTACATGTCTGTTAAGTATTTTTTGTGAGGATTACATGCCCTCTATCTATCGGGCACTCACAGGTATTTTAGTAATTACAGGTGTGTGACATATACTCTGTGATATGTAGAATATGTAGACACTAGAGAAAAAAACCTTTGAATTGAAAAGAACTCATCAATATAAGTTACTTGGAAGTGGCATAAATAGGAGATATTTCCTTTAAACCCCTAAACTAGAGTGGAATTTTTTTTTAATATATATATTTTATTGATTTTACAGAGACAAGGGAGAGGGATAGACAGTTAGAAACATCGATGAGAGAGAAACATCAATCAGCTGCCTCCTGCACACTCCCCACCAGGGATGTGCCCGCAACCAAGGTACATGCCCTTGACCGGGATTGAACCTGGGACCCTCTGGTCCACAGGCCAACGCTCTATCCACTGAGCCACATCGGCTAGGGCTAGAGTGGAATTTATAGAAATATTTCTGATTAAATCAGTGAGGGTTTTTTTTATGTTTGTTATATTTAATGAATGCTTTGCACTGTGTTAGACATTTCATAGTGTCTAAGAAAAAAAATATGTATCACCAGCTCCATTTCCAGTTTATACACTGTGCATGGGAAATGGGAAATATACACATGATACACTTCTCGGAGATGATAGGCTGTATTAAGGCATAACAGGGAAGCCTAAAGGCAGAAAGACACACATGCATCTAAATGAGTAGGTGTCATAATAATGTAAGCTGTACATTTTAAATGGTTTAAATTTTACAGGAACACTGAATGGGAGGTAAGATATCCCACTTGTACAGTTGGGAGAATGAAGTGCTCAGAGAAACGCCATTGCTTTATTGGAGGCAAAGTGACGTAAAGGTTAATGCCCTGAATTCATACTGCTTGGGTTTGAATCCCAGTTATACCACTTACTAGCTAAAATTGAACGAGTAATATAACCTTTCTTTGCCTATTTTTTTTACCCATAAATTGAAGGTAATAATGCCATCTATCTCAAAGGATGGTCATGAGGATTCATTGAGTTAATTTCCATATAACACTTAGAACACTGCCTCGCACAGACTAAATACTGTATGCGTGTTCGTATATTCTTTGCACATAAAAAAAAACACAGTGAAAAGTGAGACTTAGAGCTCCTGAATAACAAGCCTACAAACAGTCTTACATGGATCATGAGTAAGGCTCATTACCACCATCCTAGCACTCTGCCAGCATTCTCCATGATGTCTGATGGCATATTTGGGCATATAATACCAGATCACCATTATCTTCGGTTAAAAATCTACGAACCACTTATATAGAAGTGAATGAATCCAGAGTGTTTGAACATACATGATTGTGCACAAAGAAATGTTTTCCATTCACTACCCTGAAATCCTTTTATTTTTCCAGAGATGAGCACTATTCAGTAAGTGTTTCAGCACCTTTGTTTTTTGCACATCAATAAAAAAAGGATAGCCCTAGCTGGTTTGGTTCAGTGGATAGAGCATTGGCCTGCAGACTGAAGGGTCCTGGGTTTGATTCTGGCCAAGGGCATATGCCTGGGTTGCAGGCTCAATCCCCAGTAGGAGGCATGCAGGAGGCAGCTGATCAATGATTTTCTCTCATCATTGATTTTTCTATCTCTCTCTCCTTCTCCCTTCCTCTCTGAAATCAATAAAAATATAATTTTTTAAAAAAGAAAAAAAAGGATATATTTTTCTTCATTTCCTATAATCCTTATCTGTACCAAAAAGGAATATAAGTTAAAAATAAGAGAGGTAGATGTTTGGTTATTTATCTTCCATTGCCAGTAAGTTGTGCTTTTGATTCAATGAATCCAGACTATATTAAAAAAAATATAATGTCTGTAAGAGCTTTTAAAAAGACCCCTGTGGAAGCCCCACACAGTAATCCATTTGGTAATAGCATTTAAAAGTGTGTGGATCCCTAAGCAACCAGGGGACTCTTGCCTTGAATGTCCTTCTGAATAGAGAAGAGTAACAGATGTGCAACGAGGAAGCAGACAGTGTCTGTGCTGTAAGAGTAGATCAGCAAAATGATATATGGAGAGACTTTCATTCACTCGTTTCATTCATGTGGAGCGACCTTCCGAGTGAGTCCATCTTTTCAGCAATTTATATATTTAGAATTTGATCCATGTGTCTCTGCTTTTCCAGGTTCACAGTCCAACCTCGTATCTCTGCAGACCGGATGGAACCACTTCTGCCTACTTTCCTCCTGTTTTTACAAAGGTCTGACATCTGCAAGTTTCATTCTCTGTATGTGCTTTGGTGCTTAAATTCCACTCACATGTGGCTTTGTGCAGCATCTTTAAACAGTAAAGGAACAGATCAGTAGATTGATTATCATGGTTACCTTTGGGACTCAGTAGATATTTACTGAACAAGGGCTATGTGACTATAATCTTATAAAGCAGTGGTTCTCAACCTTCCTCATGCCTCGACCCTTTAATACAGTTCCTCATGTTGTGGTGACCCCCAACCATAAAATTATTTTCGTTGCTACTTCATAACTGTAATTTTGCTACTGTTATGAATTGTAATGTAAATAAATATCTGATATGCAGGATGTATTTTCATTGTTACAGATTGAACATAAATAAAGCATAGTGATTAATCACAAAAACAATATGTAATTATATATGTGTTTTCCGATGGTCTTAGGTGACCCCTGTGAAAGGGTCGTTCGGCCCCCAAAGGGGTCGCGACCCACAGGTTGAGAACCACTGGTATAAAGGGTCCGAGAAATGTGGGCATGGTCAGGGGCCTGATAGAGATCAAAGTAGAGGGGGAAAGCCAAGACGGAAAAAAAAAGACAAAATTCCGTCTAAGATATTGTTTGAGAAAACCAGCTAGCTTTATAGAAATTTTTTTAATGACTTTCAGTTCTAAGTTGGTGTTTTGCATTGCCAAGGTGAATGACACCCATTTCATTGGACAACTGCTCAACTCAGAAATGGTTCCAAGTAGCATTTCTTCTCCCTCTCCCTCTCCCCCACCTTAAATGGAGAGATCATGCCAGGCCTGTGGACTGGTAGGCTAAAGAAGTCATGACTCCCAAATTAATCTATAAGTGTAATGCAAATCTACTAAAATTCCAGTGGGTTTCTTGTATTTGTTTGTTTAATACTGAATTTTGCAATTGGATTCTAAAACTTTGGTGGAAGCAAAAAATGACTAAGAATAGCCAAGACACACTCCTGAAGAAGAAAAATAAGGTTGGTATGGACGGGGTGAGATTTGCCCTTTGGGACTCACAACTTCCTAAATGTAGACGACAGGGATAGTATGGAGCTGGCACAAGGCTAGACAGAGTGACGAGTAGTCAGAATAGAGCCTACTCCAATACCGATGGAAACCTGCCGACCACTGGGTAAAGAATGAATTCTTCGGCAGAGGTGAAAAATATTAAACTCGCTTTCTACCTCACATTTTCACAAAACTCAGTTCCAAGTAAACTAAAGACAAATGTGACAAGCAAATCTATGAAACTTCTATGAGGCGATAGAGAAGAGCGTTTTCATTTTCTTCATGTAGGGAATGATTTTTTTTTTCTCCTAAGCCAGCCTGCACCCAGCTTTATTAAAGATCTTTTCATAAACAGACCATTTACTGTAGGACACAAAAACAAATGATAATAGCTGGCAACAGCTTTGAAAGTCCCCTCCTGGATAAACTACCAAAAAAAGCAGGGGGGGGGGGTGCGGGGGTGGTAGTTGGTCATGTAAACCAGTGTCACTGTAAACAGCCAGTGAAGTCGTCCTTTGATGCTTAGAACAAGAAACGTTTGTGGAGGGTGGGCATCCACATTTATATGCCATTTAAGAGCTTTCCACAAGCAGCTTTACGAGAGCATCCCCAGAAAGTCCGTGTTTCCTGATGGATGATTGCCTGGGACATGGTTGATTTGAGGGTATCAGGGCTCAACACACCTCCTGGTTTAAGCAAACAAAGTCCATGCTGGTGGCCTCGGGGGAAGAAAGGAGATTGGAAGATTTTGCTTTCCTTCGCCACAGAGGCCTGGCAGGTGGAGATGTTACCAAATTCCTCCCGGGCCCTGGGGGAAATCCTCAAACGCTAGACACAACACTGTTCTGTGTGATCCAGCCCCTGAGACACAGACATTCTATTAGTGTTGTTTCCCTCGTTCCAGAAAGAGAACCGTGCAGCATTCCATGTCAGCTTCATGAAAAGAAAAACAAAATTCTACATTTTTATTGAGGTTGCTTTTTTTTTTTTTAAATCTCAAAACTGTAGAGTAGCGGGAAGCTGAGAGTACACCTCACTGGGCATCTCCAGGGACTCCACTTCCTGTTTCTAGACTGGGGGCCATCTCTTTTCTGCACCTTTGTTTCGTTCCTTGTTTGTATCTGCTTTTCTTGCCCTTTGCCCTTTGTCCTTTGTGCGGTGTCTCTCCCTGCTTTTCAGGGTTCCTCGTGGGCCGGGCTGTGATTATTGGAGAGGCAGTTTGGAAACTAAATCTGCCCATGTCTAGAGCTCAAGCCAGCTTTGCTTTGTTGACAGTAGCATCTTCTTCAGCTTTCTCTTGGGCGTGATGGTTGACAGCGGACAGCAGGTGGGCTTTGCCAATGGCGGGCCTCCTTCTATGTTCTCGTACTGCTCTGGGAAACATCCCCTGGGTTCGCAGCCAGCACCTCTGCCTTTGGGCCACCGTGCTTAGCTGGAGCCGCAGAACTGGTGTGGCTGTGGGCCTGAGTAGCAGAGACACATGAGGCCAGGAGAGCAGCTAGCTCTGCATGGCATTTCTTCCCACATAGATCCCTTAAAGGAATCACAGTCTCGCGTGGACTTGATGTACGTCCAGAGATGCCCTCTATGGACCCTAAAACCCCAGAGGTCCCAAATTCTACCCTGAATGGATGATCCAGATTCCCAAGTGCAACCTTAAAGGTTGGCTCTCGTCTTCCTCAGGACTCTGCTTTATGCTTCTGCGAGTTCTCCTAATGGCTAACTGTGTTTAGCTGGGGCTTTTGCCAAGATAAAAACGTTTGCTCCAGGAGGAGCCAAATTGTAATCTTGGAATAACGATGGCATTTTGACTGCTTAAGGTCCTTGGCATCCACCCATCCCGTTTCCTACATCTCTGACTTTCTAACGTTCAAACAAAACACACAGTCCTAGGGATAAATCAGAGTCTCCTTTGGTGTCCGTAAGCTCACACATGAAAAATATTTGGGTACCGCTTGTAATCTCCTATGAATGGCTTCCTGGACAAGCCCGGAGGACGGGGTGGGGGGGTGTGATTAATCCACACCAGCTGAGCCCCAGGAACCACACTTTCCTATACTCAGTTAGCCGTTTCTGGGTTTCTGGACCCTACCAGAAAGTAACAGTCAATCTAAAACCAGAAATTTCCTACAAGTAAAAATCAGGTGGGAGAAAGAATGCGATCAGAAATAGCTAATAATCTTAAAATTTCCCTTGAAGACATTCTTAACCACCAACATGCTTATCAAATGTCTTCTCAGACTTCACTTTAGACTTTTCAGTTCGTTTGCCAACAGCATGACTTTGAGAATTTCCATAGTCCTTTAGCACCGAAGGCCAGTTGCTACAGGATATGTTTTTCCCAGCATGCGATTTGTTGTGTTTTCAAATAATTTAAAAACTAAACTAACAAAACAAACTAACAAAACACACACACACACACCCACTTACTCATGTGAATGTGTTTGCTTTTGGTCTATGTATAGGTGAACTACTTTATTGTATTTAAATTATATTAAGGGTTCTATGGACTCTATATCAGAACCAATGCTGTTTAGTCAGAAGTTTAAATGTCAAAAATGTAAGTGTGCCCCATTGCTAAGTAGTCCAGGAGGAGGAAGGTCAAGAGAGGACATACGTAAGGGAAATATTAATCTTTTGATATTTAATAACAAGTATATAAAAGCTTTACCTCTTTGTCTCTATGAAGCCAAATTAATCTCTGATCTGTTGGATTGTAAAAATTTATTGGTCTGGAGTTGGAGTGGGTGGGGGAGCTGCAAGGGTAATAGTAAGGGGGAGGAACTGAAGGTCAAGAAGAGAAAAAGGCTGCATTTTTAAACATTTTACTCAGCACGTCAAAATGAGAAAATACCTAAGCCCCTCATCTTAATCAACCTGACATAGGGAGCCAGTTGGGCAGAGATGGCGGGGGAGTACATGAAAAGGTTGGAGCACGGGAAAACGAATGTGTGTCTTTTTTCCTCATCCTGTCTGGTTTCCATAGGAATCTACATTCACAGGGTGTGTGATTGTTTTATGAAGTATGCATTCCTACCAGCTTACTCTTAAGTGTAGATAAAGAAAGGTAACAGTTGTCACCATAACATTCCCTAAGTACAAAAGACTCCATACATTTGCAGACCGGTCCAACATTTCTTAAACAGGCCCAGGGGTGAACCATGCTAATTTCATTGTATGGAGATTTTGAAAAGCTGATGATAATGAATGGATTTAAAGCTGTTTATCCTCATCTGAGTCAGTGATAATTCTTTTATGATGCAAGTTTTGTGGGGGGGTTTTCCCCTCTCTGAGATTTGGAAGTTGTATTCTCTATTGTGAGATTGTGTTAAAACGCACCAAAGTTGATGGTCGACGTTTTTCTCGAATTTCAGGAACTGCAAAACATAGTGGCCTCCGAGGGCCGGGTGGTGGTGCTGGAGTGCCGGGTGCGAGGAGCACCCCCTCTGCAGGTCAAGTGGTTCCGACAAGGGAGTGAGATCCAGGACTCTCCAGACTTCCGAATTCTACAGAAAAGTAAGGAGAGGTGCCCCATCTCCCAAATCCAACTGCCGTCTTCTCTCAAGCTCCAGGAAGAGCAAGGGCTTAGCCATTTTATTTATTTATTTATTTATTTATTTATTTATTTATTTATTTATTTATTTTTAATCCTCACCCAAGGATATTTTTCCATTGATTTTTAGAGAGAGTGAAAGGGAGAGGGAGAGACAGAGAGAAACACCAATGTGAGAGAGACACATCGATTAAATTAGCTGCCTTCCGCTTGCCCCTGATCAGGGCTGGGAGCCTGCAACCAAGTTATGTGCCCTTGACCGGAACCGAACCCGGGACCCTTCAGTCTGTAGGCCAAGGCTCTACTCAATGAGCCAAATTGGCTAGGGCAAGGGTTTAGTTATTTAGATGAACTGACTTATGTTTTCAAAGAGAGTGAGACCAGATACTCTGCAAATGTGAGGGGTCCAGTAAATTAAAGCTTGAGTGCTCACTGACGGACCCTTTTGAAACTCTGATGAAAGTTGTATGTTCTTTCTTCAAAAAAATAGAGATACGTTTGAGCTCAAAGTTGGGCAAATAATTTTAAGAGGCTTATAGCTCCTATAAGAGCTTCTATGAACTGCAGTTTAAGTAACTCCCTAGTGTAAGTTGTTACTGGAATTTGAGTTTTTGTATTTGTAGAAATATAAATTGATCTATCACTTTATTGCTTTGATGATATGGAGTTTGTCTATAACATTTTGGCAGACATGCCCTAGACTAGTTAATAGGAAAAGAAAGGTAGGTGTATTATTCATGGAACCCTATTCTAATAAAACATCTTTATTTATTTTTTCTCATGTGGCAAACAGAACCTCGATCTACCGCTGAACCTGGTAAGAAGCTTTTTCTGTTTTTTCCCCTTTGGTAATGTATCTTTGGGGTTTCAATAGTTCTTTGTGTCCGTTTCAAAGCCATAAGCAGAACAATGTTTTTGCAGTTCCCTGGAAATGTGAAACCCCCTTAAAGACAATATCTTCTTTATCGTGGGGTCTGCACACTGCATTTTACATCAACTTCTTTATTAGTAAAACATTAAGTTCCATTCAGACAAGAAGGTCAAGCTCAGTGACTTAAGGCTTTTTAAAATATAGTCTTTTAGACTCCGAAAGCCCACTAAGCTAATGTTGAAAAAACATCCTCCTAAAACTCCAGTAGACAAGACCGGCCTGCTGCATACTTCTGCTGACCAAAATCCACCAGCAGCCAGACCCCCCCCCCCTCCCCGGCGGAGAAGTGAGTCTCGCATGAGAGCAGCCCCGAGGTAGAAGCAGCATGGACCGCCAGGCATTTCTCATTTATGTACCCCAACCCATAAAATTTTACTCTCCTCCAAGCATGAAGAAAGTCATCTTGCCCTAGCATCTCGCTTAATTACCGGGTCATTTGACCTCATCTGAGTGCTATGTAACCCAGAAGCTTCGGGTCCAACTTTTCTCTGGCCTCAGACTTTTTTTTATATTTTTGACTCTTCACGGGCTAACATGATCTTTGTAAAGGGAACAGAAACGTTTGCCGAGCTGTTTCATAGGACAGCCTCCTTGGGACCCCTTTCTTTGGTATTTTTCTCATCAGCAAAGTCACTGCTTTTACCCCATGCTATAGGGTAGACCAGCGATGGCGAACCTTTTGAGCTCGGCGTGTCAGCATTTTGAAAAACCCTAACTTAACTCTGGTGCCATGTCACATAGAAAATTTTTGATATTTGCAACCATAGTAAAACAAAGATTTATATTTTTGATATTTATTTTATATATTTAAATG
This sequence comes from Myotis daubentonii, assembly GCF_963259705.1. NCBI lineage: Eukaryota > Metazoa > Chordata > Mammalia > Chiroptera > Vespertilionidae > Myotis > Myotis daubentonii. Next base: position 43,451,919 of record NC_081844.1, on the reverse strand, counting down.
CCATTTAACAAAGAAAAATCAACCAAAAAAAATGAGTTCGCGTGTCACCTCTGACACACGTGTCATAGGTTCGCCATCATTGGGGTAGACGGTCACATGTGTACCTCTGCTTCAGCATCAGGCAGATCCTTCCTCCCTCAGGATCCCTGACCTGAGTCTGCCCCTCCTTTGAGAGCTCGAAAGTTTTCTGTGGGCTACTGCATTTCACATTACTGTGCTCAGCCCTGGACCTCTCACTTCTGAGGATTGGGTCATTGAAAGCAGAGTGGGATCCTGTGAGGGTCCATAGTTTAAGGGATGCTGAGTAGCATCCTTGGGTAACAGCTGGAGTTGATCTGCTGCCTTCTTGTCGTGCGTTGCAACTAGAGCACGTCACCCCACTTAAATGTGTCATCACCAGAGCAAATACTGTAGTTCCCTTCCAAACCATGGAAATACACAGCTTTGTGTTTTGTCTGTGATACGTCTTTGTATAGAATGGCATAATGTTGGTTCCCTGATACATGACACTTCTGAGACTCAATCTACTGCATGAGCTAATATGGGAATCCTATTGGGAGTTAGGGCATGTCTTTTGCATTTACTACTGAGGGAGAGAGATAGAGAATGAGAGAGAGCAAGTAGGTACCAAATATCTCTTTTATCTGCAAGAAAGTTTATATGAACAAATCTATGAAGTCATATGGAGCAGTTTGTCTTCTGATGCTTTACATACAAATAAAACTAAAATCTTGGGACAAAAATTCTAAAAACACTAGAGGCCCGATGCACAAAATTCGTGCACTCAAGGGGCATCCCTCAGCCCAGCCTGCACCCTCTAGCAGTCCAGGAGCCCTTGGGGGCAGTTGGACATCCTTAGCGCTGCCATGGAGGCAGGAGAGGCTCCCGCCACCACCACTGTGCTTGCCAGGCATGAGCCCAGCTTCTGGATGAGCGGCGCTCCCCCTGTGGGAGCGCACTGACCACCAGGGGGCAGCTCCTATGTTGAGCATCTGCCCCCTGGTGGTCAGTGCACGTCATAGTGATCAGTCATTCCACTGACCAGTCGATTTGCATATTAGCCTTTTATTATATAGGATAGAGGCCTGGTGCATGGGTGGGGACCTGCTGGCCTGCCCTGATGGGGGCCCCAGATTGGGGTGGGGGGTCCCCACTGGGGGGTGAGGCCGGCAGGGGTGAGGGGCCGTGGTCATTCTGGTCATACTGGTCGTAAAGGTCATTCCACCGTTTCGGTCACTGGGCTTTTATTATATAGGATTACTGGAACAGATTAGGACTGCTTTTGAAGTCACAGCTTTGGATTCTGAGTGAATTCATGCAACTCTTTTCATCATGTTGTTATCCATTGTACTCACCTTCAGAGGTGGTGACAATTGATGAAATGTCTCCCATGATCTGTGTTTGGAAATCATAAACTAACCATCATCCAAAAATTCAAAATCCTTGTTAGAAATAGTTTAGTTTTTGAGTATGTACTTGTTTAAAAGTTGAAAACACTCAATATATTGGCTAAGAAGGAGTAAATTTGGGCATGGAGAGAAATAGAAGCATCCCCTACCACCCCCGTCGTCCACCTGTTCTCCCTTTCCTCATACCACATACACTCCTGTTTCAGGTGTGGATTGACGTTTTGCTTCTAGAATATAGATTTGATCATGAATTGTGTGATGAAATTAGTCGTCAGTAGCTTCCTGGAATAATATGACCTCTAGAACTTACTGAAATGCCTTTTGGTGAAACATGGCTATGTTTCAGGGCTATGGAAGACCTTCCTGTTAAACTGCATGTCCTAGTAATGTATAAAGCAGCTCCTCCTCCCCTTGTTAATGGAATTTTCTTATTTTTATTTTCCCTTTTGTTAGATCTGAAAGCATTTAAGAAAACAGACGCCTCCATTCCAACCACAATAATAGTATTTGCTTAAAACAAATGTTTCTTGGTAGGAAAAATATTTTAAGCAAATCTGTCTATACAGTAAAAAAAGTATAAGAACTACTTTACCCTGACCTTAGATAATTTCGCCACCATTGTATTTACCACACACAATTAGAATGGCTCCTTTCCTTTTCATAGTGGAACATTAAAATGCTCTGCTTCAGGAACCCTGCAACTGGCATGTAGTGCTAAATCCATGATCACGTTTTTTAAAAAATATATTTTATTTATTTTTTACAGAGAGGAAGGGAGAGGGATAGAGAGTTAGAAACATCGATGAGAGAGAAACATCGATCAGCTGCCTCCTGCACACCTCCTACTGGGGATGTGCCTGCAACCAAGATACATGCCCCTGACCGGAATCGAACCTGGGACCCTTCAGTCCGCAGGCCGACGCTCCATCCACTGAGCCAAACCGGCCAGGCAATGATCACATTTTTTAAACAACAGCAAAAATACTTTAACCACATGATTGACCGTTCCAGTCACTATTTATGTGAGTTGTCATGAGTAAGAACCTCAGGACGAGCGAATGTTGAAACATATTTGTCTTTAAACAATGTTTTGGCATGCCTGACACAACTAGGTAAGATCATGATTCTTAAGACTAGTAGCCAGATGTTTTCCTTACCTTGACCTTGAAGTTGACCCTTGGCTTTGTCAGGGAAAAACAAAATACAGATTGAACCGTTTACTTTCCTTAAATGACCTGATGGACTGTGATATCCAGTAGACCACTGAACTATTCAACTATGTAAAATATATGTAGGAACTGGCTTCCCTGATAGCTGAGTTTTTAGCCACTGTTACGTGGAAAGGAGAAAAACAGACGTGACTACACTCCATCTGAGACAAGAGATAAATTTTATAGGACTAGGTCAGTGATGTTTTCCAAATGCTAAAACATGAATAGCCTTTGAAATTCAGGAACATATTTAAGCATTTGGATTTTATTACCCTCTCTTCTCTTCCTCTCACATATTCACTCTTGCTCTCTCCTTGTTGGCTAGGGTTCAGTCAATCTCTCTCTCTCTCTCCCTCCCTCCCTTTCTCTTTCCCTCCTTCCTTTCCTTCCTTCCTCCCTCCCTCTTTCCTTTCTTCCCTCCCTCCCTCTCTCTCTTCCTCTCCCCTCTCTCTTTCTCCCCACTCCCTTCATCCTTCCCTCCCTCTCTTTCTGTATTTCCCTCATTCTTTTTATCTCTTTTTTTCTTCTCTTCACTATCCTCCCATTTCTTATTTATGTGTAAGATGTTTTAAAGCCCTAGAAATAAAACTGAAATTCGCTAGTACCTAGATATAGCTCCACTAGGGATTAGATATTTAGATAAAGAAGAAACTAGCCAATTCCCTCCCTATACATTTGTGCAACTGAAACAGGTTTTTCTTGTCACTACTGTGTTGTATCTGTCTCATATGTTTTACACCCCCTTCTCTGTCTAGACAGAAGTCAGCTTGCATCACCAAATCTTTTCAGACTGTTTTGTGCATTAATAGCTAAGTCAGCTTCCTTAAGACCAACATCCGTTTGTCATATTACCTGCTCTGGGCTTCTTCTTTGACATTCTGACTTTTCACTGATTGGATCCTTCAAAGACTAGTCTGGTGGGAATGGGGGTGGGGTGGGCGGAGAGCAGAGGAGACTCATTTGACAGCTGTTAATGCTCAGGCCCTTACTCAGCTGTCTGAAAACAACCACAAACTGTATTGAGTTACTTTTATAGCATTGTGTAATACCAAGCAAATTGAAAACACAAAAGAAGTGTCTTACTGGTTGGGGAATTATACATATAAAAGTATGGTGTCTCCTACTTTCAATATGAATCCCTGCTACCAGTGCCACCCATCATCCTGGCTCGCGTGCCATCAAGCCCACGTTTGATTCTGTGATTCAGAATGTGAAGTAGATTACACTTGTTAAGTGTGTTAAGGTGCTGAGCTGCAGGAGTACAGTGATGAGGGTGTTTGTTGAGATTCCTGTGGATTGTACATAGTGAAGAACATAATTCAAATCCAGGTTCTGATGGTGGGTAAAACAACAGTGGGTTGTAGAAAAACTCTATGTCCCAAACTGTGTGACAAGGTACCCCAGGGTGCCACACTGAGCTGATGGAGGTGCCTTAATGTTGCGGTACTCAACTTCCGATAGATATAACTACTAGTTTAAAATAGTCAGAGTTTCAACATTAGATCATTCTGCATTCTTTACTATGACATCATATCTTTGTGAAGCTGAGGTAACAGTTTATGTGTATGTGGTAACAAGTAAGTACCACATGAAAATCAATGTGGAACATGAAATGATGTTGGCTGTGTTCATTCTGATTCTGAGAAGGGTTGTGCAGAATGCAACAGATGCACACATCCATTAGAAAGTAGCTTTGGTTATTTAGGAATAAGATAATAACCCATTTCTTTACATTTATGTGTCCTTTTTTTTTTAGACCTAAATACTTAAATTTTTTGGAGATAACTTTTTAACAAATGAAGCCGTTAGGTATATCATTTGCTTTGGAGCACCCAAAAATGTTACCAAGATACTTAGCATTCCATGGACCAAGAAATTTTGGTTAAATCTCTGGGGAGAGACGAGAAAGGCCCACGTGAGTGTATACCAGCAGAAAATGGAGAAACACTTAGAATTTTAAATGCTCGTACTTCCTATCTTCCTCCTACATACCCTTCTAGAGGCTGGCTGGCCTGTGAACTCTCCTGGTAGAGTGAACGACTCCTTTCTGGGCAATCTGAACATCCCAAGAGAAAAAAAAATCTATACATAATAGTATGGGAGTTTCTGCTGCGAAGACACCATCTAGATTATGCTAATGGGAAGGCCAAAGTTTCTCTCTAGTGCTCAGAGCTTCTAAGCTGCTCACAGCCATCTCAGATCCGAAAAGATGTAAGACATCTGGAGAAATCTCTATTGTAGATGATACAGAAGAAACAAGCAACTCCCCTAAATAGAAACTTTGAGAAAACAGACTTGTAAAGAGAAGAAAATGTAAAAACAAATGAACACTCTCCTCAGAGAGACAAGAAAATCAGTGCATCCAAAAAGTAAAAATAAAAAGGAAGGAGGAAGGAACGTTTGGAAAACAAAAAGTTCTTGGAATGGTAAAGTTGGTAGCAGAAATAAAAGTAGAGGAGTTGTTCCACAGAGTAAACCAAAAAGGTCAACAGAAGTGAAGTAAGAGAAAAGGTGAGAACGTTAGAGATACCTGAGAACTGACTGGGTAGACTAGACATGCGTCGTTGAGAATCCAGGAGGAGAGAACAAAGGAGGAGAGATGTCGATGAAATTTGTATTTTACTTCCACAAACTGAAGGATATCAGTTTCCAGGTTGAAAGGACCCACTGAGTGCAGGATGTATGGAAATAAATCCACAGCAGTGTGCATTGTTGTGAAATTCAGCGACAAGGAGATGATTCTACTAGTGTCCAGGGATAACCATTGAGTCACATATAGACGAACAAGATCAGAATGACTTAAGACTTCTCAGCAGTTATACTAAACACAAAGAGACAATTAAGCAAAGCGTTCCAAATTATGAAGTAAAATTGCCTCTAATTAAGAATTCTGTACCCAGCCAAACTTTTAATTTAATATGAAGATGTAGTCACGATTTTTCAATCTTGCAAGGTCTCTAAGATTTTCATCCACAACCCATAGGATGTACTTCACCACAGCAAGAGAATTCATCCAGAAAGAGTAAGGTGTGGGGATAGGAAGCAGGAACTCAAGTGCAGGTCAGAGGCAACCCCAGAGTCTAATAGCTGTATGTCAGGAATGGGGAACAAGTCCAGATTGGATCAGTGTGACTCATGAGACTGATACCTGGCCACTCTCATTACTAAGAGCTCATTGCCACTGCTCCATCTTTTGCCCTGTGACAAAATGGGAGGGTGGTATGCCTGACCCAAATTCTTGCCTCTGCTTGGCCTGCCCTGCTTTCTCCTCCATACACTGCCTCCTTGATCAGCTGAGAGCAGCCCTGCTACATGTTCTGATTTGAATGGTGCTGAGGTCTGGAAGTTAAAAACAAAGTATGGAGACACCCACTCCACCAACTCCTGCCCACTCTTGGCCTTGCCAGATGTCCCCACCTAGCCTGAATATTTCCCAGTGATGACCTCTTTGGGGCTTTTGTAAACTCACAGGGAAGTTGAAGCCAGTTTATGCCCTCAGATAGTTCCTGGGCACTTTTTTCTAACAGGGAAAAGTTTGCCTTTTCGTTATACAACAAGATTTGTGCCTGTTACTCTTTTTTTGTTTAAGTTTGTGGAATTAAAATATTTCATTTTTTAAAACACATTTTTGAAGGACATATACATATGTGGGAAACACATAAAGAAAATCAAAGGGATGATGATCTCAGAAGGAGAAGGGCCCTGGCCAGTGTGACTTGGTTGGAGCGTTGTTACATAAGCCGAAAGGTTTCTGGTTTGATTCCTGGTCAGGGTACATACTTAGGTTGCAGGTTCGATCCCTAGGTTGCAGGTTCGATCCCTAGTTGGGGTGCATATGGGAGACAACCAATCAACGTTTCTGACATTGATTTCTCTCTTTCTCTCGTCCCCTTCCTCCCTCCCACCCTCGTCTTTTCCCCCCCTCCTTCCCTCCCTATCTTCGGGTGAGGATTTAAAAAAGAAGAAGAAAGATGTACTTGGGGAGGCATACAGGGAATTCCTAAAGTATTGGTAATACCTTATTTCTTAGGCTTGATGAGTCCACAGGGGCTCATTTCATGGCTATTCCTTAAACTGTACATTTTCAATATGTTTCTCTATATATGATACAGTTCACAACTTTTTTAAAACCCTTTATAAAACTTTATACAAGCCTTGCATTTAATCACACGGAATTTCATCTTGTTGATTTTAGCTCAGAGTTCTATGTTATCATGGTGTTAGCCAAACCATGTGATTTAGAAGTAAAAGCTGGGTTTCTCTTTAGTTAGGCTGGTCCTCCCACCCCCACAGAAAAAGCTGTGAAGGAAGGGATTTATGAAAATGCCCCTTTATTACCCAGGGGACCTAGTAATATCCTTGCTGCCTCATCTTCTTATGAGTGTCTGCAAGCAAAATAGTTTTGTAGTATTTAACCAGGTGTTTAGTATGCCCAAGGACTTGAATGAAATTCAGGGTTGACTTCTGGGAGATATTGATGTGATTAAGTAATTTTTAGGTAACTATGAATAAAACAGAATTTATCACCAGCAACAATAGTTTCCAACTTAGTAATTTATTATCTCCCCGCAGATAAAAATCTTTCACTTGGGAAAATTGAATTAAAATGGATCATAATTACCATCATTATTAATTTAAGTTTTCCATTTAAACTAGAGGCAGTTCTTTTAGTGCAAATACGTAAGCTTCTAACCCCCTTTATTTGATATAAGCAGTCATTTCCTGATTTCCACTCCTCACCAAATGTACTTTACAGATGTGGTGGAGGCCTTTGTCTAAGTAAGATGCTACCAGATGAAAATGCAATATTGCAGCCTGGCTCATCTCATTTCCTTCTGGCTTTCTTCACGTTCATAATGTCAGAACCATACAAGCTGTGATGCTCCTTTCTAGCAACACAATGTGAGCCTATTGTCACTTTTGGAAGACATTTTCCAAAAGAAGAAAGCTAAACAACCTTCGGGGACATTGGATTAAAACGTTTTCTGCTAAAAATCATTTAGACATAGCAGTGCGTGGAGATCATACCAAGAACATCTCAGTGCTTTTTAACACATTGCGTACCGCATAGAAATCTCTAAGACATGCGCCAGGGACCGCATGTTTTTGGGCAAACTGCACGTTATTTAAATCATCATAATGCACTTTAAGTGTTGTTTTTCAATAATTATAACATTTTTATTTACAAAAAGAATTAAACAATTAAAGTTCCCAGTACTTTTTTAACGTATGGTACTGCGTAAAACATTTTCCTCTATGAAGAGGAACCAAACAAAATTTACATAAGTATCTAGATTCGCTCCTTTTTCCATGGGCGTGAAAAACGAGAACACTCGTGAGCGGTCCTTAACAGATGGCGCATGAAACACGAGAAAACTCCTGAGCGGCACGAAATGTGTTAATTTTTCCCTATTTTGTTCTGTAAGTTTGTAACCTCTAGATATTCAGTTGGTCATTAATTCTATTCTTATGCATACCTTCTTTTATGCAATTTCCTGAAAATTCATATGAAGTGAAATTTGTTTAATCACATTTGAAACACAAAAGAAGCTTGTAGGAAAATCAGTCTTATTGAGAATGTCTTTAGAAAACATTTTGTAAAACAAATTATTCAGCCCCCCGCCCCCATCTAAATTTTATCCATACGTTATTAAAAAATATTTATGGGGAGCTGAGAGTATATCCAGACACAAAACAAATGCTTTCTGCTTTCACAGAGGTTACACTCTAGTCAAGGAATCAGGAACTATTACACAACAAATTATTTAGTTATAGTTGTGATAGATGTCTCCAAGGAAACTGCCATCCTTGGTGGATGTGACCAAGTCTAACCAAAAAAGAATTCTGAGAAGGTAATGTTTAGGTGGAAATGTGAGGCTGAGTAAGAGAGTGTTAAGTGCTTTGGGAGGAGAGCTTATGAGTGGATAAAAAAAAAAGTGGTGCATTTACACAATGGAAAACTATACAGCTGTGAAAAGAAGGCTCTCTTGCCCTTTGAGACAGTGTGGATGGACCTAGAGAGTGTAACGCTAAGTGAAATAAGCCAGCCAGGGAAAGACAACTATTACATGATCTCACTCATATGTGGAATCTAATGAACAAAATAAACTGACAAACAAAATAGGTCCAGAGACATGTAAGCCACCAACAAACTAACCATCTCAGAGGGAGGGGGCTGAAAGAGATTAAACAAAGAACTTATTTGCATATATGTATAACCCATGGACGCAGCCAATAGTGAAGACCCAGTGAGGGAGTAGGACCGGGGAGGAGGGGGTCAATGGGAGGCAAGGGGGAAGGGGACATCTATAATACTTTCAACAATAAAGAGAAATTAAAAAAAAAAAACTCAAAGGAATGTGGCTTCTCCAGGGTTGGCCCAGTGAGTCCAGAGCTCAGAACAAAAGAAGGTGAGCAGCACAGAAGGAACCTAGCATGAGACAGGGCCTGATCATTTAGGGCTTTATGGCCATATTAAGGGTTTTGCATTCATCTTCAAAGTCATGGACAAATGGGAAGGATCATAAAATTTCATTCTCAAAGGGGTCCTCTGGATTAGAAGGGGAACTATATATACAAATTTAGGTTTTCTTAAAACAGCATAACTAAAAAAATCACAAAATTATGAAAAATATAAGAAAGAACTCTACGCATTGTCAAGATCCTCACTCCAAAACTGCTTTGTGTTACCCCTGAAGAGTTTTCTTGTTTTCAAACACAGGTTTCAAGACACAGAGGCATGTCTATCTTTACAATGAAAGCATTCGCAGGCATTGAACTGGCATTAGGTATTTTGCTCAGTGTCTCCAGAAACTCTGCCTTTTGAGGTGTAAATAGGTGAGAGAAGACCTCCCTAAGGGCACCAAAACCTGGGAAGATGGATGGAGTGGGGCTGGAGGCAGCGGCTGCCTGGGCAGGAAGCTCGGAGGTGATGCTGAGAGCTGGGAGGCTTCACAGCTCCCAGCATCATCTGCTAAGAGGAAACAAGGGTGACCTACCTCTGCCTGAAGCCCATCTTTCAGAGGCTAGTGAATATGTGAGGGTTCCCCACCCCCACCCCCCAAAAAAAAATATAATAAGATTGGGTTGTTCATTTCTTCAAATATCAGCTTCTCCACTTTCCAATGCACTTTGGCTTATATCCTACGCCGATGTGTCTTGTATCTTGGCGGACACAGAGCCCATCATCTCCTTGTACAGATGAATTTCCAGTGAATTATTTGGATAGTGAGAGTAATTAAATGTTCAGATTCAGGAAACTCCTTGTTTCCCATGATAAATGTCTCATTACCTCATTTCACATTGGGTTCCTGTGTCCTAGACAAGGAAGCAAAGAGCGTACTTGTGGGAGGCTGGATGCCTACCTCAGCATTTTGGCTTTGACGTTAATTAGCCGAGACCTTGTGAGAATTATTTTGACATCACCTGAGGAAATGAGGGATTTAGGCTAGTCAATCTCTAAGATCCTTTACTAATCTAAGTTTTATGTACCCTTCTCTGGCTAAGTATACTTTTAACTCATTCTGTAACCTTAGGCATTCAATGTAAAATTTTCCACTCTCTTGTAACTTTCCAGATACATCTCACTTTCCAAATGATTAATCTTATGAGCAGGTCCAACTTGAATTATTTTCACACTTTTATCTTCTTCTTCAATTGGAAAGCCAAGAACTGTGTATAGAGTAGTTAAAAATATATATATTACCTCATGCTCTGTAATTCCATTGTTTTCCTTCTTTTTAGTAACCTTTAAATCAAATAATAATTGTGTATTTTAAATGTATTATTAGTACCTGCCAGATGTTTACCTGAAAATCCTTTTTTCCTTTTTTAAAATTAAATTTACTAGGGTAATATTGGTTAATAACATTTTATAAATTTCAGGTGTGCAATATTTTAATTCAAAATGTGTGAACTCTATTGCATGCTCAACCCCCAAAGATTAGATTACTTCTGTTAACATACGTTTGAACCCTGTTACCCTCCCCCAACTCCTCTTGCCCACCCTTCCCCCCACCCCTCTTCCTCTCTGTTAACTACCATTCTGTTTTCTGTACCTATGAGTTTCTTGTTTGTTTTGTTTATTTGTTGCCTTTTTTGTTTTATATTCCACATAAGTAAAATTATGTGGCTTTTGTTCTTTTTCTGTCTGACTTATGTCACTTAGCATACATTCTCTCAAGATCCATGTTACTGCAAATGGCAGTATTTCATCTTTTTTATGGCAGAGTCATATTCCATTGTATATATGCACCACATCTTCATTATCCTTTCATTTGCCTGTGGACACTTAAGTTGTTTCTGTGTCTTGGCTATTGGAAACAGTGCTACAATGAACATAGGGATGCAGATATCTTTATGAATTAGTGTTTTCATATTCAGAAAAACCCTTGTCTGACTATGCCTAGTACCTAGATTTACTGATATCTATTGAGCCAGGGACTGTGCTCGATCCTATAGGGACTCATGCAAGTGGATGGTAAGCACCATTATTTTAAAGTAGAATACAAAATAGTAGCATACACTTCATATAAGAAGTTTATTGTTTTGTGGGGGTTTTCCGGGGACTCTAGTTTTCTCCCACATCCCAAAGATGTGCACGTGACATGAATTGGCCAATCTCCATTGTCCCAGTCTGAGTGAGTGTGTGCGTGGGTGTGAGTGCCCTGTGATGGATGGGCATCCTGTCCAGGGTGGGCTCCTATCTGGTTCCCTGAGTTGCTGGGAGAGGCTCTGCCAGCCTTGACCCACACTGGAGTAAGTAGGTTAGAAAATAATGATCTTACTTGTTTTTCTTCATCTTTCTTAAATGTATGTATAGCTCACATTTCAGTGTTTAATATTAGAAGTGTTTTGGGTCTTGATTTAGAAGATGGTGATGTTTTTGTATTTAAAAATATGCCATAGATGCCATAACCGGTTTGGCTCAGTGGATAGAGCGTCGGCCTGCGGACTGAAGGGTCCCAGGTTCGATTCCGGTCAGGGGCATGTACCTTGGTTGCAGGCACATCCCCAGTAGGGGGTGTGCAGGAGGCAGCTGATCGATGTTTCTCTCTCATCGATGTTTCTAACTATCCCTCTTCCTTCCTCTCTATAAAAAATAAATATATTCAACAAATAAAAATATGCCATAGAAACTTAACTCTTATATCAGTTAGCCTATGGTGAAATCGATTTCGTTACGCATTTTTTCACGTGAAGTCTCCACCTTTAGATGATGTTAAATGAGGACATTTACCGGCATAATCATTTTTATTTTACTACTAGTGGCCCGGTGCACAGATTCATGCACATTGAAAGGAAGTTAATTCGAAGAAATATTTTAATATTGCTATTCGCCCTTTCTCTATAATAGAAGTGTCAGAGATAAAAGAAAATTTGTAAAATGTATATGAAAATAATATACAAATTGATTAATAAATAAACAATAACAACATGATATAACAAAGACATGATATAAAAACAGCAAAAACATGATATAAAAACAACATTGGTAAAAACAATGACTGATAAATTTATTAAACTTATTCTAATATCTCCCTGTATCCACATTAAGAGTAAAAACACTTTCAGAGTGCTTGACTAATTTCCCTTGAGATGAAGTATTTACAACTTTAACTTTAATGTCACATGTTCTTCAAACTCAAGAGAAAGCAACATATAACTGACTATGTCCAAAAACGGGTTCAGGTAGGAATATTCCTACTCTGTCTAGAGTTTGTCTTTGTGATTTATTAATAGTCATCACAAATGCTGGCATCATGGGAAACTGTCTTCAAATTAATTTAAATGGGAGGCCAGTGTCAGACGGGGACAAATCAATTCTCGGAATCAGAACAACCTCTCCTTCTGCAGATCCTGTTAATACTTGAGCTTCTATTCTGTTAGATCGCAATCTTTTGATAATAAATCTAGTACCTTTACAAAGACCCCATTTACTATTAAGATTTCTCAGTAGCATGATGATTGCACCTACTTTCAATTTTAATTTATGACACCGTATTCCCGAAGGAGTAATACTATTAAGAAATTTGATGGGAAATTTTCCCTTTTCAGCATCATCCGTTGAATCGATGGAATCATCACTCAAATAGGTGTGAAAATCTCCATTGAGTATATCCAAAAGTTCTTCATTTAATTTATGAACGTGCTCATTTTTAGGACAAAGAATCACACCTTTAAATATATTTTTAATATTATCAATAGATATAATTCACAATCAACAATGACAGATCGAAACACATGTGTACGATTGGCTCCAGTTAGAGCTTTATATGTATTGCGCATGCGCAAGTCAATGTTTATTTTTAAATTGCCGGGGCGCATCATATGTACCGGCCGGTTGGTCAGTCAGATGATTGGACAGACATACAGTCAGTCACTTAGCCTTTTATATATATAGATATAGATAATAATTCAATTTAAAATAGTTAATAAATTCTAGGTCTGGGTTTTTATAATGGTAACAGCTCGCATTTACTGGCTACAAAGCATTTGCTATGTCCAGGCAGTGTTGTAGACACAATGTATTTCATATCACAAGAATAGGTAGATAGTTGTTAGGAGTGTGGAGTCTGGAGCCTCACTTGGTTCAAATTCTGATTTTACCACATTGCCTATATGACACTGGGCAAATTCACCTAAATGGGCTTCATTTTTCAGTCTATAAAAGGGGATAATAATAAGTATAACTCATAAGGTTGACATGAGAATTAAAGCCAAATTAATCTCTGTTTAGAATGGTGACAATACCTAGTGCCTAATAAGGGCTACGTAGCTGTGAGCTGTTGTCATGGTCGTCATCATCAACTCTCACAGTAACCCTGTGATAGTTAATTTTGAGTCATGACTAATTACAAACCCTACAAAGTAGGTAGAACATTGACGTCTGGGGAGGTTGGCTAAAGCCACAAAGGCAAGATGTGTGGCAGGTCCCTTACTCAAGCCCTGGCAACTGGTTCCAGAGGCTGGGCTTTTCAAGCTGCATAACATAGCCACACTGTGTACCAGTAGCTTCCAGAATAATTGTCTACAGGTCATTTACATATTATGCCCCCCATCCCCTTGTCATCATGTCAAAGAAGCTTGATTTCCCCCACTAATTGCTTTTCTTTTGAGCAGAAGTGAGAGTCAGCTACGCTGTAGTAGGAAGAACTCCCACATACAAATGACTAGGGAGGAGGAGGATGGAGCTGGCAGCTCCTGAGCATCTTCCACATGTGAAGTGCAGAGGCTCACACTTCGCAAACATCTCGTTTCATCTGAACAGATACCCCTTTGGGTATATCTTATCCCCATTTTATAGATGAGGAAACCAAAGCTGATCTTGTCTGAAATCACGAAGAATGGGTCTGACTCCAAGGCTTTGCCACTAGGCTAAGCTGAGAAATCGAATGTAATGAGAGTCTATTGTGAACTCTTCGGTCAAGCAATTCTTCAGTAACCATTATCTAATTTGCTTGTTCATGAAAGGCAGAGAGCCTGGCTTCTTCCAAATGACTTCACAGTGTCACTCTGCTGAGGTGTGTTCTGTCTTCTTGTTCCCTTCCAGAGGAGATCTGTACCCTCGTCATCGCTGAGACTTTCCCTGAAGATGCAGGGGTCTTTACCTGCTCGGCAAGAAATGACTTCGGCTCAGTAACCAGCACTGCCCAGCTGGTGGTCACCGCAGGTATGTGAGGAGTAAGAAATGACAGGGTTCTGTCCCCAGCCCTCAGTGTGGCTTGCCACAAGGGAGAGAACTGTCCCAGGAGGAGTGCCCAGCCATTGGGAATGCGTGCTGCCACTCCAGGAGTTATCCTGAAGGGCAGTGTTTCATCAGCAAACAAAAGGCTTTGGGGGAAGGGGAGTGAAAGTGGAGATGAAAAACAAAAAGATAATGATGATGGAGCAGCTGAACACCCATGGAGCTATTTTTGTAAATCACCCATGCAGTCTTGGTCTTGGAAGCGATGGAGCTGGTTTCCTAACATGCTTCATGCTAACCCAGACTCATGCTCACATCAGAAGGCCACCTGGGCATGGGAGATGCTGTCACTGTTTTGAGCAGCGTCAACACAGGAGAGGAGCTTTATGTTCAGAAAAATTCAGGTTGAACCCACGTTTGAAACTTCTGAAAAAGTAGTACAAAATATACCTGATGGAATTTGGAGAAACTGTAAGATCTTAGATATCAAATTTCACTGACAGTGAAATATAACTATGATATGAAAAACTACAGCAATATACTATCAAAACCAATATTCAAAAATGCCTGGATATTTTTTAAACTCTCAAATTTACCACTAGCAAAGGCAACATGAAACAGCTTTTGTTTTAACTTTAGCTTGCTCTTTTCTGCTATTATTAATATGCTATACCTTAGTTTATTTTTATTGCCTCGTCTCTATTATTTATTTTACAGCAAATGTTACAATATATCTTTGACCAGGCCTGACACATAGTGCACATAACAGGGAATCAGTAAATGGGGTTGTTGGCTGGATGAGAGAGACATGGAGAGAGCAGCGGAATCGCACTTTGATTTCTTTGGAAGAGTGGGAACTTGGTGCTAGGGGGCAGCAGAGGCCCAACCAAGACTGGGTCAGGGAGCTTAGCGTGGGAATTGTTATTTGTCTTCATCTTAAGAACTGTGGATGCTCAGGCAGAGCTGATGTGCCTCAAGATAGCTTCCCCAGAGTGTCGAAAATCCCCTCTCTGCCCTGAGTTGTGGCACCCAGTTCTGTCAACAACGGTTGAGCATCATCTTTAAAATAAAGGCTCCTGAGAGGGAATTGAAAGCTAAAAAAAGAAAAAATGAGGGGACATATGTAATACTCTCAACAATAAAGATTTTTTTAAAAGATACAGTAACGTTTTAATAAAATGGAATGACTAAAGAAAAAAGAAAGGTAGGAAGAGAGGGAAGAGAGAGAGAAAGAAGGAAAGGAAGAGAGAAAGGAAGGAAAAGGCTCACCTTAATGGGGGAACGGTTGATTGAATGAGTGCTGTAAGTGTGCATGGTCGGAGCTACAAGCGGGGAAGAGCCCAGTGTTTTGATTCTGGTTGGCTTGAGGACTGTCCCATCAGATGGCCATTGTGCAGTCTCCAAGAGTAGGGCCCAAACTCCGGACTCTCAAAGTCTGCTGGCAAAACTTGGCATTTTTATCGGGGGAAGGTAGGCCAAGCATAATAAACAAATACTGCTGAGCTCTCCTCCCTTCACCTCGGTAAGCACTTTTGAGTACATTCCAGGAGCTCTGCTGGGCTCAGGGCAAAGCGAGAAATCCACAGAAGACATGATCTTACCTCAAAACATATTCAGTTTATTGAGAGTAAAGAAAAAAAATGGGGGTGGAAGTTGAGTTATGGCTGTGGCAATCATCTAACTGGAAAAAAATTATCTATGAGGTCATAAGACATTTCCCTTAGACTCAGAGCTTTACTTAACTTGCAGTTGAATGAATCCCTCCCTATTCATTGCTTATCCCATAAAACCTTAGGGCTTGAGCTAATATTAGTAAAGCTCAGATAGGATGTTCAGCCGGATCTGTGGCTGAGATGTGAGAAGACAAAGCATTATTAGTTGATACTGTGTCTGTTGTCATTTTTAAACGAAGTTCTGTCTTTAGCTCTGGCTTGAAATGAATAGGTAGCTGCTTTCCCCACTTGTGGGCTCATTCAGGAAATGAAACACTAGCAGTCGCCCAAACAAGCTAGGGCGAACCAAGCCCTCCAGCTGGCTTCGCTTCTGCATCAGATGCCAGCCGCACAGCTACCTCTCCTGCGACACCAGGGTCCGAGGGATCCTCAGACCATCCATAACAGTGTGAATGTAACTGTTGAGTTAGTAGCATCGTATTATTTGTTCCCTCTCTTTCCCCTTCCTCAGCCAACACCGAGGACTGTAGCTATGACTCCACGGGTGAATCCAACAGTGATCACTTCCAGCACTTCCCGCCTCCCCCTCCGATCTTGGAAACCAATCCCTTTGAGTTGGCTCCAAAGAAACCAGCCGAGATCCAGCAGGTGAACAGCCCGGAGTTAGGCCGCGGCATGGCAGCCCTTCAAATGCAATTCAGTCCTGCCGAGAGGGAAACGAACGGAGTGCACCCCAGCCACGGAGTCAACGGACTGATTAATGGCAAAGCGAACGGTAATAAATCTCCCCCAACACCAGCTGTCCTGCTTTCACCCACGAAGGAGCCTCCACCTCTGCTTGCCAAGCCGAAACTGTGAGTATTTCTGCATGTTTCGCAACACTTCCCTTACCGCCGCTAAATCGCCTCTCTGGTCAGTGAAAACTCTTTGCCTGGACTCAAGTTGGTGGCACGTTGCCCCTTCTGCAGGCCAGCTGTCTCTGCCTGATGGGGCTTTGCTACCAAGTGGGGTCTTTGAAAAAAAAATACAAAAGATACCTAAAAATAAAGAAGGTACATGAGGAGCTTGGTGACCTCTGCCCTTTGCTAAAAAGCTATAACTGGTTCCAGCTGTGAAAATATCTGTGTTCCGTGTGGCCTTCCATTGTACAGCAAGGACGTAGCCGCTCCCCGGAGGTGATGGGCAAGGGGACCTGCTTTGAGCTCTCTGTGAACGGCATTTCCAAATGTTTTCAATGTAAGAATCGGTAAGGAAATCTGATATAGATGAGCACAGGAAGACGAGGGGCTGAGGATGGGAAATTCATTGTACAGAACCCGGGAGGGGAATGACACCAGGGACAGCCGGCTGGTCAGGAAGAAGAGCGCCCTTCACAACACGACCTCCGAGGCTTTGGAATTTCCATGAATACCAGCTTCACATTTGATTTCCACTATTTTCTTAGGACGATAAACCTTGCGGGAGCTGTTTCCATTGGCACTCCACAGCAGAGAGTTGTTATGAATGGAGCCCTTACAGTGTCAGAGAGAGACAGAAATCAATTACCTCCAAAGGTTCTATCGTAGCATAACAGATCCTGAGTTACTGCCCTGACAGAGGTCAGTGGAAATGTCAGCGTCATATAAAATGCATACATACTCGACGAGGTCACATTTCCTCGGGAATGAATGTGCCGGGATCTAGGAAAGCCCCTTAGATTTCCCCATGATGGCTGATGTTTTTGGTTTGGGGCAGGAAAGATGACTTTAGGGGATAGGAGTTGTTTCTCTGTAGTCTACTCTCTTTTCTTTGTCATCGGCTCACATGTTGGAATAGCCTATATAATCTGTACATTGCGTAATTGTTTACCAAGTGATTTCATGAACATGATTATACTAATGAAATAAATCAGTCAAATGAACACCTTAGGTTAACAAATGGGCAGACAATTTTATAAAAATGAACTTCTGGGCAATCTCGTGTTGCAGTTTCAAAAATCGGTCCATGACCACCCTGCCCTTAAGCCTGTATGCCGTCCAGGCTCGGTTTTCAGGCAGTGGGGCTACTAGGTTTGTATACCGTCGTGTGAAAGGTGCCAGGTGAACATTTAATACCTGTGCTCCATCTCTGTTGAGACGCTGAACAGGTAAAACGAGGTCAAATGCGGTAGCCTTAAAAGAGATACCACACTCTATAGCTTCAAACCCATAAAATTAATTGCCACGGCTGACCCCTTTTA
Organism: Myotis daubentonii; assembly: GCF_963259705.1. Classification (NCBI taxonomy): domain Eukaryota; kingdom Metazoa; phylum Chordata; class Mammalia; order Chiroptera; family Vespertilionidae; genus Myotis; species Myotis daubentonii. The sequence continues at coordinate 43,433,722 of NC_081844.1, read as the reverse complement.
TCTTTGCATTTTGAATATGTATTTCTAATGCTTTTAATGAAACAAGGGGACCTGCTCCTCCCCGGGTGGGAGGGGGAGAGGAGGGGAGGGAAGGTGAGGGGGAGGAAGGGTGGGTGTTGCTTAATGGCTGGGACTTGACTGTGCTCTTGATTAAGTGACCTGTGTCCATGGTAATGGCTGTCATAAATTAGATGTGAATCACAGGAGAGCAGTGGAAGAGCTGTTAACAGGCATTTCTGCCTTCTTATCTCAGGAGTTTCATCAGCTGCTCAGCTTTTAGCTCTGCTTTATGGTGATGTGAGTACGCCTGGTGGGGGCGGGGACATGTCTGCAAAACACAGACAACAATTCTGTGGTTATTAAGAGGATGAGTAGCTTAAGCACAAGTTTGAAGAGTGACATCATAATTTGCCTATTAGTCAGATTTTTAATATAAAATAAGATACAGGAAAAATAGACTTTAGTGTTCAAGATCTGTATAGAGAAAGGCAGGGCACCTAATCACAAACCTGGTAGCTTGGAAATAGCATTTACTGGTACCAGTTTTTACCACTGTTTTCTTTTTTAAAAAATCTTTAGGTGTTTAAGTATATCCTTAGAGCACACACTTAGCGATTTTCATATTGTATGCCTGCCATTTACTTGATAGAAAATCATAGGTGATGACATTTGAAAATATATATTAATTTAAATTTTTCTTATGAATTATAGTACTTTATTGGCTTTTGTTTTCAGTACAAAGTAAATGCATCTTGATGTGACAAATAATACAGAATAACTCACTCTCACTGCTTCTCCTCTTCCAAGCCACCCTCTTTGGTGACTGACTTTATTGCTTTGGGCTGAAGCCTTTCACTCCTTTCTCTATTAACACGGTCTTTTCTGAAAAGTGTTGTTCATTGTTTTAACAGTTGTATCCATTGATAGAGGAATGTTGTTGAATGACATCTGCCATTAATTTAGAATAGCATCTAAGTTATTGGTAATCACACATCTTTTTATTTCTTTTTATACATTGGGGGGAAATTAGATTTTGCTTTTTATGGTTGGCCATGAAAAACTTTGGATTGCTCTAATCTTTTCTCATTAGCCTATGATTTTATTCCTCTTCCTAACAGGAGAATTTATGACATTTTATTCATCCGAATCAGTTGTAATCAGACAAATAGGAAACAATGAGGAGGGGGCAAATAATAGGTATTAAAATATTTATTCTCACAATAACTTAACTGAAAATGGTTGTGGTTTCTCAGATTTCTGAAAATTGATCATTTTCATTTTTTTACATATTTTAAAAATATATTTTTATTGATTTCAGAGAGGAAGGAAAAGGAAGAGAGATAGAAACACCAGTGATGAGAGTGAATCATTGATTTGCTGCCTCCCGCTTGCCCCACACTGGGGATTGAGCCCACAACTTGGACATGTGCCCCAACCAGGAATCGAACTGTGACCTCCTGGTTCATAGGTTGACCCTCAACCACGGAGCCATGCTGGCCAGGCAAAAAAGATCATTTTTAGAAAGAAAATACTTTGCATTTTTTTCTCTCAAATCGCTCCAATACTGAAAACAAAGGAAAAAAATCAGACTGAAATGAAAAGATAAAAATGTCATGAATTCTTCTCACAAGGTCTAGCCCTGATCTTCTATTATCCAATAGAAATCTTCACCAATGGCCTGTAACCCTCCCAGACTCCAGTGGGGTCTGTCATGCCTACCCTGAGGCTGAGTTCCTGGCTCAGTGTTGAGGAGGCATCTACTTTGGTTCCTGCATCTCCAAGTGTCTTTGTCCCTGATACTGCCCCTCGAGTATAGTCAAACATGAGGACATGGGGGCCATTTGATAAGTATTAAGTATATTAATTTTAAATTTTTCTTATGAATTATAGTACTTTATTGGCTTTTTTTTTCATTACAAAGTAAAATGCATCTTGATGTAGCAATTTAAACAATACAGGAGTAATTAAAGAAAAAGTTAACTCTTACTGCTTCTCCTCTTTCAAGCCACCTTCTTTGGGCACTTTAGTGCTTTGGTCTGAGGTCTTCCACTCCCTTCTTTATTATCATGGTGTGTGTGGAATGCCTTGCCACTTGCTGTGGGACCAGAAGTGCCCTTATACACTGCACAGGGGGGAAAAATTCATAAATACGGGTTATGTATATGACTGACACTCATAATCTTCTATTACAGTACAGAGAATAGAAGCAACAGGTACTTCAATCAGATTTCTCATCAGAGAAAAAGAGACCTAAACAAACATAAACCCAACTTGTGAACGATCTGTTATATTATTTTCCTTGTTTGGAGTGCCCCAAATAAGTCTGATGCCTCCCACTCTCTACAAATCATACCTGAAGGTTCCAAAGAATTTTTTTTTTTTTTTAGGCCTCAGTGTGTGAATAGGAAACAACGTCCCTGCTTTTCTTAATTCCTATCAGCTCATTCACACTAAGGTACTAAGGATTTTATATGTCACTCAGTCCACTTCTGGACTGACAAAATAAAGCTACATCTTCATCGTAATAAACGATCATAAGCACAATAATAATTCCTTGTGCAAAATCAGAGACGTGTTCTTGCTCTGCTCTTGGGGGAGCAAGAGGTGATGTGTTTAAGAGACAGAAGAGAAGGAACTAGCAGCCTGTATCCCTCTCCGTATCAGTGACTTAGCTGGGCCATGCTTGCCGTATTTGGAAGTTCTTTATGGTTTCCTCCATGCTCCTCGACACACATTGAAGCACAAGCTGTTCCCTTGCTGGGAATGTTCTACTCCTTGGAATGTTCTGCTACTAATGGCTGCCTCCTCCTTGCTTTCAACTCTCAGCTTAATGGCACCATCATCCCTGACCACCCAATCTAAAGCAGCCACCCAGCCATTCTCCAGTAAATCGGCCTCTTTCATCACCACGTGGCCTGTCATTACTTTTCAGAGTTTCTTATTACCTGCTTGTCGGTTTGCGTATTGTTTTCCCCACTATTGTAATGAAAGCTTTTTGAGAGTAGGGGCCGTGGCTGTTGTTTTCACTGCCCTTTCACCAGGACCTAGATCAGGGCCTGACAGAGGAATGCTCAAAAGCATTTTAGAATGAATGAAGCAAGAGCAGATCAGGAAGGAGGGAGAGAAAGACCTCCCACAGATACCTCACCAACCCCACAGTTTTCCCACTTTACAATACTTTTAAAACCGACATTATTTAGCTCTTAAACAAAACGAATATGAAAGAATTAAGTAAGAATCCCATGAGAGTGTGGGGGGTGAAGTGGGCCTAAAATATGGAGACAGAGGAAGATTTGACTTTGGGTGGTGGGCATAGTGCAATATAGAGATCTCGTGACATAGAAACCTGCACCTGAAGTTTATATGAGCCTCTTACTCAATGTCATCCCCAATAAAATTAACTTTTAAAAAGAAGGGCGGGGGTCAGAATCCTTTGGGATAGAATTATAGTAGAAAACTTTGTCCAACCAAGTTACTTAGTGTGGGAACCCTTTCGGCTCCTTCCTCATTTCTCCTCTGTTCTCATTTGATTAACATCTTGTGTGAACACATAATGGAGAAAATGAGACATTTGGAAGGTCTAGGTAGGAGGACATTTTCACTCTCTAGTATGTACTTGCAATGTCAGTTGGCCACAGTACAATCAAACTATTTCAAGGTGTGTGTACTTGACATGTTAACACCCCCCTCAGATGCCAGACTTTTGATGAAGGGCTGAGAGCTTCTGTGCTACTCCCTTCCTGTCCTGTTTATGTTGGACGCCGCTCGTGCTCCAGTGTGTGGCTTGGTCAGTGTAACTTAGAAAGTGGAACATTTTTCCGTCCTTTAACCTCTGCTAGTTAGGGTTCAAGATTTCACTATATTACTGTTTGACATTAGAATACAAATGGTTTCCTGGGTTCTGTTCTAGTAAAAACCTTACCTGGTAGATTTAAACACACAAGCACAAGGGCAAAAAGATGATAAGTCAAACAATTTGGAGCAAAATAAGTAACAAAGGTCAAAGAGATGTCATCATTAAGCAATTGTAAAGAGGTCTTTAAATGTGTGTAAATGTATTTAAAAAGCTAGCACGCTGTTTATTCCCTCACTGTTAGTGGAGCATCCACAAGTGTTGGGTAATGCGGGGTTCTGGAGACACAGAGGTGAACAAGACAAAAGCATTACCTTGGAATCATTTATAATCCAGTGTCCTCTAAGATCATTGTGGAAAGACTATACACATAAAATTCTGCATACATTTTAACCTCACACAGATTTTGTAGAAGAATGACCAATTCCTAAATTAGATTCAGTGCAATCCAATTGTCTTGTCTTCCCAATTTAATGTTTGGAAGATACGCCATTTTGCTTTTGATTCAAAAACTTAGGCATCCACTCCCATTTCTCATTAAATGATTTTTGTTATCTGCTGAGTCTAGTCAAATAACAAAGCAATATAATAGCAGTGAAAGTGTAAACTATGGAGCCAGGGGGATGTGGGAACATTCATGGTCTTCATTCTGAAGCCCCTGGCTGTGCGGATATGGGCTCTTCATAAATATAACACGATGATGGCTTTGCATTAACGGTGTTGGTGTTGGATCCCTTTGAACACCACCCCTCCCTGAACTGGAAAGTCCAATCAAGGAACTTCCTGAAGTATGAAACCTTTAACTAAGAAATAACATTTTGATGTGTTTTTCCTCATGCTTTCTTTCATGTAAATATTGGCTCTGTCACAGTGTCACATTCTTAGTTATTAGGATAACAGTGCTTGGCTATGCTAGTCTCTTGGTGAATATAATGTTTTAATTACATTTCCAGAAGAAGGTCAAGTCCTTATGTTTATGGTTAATAGTTTCATGTGGTGTCTAAGGTATAGTTGGAAATATTTGCAGATACCCTGTGTACCCTCAAAGTAGTACTCAGCCATCCAAAAGAGATACCGTAGGTACATCTCAAATACTTGGTGCTGTCCATGAAAGTATACATGATGATTCAATATTTCTTCCACATTTCCACCCCATTTTGCCTAAATAAGTATGAGAGCTCCTGTGGTGATTACAAAATAAGTTGAAAAAAGTAATCTCTGCTGGGAACCTTTTATTTTTAAGGGACGAGGGGCTCAGCTCAGAAAGAAGATGGAGCCACATTTGAATAATGTCCTCAGAGGTAATGCTATGAATAGGATGGCAAAACATAAACAATTTTGTGTCAAGCAGAAAAAATGCTTGAGACAAAATGATATATGCAGCTTAATGCTAATTTTATGGAAAAAGCAATAAAAGGCTTTAACCAACTAAAATGAGTATTAGACATTTAGAAGGAAATACACCAAAATATTACCTGTGGTCTCTGAGTGGCAGAATGTTGAGCAGATTATATTTTCTTGTTAACCAGTACTGCTTTTCATCAATAATGATTATCAGTTTTATGATTACAAACTATTATTTTAAAATAAATAAATACGTTTGATCCTCTCTCTTCCCCCTCCTCTGTAGAACCTCAGCTCACCCTGCTCCTCATCATGGATGCTCCCTGCTCAAAATAATAGTCAACAAACTCCATTTTGAGCACAGTTGGAAGCAGAGTGCTCTCACCTTCTCTCTCAGAGCCCCTCTCTTATCCTGGAAGCCAATGTCTTCAGGACTCCATCTGGGTTTTTGGAACCCATGCTAGAAAGCCCTCCCCAGAAAAATGCCCTGTACTTCAAAATGACTGTGTTTCAACACAAATATTCTCTTTTAACATTCCTCCACCCCCACCAACCCAAACTCCCATTTCTCCAATTTCCCATCTCAGGTGTTAGGACGAAAGTGATATCAGTAAGGTAATTTTTCATTTTAAAGCCAGAGCAATGTTTAATGTATAATCTGTACAAGGCCTTCCACAGAAAGGATGACAGCTTTCCCTTAGAAACTGTGTTGAAGGAGAAAAGATGTGGTGAAGGAAAATTGAAGTTCTGATTTAAATAATAGTATCCGTAAATTATGTGATAAAGGCATGGACCTTAGGAGGAAGAATAGTTGTAACTGTGAGATTAAGAAGTGAAAAAGGCTGAAGAGAAATGTGAGAAATTATAAAAATTAAAAATAAAAACAGAAAGGAATGCATTTTCTAGCAATAATGAGAGCCCATTTGAAATTAGAGTGAAAATTCATTTTCGAGTCAGTGAATGAACATGGGTTCAGGACTTTATTTTAGCCATGATCAGCACTCTGAAGAGAGACATAAAGTGCCTATAGAGTTGGCAGTACTGGCAAGATGGAAATGCTATAATATTTAATTTGTTGATGGTGAGAAGTATCACTGAAATCAGCATCCAAGCAGTGTGTAGGGTCAGAGAGGAAAGCAGAGTAAGCCAGATTAGGATTTAAGGAGAAAAGACATAGGACTCAAGAAAATGGAAAGGGTCAAAAAAATGGAAGTTATAACAACAAGGTAAATGACTAGAGAGAGTGTGAGATAGAAAAATATGAAAGGGGAACAGTACTAGTAGGTGATCAAAGTGAGGACTCTTAAAGTTCAGGATCTAAAGACAGAACTCCTTACAAGTGATGAAAGAACTTAATATATCTGTTTGAGTGGACAGTTTAGGTGGAAGCTGAGGTCACAGGAATAGAGGAAGTGGTCAAGGAACCATGAAGTCAAGACGTTAAAGGGAACATTACCATGGATGGTGGCCAAAGTTAATGGGAGGAAAGCAAATGCTAGTTACTATCAAGTCATTGAGAAAAATGAGGAAATACCAAAGTTGTTGGTGACAAGCAGGAAAGAGTAATTATAGGTGGAGCACACTGACTTCAAATAGAAGCAGATGTTGAGTGATGATGGCAAAAGTGTTGGAAGAATAGCTTTGGGAAACAAAGAGCATACAGAACCCTCCTTGCTCAGAGAAGATCATGACGGGTTTAGTAACCTCGTCAAGGAGAGTCAGATTTCAGTTAAGGACAAAAGCACTCCCAATGAGACTTTGGGGAAGTGGGAATATTGATTAGAAACAGTTATGGATGATGAAAGGGATCTAGAAAAGGGACTTTAAGGGACAATTGATGAAGGAAGAACAGGAAGAGGGGAGAGTTTGTGTCTGAGGAAATAAGGTGAGAGAACAAGAATGTCATCCTGGGGGTCACTTGCTGTCATTTCATGAGGAGCCACTAAGATTATTCATAGTTGGAATCTGATAGAGCCATTTCCACTATAACTCACACTTCTTTTTTCAGCCCCTCTTTATTTCCATTATATTGCAGCACCATGGTCCATTTTGTAGTTACTATCCCCTTCTATTGAAGTAAGATCTTGAGTTGGGGTATTATTGAACAAAGCTATTTCTTTTTTTTTCTTGTTTTTAATATATTTTATTGATTTTTTACAGAGAGGAAGGGAGAGAGATAGAGAGTTAGAAACATCGATGAGAGAGAAACATCGATCAGCTGCCTCCTGCACATCTCCTACTGGGGATGTGCCTGCAACCCAGGTACATGCCCTTGACTGGAATCGAACCCGGGACCCTTCAGTCCACAGGCCAACGCTCTATCCACTGAGCCAAACCGGTTTCGGCAAAGCTATTTCTATATTTGTATATTTTGAAACCTTCTCAACTAATATGAATGTATAATCCATACATGTTGACTGGCACTTTATGTCTACAACTTTTACTACTAGAGGATTTATTTCTGTATACTGCAGGCTGAAATACATTCAGTTGCCAATTTTCTACCATTGATTTTTTTATTTCCTGTGAATGTGTAAGTTTTCTGTTCAAACTAATGCATCACCTAATGGTGAGAACATTTGTAGCAGGGAGGTTTATTTTAGTTGGTTTCTATTACATGTGTAAAAGCAGGCTGTTCATTCTCTCAACAAACCTAAGAATGACGGTTTCCTTACTTGGCTAAAGTTGTCATTACAGACCTTGTGCATAACACTGGAGTCGATGTCGTGGTTTTTTTAATCTTTTCCATATGTGCCAAGGAATTAGATATTCTTTCATTTTTGTTTTAAGAATAATGTGCATATTAAGTTAATTCAGTAAGATATGTAGATTTTATGAAACTACGTAGATTTTCATTTCCATGGCTGAATAAATCACATATCAATTTGAGCACACAAGTTGCTCTATTATTCAAAAGGACATAAATTCATTGCTCTCAGAGCCTCAAACTTCGCCATACCAGTTTCATGTTTTCTGACCGGTGGTTCCTGCTAGGATAATCCTGGCTCCTCTGTTTAGCGAGGCTATTGTGAAAGTACACATTGATTAAGGTTTTTGATGATGTTCAGAGGCAATGCCCTAGTAAATATGTACATTGATTTTAACTTCTATATCTGCATTCCCTCTGTGTTTGCTAGAGTTCACTACTCTACCCCATCTCTACTCAGAAACCTTGAAAATGCATTTGCTCTGTGCCCTGCTCCATTTCACAATGTTCTTTTAGGTCTGTTTCTCTTTTTTTAAATTTGAATGTAATGATGTATGTGTCCACAGTAGGCAGCATTTGAGGGACTCCAGCTGTGAGGCTCCTGAAATGAAGCTAGTAAAACCAATGCATCACTCCATACTATCCAAATATTTTTACTTCACTTTAGATGTCAGGAACCAAAAAGGGTAGTTGCAGCTATCTGGTACTCCTTTTCCTCAAAGGAGTTTATAAATAGGTCACATATAGGTAATTATATGCCTCAGCTATAATTTCTTGCTGCTTTTCTAGTAATTGCCATTAAATGTGAAGGTTGTGAAAGATTTCTGGAAAGACCACAAATATTTTCCCGTCCTTGTTTCTTTTTTTGTTGAAATAGTTCATACGCCATCTGGTTTCAAGGATGTATCATTATGTGCAATAATGTCTTCTGTAGCAGGAAAAAAAGCCATAAAAGACGGCCTAAGTGCAATGCAGAGCAATGTAAAAATGTCTCTTGCTCTCCGTAGTTTCAAAAATAGAGTTTGTAGCTTGGACCTCCAGCGTGGCTTAGCTAGGGGAGGGGGATGTTGGGAGTAAATTTCTTGCTCCAGGTGGTTATTTTCATGTCTGATGCCCTCTCTCCTTCATAGCTTTTGCTTTCTTCAGAGGACCTTCTACATCAAATGGGAAGTGTTCACATTTATTTGTGTTGCATCACAAAGCTATCCTCCACACATAGGTGAGGACAGTTCATGATGCAGCATTCTAGAATCACAGCAGTCCGGCCAGTGTGGCTCAGTGGTTGAGCGTTGACCTATGAACCAGGAGGTCATGTTCGATTCCCAGTCAGGGCATATGCCCAGTTTGAGGGCTTGAGTCAGCCAATCAATGATTCTCTCTCATCATTGATATTTCTCTCTATAGATACCTCTCCCTTCCTCTCTGAAATCAATTAAAATATATATTTTTTTAAAAATTAGAATCACAGCAAAGTTCACTTCATGTTGGATCTAATTATTCTACCTCTAAATGCAGAATTATATTTGGTTTTGTCATTACTCAAACTCTCTGATATTAAATAGCTGCCTTAGTGGAAAGAATTCTAATAAAGACTTTTTTGATTTTACCAAAAATTGGCAGAGAGGTTTCTAAAAGCAATTGGATGGCTCCTGAATGTCCTGTTACTTGAAAAGTTGATTTACACGGAGGACCGATATCCCCATTTGCGTTTTGTGTTTTACTTTATAACAAAGTGACCAAAAACTGCCTTTATGAAATGAAGTTCTGTTTCCTACTCTTGGTGCTAGAAGTAAGCAATCTAAGTAAACTGGAATTCTTCCTAAAATTGGAAGCGAAATGGAATGAGGAAGAGGCCTATTTTACATGTTGTCTGTGCTCTTGGCCCTTTTAGTTGGGACAAAGGAGGACACAAGCTGAACTTGATTCTAGAGTTGCACTGGGTGCTACACCATGCTTTTGCTTGGCTCTGATGCGTCATCTAATCAGCTCTCTCCTCCTCCAGGAGTATCTTGGAATAAATGAAATGCAGGGCAGGCCTTGGCCTGAATCCAGCTCAGGCCCCAAACATGTAAGTCTGGATTTGGGTAGAATGAGGAGGATGCTAGGGGTCCATGCCAGCCAGGAGGGAGCAAAGGCATCTGTCAATGTGGTATGCTCTTGGGAGGCCATCCAGCAAGGCCAAGTCTATGTCATGGCGCCGAGAAGGAGGTTGGCCTGTTAGATTGCCATTTTCTTAAGAGCTTGAACTCTGAAAAGTGACCAGAAGTTATGCCAACTTTGTGAATGTGTAGAGATGGATAAATTAAATTTTTGAATTATCTCTTTCCCCCAGATCCTTATCAGACTGAATCGTACACACTGAGTAGTCCAGAATAAATTAAATTCACATGATATGAGAGAATAACCATACTTTTCTTGCTAACTGCATTCCACGTGGTTATGAGCAATCTGTCAGCTATAGACCAATAGGTCGTTTTTCCCTCCTAGTGTCAAATTTCCCCCTTGCTGTCCTATATTGCTCTCTTATGCTGGAAATCTAGTGGTCAAGTTTTTAGTTGCTCAAATCAGCTTCCTTCTTGCCCCCTTCTTCTGGCCTGTTTTCACATGAAATGTATAAGTATCAATGGCTCTTATTCTAGGAAACAAACTGTTTATTTCTGGGTTCATGTTGAATTTAGCATGTACTTCCATATATCCTTGAGAGGTGAAATGGGATTATCATGGCATTTATAGAAACTGAAAAACCACTACACACAGTCATAAGCCAAGAGCCCCCACCGTGCTCCGGCACAAGGCAAGGAATGGGATGTTTATTCTAACGGAAGCAGTTATTGTCATCCTGCACTTAGCATAAGTAGACATGGACATTTTCTCCTTCCGAAAGTTTTATTGCTGTTTATATAACTTAGACATGCTTCACATTCGTGTGGCATTTTAAAACAAAGAATTACTTAAGTCACACACAAATTATTTCAGAGACTTTGTACAAGTATAAGTCATCAGTATTGATTATGGAACTATTTAGAAAGTGATGCTGTGGTACATTGACTCTTATTTTCCCAGTCATGAATTTTTGTTACACTAAACTCTATATCTTTGCCGGGTTTCATTGGGGCCAGCAGCGCAGCTAGTCAGCATCTTCATCATTTTCTTAAACATTGTTTCTCTCATGACATCTTCCTGCTGTGCCAATAGTGCCCCTGAAATGCAGGAGACCTCCCGCCCTGTGTCCCCCACATTCTGCTCCATTCTCAGCTAGCTGCTCTCTGGGCTCCGTGCACAGTGCTTCCCTAGGACTTCCCTTCTCCGTCCAAAAAGTGGCTCTCACTTTCTTTATCCTCGTTCCCCTGATTTCTAAATGCCATGTATTTGCTTTTTTGTTTTACTCTCTCGTTTGCCAAACCACACCTTCCAAAGAAAGAGTGCAGGATAGATTGTTTCTAGACCCCACTTGTCTGAAAAATGTCTTTATTCTATCCTCACACTGAATCAACAGTTTGGCTGGGTTTGGAATTATAGACTTGTCCTAAGAATTTTGAAGGAATTGCTTCAGATTCTTCTGGTTTCCAATGTTATTGTAATGGAGTCCAATGGCTATCTGGTTTCTGGCCCTTTGCATATGACCTATTTTTTTTTTTCACTCTGAAAATATGTAGAATGTTTTCTTTATCCCCTGTGTTCTGAGATTTCATGATATGTAATATTTCCAGACATTGTAGAGGATAGGTATTTAGTAGGCTCTTTCAATCTAAAAACTCATGGGTATACATTCTGGGAAATTTATCTCCATTTTCTCTGTTCTCTCTTTCTGAAATTTGTGTTGTTATGAGGTCAGAACTCCTACCTGATGTTCTGATTTTCTTTACTTGCCTATTTTTGTTGTGCTTTCTGTAGACCCCTTCACCTTTGTCTTCCAAACATTCTGCTGAATTTATTTCTTCTGTCATATTTTTCATTTTCCAAGGCTTCTTTCTCATTCCCCAAAATTCTATTCTGTATCATGAATGCAATAATGTCCTTTATCTCTTTACAGATATTAATCATTGGAGGATTTTTCTAGGGAGGTTGTTATTGTTCTAATTTAGCTATGTTTGCCCTTTCCCTGCATTTTCTCTATTCTTTCAAGTTCCTTTTTCCCTTTGCATTTATTTGAGCTAAATACTGTGTTTTAGTTGCTTCTATAAAAGTCTCATGACCTCTGGCACCAAAAAAATTGCCTGAAAACTTAAGTCACACACACACATAAGAGATTTGTCAGCTAGTAGGTGTCACCTGCTAGCATCTACAGGTATTTCTTCAGGTTAATTTTTCCCTGAAAGATATTTAGTCTGCGTTCTTGAGTGAGGGTAGAAGGGGCAGATACATGCTGGGCAGACAGCATTTGGGAGCTGAGCAGGGGGAAGGGACTGGCTTTTACCATTTAGTAGATACATTCATTTAATTCCTCACCCCATTTTCAGCCTCTTCTCTGGCACCTTCATTCTGCTGTACCAGGTCTTTCTGGATCTGAAACTTTTCTGGCTCTACATCTCCAGAAGAAAAGCTTCCTGTCCCTGAGGTGGACGAGAAATGGTTGACTAGCTACCAAGGTCGACCTCCTACAAACCTTCAACCAGTGCTCTCCTGTTCAGCTTTATGCCTCTCCCCCACGTTCAGAGGAATCTAGTGGTCAAAGTTTTGGTTGCTCAAATCAGCTTCCTTCTTGCTCCCTTCACCTTCAGAAGGCACTTGGGTTTCCACTTTCCTCTCCTGCCATCAGTGACAACTCAACCATTCACTGTTTATTCTAACAAATATACAGTTTTCCCTCCTTTACTCTCATTTTGTTGTTGTTGTTTTTAGGATTTAAGGAAGGTACAAAAAAAATGCATCATGCAATCCACCATGTTTATGTAAATATTAACTTGTGACTTTGGAGTTTGTTTTTAAAGGAAGATGATTTCCAGCGTAAGAGAGCAATATAGGACAGTGATGGAATCTCTACCACCTGCAAGCGAGGTGAACTTGGATACACTTCTCAATACCCCTAAGTTTCAGCTGCTGCTTCAGCAAAAGAGAATCATGACAGTATCTACTCCCAGGATTGTGGTCACATGAAATAATGCGCTAGAGCAGAGCATGCCTCAGGACAAGTGCTCAGCTGATACTGCTTAGCGTTGCTTTTGTTATTATTATGAGAAGAGAATGTTAACAGTGCACCCTGAGATGCTTGACTACCCATACAGAAAGGTTCTGAAATAAGCAACTTGCAAAGTTTGCCAAATACAAGTGAACTCTTCCCATGTTCTTCTTCTCTTTTCCTTCCTCTACCTCAAAAAGGTAGTAAGGAAAAAATATATGTTTATAGAAAATCACTGGCCAATTGGGAGAAGCTTTTGTTTTCATTCAAATCACCCTCTTGTTCCTGGAAAGTACACATGTGAACTCTAGTGAGTTGAGTACCAGATATGGCAGTAGTGCTGTGGATAGGCTAAGATGTTAGGCTACAAAATGTGAGATAACTTGTTCTTTTGGGCAAGGTTATATGTGTAGTCATGCAGAAAACTGTTAACAGACCCATGAGGGGAGCATTTTTGAGACATGTTACACACTGATGCTAAAGGCTGAAAAAATTCATACTTGTCTAATTTTTTGCTTTGAAAAAAACATAAAGCATTTTGTTTTAATAGCCAAATGAGGTGCCATTAGGGGGATGTTTTTAAATTCCCCAGGGCCTATATACAGCTTTCCTGTAACAAAAAACAACACAGGAAAACAATATTTTACTCCTACACAATCGGCATACCCACTGAGTTCAAAAGATGGGTCAAAACAATTGTGTGCTCTTCTCAGTAACAGACAAACCATCCTTTCCATAAAGGCCACCAGGAAGCCCTCCCATCCCCTCCCTGACAGTCCTTGCTCCCTGCCCCCTCTCCCTCCCTGACTGTCCTTGCTCCCTGACCCCCTCTCCCCTCCCTGAATGTCCTTGCTCCCTGACCCCCTCTCCTCTCCCTGACTGTCCTTGCTCCCTGCCCCCCTCCCCTCCCTGACTGTCCTTGCTCCCTGCCCCCTCTCCCCTCCCTGACTGTCCTTGCTCCCTGCCCCCCTCCCCTCCCTGACTGTCCTTGCTCCCTGCCCCCCTCCCCTCCCTGACTGTCCTTGCTCCCTGCCCCCCTCCCCTCCCTGACTGTCCTTGCTCCCTGCCCCCCTCCCCTCCCTGACTGTCCTTGTTCCCTGCCCTCCCATCCCCTCCCTGCCCCCTCTCCCCTCCCTGACTGTTCTTGCTCCCCTGCCCTCCTCTCACTCCATCAGTTCATTTAGTACTCCCCTCAGACCTACTTCCTCCCATGCTGCCAGCAAGAAAGAAGGAGGGTATTTAGAAGAGGTTCTTCATTTTCCTGTGAGAACAGCTATAGGAAAGAAGACCTCGCTCTTACTCATATTAACCACCTATTACAGTCAAATTAAAATGCATTGTTATGTTGACCAAGTCTGTCTCTTTTCTTCATCTAATCCTTTCATTTCTTTTATATTGTGACTAGAGCTTTGAGTACTGGTGCTTTGGGTGCTTCTAGTAAACTGCTTCATTGTGTATACAATCAAGAATCATGTTGGGGAAAACCGTGTGAAGGGTGCTTTTGTCTTCTTTCGGTTTTTGGTTTTGGATGGGAACAATAGGTTTCAGCTTTGGGTCTGTGTCCCTGGTGGTTTCTGGAAGTGTCTCTTTTGGGAAAGTGGGGATTAAATGCTTCGTTTTTGATTCTGACTTTCTCTTTTCCTGTTCCTCTACCTCCCACATTCACAAATTACTTTTGTTACCATTATGTGAAAAGTAAAGTTACTTCTACTAATAGCTGGACATTTCACTAACATTCCATGGGTTAACCCAAACTTTACCAAATGGAGATAGCAGAGAAAGACCCAGAAGCTCTCTGACATAGTATCGATGGAATGAGTTCTGCTATGGAAAGTCTGCCTCTAATCACATTTTTAATTTGACTCCTTTCATTGTCTCAATTTTTTTCCCATTTTTCCTTTCTCAAAAATGGCATCATTTTGTGAGTACAAAATATTTGCCTTAATATTTCCCTTAATTTTGCTATATATACATACCTAGGCAAAACACACATATATACGCATGCGCATACACACACAGTGTATATGTGTGTTGGCAGCCCAGGCCTATTGGGAGCTCAGAGATGTCAGGGTGCATTTGGAGTCTCTTGACCTTCCCTTCATGGTTAGAAAAGGACTGCAGCTACTCACATACCAAGCCCTCACACCAGTCTCCAGAACAGGAAGGAAGGGGCAGAGGCAAGGTTTTGTGAGGCACTGTTTATTTTATTCTAAAGAAAATCATTTCCAGCAGACTTTCCCTTAAGTGTCATTGACCACAACTGTGTCTTGGGTCCATTTTTAGTTCCAAGAAAGGATGGGAAAGTGAGTATCTGGCAAAAGGGAGTGGGATCACATGCCTGACTGAAACCAGTCATAACATTCTTGGGGCTTGCAGAGAGCCCAATACTTAAAGGATCTCCATCCATTATCTGAAAAAAAAATCAGAATCCAACCTAGGTGGAACAGGATGGCTGTTAGGAAGCTAACACACCATAGAATAGTATCTGCCAAAACATGTTTTAAAGTATTCACAAACATTGGCCCTCGAGTTCATTCTTTCAATTACTAGTGACCTCAGTGTCAAAGATGTGCTGACAATTGTGATGAAGAGACAGGGAGAGAAAAGCAGACCATTAGAAGAAATAGCAGTGGGGGGAGGTGAATGGTTACTAACATGAAGTGGGAAATGTTCAAAGAGAGAAAAGAATGAGCTTATTCTGATTGTGTATAACAGAGTGAAGAGGATGTGTCTGTGTGTATTCTTCTAAAACTTAATTTCTTAATTTCTTCAAAAGGCACCTTTAGGCCCTGGCCTGGTGGCTCGGTTGGTTGGAACGTCATCCCATACATTGAAAGATTGCAGGTTCCACTCCAGGTCAGGGCACATACCTAGGTTTCAGGTTTGATCCCTGGTCCGGGAGCATATGGGAGGCAACTGATGAATGTTTCTCTCTCACTTTGATATCTCTCTCCCTCCCTCCCTCCCTGTCTGCCCCCACCCCTTCCTCTCTCTATATAAAAATATATATCAATAAAAACATATCCTCAGGTGAGGATTTTTTTTAAAAAGTCAACTTTAGGCACCTTTTAGAGCACAACTAGAATATGCAACGTGATAACCATGTTTGCCATGTTAGCTCTAAAAGATTTTATTCATGCAAAGTAGAATGCCAGTGTTTATTACCTTCTCTTTGAAACACCCAGACTTAATCTGACCTATAAAATGAATGGGGCTAAAACATTGGGTGTGCTTATCAATATTCCTCAAAATAGTGGAATGGAGGCTAATTAACAAGATGCTCAAATCTAAGATAACTCAGAGATTGTCGATTTAAAACTATTTGGGGTTTTCCTTTCTTAAAGTTTGAATGCAGTAACTATATTTTTGAGCTCCAGATGGAGAAGACATCTGTTGAGTGAGAAACTGAAGAAAACACACATGCAAGATTAAGGCAAATTAAAAGAAAATTGTTGGCTGTATGAGCAACAAGGAGTTTGGAAAAGATGTTCTCTATGTACAACATGTTCGCTTTACTTAATGGATCACACAATGGAAGGTGCCAATTTTTTTTTCTAAGACAATTTTCTTTGTTAACAAGGTGCCCTGCAGTAAAATGAAAGCACACAACTTTGTTTTCCCTGGACTCTTTTCTTTATTCTTTTGTGAGATTCTGGTTGTTTCTACTAACATGGCACAGTTTTGTCAAACCCTAAATATATACCTAGCTTTACAGAGAACCTATTTGGTAGAACTCTTTGTTCCCTGGGTCTGTAATGACCTCTTAGTCATGAAGCAGAGTAAGACCATGTTAGAGAAAGGAGGGATAATTCAGCACATACTGCTAACCCTTCAAAAGAGCATAGATTTTGGAAGTTGGGTAGTCTCGCTTCAAAGAACCAGAACTGCATGATTTTCTGAGAAGCTGTGGTAGTGGTTTCAGGCTGAACATAGCATGCATAGCACGCCAACTAGAGACAGCAGCAGCTGTGTGGCTCGTCTGTTGCCCAATGCATTTCCTGGGCTATGAAGCCAACTTGGAGGGGTGGCGTCAGTGAATTCCAAGCATGGAAAGAATCTGACCACTCTTTTTCATTTTTAAACCGCATTACCTTTGTCCTGTTCCTCAACTTTCAAGGCCATTTCACATTGCATTTTTCATTGATTTGTGGCCAGAAACTGACTTGAAAAAGGGGAACTTAAAACGTGTTATTAGTCAGGGTTTGGAATCAATTATGCTTCCAGAGTCGTTTTCTGTAACGAAGATCTCATTCTCAAAAGACCCACACATAGAACAATGACATGACCATGGGGTGATGCTTCAGGAATGCAAGATGACCGAGGGAGCCTCTGTGGAAGACAGAGTACATGCATGAAACTTGAACATGGCAGTACCATGAACAGTCCACATGTTTAGTAATTTTAATCTTGTTTCTCTTATATGAGTTCTCCCTAGTTTTCCATTCATACTGCTCCCACTCTGTGGTAGGCCTGGATATCTCATTTCCAAGTAGAACCACAACATTCAAGTTGACCTTTCTGTCTCCAGTTTTTCCCCATGTTAATCCTTCTTAACCCACATGTTCACACCTACTCTGACTAATAGCAAATCAATTCCTTTAGTGTTTTCTTTTTTTTTTAATACTCACCTGAGGATATTTTTCCATTGACTTTTAGACTGAAAGAGAGAGGGAAAGACAGAGAGAAATATCAATGTGAGAGAAACAAACCAATTGGTTGTCTCCTACATGAGCCCCGACTGGGGACCAGGCCAGAGAGGAGCCTGCAACAGAGATATATACCCTTGACCGTTATCAAACCCAGGACCCTTCAGTCCTCAGGCGGACACTATCCACTGAGCCAAATTGGCTAGAGCTCCTTTAGTTTCCATCATTTTACTTTTAAATGTGCATATTTAATACTAAGAGTATTACAAGTTGCAAATGACAGCATTAATAAGTATAATCGTTATTGAGAAAAGAGTTTAAATTATAAAACTTTCTTAGAAAACAAGTAGAAGATTTTCAAGCATAAAGTCCAGACAGGGAAAATGGCCCATTTTGAAGATAATTAATATAGAAGCTTCAGGTCTCCCCACCACACACATTAAAGGCATCACCAAAATCAAGCCATTTGCCCAAGAAGAGTGTACACCTACTGTGTGCATTTCTGTTTCAGATCTACTTCATTCCTGCTGTAATTAAAATTCTTCCCTTTGTCACTTGGCTGGAGACTTGTGGCATTTATTTATGTCATCTCTTCCCTGATTTAGCAGAGACCATTGTTTCCATTTAATATAATTCCTGATGTGTAGGTTGCATGGGGATGCTTATTTGTATAAACAACAGCATAATCATCGCTTCCTTTTCATTACCATGTCCATAGAAACTTGAAAAAAATGGTGCATGACATTTTCAAAAGATGGCCGAGCTTATTATATAAAAAAAACTATTTGCAAATTTTATAATGCTACTGAGGACATATCTCAGTAATCATCAGATGCTCTCAAACCCTGGGAAACATTCCAAAAGATGTTTGTAAAACATTACAAGAGAAGAAAAATCATGACGATTCTCTATAACCTCTGTTTGGCCACTCTTACAGCTCTACATTTTCCCTTTGTGAATGTACTTTTTAAAAAAGTAAACTTATTTAATCTCTCCAGACTAATCTTATCATTTTGACTTTTGGATGGCATATTTAAAACATACACTCAGTGTCTAATTGTGGATGCCTGAACTTGAGTTAATGATGACTTTTATCTCCCCAAATTTCATCATGCTCTGATTTTTTTTCCCTGAGCTGGAATTGACAAATACTAAGTTTCTTAGTCAACATAGCAGGGATAATTGAGCATGAGACTATGGGAAAGAACCATTCAAAGCTAGAGTCAGAGTTGGTGGTAGGTAAAGTTCTTTTGAAAGATGGAAGATGTTAATTTAAAAGAGTTCAAGAGTTTAAGCCAAAAGAGCTGGTCAAGTTGTTGAAGAGAAAAGAAAAAAAGAAGAAAAAAAAACTCTGCAAGACTCCCCCAACTGTACTTCTCTCTGAATAATTAGCTCTTCAACTGTCAGTTACATGAAATCGATATAAATCCTCCCATTCCAACGGCTCATGAACAGAGAATGATAGCAACTGCAAATGAGTTTAAGAAAACAGGCTGAATGTCATTAAAATCTTTTCAAAATGTTCTGTGACATCTGTTTTCCATTTTGCTATTCTGTTTAATTAATGTCAGTCTTCCAGAATTGCAAAAATCTTATTTGCTCAAAATAGTATCTTGAAGGAAGTGACCTTTATTTAATACAGAAGAATGTTAAGTGTAATATGGGCTTGATTAACTTCATCCCAAGTTTAAATTTTTTCCATTGGCTTCAAGATCTTACTCCCTCTGTACAGCTCGCTTCTGTATGACCAGACCGAACTCTGGGTGGCAGAGAGCTCCGATCCAGTTGGTGCACTGTCATATTACTAAGATACCAAAAATGGAAGAAATTTTAAAGAGAAGAGTGACAGTGCAGAAAACTATTCTTATTGGTCTTCATCTCTATTATTTGAGGTTGCCGGCTTCTGAGCTAATGAAAGAGTCAAGTTCAGAGACAGACTCCTTCCTCATGGGTGTGTGATCTTTTTTGATAAGAAAAATTGTCTTGAGAAAGAAAGTGAGAAAAAAAAAAAAGAGCAATGCAGCCTGTGAATACCTGGAATGTGAGCACCTCTTGTGCTGAGATCCAGTTGTCCTAGGAAGCTCATATTGGGCAAACCTTGGAGGGCAAACAAGAACATAGTGGAGCAGAGGAGGAATGGAGAGAGCCAGACTTAGTCAACAGCTGACTGTTTCTGTTTTGTAAAGCACACAAAAGCTGGTGCCCCTGATCAGGACACAAAGACAAGTGGCTGCATTTCAATGCATTTCAACGTGCCCTGGCTCCACTAGAGGGTTTATGGCTTTCCAGAGTGGACATACGCTGCCAATCAGCTGCCTTTGCTCTTGTTGCCCAGCAGGCTAGCGTGCTCAGCTGTTCTTTGTGGTTTCTGAGAAAGCAATGTGGATGGTGCTAGGCCTGATTTTTCCAGTCAGAGTCATTAATGCGTCTTACCCACTTTACAATGTATTTGAAAATTTTAAAAAGGGGAACACTAGAGAATTTTGGTAAAGACTCCACCCACCCCTCTCCCTTGGCCTTCGCCGCATTGTTGTCCTTGTCCATAGGGATCATGGCCTCTCTGCTTCAGCAGAGCAATTGTTGCAGTCCCTCCATCCTTGTTGAGTCCTCTACCCAGTTTCTCTGCCTTTCTTATCCGACTTAGGCTGGTTCCACTCTCCCAGCTCCTGCTTTTGCTTAACCATCAAAGAAGGTGACCTTAGCTGTCTGACCTATGGCTCAATACTGAGGCCAAATCTGTTCTGGAGAAGGAAAATATATATTCAAAAGAAGTCACTTGGAGGAGAAAACTGTGTTTTAAAGCCAAGTTTGTTTACAGTATCGTGGTAGTGCTGTGTTCTCTTAATATCTAATAAATAATTTGTTTGCCTACAAGGCCATGTGCATGACATTTGCAGGACAAGCACAATTTCTGCTTGAAGAACATACCTGACCCAAGAGTTCTTTTTCTTAAGTTATTTTGGTGCTCCAGATACTAACTTATTAGGACAGTGTTTACCAACTATGGGTTAAGAAAATCAGTAATAGGAGTTTTTGGTGAATTTTTCATTATTTCAAAATATCTAGCACAGGAAAACTGAAATGACTGGCTTACTTGCTTTTAGTGCAATCATATTAATTCATTATGGTAACCCAGCACATGCTGGTCATGTGCAGTGATTTGTAGTTCTATCGTACTTTGGTTAGCACTGTATATGAAACTGTTTAAGTAAGTTATTGCATGTAGTTGGAGTTCCATTAAGCTATAAAGAATGCCTTGACAGTTCATTCCCTCCTATCTGTGTTCAGTGATTCAGGTTCCCTCTCTGGAGTTCCAGCTTTCCCACCTGCTCTCATCCATTTGCCCTGTCAACTCTTCCATGGGAACACCATGCTCTGCCTTCAGGAGACACAGACTAGGTTGGGTTGCCCTTGTGTCTTCCCTGGACACTGAGGACTTCCCCTGTGATAACCCTCATATAATTACTCTATAAGCACTGTTTCCCTACAAGATTATAGGTTCTCTGACACCAGGCTTATACTAGTATCTGTCTTGTTATTCACCTTGCCCCAGCCCCTACCCCAAGTATCTGACACATAACAACCTCTCAGTAAATATTTGTGGGTTTAATAGATGGATTATATTCATTGTCAGACTGAGTGGAGTGTATCCATTTGAATGCTTGATTGCTTCACTAGGCTATCATGTTCTGGAGGAATACCATATCTGTGGAGGTATCGATCATTTTTTAATCCCTAGCAACAAGCACAGCTCTAGGACAGATATTCAATTGTATTTGAATAAAAGGACTTTATTTTTTATTAAAACTAGAGGCCCGTTGCACAAAATTCATGCACTGGGGGGTGTGGTGTCCCTCAGCCCAGCCTTCACCCTCTCCAATCTGGGACCCCTCGGG
Source organism: Myotis daubentonii (assembly GCF_963259705.1). Lineage (NCBI taxonomy): Eukaryota > Metazoa > Chordata > Mammalia > Chiroptera > Vespertilionidae > Myotis > Myotis daubentonii. The sequence continues at coordinate 43,412,157 of NC_081844.1, read as the reverse complement.
GGATGTCCGACTGCTGGTTTAGGCCCGATCCCACTGCACCCTCTCATAATCCGGGACTGCTGGTTCCCAACCGCTCACTTGCCTGCCTGCCAGCCTGATCACCCCCTAACTACTCCCCTGCCAGCCTGATTAATACCTAACTTCTCCCCTGTCAGCCTGATTGCCCCCAAATGCCCTCCTTTGTCAGCCCGATCACCCCCAACTGTCCTCCCTTGCCAGCCCAGTCACCCCTAACTACCCTCCCCTGCCAGCCCAGTCACCCCTAACTGCCCTCCCCTGCAGGCCTGGTTGCCCCCAACTGCCCTCCTCTGCTGGCCTGATTACACACAACTGCCCTCCCCTGCCGGCCATCTTGTGGCTGTGGGCACCACCATCTTTGAGGGTGTGGCAGTCAATTAGCATATTCCCTCCTTATTGGCTGTGGGCACCTCCATCTTTGCAACAGTATGAGGGTCAATTAGCATATTCCCTCTTTATTAGATAGATTTTTTTTTTGTATTCTACCGATTCTCTATGGAGAGGAAGGGAGAGGGGGATAGAGAGCTAGAAATATCGATGAGAGAGAAACATCCATCAGCTGCCTCCTGCACACCCCCCACTGGGGACGTGCCCGCAACCCAGGCACATGCCCTTGACTGGAATCGAACCCAGGACCCTTCAGTCCACAGGCCAATGCTCTATCCACTGAGCCGAACCAGTTAGGGCTAGATAGATTTTTAATGTTAACATTATTGCTGATGTCCCCCTTCCCCTCCATTTTCCCACCTCCACCCACCCCTGCCTCCTTCTCCCTTGGCCTTCACCACACTATTGTCCTGTCCATGGGGCATGCATATATGTTCTTTAGCTAAACCCTTCACCTTCTTTATCCCATCACTTCCCCACACCAGTCTGTTCCATGTATCCATGTTTCTGGTTCCATTTTATTCTCCAGTTTATTTTGTTCATTAGATTCCACCTATTAGTGAGATCATATGGTAATTGTCTTTTTCTGAGTGGCTTATTTTGTTTAGCATAATACTCTACAGGTCCCTTCATACTGTCTCAAAGGGTAAGAGATCCTTCTTTACTACAGCTGCATAGATTTCCATTGTGTAAATGTACCTCACTATTTTTATCCACTCATTGCTGGATAAGATAAGAAACATCATCACTTGGGCTGTTTCTAAAACATGGCTATTGTAAATGGCATTGCTATAAACATAGGGGTACATATATTCTTTCTGATTGGTGTTTCAGGATTCTTAGGATATAATCCCAGAAGTGGGATCACTGGGTCAAATAGGAGTTCCATTTTTTATTTTTTGGGGTAAGTCCATACTGTTTTCCACAGTGGCTGCACCAGTCTGCATTTTCACCAGCAATGTACTAGGGTTCCCTTTTCTCTACATCCTTGTCAGTACTTATTGTTTATTGATTTCTTGATGGTATCCATTCTGACAGGTGTGAGGTGTTATACCTCATTGTCATTTTGATTTGCATCTCTCTGATGATGAGTGATGTTGAGCATTTTTTCATATGTCTATTGGCCATCTGTATGTACTCTTGGAAGACGTGTCTATTCAGGCCCTTTGCCCATTTTTTAATTGGATTGTTTGTTTTGGGTGTTGAGTTGTGTAAGTTCTTTATATATTTTGGAAATTAATGCCTTATCAGATATATTATTGGTGAGTATGTTCTCCCATATGGTGGGTTCTCTTTTCATTTTGTTGATGGTTTCTTTTGCTGTGCAGAAGCTTTTTTAACTTGATCTAGTCCCATTTGTTTATCTTTCCCTTGCTCTCAGAGACATATGGGCAAAAATATTGCTGCTAGAGATATCTGAGATCTTACTACCTATGTTTTCTTCTAGGATTTTTATGGTTTCATGCCTTACATTTAAGTCTTTTATCCATCTTGAGTTTATTCTTGCGTATGGTGTAAGTTGGTGGTCTAGTTTCATTTTTTTTTTTTGCATGTATCTGTCCAATTTTCCTAACACCATTTATTGAACAGACTTTCTTTACTTCATTGTATGCTCTTGTCTCCTTTGTTGGGTAAAGCCTTTAATGATGATGTTTCTTCTCTTTTAGTCAGTCCTGTGAAAAGGTACTCCTTTATTCAGAATCCCATAGATTTTGTGGTTTAATTCATTTCCTAGTAAGTGAGCAGTACCATTATTTTAGGTCTGTAAGTAGCTGAAAGATAAACTTAGAACTTTGATTGGAACTAGTCACCCCAATCTCTGTTAGAGTTTGAATGAGGTTGCTGACTGGACCTTTTAACTTGCTGTTCCTGTTTATTTTCTGCTTGTTTTGTTTGTTCGGGTCTGGCATGGAGCCTAAAAATAAAAGCTTGCTGGCAGATTGACTTTCACTGTGATTCAGTTTTGCAATCTTTTCAAAGCACTCTTCGGGAGACCTTCATTTATCTGTGGACATCTCCGGGATCTTCCAAAACAAACACAACATAAATTGGGGGAATTTGGAAATTTCCAAATTGTAACATATGGGAACTTGCTTCCTTTGTCTGAGAAGTCTTTGCTCCAAATAGAGGGGAATCCCAGAGGAAAAAATAAGCCTGAAAGCTCCATGGGGTTCCCTGCTTTTGCTCTTTCTGGGGGAGGGGAGAGTAACCAGATGTCAGAAGCCAGCTCTCCCCTGTGAAAGCTCTCAACTCAGAGGACCACACTCATGCAGTCACCACAGTCATAGACTGTTTCCTGACAATCGGCAGTTCCCTTTCCAGATAACTGAGGAGAAAGACTATTCTCTCACGAGTGAGAGTGGTGTCTAATTAAAGTGCCAGAGCCTGCATCTCCAGGAAGGGGATGCTAAGGAATGACTCCTGGAGGCCCTCTTTCCTTTCTGCATTGAGTCAGATTGTTTGGGAATATGGACCAATGAGATAAAAGTATCCCTGTTACTGGCAGGAATACTTTTCTCTGTACCATGGTCAGTCTACAGGGTACCTGCACAACAGCCCGCCACAGTCTTAAGGTTACAGACAGACTCCCCTGATTTCTCCAGGATTAGAACAGAACAAAACAAGATGAGGCCTTGGGAAAAACAGAACTATAACCTCGTGGTTTTCCAACAATAGGCCAAAGGATTTATAAATTTTAAAGCCAAGGAGACCCTCAGAGGTCACTTATTCCAGTTCCTCCATTTTTCTAGGAAACAAGATGACACCAGAATTTAAGTGACTTGGCAGACATGGTCTTGTGGGGGTAAAGAGAACAGTAGAGGCTTTGGGTCAGGTCTCAGCATGAATCCTGATTCTGCCTCATTATTCTGTCAGTGACCTTGAATAAGTCATTTGCCCTCTTTAAGCTTTAGACTTAGCATCTATAAAATGATATAATAATAGCACTTACGGGACTGTTGAGACTATTACATTATAGAAAATTCATGGAAAGTACTTAGTATAGTGTCTGGTACTCAATAAGTAACTAAAAACTGATAGCACGTATTTCTCTTCATCATCATCATCATCATTATCATCATAACTATCAAAGCTGGAGTCCAGCACCCAAGTTTTCTGGCTCAACATTTCTTTTGAATCATCTCCATATATTATTAATACCACATTTGGTACCTCATTCTATTTTAAAGTCCAAACAGTGGTGATATCATTAGTTTAGAGCCGTGGTCGGCAAACTGCAGCTCACGAGCCACATGCGGCTCTTTGGCCCCTTGAGTGTGTCTCTTCCTAAGCCTTAGGAGTACCTTAATTAAGTTAATAACAATGTACCTACCTATATAGTTTAAGTTTAAAAAATTTGGCTCTCAAAAGAAATTTCAGTCGTACTGTTGATATTTGGCTCTGTTGACTAATGAGTTTGCCGACCACTGGTTTAGAGACTATAGACACTGGGTAAATAATGATGCATTCTTTAAAGAAAGGATGTAACACTGAAAGAGAGAATCAGGATAATATAATAATCTAAATTTTATTTTATATTGTTTCCATATTTATATTTTATTGTCCTTTTAGAAACACATTTTGTAATGTGTTAAGAAGTGAGTATTAAAAAGAGTTCTTTCCTGCTATTTCCATTCCAGTCTCATCCTGATACTTTCACAGTGAATTTTTATAATTGAACTAGAGGCCCAATGCATGAAATTCATGCAAGAGTAGGCCTTCTTTCCCCCTGCTGCCACCACTGGCTTCCCTCTGGCACCTGGGACCAGGGCTTCCCTTGCAGCCCCAGCTTCATCCAGAAGGTCATCCAGAAGGACATCCAGAAGGATGTCTGGTCTAATTAGCATATTAGGCTTTTATTATTATAGATTATTAATAATAACTACAACATTCGCTAATGACATTACTATAATTTTGTTGCATTCATTTCCATTACGTGCTTTGCACGCAGGCAGACCATTTCTCTCCACTGATACTAACAATGAATATTTTGGAAGCCGAATGCCACGTCAATAGTCTTGGACTGACTTATTTGGAGAACAAGAAAAATAGGTTTATTTTTGAAATATTTCACTTTTGGAGAACAAAAATAGGTTTATTTGCATTGTGCTTATTAATTTGTGCAGTTATTCAGTGTCTGGTAAGTTAATATTCAAGAAAAAATATTAATTTTTATTAAAATGTTCTATTATTTTATGTTAACAATTATTCATTTATTTCAGCCCTTTGTATTCAGCATGTCTCTATTGAAATAAACCTACGTCTATGAAAATTGAAGCTTTTTTTTTTTTTTTGTGGCCCACATCAACTTAACCCTTGTTTATTTGGCCCGTGTTAGCCTTTGAGTTTGACATGCTTGCTGTAGTAGCAGCTTGGAAATCAAATACCCGTGAGCTGCAGTCCTGGCTTCTCCAGTCCATGACTGTGTGGCTTTGGGCACAATACTTATTGTCTCTAAACCTTGCTTTTCTTAATTTAGTCGTTGCTTATAAATATCAAGCCATTATTCATGTCGAGTCGGAAGTGTTAACATTTTTGACAGTAACCAGCACAGTTCACACCAGAGCAAGGACTCCAGAATTTCAGCTCCACTGTGGAATGAGAGCATGCACATTTATCCTGTTCATTTGAGCAGATAGATACCTGCTGTCAAACAGACTAAATAGGCACTGTATTATTCCTACTGTCATTTATAAATACTCTCCATCTTTGCTAGTGATTTTAGTGGTTAGAATAGAGAAAAAGGAGGGTGGAGTGACAGGACATAGGAGTTCTATTTTAATTGGTAGCGTAGCAAAGCTGGTCATGCTCACAGAACTGAGGGAGATGAAATAAGAAATTTTCCTAAACAGTGCTCTGAGGATTGCACAGAACATTATAAGCTGCTTGCAGTGAGTCAGGGCTGGAATGTTGGACGGGTCAGTGCTCCATGCAACACTAAGTCCCACTGTGTTATCCTGCCAAGTGTAGGAATTCACAAGGTCAGGTCCAAACTTAAAAGTCAATTGCTTGAGTACCAGGCTGGAATTATTTTCATTTCTTGCAGCAATCCAATCAGTTCTCATAACTTTCTTAATAAAAAGGCAAATGTTACTGTGCCTTTCCCTAGAATGGAGGGTGGTTTTCTTGGCCAAGTTCATATATGAGGGTGTGGGGTACTAAGATGATTCTGAATGTGTACCTTTTAAAATTCTGTTATATGGTCTGTGCTCTGAGACTAGATGAGATAGTCCTTCCCTATTTTTTTTTAATTTTCTGTTTTCACATGATAGACCTATGTAGACATTTTCAAATGATCCCTGATAACTATTCAATGAATATGTTAGCATCAGTATCTATATGCTTTGAAAATATGGTAATGATTTTTTTGCCATTTATATCTACTAGGTCCTCCATACCTAGTTTTTAGTGACCACCAAACTAACTTAAATTCCCAATATGTAATGGTTATTATTGCTTCCAGTATCTACTATTTTTTAAGACTTAAGATGTAAATAATTACAAAATATTTTAGAGGAGAAAGTTAGAGGAGAAGAAGAGTAAATGAGAAGAGAAGGAAGTGGAGGAAGAAGAGGAAGCAGCCTAGATTTGTGATTAAAGCTTTCATTAGGGGATCAAATGCCCTAAAATATATTAATAGTGTATGCAACAGAGGGAAAACTGAGCAAACAAGAGAGAGTTTTGACAAATCTCAGTTAAAAATAAGAACATTCTCATCCCTTATCCTTGGAGGACATATAACCAGCACTTATTATTGTTTTAATCCAGTAAGTTTGGGGGTAATATGTTATACAACAAATATATATTATATTATACTAGAGGCCCAGTGCACAAATTTGTGCATGGGTAGGGTCCAGCCAGCCCGTCCCTACAGGGGCCAATTGGGGCTAGGCTGGTGTGGGGGAGGGGACACAGGAGGTTGGCCAGCTGGCCCTGCCTCATATGGGGGGGGGGGGTGGTCAGGGGCGGGGCTGGCCAGGGGGAGGGGCCGTGGGATGTTGGCAGCCAGCCCCGCCCCCAATCGGGCAGGTTGGCCTGCGGCAGTGGGTGTCATAGCGACTGGTTATTCCGGTCATTCTGGTCATTCTGGCATTCCGGTCACTGGCTTTTTATATAGATAGATACAATAGTAAAGAATAATACAAACACTTTAAAAGAAAGAAAGGGTCAGAAACTTTAGAATTAAAAAGTCCAGAGCTTTTAGTTGTTGTTGTTTAATAAGAATTCTATCCCCCTTGAATATTTGGAGCCTATAGTAATTGTCTGTGTATAAATTTAAGAAGGATGCACCAGTGTTTATCTTTGTTGTTTAGAGGAAATGAGATGTATGCCAAAACCTATAAGAAATTGCTACTAATCTATATTTGAGAAGCCTCATCCACTACTTTTTTTTTTTTTTGCAAATCATCAGTGCTGTTCTATTCTGTATTTTTAAAGTTTTAGATTTTAGTCATCCTTATTTAGTTAAGATTATTACACATGAATATACCTTTTAGTTTCCTTTTTTGGTCATATGGTTTATTTTATAAGCCTAAGGTAATGATTGGATTTATGTTCATTCAAATGGGTTGATCTGAATGCAAATTCCTCAGTGCTCTGCAGTAAAATTGCTATTGATGACTTCCAGAACAAATCTGAGATAAGATCATAATTGTGGCTTTACGAGTATCACTTTCCAAATACTGTTAAATTATGCTGACTATTATTTTCCATTCTGGTGCTTCTTAAGCTTATTACATGGTGATGATTTTTATATGGGAACAGTCTGAAGAAAAACACTTGTACGACTTTAGATAGAATCAAAAATAAGGATTCAGTCAAAACACCACACAGAGTGTCTCAGAGTAAAATGTTTTATTCTCACCCCCCTGTCTCATTCCCATCATTCTATTTAATATTTGCTGTCAGTCATTCAGCCTCCACGCAACAAACACTACAAATGTTCGGTGAGTACCTCCAGTGCATGACTTGTTGCTCAAATGTGCTGAGCGCTCTTCTAGGCAGAGAAGATAGAACACTGAACAAGACAAAGGCGCTGCCCTCATGAGGCTTAAATTTTAGTCTGAGAAACAGTCAGTAGATAAACAAATACTGAACATTTTGACTATTGATGAATACTATACAAAAACACATTCTAACAGGTGTGAGGTGGTGTCTCTGTCGTTTTTTATTTGCATTTCCCTAATAGCTAGTGAAGCTGAGCATCTCCTCATATATCTGTTGGCCATTTGTATGTCTTCTTGGGAAATGTGTCTGTGTAGGCCCTCTGCCCATTTTTTAATTGGATTGTTTGTTTTTTTGTTGTTGAGTTGTATGAGTTCTTTATATGTTTTAAATATTAAACCCTTATCAGTGGTGTTACTTGCAAATATCTTCTCCTTTTTGGTCAGATATGATTTTATTAACCAATGTCACTCCAATAAATCATACAAAAAATTTTAAATTTAAATCCCAGAATTTTAAAATTATTTTTGAACCATTGTCAGTAATAAAAGAAAAATTTAAACACAGACACACACACACAGACACACACACACACAGGATAAAGGCATAGAGAAAAAATGACATTGACAAAGAAAGATTTATTTTAGATAGAGGGTCAGGAAAGTGAAATCTGACTTGAGTGTTATGAAAAGAGCAAACCATGCAAAGATCTGGAGGAAGAACATTTTCAGCAGAGAAAGACCAAGTTTAAAAGCCCTGGAGTGCAAAAAATCTTGGGAAAGATAATCTTAGTGGGTTCAGCATCATGGGAAAAAGACATAGAGATGAAAGATGATGGAGAAATACACAGAAAACTTATAGGCCAGGATAAGGAACTTGGTATTTATTCCATGTGTTAGGAAACTACAGGAAAATTTTAAGCAAGAAAATTATATGATCAAATTTAGTTTTTAAAATATCTGTCTGGCAGCTACATGAGACTAGCCTGGATGTAGGAAGGAAAAAAAAAAGGCAAGACCACTTAGCAGGTTATTGTAGTTTGGGCAAAAAAATTGTGGTGACTCTGAGGTGATGGTAGTTAGTAGAGGGCATAAGAAGTGATGGGGATTGAGGATATACGTGATGGGATTTTCTGATGGATACTATTTGAGATGTAAGGAAAAGAAAATCAAGGAAGACTCCTGGGTTTGGGTCTGAGAACTGGTGAAAGATGGTATTTATGAACATGGTCAACAGTAAGGGAGAAACAGTGTGGAAGGTAGAAGGGAATTAAGAGTTCTGTTTTGGCCCTGCTAAATTTGAGGTGTTTATTATAGATTTCTACGTGGTAATGTAAGTAGGCAGTTGGAAATGAAAATCACGAAGATGTTGTACTAGATCTGTAAATTTGAGAGGCACCACCCAAAAGACACTATTAAGGCCACGAGACCTTTTGTTATCTCTTGAGAAAGTGAATGTCAGTGGAAAGGAGTCCTAGGAATTGGACCTTGAAGCACTCTTAACACTGAGAGGTCTGGGAGGGGATAAGCAGAAACACCAGTCAGATAGAGGAAACCCAAGAGACGGGGGTGTCCAATGGGCACAGTGTCTCAAGAAGAAATGAGTGGTCTGTTCTGTTGGTGCTGCTGAGTAGTCTTAAGAAAATAATGAGAACTGAGAATTATCTTGGGGGTTTGGCATGATGGAGGTCCTGGTTAACTTTAGCAAGAGAAGTGTCCATGGGATGGTAGAGACAAAAACTTGAGTGAGGTGTGTTGAGGAAAGGAAATGGCAGGTAAAGAAAGTAGACCCAGTGAAGTCATACAAATAATGGAACACCTAGCTGACAATGTCGATTTCCTCAGATTTCTCATCTGCAAGGTGAGAGGTTTGAGGTGACTTCTAAACGTTGACTTACTTTCTCCAAGTCAAGGAAATACTTGGGGTAACAAACGCAAAGGCCACCCCGCCAAAAGAATCATCAGCTGCATTGCTCATGGCCTAGAGATGATGGTGTCATTGCCTGGGGGTCGTATCAGTATCATTTGCATCAGATGCCCATTTAATGATTTGGAATAGAAACTTTAAGAAATTATTTGAATTTTTTATTATGAGAACAAGTTCCATTCGTTATTTTACTTATAGCCATTTGTTGCCATTCAAATAGTATTGTGATCCTTTTCTGATAGGAGGAAGGAAGCCTCAGCACAGATCTGTGTCTGTGTCAGATTCTGACCCCAGGGCCTCCTCATTCTCCCACAGCCAGAGGCACCATAAAGCTCAGAGTGTGACCAGTTACCTCTGGCCTGTGATGATTAAAGGTGAAAGTAAGAACCTTGGCAATAGCAACTAACTGATCATATCATACTGCTTTAGAATTTATAAAGCCTTCTCACAAAACTTAATTTAAGCACATGGACCATTTAAAATGCTTTTTCAGCCTGGCTGGTGTGGCTCTGTGGTTGAGCGTCGACCTATGAACCAGGAGTCACGGTTTGATTCCCAGTCAGGGCACATGCCTGGGTTGTGGGCTTGATCCCCAGTGGGTGGTATGCAGGAGGCAGCTGATCAATGATTCTCTTTCATCACTGATGTTTCTAACTCTCTCTCCCTCACTCTCCCTCTCTGAAATTAATAAAAGTATATTTTAAAAAAATAAAAATAAATATTTTTAAAAAGAAAATGCTTTTTCACATATATTAAATTATCTAACTCAGACAGTGTTGAGCATGGCTCGGCTATGCTGATGACTTTTTCATGACTTTACCTTCTTTAAAAAGACACATTTGCAACTCATACTTTCAGGCTGCAGAACTGTTGCTTTGAAGAGGGTTTGAGTAAGCATCTGAAACTGTTGGCTCAGTGGTGGATCTAACTTGAATTTCTGAAGCTGCTACCAGAATGCTTTTCCCATGCAGATCAAAAATGAATGTGAAATATTACCTGTTCTCTTGCTCGTGTCTTCCTTCCAGTGACCCCACTTGCTCCACAGTGACCCCGGGTCAGGCAGCCTTTGTAAAGGACCCCCGCGTAGGTATGTGTGTTCCATACACAGCGTTCCAAAGTCCCATCATGCATCTCAGGCGTGTAAGCTCTTTAGCATGAATCATGCAAACTTGGTGAACCATAAACCTCTCCCTGTGGATGTGAAGTTGTTGGTATTTTAGTCTGCTTGGAAACAGTCTGAGAAACATTAAACCCAGCTTTTTTGAGGTTAGTCCAAATTATTTTTTTAGACGAGAGAAAAAAAAATATTATGTCTCCTAAGGAAACTTGTAACCATGAACAGTAAATTTAAAAGGTTTTTAAATGTTTTTTTTTTTCCCTTCCCTTCCCACATGCCCTCCTCGTGCATAGTTTAAATCCCTAGTTTCTTTCAACAACAAAAAATAAATAAATGCTGCAGATCAGTGGGGTAGGCCTGTGAAATGCATTTCTTAGATTAAAGGTATAAAATCATTGTGTGCTACGTCATACTGATCCCACCAGTCTTGTCCTTTCTCCATTTCTCTAGTTCAGTAATCCATTCAGTACTTTTAGGTGGTAGGTATTTATTTATAAGGAATGAATGAGACTTGCTGTATTTGGTGGGCAGGGAAGTAGTGCTCGACTCACCTATTCAAGGTAGTGAGTCACTTCCCATTGTAAATGGTAGGCTTTTCCAAATTCACTCTATCTCTCTGGGGTACTCAGCCCAGAAGGACCCCACCCATCCATCCTTTCCTTCTTCCTGGGTTGCAGGAGGAAACTGTAACTACATGCAGGCCGTGTCACATGTGGCTGCAGGGTAAGGTCTGGTCTAGCCTGGATTCCATGGAGATGACTTCCCTCTGTGTGTGCTCTCTGGGAGCCAGCCTCTGTCCCGGTGGCAAACCTCCCCTGCCTTCTAGCGTCTAACTCTGCACACCTTTTGTCCTCCTCGCCGTGACTCCAGGGTCTGCCGAATCTCTGGCCCATCTCATGTCCACCAGAGCTTCTGGAAACCTGGCTGTCCCTTGGGCCGTGCTCAGCTATGGGCACTGGGACCCAGTGGAGGGCCTGCACACACCGATCCCCTCTGCTGCTCTGCTCTGACTTCCTGCTTTTGGCTTGAGCATCAGCGACCTACTTCCAAGTACGAAATTGCTACATGGGCCTTTCTGATTTTGTATTCCCTCTCAGCCCTCTGAGGTTTCCATGTCCTCCATGCTCCTCTTCTTCACCCTCATGAGCCCTAGGGAGTAGGGGGTCCTGGGTACCTGAAAAGGGACCCAAGCAGCAATTAACCGTAGTCTCATCCACTCTAAATTTCTTCAGAAAAATCTCCCCCCAGCCAAGAGGGAGTCTTACTATCTCCCTCCGAGGAGAAACACAGCCCCCTACACCAGGTCTAACATCTGCCTCACTCATGAGCACGCTGGAAAATTCTTTGGCACCAGTGTCCCAAGATAGGGTCTGGGTATTCATTGCCCAGCTGTGGGAGACCAAGAAAATATTTCTATTTTCTCCCTCGGATGCCCTGGCTCTTAAAATCGAAATCCAGAACACTCATGCCTATTTTTTTCTTATAACTTTAAAAATCTATCTTGAAAGTCAGAATTGAGTAATGATTTTTGTTTGTTTTATCCAGTGAGTTTTGCCCTTCCTGAGAGATGTGGCTCAAGCTCAGTATGACTTACCAAGGAGGAAAAATGTGCCACATAATGTTTAGAATATTATCTGATGCATTTTTATTTTCAGTCATTTTTAAATATATATATATATATATATATATATATATATATATATATTAATTTCAGATAGGAAGGGAGAGGGAGAGATAGACACATCAATGATGAGAGAGAATCAATTGGCTGCCTCCTGCATGCCCCCTACTGGGGGATCGAGCCCACAACCCATGCATGTGCCCTAACTGAGAATCAAACCGTGACCTCCTGGTTCGTAGGTCGATGCTCAACCACTGAGGCACACTGGCCAGGCTTCAGTCATTCTTTTAAACAAAGAATCAATTGGAAGTCCAAGCGTTGACAAAAGTTAAGCTTGAACCTAGACCTACCTCTCAGAAGTTCTCTCCTCTAATTTTAAAGCACTTATACATTCAACCCCTGCTGGGTAGAAAGAAATGTTTTCTTTTTTCATATGGAAAACTTTTAGGACACACATTTCCATGGAATATATTTTTCCCACAACACTTTCCAAAGACTTTGGCATTCAAGCAACAGCATTTCTCCAACTGGAAGTTTCACCAGTGAGGCCCCGGGCTCCCGGGCTCCTCTGCAGGGTCGCTCTGGAGTCTCTGCTTTATCCTCACATCAAACTTTGAGATTCTTTCTCGCCAGTTAACATCGTATCCGCTTGATTTGTATGAGTCACAGGATCACACGTGGCGCCTGTCTTTGGGAGGTGGCTGGAAGCTGGGCAGCACAGGGGCACCATCCTGGGCCTGCAAAGGGTTAGTGTGCCAGGCGTTCTTTCCTAAGGCAGCAAGGGCAGGCTTCAGTATTTCATAAGGCTCTTTGACTCCATTCTCTGAGAGGCTTATTTTGCTTTGATTTTTGTTTATAGGAAAAGAAGAGAAAAACAGGTCGGATTGTAAAGATTCATTAAAACTTCCTTTTAGGATCATCATAAACATTGTGTGACAACTTGAGACTCAAATGCATAAACATACAAACCGATTAAAATTGCTTCACGCTATCGCTAATATTTATTGAGCATTTATACATTATTAAAGTTAAAACATAAAAGGCCCTTCTTTACACAAAGATTTTGATATATATTTAATCTCAGCTTGAAATCCATTACGTTGTCTTAATAAGTAGAATTAATTATTTCAATCTATATCCATGAGTACTTCAGACACTGCGGAGTACCTATTATGTGCCAGGTACCCAGATCAGGATCCTCTGTTTTTTTGGCATTTGGTTCTCTCCAGAACCCTGTAAAGTAGGTGATATTCTCTCCTTTTCACTTAGGAGGAAACTAAGGTGGAGAGCCATCCCGGAGCCTCAGGTCCCACCTAGAGTGAGAGATGGAATAAGATTTGAAGCCACAGCTCGCTCTTGTAGGCCACATTGCATTCAAAAGGTTTGCATACAAATGAAGTAGATCACCTTTTATTTTTTAAGTCCAATCAACACGTGTCCAGAGAAGAGACCAGGAGATGAGCTGAAAGTCCTGTTTCCGTGGAGGGAAGTGAGGTGCTGTGCGGGCGCCACACCTGTAGGAGCTGGGACAGGCCCTGTTCTCCTTCGAGCCAAGGCTGTGGAGCTTCCCTGGAACAGAGATGAGGGTGGACACTGGTGCATGGAGCGGTGACAGCCCTGACCAGGTGTTAAGTCAGCGCTAGATACAGAAATACAGAACCAAGGAGAAATGAACTCTCCTCAGTTTCCTTCAGGTCCGGGGAGATCAGGCCTCTCCCTCTCCCTGAAGACTGGCCACAGAGCCTCAGTGTTCTGGCCCAAATTCACATCCGTGACATTCTTGGATATTCTCATAGACATTGGTGATAGCTGTCCTATTGGGGGAAAGAAAAAGGAATATATATTTACTATATATCTCCTTATAAATATAGCATTTTGTAAATAGTGCTCAATAAGTACAACATAAGCAAAGGAAAGTTTACAGTTGGGAGTACACAAAACAGAGTTTATTCTTGTATTATTTATTAATTCTTGTATTATTTTTCATACGAACAACTGTAAACCTACATTTGCCAAACCCTGTATCTGTGAGTGAATTATTAGGGGAGAGAGTGACTAACTCTTGTTACTAGACCTAGAACAACGTGAGTTAATATAAGACCAATTCTTTCTATTGTTTTCCTGTAGGCAATTTATTTCTATATTATACATGGCATATAATATGAAATATACTTTATAAATATATGTTCTCTAAACTAGAAACCTCTCTCTCTACCTTAGCCCTTAGGAATGTTTTATTATGTTTTCCTCTGGATCAAAATATCCCCTTCACACCCGACCAATGTGACTCAACCAAGAGGTCGCTGGTTCAATTCCCAGTCAGGGCACATTCTCAGATTGCAGGCTTGATCCCCAGTAGGGAGCATGTACGAGGCAGCTGATCAAGGATTCTCTCTCATCATTAATGTTTCTATCTCTCTCTCCCTCTCCCTTCCTCTGTCTCTAAAATCAATAAAAACATATCTTAAAAAATATTTCACCCCCAGCCCTTTCTAACTGACCTCCATGTATCAGGCAAAAAGGTTCCTTCCAGGCTCCCCAGATCATCCATGTGGCCTGAATCAAGCTCCACCACCTCTAACCAAATTCTTCTTCTCTCTAACATGCTTCTTGGGCTCCCATATCTCACCTGTGCTCCAGCATCTATTCTAATACCACGTGTCCTCTCGTTGCCCTCCTCTTGGTCAGAGCAGGCTCAGAGTTTACTTTACATCAAACCTCACTTTTGCACCTGATAACTTTTCCTCATGTGGCACAGGTGTTCATACACTGTCCAATATGAATTCGAAAGAAGACCATTCTTCACAGTAGACAAGCTCCCCTCTAGGTCCTCTGTTATAATGTGGTGGTTAACAGACTTGGGAGTCAGAAAAAGCTTGTTTGAAGCCCATCTCCAGCACTTGACAACTTTGTCTTGGGCAAGTTATTTCAGTCATCTAAAAATGAGGATAAAAAGAGTGGCGACTAAATGAGATGTTGTATATAAAACATGCAGCACAATGTTTGAAAGACAGAAAATATTCAGTGGTAGTTACAAAATAGTCACGGGGATATAACGTAGAGTATAGGGAACATAGTCGATAATATTGTGATACCTATGTATGGTATCACGTGGGTGCTAGAATTATCAGAAGCATCACTTCATAAAGTATATGATTACCTATCCACTGTGCTGTACACCTGAAACTAATCTACATATATAAAAGGCTAATATGCAGTGTCCCCTTGGGAGTTTGACCGGGAGACCAGGAGTTCGATCGCTCACTAATGATGTGCGCTGACCACCAGAGGGCGGTGTGGAACAAAGGAATGCCTCGGCCAGCAGCTGGGGAAGGGAAGCCCCAGCCAGCAGCTGGAAGGCCCTGATCAGCCCTGATTGCCGGCCAGGCCTAGGGACCCTACTCATGCAGGAATTTTGTGCACCAGGCCTCTAGTATAAAATAATATTGGATGTCAATTGTTATTGAAAAAGATAAAACAAATTTTAAAAAAAGAAAATATTCAATAAATAGTAGCAATGATGATGAGAAAGATAGAGGAGGTAGTTGATTTAAATAACCAGTAGCCACCTTGAGCATGGCCCTGAGGACATGAGATTAGGAATGGCCACATTTTAATAGGGAAAAGGAATGCAAGGATAGGAATGTACTAGAAATTTCATCCAAAGAGAGCTTAAGGTAATGCAAGTAAGAATGGCTACTCGGGGGCATAGAATGACCTCAAAGTGAATATATCATATCCCAACAGCACCAATTGAACAACTTTGTCTCAGATTAACTTGGTCATCTGCCCATGAACATTAAGTTTAGAGCCAGCTTATACTGCCAAAGTGAGTTCCGGTTTTATAGGTCAGTGACCCTGTACCACAAATCTTAATCTCTTTCCCAAAGAACAGACATACCAGGAGCCAGAAAATAGCTTTTAATTACTGAATTTGTCGTCTACAGTGCGCTGGTAATGAGGGAAATCCTGTACTGTACATTCTTTTCAATGTAGATTCAGGGTCTGGATATGCAACTAGTGAGGTAAGCAATTCAGCCCTTTTCCTATGATTGTGAGCCAAATAAATGGCCAAATTACTAATGGGTGTGTGGATTTTTTTAAGTGTGGTGGGTGAGGGTGAGGGTGAGGGTGAGGGTGAGGCGGAGAGGAGGGTGAGTCTTTTCTTGGCATAGGCCAAAATGAATGAAAATGCTTTGAGTGTTTTTGTAATCTGTTCTGTGACCATTTCCAGGTGGCATTCTGCCATCACTCGGGGCACACCCATATGGACTCAATCCCTTTCTTTAGGAATATTGCAGTTTCTAGTTGGCAGGGTAGGGACCAAAGCAAAAAGACAATTTTCCCCACACCCAACACGCCCCTGGCTCCTGCCCAATGTGAGGTGTGGGAGTGCTGTACACTGTAATAATATTGATAATAACCATGATGGGGCCTGTTAAGAAACGGGGAAACTACTAAGAAGTTTCCTCCACCCTCTCCATAAATCAGCCACTATTCCTATGTTCCTAATCTCTTTACTGAGATTAGAGTTTACTAAATTAGAGTTCTAATTTAACACAACCCAAATCCTTAGGTTATTTCTAAAATTCAAATTGTAGCCGCACAGACTTAAAAGCAGTCTGAGAGATTATCCATTCCAACATCCTGCCCCTCACAGACAACTCCTGAGAGCACCCTGGGCAGGTGGCCATCCAGGTTGAGCTTTGACACATCCAGAGACTAGGAGCCCACTTCTTGAGAAAGCCAAGCCATGTGGTGGCATCGGGAGAGACTGGGAGGCAGCATGATGGCGGGTGCCTGGGGGAAGAGAGTATTGGACTTGCAGGCACGAGCATTGGTTTGGCCCTGTTCTTCCACTGACCAACTGGAGGGTCTTGGGGATAAGTCGCTGTGCCTGAAATTGCGTCCCTTTTGTCCACTGTGAGGCTGTTGGGTATGATCTCAGTCACCTCTAGCCATAACATTGTGATTTAAACTTGCTTTCCCTATGTCCAGCCAAAACTACCCTCCCCGTAACTTCCAGCTATTGGTATTTGTTTTGACTTGGAGAACCATAGAGGTTAAGTCTTATCTCTCATTGTCATGGCAAATAATCAAGTATTTGAAGGTGGATACAGTGAACCCCATAAGTTATCCCTTCCTCAGGGTAAACATCTCAAGATACCATAAATCTTTCTTTTATGACTCGGCTTTCAGACATCCTCCCCATTCAGACAATCCTCTTTGTGATGAACTCAATTTCAGCTCTTTAAATTGTGGTCCCCAGCACTGGATGCTCAACTTTGGAACTGATCTAATAAGCATGGGAAGTATTGGGACTGTAACAACCACCTCACTTATCTTAATCTAGATCTGTGCTTTTTTAGTTAGATTTGCATTTACTTTAGGGGTTTCAGCCACTTGGCATGACTGCTGGTGGTCAGCCAACACCACTGGGTTCTTTCCATGTGAACTCCTCTTTGGTCCATTCTCCCCAGTTCTTTACTACACATTTAATCATCTTCCCCTTTTTATGACACAAGTAATATATATTCCCAGTAATGTAAAAAATGAAAAATAGCCTTCAAAATGGCAGTTCCCAGAGATAGCATTCTTAACTTTTCTTATGTTAATACATATAATTTATTTTTTACAAAAATATTATCATTTATGGTTTCCCTTATATGCTGATGTTTGTATCACTTCTTGTCTCTGACTTAATCGTATCACTCTGCTTTTGAATATCCCCATACGCACAGAAGACCTTAGTCAAAGACTGATTTTCACCCTACAACAGCCCATCTTTCCAGGTTTGTCTCCAACCATTGCCCAGTAATTGCCATACCCAACGTGGTCAGACTTCCACACATCCTGTAATCTCCTAGAACCTTCCCCATCTTTATTTTTGGAAAACTCCTATTCATCCTTCAAAACACAGCTCAAATATTTCCTCCTCCATGAAGTTCACCTGACTTCCTCTCCCATCCCTATTCCATGAGGACTTACTCTTCCCTTAAATGTATCTCTGTTGAACTTTGACATAGCTCTTTTACAGCACATGAGAGTAATTACAGCAGTCCCCGCTTATCCTCAGGCTCACTTCCTGGTTCCAGTTACCCATGGTCAACTACAGTATGAAAATATTAAATGGAAAATTCCAGATATAAAGAATTTACTAGTTTTAAATTGTACGTCCAGAATGACGTACAGCATGATGAAATCTCACACTGTTCCATTCCATCCCACCCCTAATGTGACTCATCCCTTGGTTCACCTTATCCATGCTGTGTCAGCTGCCCACCTGTTAATCACTTAGCAGACCTCTCAGTTGTCAGAGCAACTGTCGTGGTATCGTGCTTGTGTTTAAGCCATCCTCATTTTACTTAATAATGGCCCCAAAGTGCAAGACTAGTGATGCTGGCATTTGGATACGCCAAAGAGAAGCCATGAAGTGCTTCCTTTAAGTGAAAAGGTGAAAGTTCTCAATAAGGAAAGAAAAACATGATATGTGGAGGTTGCTAAAATCTGTGGTAAAAATGAATCTTCTATTCTTGAAACTGTGAAGAAGGAAAAAGAAATGTGTGCTCGTTTTGCTGTTGCATCTCCAACTGCAACAGTTATGGCCACTGTGCACAATAAGAGCGGAGTTAAGATGGAAAAGGCATTAAGTTTGTGGGTGGAAGACATAAACAGAGAAAGACCACATTTATGTGACTTTTATTACACAGTATACTGTTACAGTTCTTCATTATTGTTGGTTATTGTTGTTAATTTTTACTGTGCCTAATTTTTAAATTAAACTTTAATTTAGTTATGTATGTGTAGGAAAAACATATATAGAGTTTGGTACTATCTACGGTATCTGGCATTTACTGTGAGTCTTGGAACCCATCTCCAGTGGATAGTGGGGGATGTGCCTGGCCCTGATCACGCCCTCTCCTGGGAGCTGCATATCAATAGACAAACTTTTAGTTTGTCCAAACTGTAGCATCTGAAAACTGTGTCATAGAAGGAAGGTCTAATACAGCTCTTCTATCTGTCGTGGCTCCAGGGACACTTTGTTCTAAGACATGGCAGACTGGATATTGGAATAAAGGTCAAGGAGTATTGGAATAAAAGTCAAGGTTAATTAAGAGTAGAAAAAAGATAGATATATTCTATTTTATAGACTCAAGGCAATAGGTTTCAAAAAGTTTCTTACTAAAAGTGTATGTTCTTGTGTATTCATGATTCACATGCATACAGTCTACTTATTAAAATTGTTCTTATTGCCCTAACCCAGTGATCTGCAAACTCATTAGTCAACAGAGCCAAATATCAACAGTACAACGATTGAAATTTCTTTTGAGAGCCAAATTTTTTAAACTTAAACTATATAGGTAGGTACATTGTTATTAACTTAATTAGGGTACTCCTAAGGCTTAGGAAGAGCCACACTCAAGGGGCCAAAGAGCCGCATGTGGCTCGAGAGCCACAGTTTGCCAACCACTGCCCTAACCAGTTTGGCTCAGTGGATAGAGTGTCGACCTGCGGACTGAAGGGTCCCAGGTTCAATTCCAGTCAAGGGCATGTACCTTGGTTGCAGGCACATCCCCAATAGGGAGTGTGCAGGAGGCAGCTGAATCGATGTTTCTCTCTCATCGATGTTTCTAACTCTCTATCCCTCTCCCTTCCTCTCTGTAAAAAATCAATAAAATATATTTTTTTAAAAATTGTTCTTATTAGGAAAGTGTAACATAGACTCAATTTTTGGAGAGCGCAGACTAAATTAATATAAAAGTAAGTCCAGCCAAGGCAGCTCATTTGAAGGGTCTGTGTTTTGTTTGAGTGTGTATTGGTGACTTTTCCAGCAAAGTCCGTCTCTTTTAACCCAGTCAATTATGAAAAATGAGCTGTTCTCCTGGCTTATATAAATCAGACTTCCAGGCACACTTCATCCTGGAAGAGTGTGCGTGTGCACGTCTGCCCACGAGCACGGATCCGGAGACATCCGTTAAAGCTGCCCTCACGCTGACGTTGACAGATGTGCTTTGTCTGTGTAAGCTCCCATCTTTCTGGAGAGAAAAAAGGATTGGGAATTGCAGGCTTGGATCCCTCAAAGGGCAAAACACATAAGACTGAGATTGAGCTGAGCGTGGAGTCTGGGGACTCTCCCTCAGTCTGTGAGGGGCCAGGCCTGGCTGGTTTCAAAGCCGCCGCCCAGAATTCAGCTGTGGGCCAGCGCTGCCCTTTTGAACCCCCCCCCCACACACACACACACACACTCCTCATCTCCCCCACCTCCCACCCCGCCTGCCTGCTCCAGTCCTGGTGTTGACTCTCTCATGGGTCCCAGGGCAGTTTCAGCTCCAGACTGTCTGAGGAGCCTGGGGAACTCGGAGAGGAAACCTTTTAAGTCTGCTTGTCTCGAGAACCCTAAACCTGCAGAACTTGGCCAGACGTTGCCTTGGGTCTCCCTCCGTGGTGACTCAGAAATCTCAAGGGGGGCAGGGAAATCTGGAGGAACACTAACAGGGCCGGAGGGCAGCAGGGATGAAATCTGTGTTTCCATTGAGGGGGTGATATTTTTCATCTCAAAGCCTGATGTAAAAGCTTGCTGGTTTTTAGTTATCTACAGGCTGAGAACATAAACACTGCTATTAAAATATTTCATCTCTCCCAAATGAGGCCCTGCACAGATTTCCTTCTATGTGCAAAGCTTTCGGCAGCGTCTATATGAAGCACAGGCAGGCATCCAAAACTCGCTCTTGCTCTATTTGAAGTTTAACGGAACTGCCTCTGTGGAGACAGAGGGCAGAGGTCAGGGAAGAGGGGTCGCAGAGGGAGGTCAAGGATGACCAGCGAAAGCGAGAAATCAACAAATCGGCAAACCAACCACAGTGGGTCTTTCCATCACAGTGAGTACTCAGCATATGCTCCTGAACCGGCTGTTTGAAAATAGGCCCTTTCTGGTCATTTCAGATTCACATCAACCACAAGCTTAGTGAAGGATTTGGGACAATTTCAAAGGTTCAGTTGCCAGTTAAAACGAAGAAGTCTGGATCCCTTCCGGAGGCCATGCCCTGTGCTTCTTGTGAGCCCTTCTCGGCTCTGAGGCCAGCACTGGGCAATAGGAGGCTCACAATCAGGAGTCTTTGAGCTGCACAGCCCAGCAGCTCTCCGGCACTGCCTGCTGGTTCCCTGGAGGAGCCCGGGACGGAGCGCCCCCTAGCTGACCCAGGAGAGGCAGAGCACTGGGCTCCGCCTCTCACCTTCCTGTGTGAAGGAAGCGCCCCTGGTTTTCGCGAAGAGCACTAAGTTGTTTTGGGTTGGGTTTTTTTTTTCTATTCTTTTCTCCTTCTTTTCCCATTGAAAGTGGATCTTTCTGCTATTTCCGAAATCAAGTGTTTCTCCCTGACTTTCCATGAAAATTTCCAAGGTTCTACCGAAACCCCGTCTTCTATAAACTCAGATATAGCCAGAGCTTCAGGAACCAGTGAACAAGTTCCTAAAAATCAAAACTCAGTCCCCGAAACCAGTAATGCAAATAGATGTTCCTGCACAGGTCTCAGAATTCTTACCTCAGGAATACAGATGTTAATTGCATTTGAACTACGTGATAAGCATATCCCTTTGGTATGCATTTGCAGGAATCCCTAGACAGAAGTATGTAAAATACTATAAAAACAAAAATGTGGGACTAACCCCTACTGCAGAGGTATTTAAGCCTAATCCTCAAAGCATGGCACTTAGGACATATTTCATAGGCCTCATTAGAACATAATGCACTTATACACTCTTTGCCTGAACATCAAAAACGTGTATTTGCTCATAGCCTGAAGGAGACAACAAGTCTCGCTACTGTGTAGTCCTGCTTACCTGTAGTTGCTCAATACTGTCTCTCCCAGGAGAAATAGAAGGCATGTAGCTGTACATTCACACGATAAATACTGCTTCCTTCTACAAAGACCGCCAGGCCCAGCATTGGGCTCTTGTAACCAGTGAATCAGTATAATGCAATTCAGTTTTTCCCAGCAGGATTGTTCCCTACTCTGGACACACACACACACACACACACACACACACACACACACGGCCCTGTCTACACTTGTTCTCAGCCATCACCCACCAAAGGCACCCAAATGGGTTTCTCTACCATCTGGTTCCATCAGGGCCACCCTCCTTCCCACTACCACCTCCCCTTGGTTATAGGTTGGGTGGCCTCTTGTCAGCCAGTCCCCAGTACCCACTTCCTGTCCTTTGGAAGCTGGGAAGGCAGCCATGGCATGCCATTGACACTCAGCTTGCTAATCAAGAGAGACTCCTGAAGTGGCATTTAGGATATATTGGGGGTGGGAAGGCAAGCAGTCTGTATTTTTGTAAAAGAAACCGATTTCCCATTGATAAACCATTTTGCTGATAGTAGAAATACCAGCACAGGCATAGTCTGTCAGCATGTGGTCGGTTCACATATAGACTCTCTCTTCTGGACGATATTACTAATTGTACGTATTATGTGCCCAGCCAGCAAGACTCACAAAATCCCTGTGAGGCAGCCCTGTTTTTATCCCCACTTTACAGATAAGGAAACCGAGGGGTAATAGCTCACTTACAGTTACAGAGTGAGCCAGTGACAGAGCGAGGCTGTTGGGCTTCAAACCTGGGCTCCAACACCCTGCAGCGCTGCCTGGTTAGCGCCAGAGGGGCTCCCCACAAAGGCATTGGCCATTAGCTCCCTCTGCCAGGCTTCCTATTATCTCTGCTCTATTGTTATTATAATGGCACACCTCTATGTGTTTTTTAAGCCTCTCACTTTGTAAAATGGGGCTGGTAATTGCTGAACATCCTCAAAAAACACAAACAGCCACAGGGTGATGGTGCCCAAGACTGACATGACCATGCTCAGCCAGGGATACAAGAGTTCCGGGGCTGAGGTTGGCTTTTGTCTATAGAAGTTTTTAAGTTGAAAGCCTATGACTAGAGAGTACCTATGTCTGTGAACAAAACACATCCATAGTGCAAACAGCCCAATGGAGGCAGGCTTCTTCTTTTTTTTTTAATATGTTTTTTATTAAATTTTTAGAGGGGGGGGAGATAGAATCATTGATTGGCTGCCTCCTCCACCCCACTCCCACTACTGGGGATCGAGCCTGCAACTGGGCATGTGCCCTGACTGGGAATTGAACCAGTGACCTCTTAGTTCATGAGTCAGTGCTCAACCACTAAGCCACACCAGCTGGACGAGGCAGGCTTCTTAAATGCAGGAAACGTGTGTTCCCTTCATCTGTGTATTTCCAGGACTTAGCACTAGCAGGTCTCAATAAATGCACTGCATGCGTTAATAAAAAGAATTGAAAAAAGACAAGAAGTGCCATACCAAAAAGAAAATGATGAAGAAAGGAAGGAGGGGTAGGTAGTGGGTGAGCCCCTGTATTTGGAGTGTGTGCTCTTGGGTATATTTAATGGACTTACATTATTCCTTAATAGTCATTTTTCACAATGAGACATCCTGTATCTGAGGGCTCCATGCTGGCTTGTCTTTCTCTCTATGACATTCTCTTAAGAATTTCAAATATAAGAGGATCATTTGAAAATAACAGTAGCAGATGCCCTAGCTGGTTTGGCTCAGTGGTAAGAGTGTCGGCCTGTAGACTGAAAGGTCCCAGGTTTGATTCCCGGTCAGGGTACCTGCCTGGTTGCAGGCTCGATCCCCAGTGTGGGGCATGCAGGAGGCAGCCAATCAATGATTCTCTCTCATCACTGATGTTCCTATCTCTCTCTCCCTCCATTCCTCTCCCTTCCTTTTTAAAATCAATAAAATTATATTTTTTAAATAATAGTAACAGATGAAATTAGTATCATTTAAGATCCAAGTACCAGAAATGGTTGCCTTAAAGTGAAAAACTGTTTATAAAGCCATACGTGATTTGAAAACCTGCCCCTGCCCACTGTCTATCAGAGTGCCAATATCTGAAGAAGCCCCAGAATGAAACCATATTGTCAATGGATTTCCTGGCAGGAGCTTTGGCAAGTTTTTATCTCACGCCAAGCCCCAGAAATAGGCTGGGATACAATAAGGTCTTTTTAAAATTGTGTTCCTTTAGTTAACTATTAAGATTTGCAGTTTATACATTTTAAAACTAAGTTGTCATAATAGGTAGCATGCTTACTGCGTGTCTGGCATTGTCTCATTTAATTCTCATAGCATTTCACACCATTGTCAGTTATTACCTAAAGATGAGGAAACTGAGGCAGGCAGCAGACAAGTACATGTCTAAGTGTTTGCAGAGTAACATAAGAACCCACAGGAGCTAACCACCCCCATTGACTGCCCCGTAATGAATTTCATCCAGGAGAAGCCAGGACCTGCTGATCTTTTGCCCCTTGCCTTTCTTTCTCAGTTTCAATGGCATCTGCGCGGAGCCCCACCCGGCCTCCCCACCCACCCCACTGCCTGTCTCCCACTCAAGTCTTAAAGGTCACAGGTACACACCCAACTTCAGATAGCATTTAGTTAGCTTCCCCTCTAGCATTTCGGAAATGTTCATTAAATGCTCCAGCCATTTAACAAGTCTATTTAACTTCATTTTCAATTTAACCGCGTATCATTTCAATTTCCTTTTCCTCCGTATTGTATAGCCCTGGGAATAGAGTTGGAAATGTGCCTATCATAAGCTGAGTCACATTTTATGTGTCTCTTCCTCTCAACCACTATTTTCTTACCTTTTTTTTTTTTTTTTTTTTTTTAGGATTCAAAAATATCTTTTTATTGTAAAATAAAACAGATACAGAAAACCATAGAAAATAAGTATATGGCTTAATAATTAGAAAATATAGTTTATTCTATAATTTGTATATTATAATGGATTCATGTATAATGAAGAACTATAAAGCAAGTACTGGGTATCACCACCCAAGTCAACAAATAGAACTTTGCCACTTTGCCACTTGCCCAAAGAGCTCCTACCACGTGATCACCCCATTCCCTGCCATCTCACAAAGTTATTGCATTATTCTGACTTATAGTATCAACATCCTGGTAGATATTTTTTTTCATTTTGGATTATTGTTTAACATATTTTACATTTAATTGACATACTGTAAGTAGCCCATATTTAATGGGTACAATTTGATAAGTTTTTACAGATGTACATACCCTCAGAATCATTGCCACGATCACAAGAGCAGATATGTCCATCATTCTCAAAAAAGTTTCTTTTTACCCCTGGGTAATCCCCTCCTCCGACCACCTGATCCCTGCAGGTAACCACTGATCTGCTTTCTGTCACTACACATTCATGTGTGTTTTCTACAGATGTATAAAAATGGAATCATTTGGTCTGTACACTTTTTCTTGTCTGTCTTCTTTCACTCGTCATAATTATTTTAAAATTCATCCATGTTGCTTTGCATGTATGTAGTTTATTTCTCTACCAGCGGTTCTCAAAACTATGGGTCGCAAACAATGAAAATACATCCTGCATATCAGATATTTACATTACGATTCATAACAGTAGCAAAATTATAGTTATGAAGTAGCAATGAAAATAATTTTATGGTTGGGGGTCACCACAATATGAGGAACTGTATTAAAGGGTTGTGGCATTAGGAAGGTTGAGAACCACCACTAAACTGATAAATAAGATTCCATTATATATATATATACTAGGGGCCTGGTGCACAAAATTCGTGCACTGGGTGTGGCAGGGCAGGAGTGTCCCTCAGCCCAGCCTGCCCCCTCTCACATACTGGGAGCCCTCAGGCGTTGACCCCCATCACCCTCCAATCGCAGGATCGGCCCCTTGCCCAGGCCTGACGCCTCTGACAGAGGTGTCAGGCCTGGGCAGGGGACCCTCATTTCCCCCCATCACTGGTCCTGCCCCCAGCCCAGGCCTGATGCCTCTGGCCCAGGCATCAGGCCTGGGCAGGGGACCCCCAGACCCCTCCGATTGCTGGCTCTGCCCCTTGCCCAGGCCTGATGCCTCAGCCAGAGGTGTAGACCCCCATCACCCTCTGATCACCTGATCGGCCCCTTGCCCAGGCCTGACGCCTCCGCCAGAGGTGTCAGGCTTGGACAGGGGACACCCATCTCCCCCCGATCACTGGCTCTGGCCCCCGCCCAGGCCTGAGGCCTCTGGCCCAGGAATCATGCCTGGGCAGGGGACCCCCATCTCCCTCTGATCGCTTGCTCCACCCCCCGCCCAAGCCTTACGCCTCGGCCAGAGGAGTTGACCCTCATCACCCTCCGATCACCAATCACCGGATCGGCCCCTTGACCAGGCCTGAGGCCTCCGGCAGAGGTGTCAGGCCTGGGCAGGGGACCCCCAGCTCCCCGCGGTTGCAGGCTCCACCCCTGCCCAGGCCTAATGCCTCTGGCCTAGGCGTCCGGCCTGGGCAGCGAGGACCCGCAGCTGCAGCGGCCCCGTGATCATGGGCTCCGCTTTAGGCCCAGGCAAGGGACCCCTAGCTCCTGGGACTGCCAGCTTCGACCGTGCCCAGCTCCCATCGCTGGCTCCACCCCTACTTCCTGCTATCACTGGCCAAGGCGGCAAAGGTGCCTGATTCTCTGATCATGGCTGGGGGGCAGGGCAAAGCCGCCTTTGCCCTGCCCCCCAGCTCTTAGCTCCCCCTTGGGTTTCTGATCACTGTCAGTGGCAGGGGGCTTCTTCCTGATTTCCCTTTCGCCTCCCTGCATTGTGCCTACATATGCAAATTAACCGCCATCTTGTTGGCAGTTAACTACCAATCTTAGTTGGCAGTTAACTGCCAATCTTAGTTGGCAGTTAATTTGCATATAGCCCTGATTAGCCAATGAAAAGGGTATCGTCGTACGCCAATTACCATTTTTCTCTTTTATTAGTATAGATATGTTATGTATATTATGTGTCTATACATATGATGTACATACTATATATGATATGTATGATATATCTATACATGTGATACATATCAAGGTTTATTTATGCATTCAGTTGTTGATAGATATTTAAATTGTTTCCAATTTTTATTGTTACCAAAGCTTGTTATGTACAAGTGTTTGGATGGACTTTTGCTTTTCTCAGATAAAATCCTAAGAGTGGAACACCTAGGTTATATGCTAGGTGAATGTTTAACTTTTTAAAAAACTACCAAATTGTTTTTCAAAATGGTATATATCATTTTACTTTCCCACCATCAGTATATGAGAGTTCAGCAGTTCTTAATAGGTGCGAACTGGTATTTCATTATGGTTTTAATTTGTATTTCCCTGATAATCAGCGATTAGAGCATCTTTTCATGTGCTTATTTGCCACCAGTATGTCTTTTAGTGAAGTATCTGTTCAAATCTTTTGCCTATTTTTCATTGTATTGTTTTCTTATTTTTTATTGCTGAATTTATTATATTATTTATATTTTCCGGATACAAGTTCTTTATCAGGTATGTGCTTGCCTGTGGATTGTCTTTTCATTCTCTCAAAAGTGACAGCTGAAGTTTTTAACTTTGACGAAGTCAAAATGATCTTTTATGGATCATGCTTTTGATGTTATAGCTAAGAAACTCTTGCCTAATCTAAGCTCAGGAAGGATTTTCCCTATGTTTCCTTCCAGGCATACAGATTATAGATGTATGTTATGGGTTTACACTGATGATCTATTTTGAATTAATTTTTGTATATGGTGTGAGGTGTAGATTGAAGTGTTTGGTTTTTTGTGTGGATATCCAGGTGTCCCAGCATCATTTTTTGAGAAGATTATTCTTTCTCCACTAAGTGACCTTTGAAACGTTGTCAAAAATTGGCTGTCCATAAGTTTGTGGGTCTATTTTTGGACTGTTTATTCTGTTAGTCTATCTGTCTGACTTTATGTCAATACTATATTGTTTTGACTACTGTACCTTTATAGTTCATCTGAAATCAGATCTTATTAGCCATCCACTTTTATTCTATTTCACAGTTGTTTTGGCTATTCTAGGTCCTTTGCATTTTCATCTGAATTTTAGAATCAGACTGTTGAGGTCTATCAGAAAGCCTGGTGGGATTTAAATTGAGATTGTGTTGAATCTTTAGGTCAGTTTGCAGAGAATTGACAACTTGAAAACATTGAGTCTCCTGACTCATGAGCAGAATATCTCTTTACTTACTAGGTCTTCTTTAATTTCTCAGATCTTTGCTAGTAGTTTTCAGTGAACAGGTCTTACACATCTTCTATTAGATTTATTCCTATATTTTTATGATATTGTAAATGAGTTTTTAAATTTTCAATTTCTGATTGTTCATTTCTGGTGTATAGAAATGCAATTGATTTTTGTATATTAATCCTGTCACCTGCAAACTTGCTAAACTTACTTATTCTAGCAGCTTTTTTGTAGATCCTATCAAATTTTCTTAGTAGACTATAGCGTTTGCAAATAAACACAGTTTTACTTCTCCTTTCCACACTACATGCATGCTCTTTCTTTTTATTACCACACTAGTGGCCCGGTGCATGAATTCATGCACATTGAAAGGAAATTAATTAGAAGAAATATTTTAATATTGCTATCCACCCTTTCTCTATAATAGAAGTGTCAACCAAATTCACTATCGACAATAACAGATCAAAACACATGTATGCGACTGGCACCAGTGAGAGCTTTATATGTAGATATACTTGCTTAATTAGACCTGATTTAGCTGAACTTATGCTTTAGCTAAACTTTTTCCAGCTCAGTGAAGCACCCCAACTTCTCTTTCAGCAGTAAATATCAACACAGCAGTAAATATCAACAAGAAGCAAATTATTATTGTAGATCATGCAGGGAGAACAAAGGGTAAAATATTTAACTGCAGCAGTGTTTGACTATATTCTGCACAGTGACAAAACCTGAAGTCATTTTCAAGGTCCACCATTTCTTACTTCTTTTTAGTTGGGTCAAGTTTCTAAGCTTTCTAAATTTTCATTTTCCAGCTAATGAAAAGAAAATAGGATTCCACTGAGTCTCCTATCTACGTAATCCAGGACTTCTGTGAGGATCAAATGAGATAAGGCTCAGGAAAATGCTTCACAGACATTTGGTTAAAGTGTAAATGTTTCCACCTGGCTATAAAGTAAGTCATGTTCCTGGGCTGAAGAAACTCCAAGGAGGTTAGTCACTAGGAAGAGGAAGCCAGGTATTGCTACGTGACATCATTACCCAGCTTCCACAGCCACCATTTCCAGGCTGGGGTGGGCTGTGGGTTGCATTTTGCGCCATGCGATCTCGATAGCATCGGCTGCAATTTGGTGGGCTGTTGCTCCAGGTGATGGTGGGGCCTGTGTCCCACTTGGGGGAAGCCGAGTGTTGCTTTGTCGGCACCAGGTCCATGGTGCCATTTCTCTGTAAATGGCCAGTGCACAGCATGGCAGCTCCTGTGTTGAGCATCTGCCCCTAGTGGTCAGTGCGCATCATAGCAACCGGTCGGATGGTCAGACACTTAGCATATTAGCCTTGTATATATACGTATAGGTTGCAGTGGCAGAGCTTTCCAAAAGTGTTAGAAGTGATGAGAGCAGACATTCATGCCTTGTTCCTGATACTAAAGGGAAGGCACTCAGCCTTTCACTATCAAGTCTGTGAGCTGTGGGTTTTTTCATAGAAACCCTTTGTCAGGTTGAGGACGTTTCCTCCTATTTCTTGCTTACTGAGAATTTGTATCAGGATGTTGGGTTTTGTAAAATGCTTTTCAGCCTCTGTTGTGATGATCGTACACTTTTCTAAAATATGGTGAATTACACTGATTTTCAAATGTTGAACCACCCACCTCAAAAATGATGTATTATCCTTTCTATATAGTTGGGTTTGATTTGCTGAAATCTTGCTTGTTGTTTTTTTATATATATTTTAAATATTCCAGTTACACTGACAATTTGGGCTCCCAATCTGGCATCTTAGATTACTCTCTGTGCACTAAACTTCAGCTAAGCCAGCCACAGCTTACTTAATAACTATGAGTAACACCCTTTTCTCCATTTTAAATATTTATATGCCTGTGGCCGAGGGTCATTGAAAATCAAGAAGGAACACACACACAAACACACATTAATCTCACATGGAGACAGGACCTAATCAAGGTTTCCCAGGAAAATGGTAGGAGAGAGAAAAGAGACAGGCCAAGAGGCTGTTAGTAGGGTTGACTAAGATGAAGACTGCCCAGGACGTCTCAGTGTGGCCTAGGGAAGGTGGGTATTGAGTAGCAGCAATAAGTGCTGTCCCAGTGTGTTGGGGAAGCACTGCAAATACTGCTCCCTGCCATTTATGGCTCCTCCCCACGCTAAATGTACCCAATAAATATGTGCTACTTACTGTATGTCAATTAAACTTTTAAAATGCTAAAAATCATCCAAAATGAAAAAAAAAAATCTACCAGGGTTCAGGAGAAATATCCAAATGCCACCTTGGACTAGAGCAGGGGTGGGGAATCTTTTTTCTGCCAAGGGCCATTTGGATATTTATAACATCATTCGAGGGCCATGCAAAATTATCAGCTTAAAAATTCGCCTGCTATTTGGTCAAACATTTAACTAACTCACCCCTAATGGAGGCCCAGACCAAATGATTTCAAGGGCCTTCCCCACCCCTGTACTAGAGGGATAACCTCTTGTCCTCCTTAATTTTCATTATCAGCAAAGATCAGAGTAGTTCAGCTTCACACAGATTCTGACTGTAAGAGAACCGGACTCAAGGCTTCTAAATTTAAGTAGGAAGGGGCCAGTGATGACAGGACACCTGTGTGACCATAGAAGTTGGAGGGCAGAAACAAGGAGACAAACGCAGTGGGTTCCAGGGTGGGTTTTATGCATAGACACAGAGAGTACCAGTGGTAACAGACTATGAAGACCTTCAAGGCCGCCACCACCCCAGTTCACAGGTAACAAAATCAAGACCGTGGAGGCTGTTAGTTTAAGAATATGCCTTTTTCTCCTCTTGGTACATTCAGAAAATACTTCCTCCTATCCAAGTTTAGCAGTGATTTATTACCTTGGAGAACAATGCCTCATTACACATGTTCAGGCCTTGGGTGAGTACACACAATGGGACTCTGCACTGCCTGGGACTCTCACCACCTTGCTCATTCAACACTGTCTAATTAGCACTCACTTCTAGAGGCCAGACCTATTCTTTGAATCACCAGTCCTGCACTATAATTCAGGGAGCCAGCTGGCCTGGGGAGAAAACCTCTGCCAATATTTGTAACAATCTCAGGTTATCTTATATAATCAGCCTCAAAGAACTCGGAGGAGAGGGTACCAGAATCTCCACCACCTCAGACTGTCCTTTGGTCTCCACTCTTCTTCCTCATGATGAACTTCATGTGTCCAGGGGAGGACACAGTGAGGGATCAACAAGGAAAAGGAAATGAGTATGAAAGCCAAAGTCAAGAGAACTCTTCCTTCCTCTTATCTTTCCTGTGGGTTTTTTGTGGGTGTTTTTTGTTTTTTTTGTTTTTTTTTCTTTTGTAGAGAAGTCTTCACATGCTCCAGTTTTTTCTCTTGAAAAGAATGATTAGTAGGATCTTTTTGTTTCTAACTCACAGAATCTTAGTACTGGGAGACAGTGGGAGGCTGGACACTTTAGCAGACATACATCACCCAGTGATCTGCAAAAGAACATCCTAATCTCTGAGGAAGTGATCCAAGTTGTTCATATGCTCATAGTTTAAGACAGACAGATGAAGTACCTTATATAATCACTGTATCCAATGCATTTGGCCCATTTATTGGGCCTAGAATATAAATTTTAAAAATCAGTAGAGGCTTAAGCTTGTATCTTTGCTTGTGTGGTTCATAATTGTGATTTAGCTATTGTTGAATAATTTTAGGGTAGTCAATACACAGGAAACCTTTACATAGTACTGTTTATGTACCAGGCACTGTCCTCAATACCTCAAAAAGATAAGCTCATCTGTTCCTCATTCATTACTTCTCATTCACTATAAGGACAATACCATTACTATCTTCACTGACAGATGAGAAAACTGAGCCCAGAGTGACTGAACAACTTGTCTAAGGTCACCCAAGTGGTAAAGGAGGAGCTAGCGTTTGAACCCAATATTTTTTTTATTGTTTTCAGAGAGGAAGGGAGAGGGAGAGAGAGATAGAAACATCAATGATGAGAGAGAATCACTGATCAGCTTCCTCCTGCACAGCCCCTACTGGGGCCTGAGACCGCAACCCAAGCATGTGCCCTTGACTGGAATCGAACCTGGGGCCCTTCAGTCCACAGACTGACACTCTATCCACTGCGCCAAACCGGCTAGAGCAGCAGACTGGCTCTTAACACTTTCTAAGAATATGTTGATACTGAATTTTTAAAATATTTATTGTTGAAAGTATTACATATGTCCCCCTTTTTTCCTCCTTAATTGATACTACATTTTTAATCATTAATGTTCTCAAGGTTTATGAGATTGTGTTATGATTCAACAAGAAATATGGAGGTCATGTAAAGTTTTCATTGACCTAAAATATTTAAGCACCAGACTTCAGAATATATCTTTTCTCCCTAAATTACCTGCTGATTAATGATTCCATTTTGGTAGATCCATACATGTATTGAAGTGTAGCCCTTAATACCTAATTACCTTTTGAGCTAAAAGTGTGTCATTGCTGTTTTTACTGTAAGGGAATCAAAGAATCTGATAGCTATTCTGCTGTTCACTTTTCGTATCCTGTATTACAAGTTTGAAATCTCTCCTTTTAATTCAGGAACTGTTAATTTCAAACTCTCCAATATAAAGCATATTGGGAGAAAACATTCTTTTATCTTGATAGTGGAATATTGTCATGTTTTAAAGTGTAGAAGTATTAACTGAATCTGCACATCAGATATACATACTCCTTTTCATCGAACTAATGGATTCTGGAATAACCATAAACATGTACAAGTAGATATAAATTGTTTTCATTTTTGTGATTTATTTGGCTTTTAATGCACCACATAATAAAATTGTTACTCTGTCTTCTTTTTCTATTTCCTACTCACTCAGTAGAGCCTACAGTTGTGTAAAAGCTGCTGCCACTCTCTTAATCAAGTGCTTGACTCCAAATAGTTCCCCAGAATATTCTAAAAGTAATGTGATGTCTTGATTCTGAGTAGATTTGTTACCTCTTTTAATACTGTTATCATTACGTTGTCTTTAGATTTCTCCTACAATTCTTTAGTTTGGTATAGATTTAGCTACGCCTCATTTTCTGCATTTCTAATAAACTGTAAATTCCTCATATACTTTTGTTAGTTTATCTGTCAAACTATCCTCTTTCCCCACCTTTTGCACAGAGCAGAACCTTTTCATGCAAAACGCCCTCTCGCTCCAAGTTACTACTGGTGATTAGTCCTGACTGATACAGCTTTGCTCTCTGACGGTTTTAATCAACCTTTCCTACTACTCACTTACCTTTATGAAATATTAGACACTAGATATATATTTTCCTATTTCTTAGGATTTATATTACTCATAATTATCCTATTTTATAGCTCTGAGAGTTTTCTTTTCACATAAAATTGGCCAGTAATCTCTCTTACCCTCCCTCATCCTTTTCCCTTTCTGTAGCGAGTTATCATAAAAGTATTGGCCGTGGACAAATCCAGTGGTTAGCTGTGAGAATGGTCCACAGGCTAGTGCCAACAATGACATATGTAATGTACACATATACGTATGTATTGTTTAAAAAGAGCCATAGACAAGAGTCTGCATTTGACAACGTTAAGTGAACATTTTTTTTTAAAATACTAACATACTGATACTTACTTAACTGGGAAAAAGAGCCACAGATACTGGTTGACTTGTTTTAGTTTTTGTGATGGCACAGTTGTTGAATGTGATTTCTGAGCAGAAAGGCAGCTTGTCCTCAGGGCCTTTTATAACTTGAGTGTAAAGTAAAAATTAGGAAAATTACTGGACTCTGGCTGTAGATGCAGCAGGCTTGTGGTTATTGAGCAGTGTGATGCTTGAGAAGACTTCGTGAGTGCTTAGAACTATGGTCCTGCCCTTCATTTCCAATCTCCAGTCAACACTTCATGGAGCCCAGTTAAGTGGCTGGGACAGGGCAGATGGGGAATGGCCATGCTCACACAGAGCTGTTACAATTGCAGGGGATTAGCATGGCTGGTGCAGTCACAGGGTAGTCACCCCATGGTGAGGGTCAAAGGCAGAGGCCCAGCACAGCCCACCGTGGTGACATGATGACAGGGAGTCTGGGAGCAAATGCTGTTTGGAGCTTTGAGGGAGTTGAGCCAGCTGTCAACATTGAGGAAACCTGTCAGCAGGTCATAGAGACCCAGACTGTCATCAGAGTCAGAACTCCTAAGGACTATTAGGATCACACCGTCGTAGGAGGACTGGACTGGTTCCTAGGAGAGGAATTCAGGAATGAGGGGCAAGGCAGACAATCAGGCCTACAGCTGTGGTTCCCAGAAGCCAAGAATGAAGCTGAACCAAATAAAATTCAAGTACAAACTTAGCGTCATTTCATCACTATATTGAAAATAGGTGATTTTATCTCGTCACCTGACTGCTTTGCATGATTGTTAATGGTTAATGAGAGGGCCGACGCTCCCTGGCATTGCTTTGATTAAAAAACACACAGAAAAATCCCACCCTGGCACCCAGTAGAGCTAAATGCTGTCTCTACCTGCCTTCTGAGACCAGATATAAATGCTTGGGGATTATCTGACTTTATTACCCAGGTCTCTTCTTGTCTCCACGGGCATGAAAAATCTGGGTAACAACAAGCAGACTGCTAGCAGTCACTGAGGCTCAGTGTTTTCATACAACTGTGTGAAACATTCAAAGATGTGGATTGCAGTGGAACACCGAGGCTCAAGAGAGAAACTTTATGAAAAGCAGAAAGCTTTTCCATGCACACTGCATTGGCCACTCCTTTTGAGTGTACTTGCAACTGTGTTGTGATGCAGAGCAGATTGTGTTTACTCTGATTTTTATCCCAAACCACAGGTAGATGCTTAACTTGAAAAGTAAACAGGTAATGTCAAGAAAATTAGTCTATGGCAAATATTAAACTCAATCCTTGTGTTGTGAAAGCAACAATAGACAGTACATAAATAAATGTGCATAACTTTGTTCCATAAAACTTTACCTATAAAAACTGGTAAGGGACAAGTTGACCACAGGTCATAGTTTATGGACCCCTGGTCTAATGAAAACATTTCTACCCACAAATATATCTATATCTATATCTATATCTATCTATATCTATATCTATATCTATATCTATATCTATGTAGATGTGTGTGTGTGTGTGTGTGTGTGTGTATCATGCTGTTCTCATTGAACAGAGAAATGTATATATTCGTTATAGCTGCAAAAAGCAAAAGACACCTTTAGGTAATTTTATTCTATTTTTTTGAATTATGGAAGTACTTATCATGTTGGTTTACTTAAATAGTAATCACTGAGTACCAGCTATATTTGTATTTAGTATTAGAGAAAGATAAAAGAGTACTTTGCTGACCGCTGACCACTGACCTCCAGGGTCTTCTGGTTTAGTTGGAAAACATGACAGTTAAGTAATTTTGCAAGCAGTAGCTGCGGCATCACACGGAGAGTGAGTCAGGGAAACTCTCAAAGAAGGAAAGGATTAAAGTGAACTGGAACAAGTGGGTCTTCATTGGGAGGTGGGGCTCTGATGAGTCCTGGAGACCAGCATGCATTTGTAAAAGTGTGTGTGTGTGTGTGTGTGTGTGTGTGTGTGTGTGTGTGTGAGAGAGAGAGAGAGAGAGAGAGAGAGAGAGAGAGAGAGAGAGAGAGAGAGAGAGAGAGAGAGAGACAAAGAAGAGCATTTGGGCAAGAGGTGTTGACATCAGGAGGAGCATAAACAAACACTATACATTCAGAAAAACAACAACGAATTAAAATGAAGCAAGGTAATCAGTCTAGTGAGGGCAAGTTGATCCGCTGCCTGTGCCTCTCAACCTTTATCCATAAGACAGAGATAATAACAGTTGTTTCCTTATAGGACTGTTTTTTTATGAAGACTTAAAAAGTTAATACTTGTAAAACACCTGTAACACTTCCTGGCACACAGTACATGTTATCTAAGTATTTGTGAGATAAATAAATGCTGGGGGTGGAGGTGATGGTTGATTGAGAAGGTGTGATAAGATGATGTACAACTGAGGACAGAATAACTTTCCAAAAACACTCAATCATGTAGTTTCATGGTCAAGAATCTGCAGTGTCCACTCCTGTCGGGACAATGGCCAAACTCCTCCAGGGGAGTATCTGGGATTGTCCCTGAATCGTTAATGAGCAATCAGTAAGTGAGGAATGAATGTAAAAGGTGGCTCACAGGTCCTGGCATCTGGTATCACTGAAGGTGTTAGGAAACCAAGCAGGACAGTTATCTCATGAGATAAAATGGGGAATTATTTTGCACATGTTGGTAAGAGGTACTCATGAACACACACAAAGGACGACAGCCTGAAGGCAGAGGGTTCCTTGAGCTGGAGCTGAAGATGGAGGCTGGGGAACCATTGGCACAGAGGTACCCACCTAAGTGTTGACGGGAGGGAACCGGTTCAAGGGGAAGATCAGGGCATTGAGTCTTGAACTTGACACCTTCATCAATTTGAAAGAAATAAACTGCTGCTACCAACCCAAATTTGGGGGTAAGGGGAAGAGGATACAAGGATCCCATGCCTTCCTCTTCCTTATGAAAGTGGATGGAGTGTGGGTTCCATGGCAGGACGGAGTGAGAAGTTGTGACGTGCACAGGAGTCTATATGAACAGATTTTTCCATCTGGAGCAGACCCCGCAGAGCTGCAAACAATGCCGCCTTCTGAGCTCTGGTCAGTCCGGTCATGGGATACCTGTGGGATTTCTTCCCTGCCTTGGAGAAGCGGCTTCCCCGGAACTTGGCAGGGAGGCCGGTCTGAGAATGCTTCTGGCTGTGGGTACATTCCAGCCCAGGATGATGGCCCAGACATTTCCCTTTTCATGAAGCCCCAGCTTGTCTGCATTGTACTTTTTCTTTTTAAGAAAGGTTTGTCACAAGTGAAACATAATGGAGCCCTGGCTGTGTTTCACTTATTTTCATTTAAGCTGCTAGTATGGCATTAGTGAGCCTACTTGTGAATCAATTAGCTAGCCAGTGGGATTCCATTTTAACAAGGGGAGTACTGTACGCTTTCAGATGCTAGCTATGCGTGTGAAAGTCCAGTGTAAGGAACTCCGTCCAAAACATGAAAGTGAGTCACAGTCCTTGCTTCTGCCTCTGGTTCCAAGTTGGTGACTTGGCGAGAACAAGGTGTGCATCCTCAGCCCCTTATCTTCTCTGCAAATATGCTTGGATTACATACCGACTAAATCCAGTGCAAATTTATTTTTCATGCTGATGCACTCAAAGACTTTCAGTGTTAGGCCAAGACGGTGAGCCCTGAACTATAGTGAGGGCTTTGAACAATTACTCTTTGATCTGGAGACTCCCCATACTCTGGGAAGCAGTAACTCATTGGAAATTCTGCAGGAGTCTTCTAACAATTCCCATATTTGCTTTAGGGATGAACCCCTTTCCCTCCTTATTCCCAAATCCCACCTCTAGCTCGGGAGATCTGACAGCTGTGGGTCTGGCAGCATACCACCCCCCTTACTGGTAGGGAGGAAACCCTGTAAACAATTTCAGGCTCACATCTAAAGTCCTTTCATCTCAAAACAGAAAAGGCGACATGACTGGGAGATTTCAGGGAGAGGGGAGAGTCAGTTCTAATAAATTGTAGAGACTTATGTTGAATTTTAAAACCAGTTTGACTAGACAGAGCTGTTGAATTGGCTTCAGAAAACCACATAGAAAAATGCCTGGAGTGGGATAAATAGGATCATGATTCACATGAATATTTTGGACAGTGGAATACTGTGTAGCCAATAAAAATGATTAAAATAGTATGGTAGAAGCATACTGAATGGCACAGAAATATAGTCACCAATATTGGAACATTTGAAAATAAGATTATATTATTAAGTACAATCCAATTTTATAGAATACTAGTGGCCCAGTGCATGGATTTGTGCACATTGAAAGGAAATTAATTAGAAGGTGGCCAGTGATGGCGGGACTTAGTGAGACGGGCCAGACATGCCCTGGAGCCAACCTCTTGCGGTCCCTCCCAGCCCGCTGCACATGGGGTGCTCGAAGGGTATCTGCAGAGTGAGTGAGGTCCCTCCAACAAGTAGAGTCCCTCGGCCTGGCCTGCGGGGATCTGGCTGAAACTGGCACTCGGACATCCCCCTCGAGGTCCCAGAGTGTGAGAGGGTACTCTGCAAAGTTGCTGTCACTCGGCAGCTCCTGTGTTGAGCACCTGTCCCCTGGTGGTCAGTGTGCATCATACCTATTGGCCAGTCACCGGTTGGCTGGTCAGCCGGTCGCTTAGCCTTTTATATATATAGATTGCATGCACACATATGTATAGTCAGCAAAAAGGAAAGACTGAATGGGTAGACAACAAAATTATAACCACTTTTCTCTGGGTAGTGATATTGCAGGTAGTTTTCATTTGCCTTTTGAAGACTTTAAGAATTAAATTGTACAATTTTAAAATTATAATATAAAATCTACTTTCTCTTGAAGCAGGAAAAAACTAAAAGGTTAAGAACATGAAAAGGATTGTCTTGCAGCCTTTAATAGGGTCCCAAAGCAAGATGGAGCATCCCACGGGGAAGTTAACATTTGAGAATCTTTTCCTAAAGTCCATATATCAGACTAAAGGCCTGGTGCGTGAAATTTGTGCCTGGGGAGGTGAGGGGGGGTGGTCCCTCAGCCTGGCCTGCAACGACACAAGCATTCCATGCCTGGCCTGGCCAGAGGTCCTCCGCAGCCACACACAGAACTCTTGCGTCGCCACCAGGGTGATGATGCAAGTGTTCCCCTCACCTTCCCCTCCCCCCAACTTTTCCGTGCCTGCTGCCCAGAGGCCCTCGGCAGCCGGGGTGGAATGCTTGCCTCCTCACCACAACGACGAAGCAAGCATTCTGCCAGGCCACTCATGCTGCCCGCTCTCAGCAGCCACCCCTCTGGGACTGGGGGACTCCAGCAGGGCTGAGAGGACTGGGTG
Source organism: Myotis daubentonii (assembly GCF_963259705.1). Lineage (NCBI taxonomy): Eukaryota > Metazoa > Chordata > Mammalia > Chiroptera > Vespertilionidae > Myotis > Myotis daubentonii. The sequence continues at coordinate 43,373,120 of NC_081844.1, read as the reverse complement.
CCACCATCTTTGTGATGGTTAATTTGCATATTACCCTTTTATTAGATAGGATTATCTATCAGTCTACTTATCTGACTAACTTTATTTCCATCCATCCAAATCTCTATTATATGTATCCCATTACACTCATTTTTTAGAAGAGGAGAGATAATGGTCCTAAATTTTTAAAAAATTGTTTACCCTTTGCCCTATGGTTTTCTTTTCCCCAAAGAGTGAAATAAGTTGCCTGCCAATTCATTCATGAGCTTATTTTTTTTCACTAATATTTATTAAGACCCTACAATGAGCTCAGTATTATGCTGCACGGTAGGATTTCTAAGAGTAAATGGTTAGAATATTTTTCATTGTTCAGCTTTTTTGGGGGGGATCACTTTTATGTGTTCCTCTTGAGTCTAAGAGCTCGAGAGAGCCACCTACAAGCTTGACTTATACTATTGCAGCTCTCCCGGAAGTCCTGTTGAAGTTACCTTAAAATTTAGTATTTTTACTAAATTGATTAAACTGTCAAAATTTGGGCTAATACAGGAGCCAATAAACACATGTGACTATATAAATTTAAATTTAAATTTAATTAAAAACTCAGTTCTTCAGTCACTCTAGCCACATTATGGGGCGGGGCTACAACAAAGAAACAGAATTTCCAGAGGATGAGGCCCAGGAATCAGGATTTTAAAAAGATTCCCAGGTGATTCTAATGTGCAGCCAAGGTTGAGAACCACTGCCATAGGTAGATGGTAAAATCATCTAATTTCTACTTTGCATTTAAGTAGCAACCAAAGGGTAAATCACAACCCAGGAAGTTTCCAAATTCCTAAATTGTAAGGAATTTTCCTTACAATGAGCTGGCTCTTCCTTAGGAAAATGTCTTTAAAAAGCAGAATATATAACAATTATTATTCTACTTCCTTTGTGCTTAAATGCAGCATTACATTTTTTAGTAGAAAATTTGTCTATTTTTTTAACGTGAAAAAACTGTCCCCCGAAACTGTAGGGGATATAAATGTTTAGTTTAAGAAATAATTATGAAGTGAAGATCCATATTCTTTTTTAAAAGTAGGTGTTACCATTATTGAGATGTGGTGAAGCCAACAGGTCAGGAGATGCGGCAATTGGAAAGACAGTTTGTTCCAAACAGATCCCAAGTGGAGGGACATGCCATGCGGGCGCACAAGGAAAGCACTAGGGTTGGTCAGGTGGCAGAGGGAGCGAGGGGGAAACGTGGATCAGCATCTTACTTGTGGTGTCCATGAGCGGGAACAGGCAAGGCAAGGTAAGCAGCCTTAGTATTGGCTCATCTGAATGATTCCGTCAGGCTCTTGTTGGTTTTCTGCTATCTGGCTCCGGGGTGATGAGGACAGGGGACTAATGGCCATGCACGTGAGAGCCCATAGAGGAGGTGGTGGTGATGTGGCTCTGGACTGACTAGTGTTCATATAAAAGGCATGATTATTTACTAACTCTAGGAACTGGCTTGCCCTGGGAGGGGCAGTCTCTCCAGGGCCGGGAAGACCCCAGATGCCAAACAATCAGAATTACAGAAAATAAAAAGGCTTGATTACCTCACCAAACAAGATATACAGATGGCAGATAAGCATATGAAAACATGTTCAACATCATAGATCATTGTTTGCAAAAGTTAAACAATGAAATCCTACCACATACCTAATAGAATGGCCAAAATCCCAAACACCGACAACGCCAAATGCTGGCGAGGATAGGGGGCAAACCACCATTGCTGGTGTTTTTTTGTTTTCCTTTTGAGGGTTTTCAAAATTAGCTTGTATACTTTTTTTTTTAAATACATTTTATTGATTTTTTTACAGAAAGGAAGGGGGAGAGACAGAGAGTTAGAAACATCGATGAGAGAGAAACATCAATCAGCTGCCTCCTGCACATCTCCTACTGGGGATGTGCCCGCAACCAAGGTACATGCCCTTGATTGGAATCGAACCTGGGACCTTTCAGTCCGCAGGCCGACGCTCTATCCACTGAGCCAAACCGGTTTCGGCAGCTTGTATACTTTTTTAATTGTTATGTAAAGTGCACTACTTTCCATGAAGTAAAAACACTATGTCCTTGAGGAGGCATGATTTTTAAAATATGTATATTTAAACTGTATTTAAATATCTTATTATTGACTAGAGGCCCATTGCACAAAAGTCGTGCACAGGTAGGGTCCCTAGGCCTGGCCGGTGATCAGGGCCGATCTGTGGGGCGACCGGCAGGGTGATTAGGGCCCCCTGCTCGCACCCACCTTGGCCGGCCTGGCACTGCCCACTCGTCGGCCCCACCCCCCATCTCCGCCACCGGTCGCCTCCCTCTGTGGGGTGACCAGCAGGGTGATTGGGGACCCCACTGGCACCCGCCTTGGCCGGCCTGGGGCCTGCAGGATGGGGGCAGCTCCTACATTGAGCATCTGACCCCTGGTGGTCAGTGTGTATCATAGTGACCGATAGTTCCACCGTTTGGTTGATTTGCACATTGGGCTTTATTATACAGGATGAGCAGCTCCCGTCTAAGGGTAAAAACAGCATTTGCCCTTTCTTTCCCAAGATGAGTTTTAAAGGAGGAACTATTCAAACAAATACCCAAAACATAATTATTATTTTGGGGATTAAGGAACTCTTCAAATATTTCATGAAGACCATGAACACTTATATCTGAAAATGCACATTTATACTTAGATGCAATTTTGTGTACAATTTCAGAGAATACAGGACCACTGCAATCCAGCAGCGCCTGGGCATAACTGGTGTCTAGTAGGTGATTATGATTGAATTAAGGTACCTATGGAGATTTTTCATGCTCTCAGCTTCCTTGTCACACTTGATGCCACATCACATCACAGAGGCCACTGTTAGGACCTGACTCCCCAAAATTACCACACTCCTGTTTTAGAATAAAAAAGTTTCTTCAGATCAGGGTTGCTTAAAAAAAAAATCATAGTGTAACTTTACATGATGCTTAATGAGTTGAGTAAAACTATTAGAACTAACCAAGCAATATTGCTAAGTGAAAGAAATTTGTCCGGAGTCAACAGCCCCTCCCCCACTTCTGAGTCTCTCTTATGGTCCCTCTGCTTTCCCTCACCTTGCCCAAATGTTGGTACCCTTCAGGCCCACCGAATCCTCTGCACTCCAAGAAGCTTTCCTTTGTCCTTCAACTCAAACCTTCCCATCATCAAATTGGTCCATAAAACAGAAGAGAGGAGTCAGCCCTTATACCCAAGGAACTAGGGATAGAGTTTAACGTAGTCTACCCTAGTCAAAGAATTCTCCAAAATATGTCAGTGTTTCAGTATGTCAAGTGTGTGTTTCCAGCAGAGAGAAATATATATATATATATATATATATATATATATATATATATATATATATATATAATCTTATTATTCTAGAATTTATCCTAGGAGGCATATTTTTAAAGGTACATATTAGTGCAGAAATATATATATATGTTATAAGTAAGTAAAAATAAAGACAGAAGATGGAGACCAGTGCTTTAACTATATACTAGTTAAATTATTTAACTTCCCCTTCCTGTTCCTTCCCACCCCACCCCAACCAGAGTCTGGAATATTTAAGTGAGATGGCCTGGGTTTGAGTCCTGGCTCTGCCACTCACGGACATGGCTAGAGATTACATACCTCTCTCTGAGCATCAGCTTGCTGATTCATAAAAAGTGGGTAGCAAAGTACTGATGTCGTGAAGTTGGGAGGATTGAAAGTGTAATGTGTTCAAGAAAACAATGAGATTCTGTGCAGCCAGGACATGGCTAACCTTATCCTCCCTCATAGGTAAACTCTTGCTCTGTTATTCTGTTCTTCCCCTGGATGAAATCCCAGAAGAGCCCCTTGCTTTTTAGTAGGTTTAGAAGTTTTCTCATCAGAAACTAAAGTATGTTCACTGTAGTAATTAAAATCCTGTCTGGCACAGCAATCCACACTCAGGTCCAGTCTTACATGAAACCATCCCCATCCCACCCTTACATCCCAAGGATGTGCCCTGGGCGTCTGCAGGCTGCGAGAAGCAGGGCTGGCCTCCTCTCTCTGACTCTCCTCCCTCATCTCCTTCACAATGTTTTAGCTGCTGTTGCTCCTCTGGATGTGGGTGGCCCCTCTTTGGAGCCTCTTTGCAGTCTGGGCTTCTAGAGGCCCACTCCACCCAGCTGCCTTCCCAGTTAGGTCTCTTCACTCAGTCAGACAGTCCTCTGGATGACCCAGGCAGGCTTCCTCCCAGGCCCCACTTGGCCTGAGGGGGAACTCATAAGTGCTTGACCTTCTTCTGGGTAGCCTGGACTTCCTTGAAGGCAGGGAAATGCAACTGTTCCCTCTCCCTGGGCAGAAGTCTGAAGACCACACACACACACACACACACACACTCTCACTCTCACTCATACACGTACACGTACACATCTTTGGCAGCCTCAATCCCTCTTTCATTAGCTGGAGGGGGTAATTAGTGGCTAGGGTAGCAAACTGGTTTTGCAATCTCTGGATATATCGTATATGTCTGTCTTTTGGACTCTAGGCATGGTGGTTTAGCACTTTTCTTCAGGGTGTGGGGCATCTATTTGGCATGTTTTATTGTTCAGAGCCTCTGAGACTTCAGTCAAAGCTGAGGCTGAGCCTGGCCAGTGTGGCTCAGTGGTTGAGCATCCACCCATGAACCAGAAGGTCACGGTTTGAATCCCAGTCCAGGCACATGCCCCAGTTGTGGGCTTGATCTCCAGTAGGGGGTGTGCAGGAGACAGCTGATCAATGATTCTCTGTCATCATTGCTGTTTCTATCTCTCTCCCCCTCTCCTTTCCTCTCTGAAATAAAAACATATCATATTTTTAAAAAACTGAGGCTGAAAGATTTACCATTTAGCATCCTATAATAAATGTGAAGACACTTAAACCTGTGTTTAGTATATAGTATATGCTCAGCAAATGTATACTGTCATTATTAGCAGCAGTTATCTCTTATGGTCTCATATAGTCCCTATAGGTTTACCATAGTTTGAGAAGTAGGGTCTGTGGTATTGTTTTCATAGCCACTGTTGTGAAATCAATTAAATGTTCTCAAGCAACAATTTTAAAGGGAAATCAAAGAGTAGAGGATAGAAAAATTAAGAAAGTATTTCTCAGTTTGGCTGTTTCCCTTGTCCTGTGATAGTTTTGAAAGTGTTAACTGATTCTGCTATTTTCACATATGCAATTTGCACTGTTAAGATATACCAGGCTAGAAAGATATAGGCTCTGCTCCATAAATATTCATGGAATAAGTAGAAAATCCATCTGCAACGTGAAAGCCACTGGTGACTGATGAGTTTGCAAATGGCATATCTCCTATATGTGTACTGTTGTTGTCAATCCTCACCCAAGGATGATTTTTTTTAGAGAGAGTGGAAGGGAGAGGGAGAGACAGAGAGAAACATCGATGTGAGAGAGCCACATTGATTGGTTGCCTCCTGCACACACCCCGACCAAGGCCAGGAAACTTGCAACCAAGGTACGTGCCCATGACTGGAATCGAACCCAGGACCCCTTAATCCATGGGCTGACGCTCTATCCACTGAGCCAAACCGGTTAGGGTTCCTGTATATATATTTTTTTAATTCAATACTATTTGGTACTTGAAGAGAAGTTTCAGAATATTCATATACCAAGAATGACACCACAGAATTTCTCATAAAAATGCACTTTGACCAAGTTGAGGCCAGGTGATACCCACTCACCTTTTGATAGTAATAGTAAATGTGTTATAGAAAACTTCTTACTCTCCCTGTCTCGTAACTCGAGGTCATGTGAAGCTGGGCTCCAAGGAGTAAAGTGTATTTTGTTTTGCATGAGCCTTCTCTAGTAAACACAGTTAACCCGGACTTAATTATAAATATCTGCCCTGATCTGAAAAATCAAGGGCTATTCCTTCAAGGAAGAAAAAGACTTTACTTCCCAAGAAGCTCCCTAAAATAAGTTTGGGTTGTCTTCACTTTCCTTACAAAAATGTAACTAAGCAGAGATGTCACTTCGCTTGTGATTTTGACCTGTTCAAATCTGTGAAGCTTTTGAACATTTTTCTCTCTCTGATAAATTACTTATCTTGAAAAAGACAAAGTGAAATGGGGCCGGGGGTAAGAAATCAAATGCCTTTCAGATATTTCTGAATGAGTGTATGCTTGTTTCGAAATGCCTGCGTCGTACCACACTAATCCTGTCTTGGGCTTCCAGTGTTCTTTACCAAATAGTATGTAGCAATAGTTTTGTGCCTCATGTAAACTTTTGGTATATTTGGACCACCCAGACAATCTAACAGGATAAACAGAGCTACTCCTCTGGCTATTCATCATCACTCTTTCCAGGAAATTATTTAATTCCTAATAAAGGAGTTCATGAGATCATCCTGAATTAACGTTACTTTGGAATAACTTCATATACAAGAAACTCTGAGGCACTTTCACCTTGGAAAAGACTGGTACCTTAAACAAAAGAAACTAGATTTGTGAAAATTGCATTGGTATTTCAAATTTATATTCCCAGCTTTGCTTTGAAGAGCGGGCTTGGCGGAAGTGGCAGTGGTGCAGGTAGAATGGCCCGTGTCCATAGCAAGGGGCAACTACTCCTCATGTTCACTCACAAGGAAAAAAGTTAATTTTTTTTTTTAAATCAGAGATCAAATTAACAATTGAACACACTGTCAAATTCCAGACTTAGATGCAATCAGATGGTTTTGCTGTTTTCCTGAGAACTATTTTTAACCCCTCCCGCCCACCTTCTCACCCTCCTAATTACAGAGCACATATCCCCTACAGATTAATCACAAATTTGGTAAATATTTGTGGAATTTTTCAACATAGTGATTTAGGGAACTTTCCTTCTGATCCCAATCTGGCTGTATTTTTCTTAAGCTCAATGTCATAAAATTAGAACCAATGACACTTGTGTTATGGGTGTCAAGATCAGAGTTGTACACAAACAAGCCCACCTTATGTTTATGGAAAGGGAGACAGTCACCCACTTCGTCACTACCCTAGTAGAGTAAAAAGTCAGGCACTCATAATTAAGGCAATGTGGGGTGTGTTCCAGAATAGTCCCTTTTATCATTAGGTTTTTGATAATACACCTCTAAATGTGTGTTTCCCTAGACAGGGAACCTTTTGCTTGCTTACCTAAGTGCTCCCCACCCCCACACCCCTATCTCCGCCCCATGTAAAAGGTAAAGCTACTATCTGGTAAACTGCTGAGAATAAAAATGCCATTAGAGGAAATTTAGATTATATTTAAAGGAAAAAAAGGTTTTCTTTTTTTGAAAAGTTGGTTTAGAACTTACATATTTGTGGTGCCATTATCTTAATCGCCAAAATACAGTAAAATTCATTCATTTCTTAGAAACAAAAGTTTCTTATGACAATATCTACCTATAGATTGAATGTAGATATAAATTTTCAGACACTGAAAAGTACAGAGTTTCGAAATTATAAATTTCCTACAACCTACCTCTATTGTGGTATTCACTATTAATTTTAAAATGCATAAATATGTATATTTTAAATGGGACCATACTATATATATTATACTACTAAATTACACATAGTAAATATCTGCTGAAATATTTATTTTTTTTTATTTTTTTTTATTGATTTTTTTACAGAGAGGAAGGGAGAGAGATAGAGAGTTAGAAACATCGATGAGAGAGAACATCGATCAGTTGCCTTCTGCACACGCCCTACTGGGGATGTGCCCGCAACCCAGGTACATGTCCTTGACCGGAATCGAACCTGGGACCCTTCAGTCCGCAGGCCAAGGCTCTATCCACTGAGCCAAACCGGTTTCGGCGAAATATTTAAACATTTTAAATATTTGCAGGTGGCTGCACACAGGCATATTCCTCAGTGCACCAAACATTTTAAATATTTGCTAAAATTATAATAATTATTGTATCCCTTGCTTATCTAACTTGAAATAAACTGACTCATTTGTTAAAGGGGAAGAGAAATAATTGTTCCTTATTCAGCTAAATTGTAGAAGGAAGAGAAGCCTCTGCTTAATCCAGAGTAGTGAATTGATTGAAAAATGACCAAAACCTCTTCAAAATAATGTCTAACAATTCTTTAAATCATATTATTCCTATTCACCTTGAACTTGTATGCAAATTCCTTTCACTTGTGCTAAATTTTATTTAGGTGATGAATTTGGAAATAGTCTTTGGAATTCACATCTTGTTGCTTAAAGGAAGATTGAGCACATTATAGTTCAATGTAATTTTGTACTTAAGTGACCAATATTTTGTGTCTGTGGAAAAAGCACATGTGAAATCATTGAAAATCAGCACATCTGTTTGATAGATGGATTCCTAAAAGAACATATGTAAATAAATTTTGGTATATCTGATACATACTATTTTCCCACTAAATTACTCTGGTAATTCATCTTAAGTGTTATATTATTTTTCCTCAAGGCACAAAATTTTAAAAATACATTACCCATGGGTAGCTACTATAACTATTTCCTGCACATCTTTCCAAAAGTTATTCATAAATCTACAAGTATTTTTATAGTATGTGCATGAGTGTACATTCATGCATTTATATAGAGTACCCATGGAGACATTCCCGACATGGGACACATACATATTCCTCCTTCTCAAGGGAATTAATAGGTTGACATTGTATTGTTCCTATCAGAGGCAGGCTACATATCAGCAATAAAGGAGGAAAATATAAAATATTTGCTTTAAAAGTTCCTCCTTATATGAATAATACCTACTAACTTTTATACTTCTGTTTTTTAAATGAATTTCTTCTTTGTGAAATCTGAAACTTCACTTGAGATGGATCAAACAAACATGAAAGGAAAAGTTTGATAAATTTCAAATACATTTAAAAACTTCTGATCATCAAAAGCCACCCTAAAGAGAGTAAAAAGACAAGCCATGAAGTGGAAAATATTTTCAACTCATACAGACAACACTGGGCCTCTACCAGAATATAGAGACCACAAAATAACTCCTACAAATCAGTAAGAAAAAGGCAGTTTAAAATTTAAAATTAGGTGAAAGATTTGAACAGCCACTTCACCAAAGAGGGAATTCACGTTGCCAATAAACATGAAAAGATGTTCAGCCTCATTAGTAATAAAGAAACTATGATTTAAAACAACAAAGATACCATACTCCCACCTAATTGGCAAAGAATTTAAAAGTCTGACAAGTTCTAGCAAGGATATTTCATATACTGCCAGTGGGAGTATAAATTGGCAAAAACCACTTTGGAAAAAGAGTTTGGCATCATTTAATAAGCTCAATGTTATACAAACCCTGTGATCTAGCAATTCTATTCTTAAGCATATTCCTCAGTGCACCAGGGACGTGGGCCAGAATGCGCGTGGCAGCCCTGTTCATAACCACTGAAACATCCCCAGAAGTCCATCAATGATAAAACACGTTAGGCAATTGTGATAGAGTCATTCAATTAAATATTATTTAGCAATTAAAATAAATGAACTATAGCCAGACAAAAGCAACATGGATAGATATTACAAACATAATAAAAATGAAGAAAAGCAAGACAAAGAATATATACAGTATATTCCACAGCAATAAAGCTAAAAAAAGAGGGAGGGACAAAGTATAGCGTTAAGAGATGCATATGTGGAGTAGAAAAACTATAAAGAAAACCATATGTGAAGACAGTCGTACCAGTCAGGATTGTGGTTACTGTGGGGGCTGAGGGGCTGATGGGGAGGGTGCCATAGGGTACTTCTGCAGTGCCTGCCCTATTCTATTTTTTTACCTGGGCAGGGGTTACAGGAGTGTTAGCTTTATTTATTTATTTTTTAAATCTTTATTGTTAAGAGTATTACAGATGCCCCCCTTTTTCCCTCTTTGCCCCCCTCCACCCAGTTCCCACCCCACCCTAGGCCTTCTCCATCCTATTATGTCTGTCCATAGGTAACGTATATATGCATACATTCTTGAAGTTGTCCCAGAGGCTCCTTACATTTTCTTTATATTTTTTATTATTTTTTTCTTTTTGCTCTTCTGATTGGTTTTTAGTTTTGTTTTGCTTTGGGGTTTTTATTTGTGTGTGTTTTTTTTTTGCTTCCTCATATTCTAAATTGCTGATTTGATGCTCAGCATCCTCTACTCCACTGTTAATTCCCTGTAAATTATTCTTTATTTCAGTTAGTGTATCCTTTTCTGACTGGTAATTTCTCATGTCTCTGATGTTCTCACTAAGATCCTTGAAAGTTTCACTAAGTTCCTTTAAATTCTCAGTAAGTCCCTTGAAGCTCTTATTAAGATCCTTGAACATCCTTATAACTGTTGTTTTGAATTCTGTATCTGGTAGTCTGCTTGCTTGCATTTCATTAAGTTCCCTTTCTGGAGATTTCTTCTGTTCTTTCATTTGTGACATGTTTCTTTGTCTCTACATTTTGGCTGCCTCCCTGTATTTGTTTCTATGTATTAGGTAGAGCTGTTATGTCTCCTGGTGTTGGTAGTTGGCCTTGTGTAGTAGGTGTCCTGTAGGGCCCAGTGGCTCAGCCTCCCCAGTCCCCCGAGCTGAGCACTCTAGGTGCGCCCCTGTGTGGGCTGTGTGCACTTGTTGTTCAGCCTTGATTGCTGTTGGCATCAATGGGAGGAATTGACCCCCAGGCCAATTGGCTATGAGAACTCACTGCTGCTACAATGGAAGAGCTGCTGTGAACGAGACACCTCTATAGAGCAGCACTTGCTTCAGTGGGTCTTTGGTGCTCACTGAGTCTGCCCCTTGAGTGTGTCACTCCTGGGTGTGTATAGTTGTAATCTGGCATGGTCTGAAGCTATCCACTGGGTGCACTGGCTCTTGAGCTCCCCTGGAGGTGCAAAGTCAGCCACTGCTTGTGCCTTGCCTGGGTCACTTGTCAGGAGCTACAGAGCAATCTGCAGATGGCTGCACACAGGCATATTCCTCAGTGCACCAGGACTTGAAAAGTGCCCAGGTGAGGCCAAGCTGTGAAACAAGGCAGGCTACTGCTAATTCCAGGCCTGGGAATGCTTATTGAGAGGAATGGGGCATGCTGATGCCAGCTGCTGCTTGTTTGAGAAATTTTAGAAAAGTCTGAAGCCTGAGCCAGAATAGGCCATTCATATGGAAAAGCCACTGCAAACAGCGTGGGTGGGATCTCAGGAAATCATCAGGCAGAGCAAACAGTTGTGGCCAGACTGATAGAAACTCAGAAATGGCACCTGCCAGTCAACTCTGCATCTGGCTCAGGGTTTCAGCATAGGAACAATGACCTCTGGGAGCACTTTTTCTGGGGAAAAGCTGCCCCTGATTTCTTGCTCTGATGCCAGACAATTTAGTTCCTCTCTGTATGTCCCTGGATCCTTTCAAGCTGCTGCCCAGCACTAGTGTTTAGACAGATTGAGTCCAAGTAAGTCCTAAGTAACTAACTGCCTGGGTCTCCAGCAGCCTGTGTCACTCAGTCACAATCCCTGCTGGTTTCTACAGCCTGAAGTTATTGGGGCTTCTCTTCCCAGCACAGTTATTGTGACCCTGTGCTGAGGAGATTGGTGTGGAGCTGGTACCCCTTGCTCCTCACAGGAGGCTTCCACAGCCTAGATATCACTCCTGATTAAAAGCATATCATATATGGGTGTTAGACTAGCCTGTTCCATGATTCCGCCCCTCCTACCAGTCTTGATGTGCTTGCTTCTTTATTTCTCTAGTTGTAGAACTTCCATTCAGCCAGGTTTCAGGTGGTTCTGAATGATGGCTGTTCTGTATTTTAGTTGTAATTTTGATGTGGTTGTGGGAGGTGGCAAGTACCATATTCATCTATGCTACCATCTTGGTTCCCTCTCTAGAATAGCTGAATTTCTCAATCAGTGTTTTCTTTATAACTTTGATAAGCTGTAAATGGTTTTTTAAATACATGCAGATAGAAAAATTTTTTTAAAGAATTACTTAAAAGACACAAGGACAGATGAAATAGGCTACACTAAGGATTTGTTCTCCAAGGAAAGTAATAAAGTAATAAAGCAGCGAACAGTGTGAGCCAGACTGATAGAAACTCAGATATGGCACCTGCCGATTAACTCTGCGCCTGGAGGAGGTTATTCTCAGCACCCTCTGGGCACACCCTCTGCTACCACCACACATGAACAGCACCAGCTGGGAAATTGGCCCATTTGAGCAAATGAAGCCTTGCTCCCTGAAACAGGGGCAGGAGCAGCCTGTGTAATATCTAGGTAATACTTGGCACTACCTTTGTCTTATTGATTTGTTGAGTTCCTATTGTAAAAGTATCTGGGGAAAGTAATCTAGCTCTGAGCCTATGAAGAAGAAGAAAACATGGATTTTTTTTCTACCAGCTTAAACCTTCAGCACAATTCCTTTATTCCCTCTGTCCATTCACCATTTAGGAAGTGTCCATAGCCTACAAAAGTGGGATTTGCCTATTAGGAATTTTCTAATAATGGGGAAACTACTGCTTCCTGTACCTGTGCCATAAATAACACAAGGTCTAAATTCTAGATCCTCACAAGAGTTCATTGCTTGAGCAATACAACGCAACAAACACTACCTAACAGAAAGGGTCTATATAAAGAATCTACCTGCCCTATGAAACTGCTTTCTGGCTCACCCAGAACTTCTGGGCCTGCGTTGTTCAAGAGATTTTCACCCCATGAGGGACTGAGGACTGCTTATTTAGAGTTGTTTTTCCTGTGGCTAAAGGATTCTGGGAATGCTGTTCAGGCAAGTCTGTGCTAGCCTTGTGCTGTCATCTTTTTTCTTTTGCATTTACAGTAGCTGGCTTTACAGTTGTAAATAGGTTCAAATTTGTAAATGATCACACACTGTGTGTGGGAACAGTGTGTGTTAATCACATATATATTGCTCTTGAGAGCATTGCCCCAAACTGCACCAGGTAGAAAACATATCCTTGCAAATTTTTTATATAAAAGTAAAAAAACAAAACACACACACACGCAAAAAACCCACAAATTTGTGTTCTTTCTTCGTAAAGCAAACTGGAAATATATTCACTCAGAAACTAAGATGAACACTTTCCAACTTCGTGATGAGGCCCTGGGATGTTTTCCCAAATATTTGTCCATAAATTGGTAGAATCCAGAAACCAGTTGGTTTATCATCTATCTGGAAATATCCTGATTCTAGCCTGAGGACTTATAAACAGATGTTTTTCATGACCATCCTCAGATTGTCAAGACTGTTGTTTTTTTTTACTACATAGCAGCTTAAACAAATTCTGCAGGAGTCATCAAAGTCCCCTCTCCTTGTAAGATGTTATGGCCCTAGTCACGTGTGACACTTCTGCTTTATGGGCATGACAAATGTGGATGTGAGCCATAGAACCAAATGTCCATACTTTAACTTATTGGGGTAGCAGTCCAGGGTGGCAGCGGTTAAACAGTCACAAATATCAGAGGCATATACCCACACCTGTCCTATTATTAAATAAGCATATAAATTAGTTTTGCTATTGGTTAAGATTGTAAGTATGTTCCACAACATCAAATCTTTGTCAGTGTTTTAAAAAGGAATTGTTCTCTTCATCATAAGAGTTGCTCATGTTCAGAATAAATATGGGTAGATGTATATCTTCTTCATGAAGGAAAAGACCAGGAGTTGCTCATTTTACCTTGAATTCCCAAAGTGAGAACATTAACCAACAGTTTGAGATGGGAGGCTAAATTCCCCCTGCTGTGCATTTAAAGGGTTAGTGTTCCGTAGGTCCACCAGCCTGCCCTCAGTGGTAGGCTGAGTCTCTAATAGGGTGTGCAGTAAGTAACTTTTCTCCTAGGGCAGTGGTTCTCAACCTTCCTAATGCCGCGACCCTTTAATACAGTTCCTCATGTTGTGGTGACCCCCGATTTCATTGTTACTAATTGAACATAATGAAAGCATAGTGATTAATCACAAAAACAATATGTAATTATATATGTGTTTTCTGATGGTCTTAGGCGACCCCTGTGAAAGGGTCATTCGACCTCCAAAGGGGTCACGACCCACAGGTTGAGAACCGCTGTCCTAGGGGATGTGAGATTCGGGGAGAGCTTTGTGTTAAGGGAAAGAGAGCATTGAGGTTGGCTACCATTTGGAAGGAAACATGAAAAGGAGAGCAGGAAAAATAAAAATATGTAGGGAATTTCTTTTCTCCCATTTTAGGCCTGAAACATTCTCTGCTTTCTCAGCCTGGTCCAATGTTTAAACTTGCCTGAATTTCCTTTAGGGTTATGTTCCAACTGCTTTTCCCTGCTCTAAGCATGCTGGCCTTTGGCACAAATTCATGCCTTTATACATAGTTTTCCCCGAAGTTGGAATGACTTGGACCACACCCCCTTAAATTCCAACTTACTCATCTTTTTGGGCTCACTTTAAAGAGACTTATGTGAACTGGGAAGCCTCCTTCTGCAATCCCTCTTAACGGAGGTCATTGCTTTGGCCTTATCTGTTTTACCTCTTGGTAAGTTATGGCATTTGGTACCTTATGATTCCAGGTCAGAGTTTATCTCTGTTTCCCTATCAGAATGTGAGATCCCTGAAGGCAGGGATTTTATCTCATTTATCATATTTGTTTTTCTTGCACCTGGCCCAGGGTCTGGCATAAAATAACAAATACTCAATAAATGTTAATGGTGAAGTCCTTTGAGATCCAAATCTCCTATCCCTTTTTAATATAAAATCAGGCTGCTATTCACTTGTTAATGTTTGCTCTTAGTTGAGTAAAAATTTAATATAGATGGTCTCCTCCGAACTGGGAGAACTGGTCATTTAGCATGGATAATGTTAATCAAGCAGCAGATAGATTTGAGCAATTTTAAAAAGTAAGCTTACAATGTATGTGGGTTGTCAAGATGTGTGTGTGCATGCATATTTACATACAGTTTCCCTTACTACTTCAACAGTTTCACTTATTATTTCAACAAATGCATATTGAGTGCTCACCATATGCTTGGAGTTGTGCAAGGCACAGAAACAAAATAAGTAAGATAACATCTCAATAAGTATAAAGCAGGGAGCTTAGGAAGAGGGGAGAACTACACAAGTAAAGGAAGTTCAAAATGAGCATGGAACTTACAAGGGGCTGGGAGGAGACTGACAAGACTGAAGGTTGTACAGAGACATCTGGGGGCCAATAACAAGCTGCAAATACCAAAATATACTTTGTGCTGCAAGAATCTGAGAGCTGTAAGAAACTGTTTAGCAAGGTGAGTGATATTTAATTGAACCTGATTCAACAAACACTTGTTGCCCTGGCCAGGAAAATTCAGTTGATTGGAGCGTTGGCCTGATAAGCCAAGGTTACAGGTTTGATCCCGGGTCACTGAATATATAAATAAGTGGAACAACAAATCAGTGGGGGTTTTTCTCTCTAAAACTCAATTAAAAAAATAAAAAACAACAGCACTTGTCAATTTCTTTTTTTTTTTTTTTACCATTTTTCTCTTTTATTAGATAGGATTTTTTTTTTAATTAAATCTTTATTGTTCAGATTATTACATTTGTTCCCTTTTTTCCCCCCCATAACTCCCCTCCTCCCAGTTCCCGCCCCACCCTCCGCCCTCACTCCGCACCCACTGGGTCTTATTAGTTTTTGTGTAGATCTCATTAAGTTTATCGGCAGCTTCTAAACAGTTCTTGAGAGACCTCATCCATAGGTGCACGATTTTTGCACTTGTCAATTTCTGATGGCATACAAAGTATTGTGACACATTCGTAGATTGTTTTTTAAAGAGAAGCTTGAGATTGTTAAGAGCTTACAGGTCAGTGAGGAAAACAGAACATATCTGTAATATAATAAGACTACTATATACTGCAATAAGCCTATGTGAATAAAAGGGAAAGCTTATTAATTCCTTTTGAGATAATCTGAGAAGACTTCATAGAAGACATGGCATTTTGAGCTACGTGTTGAAAATTGAATAGACTCCTAGGGGGAAGCACATCCAGGTAAATAAAACATAACACAGGCTAAGGATTTTTTAAGTCTTTGCAATGGGGAACAACTAAGGGCTTTGGAATGATGAAATGAAAAGAAAAAGATTTGTCTTATTTCTTAAAACATGGTATTATTTTTATGTCCTATATCTGGTTAGTTCAACATTGGAAGTGTTTGTACATCTATTTCTTTTACTATTTCTGCTTGTTCTTGCTCATGGTACCTTATTCCCATGTGTCCTTAGTAATTTTATAGTTTTATTTTTTTACTCTAAGCCACTGGTGTTCCTTGGAAAATTGTGGGAATTCCTGGAGGCCTGTGATATAGGCACCTTTTTCTAAAGAAACCACCAGTCAGAAACTGTTCTAAACAGACTTCAAGGCCTGAGGGTTGTTTCGTTTCTTTCTTTTTTAATCATCCCGATGATGGCCATCTGTAAATCTGTGAAAAGGGTCACCTGTAGTTTTAGCTTCTCCAGGTTTGTTCTTCTTCCTCTGTTCTTCTGAATACCAAGGGAACTTCCTTTGTCATGCCCTGGCCACAGACGTGTGGGCAGACACTTTGACTCCTGGTGAGGGGGGTTCAATTTTATGGGGAAGGGTCATGGTTATTACACTCCTTACCTTAGAACAGTGGTTCTCAACCTTGGCTGCACATTAGAATCACCTGGGAATCTTTTTAAAATCCTGATTTCTGGGCCTCATCCTCCAGAAATTCTCTTTCTTTGTTATGGGGTGAGGCCACAATATTAGTAACAAAGAAACAGAATTTCCGGAGGATGAGGCCCAGAAATCAGGATTTTAAAAAGATTCCCAGGTAATTCTAATGTGCAGCCAAGGTTGAGAACCACTGCCTTAGAACCTTAGCCCAGCCTTTGGTTTTTTTGTTCTGTCTTGTCATAAGGCTATGAAAACCAAAGCTAATTCTCTAGCTTCTGGAAAAGTCCCTCAGGGGAAAACAGCTTGAAGTGCTCTGCTTCTCACTCTGTATGCCCACCTGTATTTAAATTTCTCCTTACAAAATCCGCTTGACACCCCACCAGTATGTATCAGTGGTTGAGCATTGAGGACTCCATCATCATTGATGTTTCTTTCTCTCTCTCCCTTCCTCTCTGAAATTAATATAAAGTATACATTTTTTTAAAACCTGCTTGACAGTATTTCATTGTCTGAAAAAAAATGATTTTTGGAATTGATCATGGATTTCTTTATTGTTTTTAGTGAAAGAGCAAAATACTTAGCCAGCCCTATTATGTGAAACAGAAGTTCTAAAATAAGATTTGAATTTTAGGAAACCAGCTATGTAGAGATGTGTTGGAGAGACAAGTTAGGAGGTGATTGAAATAGTGCAAATGACAAGTATTGGGGATCTGAACCAAGGCATCTGGAGTAGAATCAAGGGAATGATAAGTTCAGTTTTCGATCTATGTTCAAGGTGTTGGTGGGCATCCTGGTGGACATATCTAATATGTGGTTAGAAAGATGTCTCTGGAACTCAGAAGAGAGGTTGAGACTAAACCTATGTTAGGTCATCCATCCAGATCAGTGGTTCTCAACCTTCTGGCCCTTTAAATACAGTTCCTCATGTTGTGACCCAACCATAAAATTATTTTTGTTGCTACTTCATAACTGTAATGTTGCTACTGTTATGAATCGTAATGTAAATATCTGATATGCAGGATGGTCTTAGGCGACCCCTGTGAAAGGGTCGTTCAACTGCCAAAGGGGTCGAGACCCACAGGTTGAGAACCACTGATCTATATAGAATGATTTAAGCCATGGAATGGGAGAAACACCCCCATGAGAGTTTGTGGAGTAGAAGAGAGGAGGGCTGAAGGAAGACACTTGAGAAATGCCTACATTTCAGAGTCAGACACAGGAAAATGTGAAACCAGTGGACAAACCTGAGTAGGAGTGGTCGGAGAAGTAGGAAAAAAGGACAAGGAGAACAGAGTGTTGTGGTGTACAATGGAGGTAAGCCTCTGAGGAAGGCAGGTTCCTTCTTAAGGTGGTTGAAGATTAAACAGGGGAACACTAGGAAGAGACTATTGGATTTAGTGCTCCAGTGACAGCTGAGGACCTCCTCCGGCCAGTTTGAGTACAATGCAAGGGGAAGAGGTGAGATTGGAAGAGGTTAAGAAGAAAATAGAAAAAGGAGTATGTACAGACAGTGAGAAGAGAGCCTATGCTTTTAAAACACTTGGTGATGAAAGAGAAAAATAATGGTGCCTCACTGATCAAGAAAGGTCATTGGAGAATAGTCTTAGGATAAGAGAAATTTCTAAGGAGCTTGTTGACAAAAGGAAGAGATTTGAATATTGAAAATTCAAGAAAGCAAAAGTAGGATCATTGGATGTGGGCCCTAAGGAGACTGGGAGACCTGGGGCCCTGAACAAAGTTGAGGCTTGGATAGAATTGCCCTCCAACGTTAAAAGCTGAGGATAGGAAACCTGAGTGATCACAGGTCAGATGATGGAGACATCTTAAATAAAATAGGTGTTGAGAGAGATGGGAAGAGATTTGGTGGCTTGAGGAGAATGGGAGAAGAGAGCAACATTTATTACAGTGAATCTTTTTTTTTTTTAAGTCCTCAACCGAGGACGTTTTTATTGATTTTAGAAAGAGAGGAAGGGAGAGGGGAGAGAGAGAGAAAGACAGAGGAGAGAAAAGGGAACAGCAATTGATTGCCTCCTATAAGCACCCCAACTGGGGATTGAACCCGAAACCTGGGCCTATGGGCTGATGGGGAATTGAACCTGTGACCTTTCGGTGTATGGGATTATGCTCCAACCAACTGAGTCACACCAGCCAGGGAACAGTGAATCTTTTAAAGAAGCAATTTTGTACAAACAAACAAACAAACAAAATATATATATATATATATATATATATATATATATATATATATATATATATCAACCAAAACAGACAGAATTGCCTAGATTTGTGGGTTCAGCGAATATGAAAAGTAATGTGACATCCCAAACATATTTTCTAGGATGGCTTTCATATTTTCTTGCTCAATCTTTCCCCAGTATTCTGTTCAACATTTTGCCTCTCCTTCTCTCCTATAGTAGGAATGTAGCAATGATCTGTTTTAAAGTGGAATGCCTCAACTTGGAAGGGAAGATAAATATCTTGACCCACTTTTGTCATCAGTAAACAGGGAAGAATTTGCTTAACTAGTAGGTATTCAAAAAATGTTCATTGAATTTAGGAGAAACAGGAAATTTAGACTATTAAGGCTTCAAAAAGAAAAGGATATGTTCATCTTTGAGTGTTAGGGGTGTGAAATGGAAGTATGGAAACCAATTCGATATATTGGGTAAAGGTGACAGTCCTACCTTAATCTGCTGGCTGAAGATCTGCTGAAAGAGATAAGAAAGGTGGTTGCCATGGAGCTGTTTCGGGAAGTTTGTTAGACAAATAGACATCAAAGAGTGGAAAAGGATTTTAATATTAGAGAGGGAAGGGCATGAGAGGAGAATGCTTATGATGACAGATGAGAAACATGTCAATAAATTACTCTATAAAACTCTCCTTATTCTATTAGGTTGGTAAGACAAAGGCTAGACTTAGATTCAGAGGAAAACTAACCTCAAACTGTGGCCTGAAGCCAATTAAAGAGCCACGCCAGGATTCCTTCTGACCCTCTTTGTCCAAATCTCACCTCCTTAGAAATATGTCCATGCAGATCATTACTAAGGGCTACCCAGGACTTGCTGAGAATCCCTGCCCTCTATCTGCCATTTCACAAAGGTGGTTCACTTGACCCCGTGTGTCAGGGCGCTGTGCATATAAAAATGTCTCCCTTGGGCATCTTGTGGTTAATCACCGATTCCGCCAGGTAGGGAGCTGATCGGCCTGATAGACAAGGAGGGCAGCATCTATGGAACAGAGTTTGGCAGAAATTTCAGCGAGAAAGCATCTGGATGGTGATCTGTGTCGGGGCCAGATGTCTGGGAAAATACCTTTCCGTCGCACTGCTGGTAATAATTTCAGTTCCAGCCTCTCTCCTGCCTGCTGGTTGGCAAAGATTTTCCATTTCAGGGGAGATTTCTGCAGCTCTTCCTATTAGGAGTTTAATGAGGAGGCATTGTGTTATGAGCATGCTATATTCACAATTAGGCCTCCTTGATGAGTATTTAGGTGCAGCGTCAAATCTGAGGAATCGGCTTTCAATTTACACTCATTTGCTTACAGTTGTATAATGAAGAGTATGTGTGTGTTTTCTTTCTGCATTTGAAATAAATGTGGGGAAACATATGGCAACCATTTTCCTTCTTTTCCCATCAAAACCAAGAATATAAATATGGGTGTGGAAATTAGACCAAGGCCCGAGAACTGCACTGATTCCCAACCCGCCTCCCTCCTCCCCCCCCCCCCCCCCCCACACACACACACACATACTCTGATCAGACTCTCAGAAAGGATGCTGGGCTAGCGGGAAGGGACCTCCTCAAAGGCAAAGAAATGGTTGGAATGCTAGTCCTGGAGCTCTTTTGGTGTGGTGTGTGTGTGTGTGTGTGTGTGTGTGTGTGTGTGTGTGTGTTTTCTTTTAAAAAAGATAATTATTTTGAGAAAAAAAAATGGAATCTCCTGCCTCATGTTTGATGTATTTTTCTTCTTAAAATAATTAGAACTCTAAGTAAAGATTCAAGCCTGTGGAAGTTACAGAAAGAATGATACAGTGAAAATATTATTAATTTCATTGGACTCATAGAACTTAATTTGTCCTCTCACCTCCAGGTTAGGGCTCTCCCTACTACATCATGCTACTCACACTTTCCTAGGTACACAGGGGAGATGAAAGAAGGACTTGTTCTGAGAATCCTTTCCTGCTTCCGAGCAAGCAATCTACTGAAAATGAAAAAAAAATTAGTAGCATAATCAGATATAGTTTTAATGGTAGACTTGATGTATGTAATATTTTGACTCTGTAATATATAAACAAAGTCATTCTTTCAGCTTCAAAAGCTATTGTTGGCATCAAAGAATGTGTGCATCAGAAACCTTCCCCCATCTCTGAGCTCCCCGCTGCATTGCACAGCCTCCCAGCATCCCTCGTGGCATCTCTGAGCTCGGGGTTGAGATGAGAGATACGGGAAGCTCAGGGATGGGGCCTAGACAGCCCCCAGCTCGAGTCAACTCTGACTTCCATAGGGAGAGTGTGGGATGAAGCAACTACAAAAAAAGGCATTTAGAGCCTGTCAATCATAGCTTTTGCCAGCATTTTTTGAAACATTTCAAGCCCGTCTCAGGAAGTACATGATCCCAAGAACACTAAGAGAAAGGTTGGGCCTCGGTCAGCCTATATTTCTAGCTGAATTTGGGAATCAGGAGCGAGAAGACCACAAACCAGAAATATAAGAAGCAATAATGTTTTTCCTGCTGAGAGCTTAGGAGTGTAGATTTGGAGAAATTGTTTGAAATCATTTTTATTTAGCAGTTCCTGATTTTTTTTTTTTCCCACTAAGAACTTGGATTTCAAATCCCTCAACTCATGTACCAAATTTGTCTACCAGCAAAGCTGGGGCAGTGGGGGCAAAAATGTGATACGCAATAGCCAGTATGGTGGCTCTTAAGCAAATCCACATTCCTGCTGGGCTTTGGGGGCATGTTGAACCCTCTCCGCATTGGGGATTCTGATGGGAAGTGATGTCTGCATTTTAGAGATGTGGAAAGTAAGGTTCACATGGATGAAATGACTTCCTCCAAACTGGCACAGCTGCTTGGCAGCGAGGCTGGCGAGAGAGTGCAGGTCTCCAAGCCCAGTCTCGGGCAGGTTTCTTGACGCCAGTGGTTCCCGAGGATGCTTCCCGAAACCCTGGGCTGAAAATGAGCAGGGATGCCTTTCCCAAACCGTGGAGAATTTTCTCAATTTTAAATGTTTCTCCCATAACACATTGAATTTTTTAAACCTTTTACTGACCACCATCACTTTTCTCGTCACTAACAAGACGAATGCGCAAATGCAAACATGAATTTGATAAACCCAGAAACAGGCTTGCACGGGTTTCTTTTCCCTGGGCGCGTGCTGTGACTGTGCTCCAGTTCCGCAGGCCGCGTCCTCTTCTGTTCTAGCAGAAGTGCTTGACATTCCCAGGGCAGGACTCAGTCTAACAGCGCCACGACTTCCCGGGCTCTAAGACTTGAACAAGTTTGAACTCACAAGCCGTGTTCTGAGGTGCACCCAGATCCCTCGAGGTGTCTCTGAGTTCGGGGTTGAGATGAGAGGTAGGGGAAGCTCAGGGATGGGGCCTAGACAGCCCCAATGGAAATGAGTGGAAGTGTCTTTATAATGTATACCCTGCCTCTGTCCAATAAGGATTCAGGGCTTCTACCAACAAGAATGGATCCAAGCCTGAAACAGAACTAAATAGAAGAGGGCCGTGCACTTTGGGAATTCTGTGAGCCCAATGCTGTTTCCACCATTGGTCACCATAGTGAACATACTAGTAAGTAAGCACTGAAATGGCAACAAGGAAGAGAGGGAGTGTGCTATCTGTAGAATTTGATGTGTTCCTTGTAACTGTCAGTGGCAACTGTGGAGGTTGGTTGCAGCATAGTCCAGCGATGGCGAACGTTTTGAGCTCGGCGTGTCAGCATTTTGAAAAACCCTAACTTAACTCTGGTGCCGTGTCACATATAGAAATGTTTTGATCTTTGCAACCATAGTAAAACAAAGACTTATATTTTTGATATTTATTTTATATATTTAAATGCCATTTAACGAAGAAAAATCAACCAAAACAATGAGTTCGCATGTCAGAGGTGTCAGAGGTTCGCCATCACTGGTAGTCCAATGCCTGACAAATAGCAGGGCTTCAGTAATTAGCACAATGGACAAAGGAGCATTCAGACTATTTCGGTGGATAATGAGAAATAATATTAAGTGATGGGATATCCTGTATGCTTGTATTACTTACCTTTGGAAACCAGCTCTGATTCTGTTTCAGAGCGAGGGTTGGGAACACACTGTGGCTATTTAATCACTAAGGGCACGTCTGGGAAAATAGCTCATTCCCGATTTCTCAGTCGAGTTAGACGAGAGCTAATTGCAAAAGGATTAAAACTTTGAAAACTGCTTTGTTCGGCTTATTGTCTCAGGGTTCCCTGTGGAGTGTGGATGATGCGTTTATTTGACATAATAAATACCGCCATCCACTTTGTTCCAGGAACCACAAGGCTCTGTGCTTGCCCAAGGAATTCCACAGCTGTTTACATGTAAGGAAACACTGCTCGGTTTTATTGGACGGGGCCTCGCAGCTTCTTTCTTAAATAGGGAATGCAGAGCGCCGGCTCTCTCCACACCTCTGAGCAGAGGAACCAGAAAATACCCGCCTGCACGCGAATGCCTGGCAGGTTTCAACTCCAGAGAGCAAGTGAACGCCGGCTACTGAGAGGAGTCACTTCACTGAGGGCCCAGAGCTTTCCTTTGTGTGGTCGGCATATTCATTTGGGCCTGTTACACATTTCTTAAAATACTAGAATGGAGTGTTCTGGCATCTACCACAGATTGGGGAAAGTTGGAAACAAAACCAAACCACTCTATTAGCCCAATTTAAGTGCCAAAACAATGAGGAATAAGGTAACCACCTTATTGGGCAGCCTGGAGGTTGTTTTTTTGTTGTTGTGTTTTTTGAGGGCTGGTTGGTTTGTTTGTCTTTGTTTTTAAATACATACCCTCCCATAAGGGGAGAGCTGTTGTGTGAAATACACGCTTTCTGAAGAGTTAGAGTGGATGCAACAGAGCAGCCTTTCCAAGTAGCTGTAAGCTCTCTGCCCCTTTATGATTTCCAAAAGATACTCCTTAAATGGGCATAACTAATGGGTGATTGGCAAGTGAACAGCAGAGGAGGCTGCGTCAGAGTGACCTACTGGAGCCAGCCCGTGTGTGTGTGTGTGTGTGTGTGTGTGTGTGTGTGTGTGTGTGTGTGTGTGTAGGAAAGGAGGAGCACTGGGCAAGGGGTGGGGGTGAAAGAGGCTTGCAAGCTTAGCAGAATGTTTGAACAAGACAAAGAGCACTTCCAGCAACCAAATAAGGAAGTCAGCGCCGAAGGATTTCAGAATAGGAGTGTGTCCGAGAGTCGAGGCCATCTGTGAGAGTAAAAATAAGCAAAGAAAAATGTCAAAGGATTTTTGTTTCACTGGCTTGCACAAAATGTATAGGGAAAACCGTTTCTCTGGGCTTTAAGCAGGGGTGAGAAATACAAATTGTCTCTCTCCCTTTCTGTTGGCTCTTTGTAGACATGTGTCTGAGGAGATGTTTAGGAACGCTTTGAACAGCTGAAATAATAAGCATTCTCGTGTTAAACATGGAAAAATGCTAGTTGTACATTAGAAGCACCGCAGCATGCCTTTTAAGTATAATTTATAAAACTTTTAGGCAAAGATGATGAAAGTTTCCCAGGACCCACAAAAAGATCCTGAATCCCATTTTCAGACATGAAAATTTTTTCCTCTGAGGAAAAGCTTACCTCTTAATAAATTAGTTAAAGGTCCATTAGACATATTGCCTAATTTACTGTAAGTATGTTGGTAGTTACTAAAGATGTCAAAGGAGGCAAATTACACAGATAAATTCTCAGTGCCTATTTTATTCTTCTCATTCTCATCTCCCAAACTCTCCCAAGTGGTAAATAATATTTGTTAGCAGTAATATGACTTAACCTTGATTTTATTTTAATACATTTTTTATAGTATGGTTGGAGGAGGACAGAGGTTTAGTAAAAAAGAATTTCAGGCCATAACCGGTTTGGCTCAGTGGATAGAGTGTCAGCCTGCTGACTAAAGGGTCCAGGGTTCGATTCTGGTCAAGGGCATGTACCTTGGTTGCGGGCACATCCCCAGTAGGAGTGTGCAGGAAGCAGCTGATTGATGTTTCTCTCTCATCGATGTTTCTAACTCTCTATCCCTCTCCCCTTCTCTCTGTAAAAAATCAATAAAATATATTTTAAAAAAGAATTTCAGGGTATTCCTAAACATAGTTAGAAATAGCTTTTTGTACCACAAAACCATCATATATAAATTATTGCTATTAACCAAGAAATCAATTTATTTAAGTTGAGAGCTAGGAACAGATATAGGGGCATTCATCCTGGGTCAGAATTTTTAAACCCTTCATAACTTTATTTTTTAAAATATATTTTTATTGATTTCAGAGAGGAAGGGAGAGGGAGAGAGAGAAACATCAATGATGAGAGAATCATTGATTGCCTGCCTCCTACACGCCCCACTCCCGCACCCCCGGCACATGCCCTGACCAGGAATCAAACCATGACTTCCTGGTTAATAGGTCAACACTCAACCATTGAGCCACGCTGGCGGGCAACCCTCAATAACTTTAAATTGTTTGTAACCTTGAGGCAAGCAATTGGATGAACTGCCCCTTCTGCTTCTACCCCATATAAACAATTGGACAGCCCACACTTGAATCAGCAACAGCCAGAACACTTATGGTAAATGAAATTTGAATAGAGAGCTGACTGGAGGATATAAGAAGGGGACACCATAGCACCCAAACATGGACCACTGCACTGAGATGATTTCAGAAGCAGTACATTCTGGTTTCAAAAATAATTGTCCCCTAGGCCCTGGTCTGGTAGAGCAGATTAGAGAGTCATCCCAATACGCCAAGGTTGCTGGTTGGATCCCCAGTCAGGGCACATACAAGAATCAACCAATGAGTGCATAAACAAGTGGAACAACAACTCAGTGTTTCTCTCTCTCTTCCTCTCTTTCTCTAAAATCAAACAATCAATCAATCAAAAAAATCGCCCCCTTAAATTTAGATATAAGCCCTATTTAACAAGCCAACTTTATCACCCTCTTCAGGAAGCTGTTAACATTATGAGAAAATGTTCATCATCACTAACAAAAAATTGAATTTTTTAAAGAAAGCAATTTAACAATAAATGCCAAAAGTTCTATAAACAGTATTTCATTCCAAAATCATACTTTTCAGTATTTGCCCTGAGGATATAATTCAAAAGAAGGGGGGGGAAATGTTTAAGCCTGAAGATGTTTAAGCCTATAGCATTTTTCAAATTTCAAAAGAAAGACACCTATGAGCCAAAGAACACAAGATGTTAATTCTCTTGTCTCAATTAATGGAATATTAATCAGCTGTTAAAACTAGGAATGATTACGATTATGAAAGCAAAAGCATTAATGATAAATAATATAATGCTGAAAGGTAGCTTGTAAAATTACATGGGTTACACTTTGAAGACTGGAAAAGAACAGTGAGAAAATAATAGTGTTCGTGTATTATGAATATGGATACATTTTTGTTGCCATTATTATTTCATGTTTTCATAATAAACACATGAAAAAACAGACCTAGCCAGTTTGCTCAATGGATAGTGTGTTGGCTTATGCTGGGTTCGATTCCAGTCAAGGGCACATGCCCGGGTTGTGGGCTCAATCTTCAGTAGGAGGGTGCAGGAGGCAGCCCATCAGTGATTCTCTCTCATTATCGATGTTTCTATCTCTCTCCTTCTCCTTTCCTCTCTGAAATCAATAAAAGCATATTTTTAAAAAAAAAGGCAGGAGAAAACAAAGAGGCAATTTCTAGGGTAAGAAAGTAGTGAGGCTTCCAGGTTTGAGTTTGTCTATACAGCAAATGTAACGTTCTGTTGGCATAGTTAATGCTATTGGGGTGGACTTTGTGAGTTAGAGAACTGCTTTCCTGAGTTGATGTGTCAGTTACTTGAACAATAGCACAGCTCAATGTAGTTCTCAGAGAAAAGCAAAACAAGATGTAACCACAGAGGCTCCCAGATTATTTCTGTGTGATCTTTCCAGAATAGCTCTGATTAATGTGAGGAAAGCAGAGGCTGGTACTCAAAAGCCTCACCAGCAATGCCCAGATTTAAAGAGAAGACGGAGGGCACCCACCCAACGATCTCCTCCTCAAAGCCCCCAGCAGCTACCCAAGGCCTGGAGGTCCAGAGCTCAGAACTCTAACCTCAGCCTGCAGTGAGAGCAGTCCATTTAACTTTTCAGTCCTTCAGTTTTGATGATCCCTCCGCTACTGCAAGTAATTATAAAGACTTCCAAGTACTTAGAAAGCACGTTACATAAATCATCTCATTTGAATGATTCTACTTATAGGAAAAGTTACCTGAAACTTAGAATAATGCACAAATTATTTACAAACCTAGGTGTCAAAAAGCAGAGAAACAAATAAGTATGTCTTTATGGAATTTTCTATGATGATTAATAATAACTGTTTAATAATTATAGTTGTTAAGTGTAATCTCATCTAACCCCCTATAGTGCAGATTAGAAAACTGAGACACAGGACTCGAAGTGAACTGTACAAGGTCTCACTGTGAGTTCATGGTGGAGCCAACTCCTTGTTGAATATAATATTGAAGTTCCCCAATGGATGCTTTTCTATCAAGTATCTATTTATTGCCCTCCTTTCCTCCCTCCCCTCCTGTGGTGAATTTAATTAGCACTTCTTTCAGTCTTGTTTTGGTAGACTATGAGTTCAAAGAGCTGTAGTACATATTATTGGCTTAGTAAAGGTGATCCCTTAACAGTTTGCTTGATATAGTTACTTTTTAAAAATATATTTTCATTTCGTTCAGAGAGGAAGGGAGAGGGAGAGAGAGAGAGAGAGAAACATCAATGATGAGAGAGAATAATTGATTGGCTGCCTCCTGCACGTCCCCAGTTGTGGACAGATCCCGCAACCTAGGCATGTGCCCTGACCAGGAATCAAACCATGACCTCCTGGTTCATAGGTTAATGTTCAACCACTAGGCCAGACTGGCTGGGCATAGTTACTTATTTAGAATATAAACTTCTTTTTTTTAATATATTTTATTGATTTTTTACAGAGAAGAAGGGAGAGAGATAGAGAGTCAGAAACATCGATGAGAGAGAAACATCGATCAGCTGCCTCCTGCACATCTCCTACTGGGGATGTGCCCGCAACCCAGGTACATGCCCTTGACCGGAATCGAACCTGGGACCTTTCAGTCCGCAGGCCGACGCTCTATCCACTGAGCCAAACCGGTTTCGGCGAATATAAACTTCTTGATGGTGCTGCATGGCCATGTTTTTCGGTAGTAACAATAAAAATCGCTAAACCTATTGGCAGCAATTCCATGGGCACTGTGCCAAGTTATTTACATCTCATTTAATCTTCACAGCAACCCTATGAGGTTGGAATATTCTTGTTTCCATTTTACACAGGAGGAAACTAAGGCACAGAGAGGTTCAATAAGTTGCCCAGAAATGCATACCCAGCAAGTGACAAAATTAGGATTCAGACCCAAAGTGCGCACTCTTAAATACGAAATCATACTACTTCATAGATGTGTAGTGAAAGCTTGTGGGGATGCACTTAAAGCAGTGGTTCTCAACCTTCCTAATTCCGTGACCCTTTAATACAGTTCCTCATGTTGTGGTGACCCCCAACCATAAAATTATTTTCGTTGCTACTTCATAACTGTAATTTTCCTACTGTTATGAGTCATAATGTAAATATTATGTGCAGGATATATTTTCATTGTTACAAATTGAACATAATTAAAGCATAGTGATTAATCACAAAAACAATATGTAATTATATATGTGTTTTCCGATGGTCTTAGGCGACCCCTGTGAAAGGGTCGTTTGACCCCCAAAGGGGTGGCGACCTACTGGTTGAGAACCACTGACTTAAAGTATCACAGAGAAATGAAGATTCTCTTGAAAATGTCAAAAGGTAGGAGAAAGAACTTCCATTTTAACTGAGAAAATAAAATAATGGGTTTCAACATATCCAAGCCAGGTATCCAGTGGTAACTTTGTCAGTTTACATATGAGAATGATCATTACAGAGACGGCTCCCAAAATTACCTGCATAAATAAAAAATGGAGGCAGACATATACACTTTGAAGTATTATGTGTAATATCAATGAAAGAATCTGATGATACTATTCTTATGTATTGTGTGAATCTCAGTTGTAATTATTGAGTAATGAATGTCTCTGTTTTCTTGGATTATGGGTTCTGCCACATCAATAGAAAAAAAAAAGATTTGGCAGGTCAAATGCTCTGCTTATCCATGACATCCAAGCTCCAGACATAGTGGGCATAAAGCTAGACCCACAGTTGTTGACTCCAACTCACAGGAGGTCCAGGTGGGCAGCCAGCCTGCCTCTGCTGTGACTTTCTCAAGTTCTTTGGCTGTCTAGGGTATTAAATTGAATCTCCATATAAAGGAATAATTGGAAGGAATTTCCTTCCTTCATTTCATGCCCTTCCCCAAACTAGTGAAAAATGGACCAAAGTGCTTCATCTCAAATTAAATTTGGGTATTTAAAGCTATATGTCTATGAACCAAATAGTGTTAAAGGGGAAGCTAGAAATGAAGGTCCTAAAGCAGACCCTTGGCTAGACAATATCCAGTGAATTGAGTTGATTATGTCTTTGTACCTTAAAATAGTGGGATACTAAATTCCTTTTGGTCATGTATCCCCTTTGGTAACATATTTTGTGTATATGTACCCATATATGTGTGTGTAACATATAGACATACCATATATTATGTACTATTACATGTATTATAAAATACTCACAAAGATAGAAAAATCTAAAGGATAAGATAGAGGTTTTAGTATTTTTTCTCACTTTTCAAAGGATTGTCATTGAAGACCATTGCTCTGTGTAATACCCCAACACCCATTTGAAGAGTTGCTATTAAAGTCCTACACCCAGGTCAAGGCGGATGACCTTCCATCTCATTCCAGAACCATCTAGCTGAAGAGAGCCTTAATGATCATAACATCCAGCCACTCCATTGAACAGAGGAGGAGACCATGAGATTAGGAGACTTTTGTCTAAAGACCTTATTTCCAAGAGGACTCAGAACCTGATGAGATCTTTTATATATTTGAAGTCTGGTATACTTGAACTAAGTATATCTTCAGTGTTCTCACCATACACACACATATACACACACACACACACACGCGGGCGTGCGAGCGCAAATGGTAACTATGTGAGGTTATGGATATGTTAATTTGACTGTGGTAATAATTACACAAGGTATACTTATATCAGTATACATTGTACACCATATATGTGCGTGTGTGTGTGTATATATATATACAATTTTTATTTGTCAATCATACTTTTAAAAGGTTGGAAAAAGCAGTATAAAGTAGATATGTGATAACAATGAACCAAGCTTAGGAATTGTTTTACCAAATAGAGGTGTTATTTGGTAGCAAAAGTGTTGTAATACTATGTGTAATATCAATGAAAGAATCTGATGATACTATTTTCTCCCCACAAAAAAGTTGGAATTAAAAAAGGACTCTTTAGGAATTTAAACAGGGAAAGTAGAGCCTTTTGCAGATGAGGATGAAGGACACCAGGACCAGCAGCTGCTCAGGGAGAGGTGGTGTCTAAGTGCGAGTGGGAGACCGGGGAAGTATCGGGAGCTGTGTTCTAAATTGGAATCCCAGATTCCCATGTTGCAGCCTTCAACCTGGCACTCACTCATCCTTCAGACACGAAGAAGCCCAACTTCGTGCTTCAGGGGTTTTAGTGGAGCCTTGTAAGGGTGTCCCAATGAATTCAGTATTGTGCTTCACCTACGCTCCTGCACTTCCCTTTCAGCGGGCAGCTTTATTTTCCCAGATGTGCTGTTTGTTCACAGGGGAGTTATGAGTAATTAACTCGTAAAAGAAGTGTCCACATGAATGAACAACTGCAAAGCACCTGTTGTCAACAGCTGATTTTTGTCTCCTCGCTGAAATTATAAAGAGCCTGAGCATATGAGACCAGGTTTTCTTCTTTTAAAAAACTGGTGACACCTACAGATTTAGGTTCACACCGAAAACAACTGTGAATAGAGACTGGATGGTAAAGCTTGTCTTTATAGCTAATGAAAGTGTCAAGAGTTCAGACAAACATCAGCTACCTACGGTTAGGGCTGTGTTATGACTGTTGTGGGCCCCAGGCACTTTTGTCTTCATGGGTCCCTTTCTTCATTAAAAAAAGGGAAAAAAAGGAATTGTATTGTACAACTGTATTAGTATGAAGATGAATAAAACCCAAACTGGATGTATTATTATATAGTTATTGTAATATTCATTTTATCCCTTCTGAGCATAAAAATGTTAAATGTTTACATTTCTGTGGGCTCCCCAAAGTGTGGTGGGCACCAGTTTCATTCCCTCTGTGCCTAATGGATGGCCCTGCCTAAGACAACAGCACAGACCCTTCATAAACTACACCTGGCCTCACCTCTCTTTACCCTCATTGTAATACAGAACAATGAAGGTAGCCCCTTTAATTTCTTTTTTCTTTAAATACATTTTTATTTATTTTAGTAAGGAAGAGAGAGAAACATCAATGTTGAGAGAGAATCATTAATCGGCTGCCTCCTGCATGGCCCATACTGGAGATCGAGCCTGCAACCTGGGGATTGAGCCCACAACCTGGGCATGTGCCCTAACTGGGAATCCAACTCTGACCTCCTGGTTCATAGATGGATGCTCAATCACTGAGCCACGTGGGCCGGGCAAACTTCTTTTTTTCTTGATGCATCTCTCTGAGCAACAGGTGGCTCAAGGATTCCTTTCTCCTGAAGTAACACCAGTTGGCCTAGAAAAGCCAAGTGGGGGTTGAAAACTTTACTTTCTAAATCTTACTCTTTCCACTTTGCTCAGAAATTACGTTTTAAAAACTGGTGCTCTGCAGGGCTGCTCATGTAGGTTCTTTTGGCCATAGCATGATGACCAGGAGGCAGGTGACCGAATCCAAAATTAATTCCTCAGTGATGCCAAAAGACTGTGCCTTTGTTCTCAAAAGTAGAGTCAACTGGAAAATGGAGGCAATTGTCAGACCAGTTTATCCATCGCTGGGACACAAGGTTTTGCTGCGTGTCATACAGTGGGCAAACAAACAAGGGAACAATGACACCAAAGTTATGTCAGGCTTAACTTGTTCCACCTACAAATGATGATGGAACAATGATGTTGCCTCTTATGGGCTAATGAACTAAAGGCAACAATGGGCTGAAGCGTGTATATACCCATTGCTCATAAATCAATCTGTAATGGGGCTTTTGTAGAAACCGGGATAGTGATTTGCAGAGAGCTTGGTTTTAAGGGGGCAGGGCTGAATTTAGTCTTTACTTATGGTTGCTGTCTTTCTTTTTTCTTCCCTTAAGAATTCTACTTTCTGAATCTTTCTTTGTCAACATTGCTCAGAAGTTACATTTTTAAAGCTCGTGCTCAACTCTGATTTCCCTCAGTGTGGTTTTCTCTTTTTGAACTCTATTCATGTGCCACAATTCTTTCATATTCTAAAGATCATTTGAAAACATTTATAGGCCACTAGTTTCTTTGAATATAACTGATTGAACCAAAGTTTAATTTGAAGAATCTCTTGATTTCCCATAAATTATTCAAATTACCTCAAAATTAATCAACTCTTTCTAATATTACTAAAAGCAAAGAGACAAATATGATATACTGATACAAGAATAACCTCAATTCTTTGGAACAATGGGAATACTTTTCACACCTAATGGAATCTTAGGTAAACATCCTAATGTTTTCTCTTGAAATCTAGTACTTCATTGCATCAGTGGCAAAATAGTATACTCATTTAATGGGCCCATAACAGGCAGTATCAATATTATTAAGTCAATTGTTTTACCTGTCAATTATATAAACTATATATCATATAAGTTAATTCCTTTAACTACTCTTACCAAATATCTTGTCTTATAGGTCTTAAGATCTACATCCAGGGACTTTTCCTATGTAAATTGCATCATTAAATTTCTGTTTTTAAAGAAAATTTAATTGGAATATATGACTTCCCTATATTCTCTCTCTCTGCACATTCCCTTTCCATAGTAGGTTTACATATGTTATTGTGTCAAAAACATTTACTGTAAAATAATCTCAACAATTCTCTTAGTAGTTGGATATCTTTGCTAGAAAACCTTTAATTGTAGCACCCCAGCAAATCGCTAGGTATTTCCCTAATGCAAAAAAACTAAGTACTTTAGGTAACATAATCTCCTTAATTTGAACCAGAGGGTTCATTTATTAATTCAAGCGAATGAATGCTCAAGATTAGAATGTGAAGGATGTGGTAGAGGGAAGGTTTCAGGGTTAGGGAAAATAGGCCTGATTCTCTTCTTCCCGCCACTGTAGTTTCCTAACTGTATCTTGCTGGAGTCCATGATTTCCTTTGCATTTAAATGACCGTTCTGAGAAAGCCACCACAACACCCATAGCAGCTCTACTACCAAGGTAGTTTTACTTCCTGTGTTTCTGGGAGCAACAATAAAATGGTAGCCGACCTGTCTCTTTTTGAAGTATCCAACTGAATCTATATGAAGTGCAACACAGATTCCTTGTTATGGTATCGCCAAAGGTAATTTATTATTAAGAAAATTGGCCAAGGAAGTTATGCATCATCTCACCCATAACTTCATAAATTGCCATTAGAATTAGTATAAATGTAAAGATGTGTAATCCTAAACTGATTATGTCATATTAGTCCATTATCAGTCACTATATTTAGAAGGCACAGCTTAAGGTTTTTCTTATGCAGGGTAAAGTTCAACTAACCAGTCAGCTCATAACAGTATTTCACCATTTACTAAGGAGAGTCACGTAAAAAGGAAATTCCTACTTGTAACTATGCCTTTCAGTAATCCACATGGAATCTGTGGATGATTCCATCTGAGCCAGCATAACTCATTTGATTTGGAAAAGGATGCTTAATACTGAGTCAGATTATTCTGTGGGTACAGCAGGACATGCGTAAAAGCTGCCTTAATTTCAGGTCACGCAGACATTTTTACGCACACTAAAATTTTGCAATAACAAATTACCGATCTACTAATGGAGATCTTAGTATCCTGAGATTGTTAATGGACTTCCCATAAATATGTACTTTTTAAATTATTGGGGTGACATTGGTTAGTAAGATTATATAGGTCTTGAGTGTACAGTTCTATGATATATTATTTGTATATTGCATTGTGTGCCCACCACCCAAAGTCAAACCTCCTGTTACCATATATTTAACCCCTTTTACTCTTTATTACCCCCACCCCTTTCCCTCTGGTAATCACCATGCTGTTGTCTGTGTTTATGAGTTTTTGCTTGTTTTTCTTCTTTTTTCATTTTTTGCTTTCAGTTTTATATCCCACATATGAGTGAAATCATATGGTCCTTAACTTTTTCTGTCTGACTTATTTTGCGTAGCATGATATTCTCAAGCTCCATCCATGTTGTTACAAATGGCAGCATTTCATCTTACCTTATGGCTCAGTAGTATTTCACATTGTGTGTGTGTGTGTGTGTGTGTGTGTGTTCTGGAGTTAACAATTTATGTTATTGCCCCTCCACTTAACAGCTGTCCTTGGGTAAGTTACCTAACCCCTCTGTGCTCACTGTCTTCCTCCATGAAGAGGGCATGATGGTAACAGCCATACTTCCCCATGGCTTGTAGAGTCAGATAAGGTGGGAGAATGCATGTGAAGTGAGTGGCAGAGTGTCAGCACAGAGTGAAGTTCAGCTAATTATTTTTTACTCTGTTCCTAACTAAATACTGTGTTTTGCTAAAACTATATATAATGTGTGTGTATATATATATATATATATATATATATGTATATGTATATATGTATATATGTAGATTTTATATATATATGTAGATTTTATATAGAGAGAGATTTTATATCTATATAGATTATATAAATATATATATATATAGTATTGTAATATAGTTTTGGCTCAGTGGTTAAAGAGTCAGCCCATAGACTAAAGGGCAATGGGTTTGATTCTGGTCAAGGGCACGTACTTCCATTGCAGGCTCAATCTCTGGGTGCAGACAGGAGGCAACCAATCTCTCACATCGACGTGTCTCTCTCTCTCAAAAAAAATACATACGTGTGTGTGTGTGTGTGTGTGTGTGTGTATCCTGAGATACTTTAAGTATATACATTTATAAAAGTATATAAATTAAAAAGGGGAGAAAAAATTAGCCCCTACTTGCTACATACTAAGCAGTATGTTAGGCACTGCATAAGCAGCCTCTCGCTTTATCTTCTCAACCGTAGTCCAAACCTTTACCTCCATTTTACAGATAAGAAGACAAAAGCTCTGTGAGTTTAAGGTCATGGAAACAGCCTTCGCTGGACCCCAGTCTGTCTGGCTCCCAAGCCCAGGCTCTTTTCAGGTCGCCTTTCCTCTCGATTCTCTCTGCAGGCCCTGCTGGCCCTGGTGTTCTGGTTCCTCTGGAGCTGTTGAGGGTCAGGGCTTCCTTTGCTCTCACAAACTCAGCCTGTCCTTTTGTTTACAATTCCATGTGTTCTCTTTACATTCCACAACGGCAGACCTTCTGCTTGTCATGTTCCCTCTGCATCGTATTTTCTGTCCTCTGGGTTCTAGTCACACTTAGACCAGCACAAACAGTTCCATTTTCTCTTTCCCTAACCCTTTCTCCCTTCTCTTAATAAAAAGTTATGTACAAACTAGAGCCAGAAAGTTACCTTGGCCAGTGGAATACATTAATTTGCTTTTATGTTGAAAGTATAAATTGTCCTTGGAGGTTTGCCCTGTCCCTCCTCCCCTGAGAGCCTGTATTCATGATCAGATAATGCACAGTGCTTAGCCTCTTGAGAAGACCCACATTTTCACTTTTAAAGGTGTCTCACTTTTATTATAACAATTTGGTAGTTGTTGCTATAGAAACAAATGTCCCATATAAAATGTTGCTGTTAATTACAAAGTCACATTCAAGTGGTCCAAGATTTTTAAAAAGTGCTCATTAAAAAATAAATAAAAGCTGATCTTAAACATTCTATTCTCAGAAACATTTTTCCAAAAATATTAGTTGGATTCAATGCCAGGTAAAATCTGTAATTACTATTTTTCTAGCCTTATTCTTACTAAATATGGTTGGGTGCCCTTGCAAATGTAATACTGAGGCCATTAAACCTAGATTCTGTACCTGTTAAAAAATACAGCAGGAAGTAAATCAACAAGTTTTTAAAAATAACATCAGCCCTGGCCAGTTTGGTTCAGTAGTTAGAGCGTCGGCCTGCAGACCAAAGGGTCTCAGGTTCGATTGCGGTCAAGGGCACAGTCAATCCTTGGCTCTGGTTGGGGTATGAACTGGAGGCAACCAATCAATGTGTCTCTCTCACATCAATGCTTCCCTCTTCCCCCTCCTCCACTCTCTCTAAAAAAAAATCAGTGGAAAAAATTTCCTCAGGTGAGGATTAAAAATAATTATAATATCAAATCACCAGAGTGAATGGAAGTAGACTTATACTAAATTGATATTAGAACATCTGTTACATACACCATAGTTCACTCTGAGGAAATAAGTAGTAACAGCCCCTAATAAAGAATGTACCACTCTAGAAGCTAAGAATCTTCTAAAAACATCACAAGTTTTTGTAATTTTCATCAAAATATTATTTTAATCAAAATGCCTTTTACTGCTATCTATAATAATAAAAGTATAATATGCTAATTAGACAGAACAGCCGAACGACCTTCCGTATGTCCTTCCCTACAACCTTCCGGATGAAGCCGGGGCTGCGAGGGCTGGGCCCCTTGCATGAATTTCATGCATCGGGCCTCTAGTGTGTAAATAAAAGGAGTAAAAATTTAGATTTTGGCTTTCATTTGTATGTTACAAAAACATAGTTGGACAATGTATCCTTGTAATGGTAGTTTCTCTAATGGACACTTGGCAAGAAGACATTTATTTGATTTGCTAATACTGTCCACTTTATAAAATAGTATTACCTATGATGAGCAATTTTAAGATAGGTACTGAGTATTACCTCCAGCAATTATATCTGTATAGCTGTATATCTATATCTACATCTATCCCATGAATACCATTTGTCTTTAGTTGTCTTTTGTTGTTTTAGTTTTTAACCGCCTGTGTTTCATTCTTTTCTTTTGTGAGAGAGAATATGAAAAGAGAATAAAGGGATGATTTGAAGGATTACTTTCACCCATTACACCCTCCTCTGTGAATAAGTAGAAAATTGAGCAAATTACTTCATCTCAAATTAAACTGGTACATATACATATGAAGCTATAGGTTAGTGAGCCAAAGCGTGTAATGGTGAAGCTAGAGGTGGAAGTTCTAAAACAGATCCTCTGCCAGACATTTCCGGTGAGGCTGGAGGGACCCCATGGGCAC
Source organism: Myotis daubentonii (assembly GCF_963259705.1). Lineage (NCBI taxonomy): Eukaryota > Metazoa > Chordata > Mammalia > Chiroptera > Vespertilionidae > Myotis > Myotis daubentonii. The sequence goes on along the minus strand of NC_081844.1, from coordinate 43,335,985 downwards.
AGCCTGGAACATATGCATTTACCACCCCTGTCATCTTACCTTAAAATCTCAGAACTCTGTGTTTTAGATGAGAGAGAATGAAGACAGAGCAATCTACAGAGAAGGTTCTTGATCAGAATCTGCAGGGTGCACAGAGGATAGAGTGTTCTTTTTCAAGCTTGGCTGATGTTCTGACCTATCAATGCTTCTACTGATAAGAATTCTGGGATTTGCCAAAGCAATAGCTAAGATGAATCCATGCCTCCCATGTTTCATGCATATATCTTTTTTTAAAATTTATCTTTATTGTTGAAAGTATTACAGATGTCCCCTTTGTTTGTTTGTGGAATTTTTTCCCATTCACCCCCTTCAACTCCATACCCACCTCTCCCAGACCTTCACCACTCTATAGTCTGTGTCCACGGGGCTATGCATATAAGCATATAATTTCCCCTGTTAATCACTCCCCTGCCACCCACCCTCACCCCCACCTTCCCTCTGAAATTTGCCAGTCTGTCCCATGCTTCTATATCTCTGGTTCTGTTTTATTTTATGTATACATCTTTAAGAGTTGAAAGCATTATAATATTTAGTGTTTTGCACATTAAGCACCCTGTCAGTCACCGGTGACTGACACTATACTTTCTGTCTGGAAGACAAAACAGGCTGGACGCTTAACGTGTTAAGTCTTCCTGGATTTGAGCTCTGAGAAATGGAAACTGGTCCATGTGAATGCTTCTTTATGGGCCGCGGTGGTAGGAATAAGGCAGCGATGGCACATCTGATGGGTCATCCTTCTTTTGAAGGAATTGGGTAATTGAAATTTTCTGGCAGTGAATAAACTCTCCCAGTCTACTCTGTCCTAGACACACTCTTGTGGTATGTAAACACTCAAGGTGGTAGTTGCTCATGCTTATCTGTTTTATTCTTTCTGTGCTTATGTTGACAATGGACTTCTTAATCATAAAACCACAACATTTTAAGAACTATAATATAAAATTTGTAAAATTAATGCCATTGTTGTGGAAACAAGAAAGCTCCAGAGTTCCACAGTTAATGGCACAGACCACTAAGTCCTAACTCATTTTATGTTATTAAAATTTATTTTTATTTAAGTGTAGTTGGTATACAATCTTACATTGGTTATATTAATTTCAGGTGTATAATATAGTGATTCGACATTTTTATACCTTAAAATGTGATCACCCCACTAATTCGAGCAATCATCTAGCACCATGTAACTTTATCACAATATTATTGACTCTGTCCCCCTTCTCCTTTTTCAACCATCCTCCCCTCCCTTCTGGTAACCATCCCTTTGGTGTCTGTTTCTAATGAGTTTGTTTTGTTTTGTTTTGTTTGTTTTGATTTTAGATTCCGCATATTAATGAAACGATATGGGATTTGTCTTTCTCTGCCTGACTTATTTCACTTAGCATAATACCCTCTAGATCAGGGGTGGGCAAACTTTTTGACTGGAAGGCCACAGTGGGTTCTTAAACTGGACCGGAGGGCCGGAACAAAAGCATGGATGGAGTGTTTGTGTGAACTAATATAAATTCAAAGTAAACATCATTACATAAAAGGGTACGGTCTTTTTTTTTTTTTTTTTTTTTTTTAGTTTTATTCATTTCAAATGGGCCGGACCGGCCCGCGGGCCGTAGTTTGCCCACGGCTGCTCTAGATCTACCTATATTGTTGAAAATGGCAAGATTTCATTCATTTGTATTGCTGCATAATATTCCAGTGTGTGTGTGTGTGTGTGTGTGTGTGTGTGTGTGTATCCCATCTTCTTTATCCATTCATCTATTGATGGACACCTAGGTTGCTTCCATATTTTGACTATGTAAATAATGCTGCATTGAACATAGAGGTGCATATATCTTTTCACATTAATGTTCTCGTTTCCTTTGGATAAATACCCAGAAATGGAATTTCTGGGCCATATGATACATCTGTTTTTAGGCTTCTTTCTTCAATGTTACACTGCAGTCTATGAGAAAACCCTGCAATGCTCCAAGTGATGCCTTTCTGCTGCCCTAATGGTCATTTAACACAGAATGAGCAACTGAAAGTTCAAAGATAAGCGAAGTTACACAGTGAAGCACAAAGTTTTTTACCTATCACCATCTCAAAAATTTTAAAAATGATAATGCCTTGTATTATGCCTGGCTACTATATATTGTAAGTTAAAAAAAAGAGTAAGTTACAGAACTGTATATAAATGATGATCTAATCTATGTTTTAAATATGTATTTAAATACATATACAAAAGTCTAAAAGAGCAGACTGTGTTAACAATGTTTATCTCTGAAGGTCGAATTACAGAGAGATGTCCACTTTGGAGTCATTGTTTGAATATTTTATAGACATAATTTTTTAACCCATCAGTAGATTAATGGATTAGAAAACTGTGGTACATCTACACGATGGAATACTATGCTGCTGTAAAAAGGAAGGAACTCTTACCATTTGCAACGGCATGGATGGAACTGGAGAGCATTATGCTAAGTGAAATAAGCCAGTCAATGAAGGAAAAATACCACATGATCTCACTCATTCATGGATAATAGAGACCATTATAAACTTTTGAACAATAATAGATACAGAGGCAGAGCTGCCTCAAAAAAAAATATTTTATAGACATAATTTTTAAAAAAATATATTTTATTGATCTTTTACAGAGAGGAAGGGAGAGGGATAGAGAGTTAGAAACATCGATGAGAGAGAAACATCGATCAGCTGCCTCTTGCACACCCCCTCCTGGGGATGTGCCCGCAACCAGGGTACATGCCCTTGACCGGAATCGAACACGGGACCCTTCAGTCCGCAAGCCGACTCTCTATCCCCTGAGCCAAGCCGGTTAGGGCTTTATAGACATAATTTTAAGCTAAAAATCAATGACGCTATTTCAGAAAGAGAGGGCCAGGCTGGTTGATGTTAATGATGAAAGTAGGGATAAAATTACTAGACCATTTAAGCGTAGTCTACTAGCTACTCCAATCTCGTCGGCATTTATCGGCATGTACTTGGTGACCATGGGGCAGAAGGTCCTGGCACAACAGCAGGTGTTCAGTAAATGTTAGGTATTAGCATTCGTTCACTTTATTGACAGTTAGTATACAAGATAATTGGTCCCAGTGGTGAGGGGGCACACACTGTGGGACAAACAGGACAGAAATGACTGTCATACAGTGCCCTAACCCAACCATGGGAGGATTATGCACAGAGCGAGGAGTGTCCTTCACCGAATGTGTGGAAGGGAAAAGTTGCTGATCTGGACATAGGGTTAAGCCCACACCATTGACAAATTTTACACAGGAATCTAACTTTTGGAATCAGTGAGTCAATGTCTTCCTTTAAAACACTTCTTGAGAAATCCCCATTGTAGTAAGTCAAAACAAGTGACTCAGAGCCTCTAGTTTATGATAGAAGAACAGGGGGATAAGGACAGCGTTCCTAAGAAGTTGCTAACTCAGAATACTACACTTCATACCCTGAGGGCTCCTGAATTCAGTTACTCATTGATACACCAATCAGTGTAAACTAACCAATGGAAATCTAGAAATGATCCTTTCTCTTTCTTTCTTTTTTTTTAAAGTGTACCAAATGATTATTTGTGCTTTTCCCTTTAAATGCTGCACAGTCATTCTTCATGATACCTGCAAATCTTGGGTGCCCAGGTTAAATGTGAGCAGCCCAAGGAGCTGGACCCTCCCCACCCTGATCCCTAATCTCCCACCCGCCTGCCTCACCCCGCCCCGCCTCGCCTTGTCATTCCTTCAAGACTCTTCCATTCCACTGAGAGCTTTCATTCCTTTGCTCTCAGTGCTGCCCAGGAGTCAGATTTATCGAACACTACTTTTTAGTCTATAGAGGGGAAACACACACGCACACACTCACACACAATCACAACTCATCCTAACATGCAGCCAACATCTCCATTGATCTAGAAAAAAAAAAAAAAGTTAAATGCTTTCCCGTTAACAATTTTTGAAAGTTATGGGGAAAGCCCAATTCAGCCCAGGAAGGGGCTGGAGACCAGAAAGATGCAAAGGGCGGGGCTTGGGAGGGGGAGGGGGCGGGGTAGCCAGAGCGCGGCCCCTGCGGCTTCCAGGGGCTGAGCCACGCCTCCTTTTCTCCTGCTCCGCTGGCCTCTCGGCCCGGCTGAGACTTTTATTTTGAAGGGCCGCAGGCAAAAGCTTTTCCCGAGACTCACTGAGTCACGGCGGGTATATAGCCCGGTACCTGCCGGCGCCTCAGCCCCAGAGGCTGTGCGACCTGGGATCGGGGAGCGCCCGGCGAGGCCCTGAGACCCGAGGTAGGCTGGGGAGTCAGCCCCTTGGCTGGTAGAAGAGGATGAATTAAAGGGGGTGGAGGGTGCAGGTTGGCCGAAGAGTGGGGGTGGGAGGGCTCTAAAGGGGAAGAGTGGATGTGTTGGGGGGTGGGGGTGGGGGGCTTGTAAATAGAGTTTCCACCCGCCGACGGTCCCCTCGCAGAGCTGCCTCCCTCCCCGCTCCCCGGGTCTGATCTGTGCACGCACCACTGAAAGCTGAGCTCCAGATGGGACCTGGGCATCACAACAGGGTCGGGACTGGGGATGCTTTGCTGCCACGAGCGATCCCTCCCGCTCCTCTCACTTTGCTGAGCCCATCATCCCTCCTTTCATCGTGGCCCCTCTCGTCGAGGAGTCAGACCTGGCTTGGGAGGGCAGAACACGCGGGGCTGGCAGAGATTGGGGGGAGGGGGGCGGTGATCTCATTCCCTGGCAGTTGGTGGGGGAAGGAGGGGTCCATCCATCCCCAGCCAAGCCCCTCTCCGAACCCGCCCTCCTTTCTTTAGGAAGCGTGCACCCACCTTGGCGCCACTCAAAGAAAGTTTGTGTGTGACTTGGGGGACTCTCCCCGTCTCCCCGGCCGGGGGGCGGTGGCCAGCACACAGTAGGTGCGGGTTCCAGGCTTGCTGCTCAGCTCCACCCCTGCCCGGTGGTCGCTGCGGCTTTGTTAGCCCCGGCTCGGCACCCCGGCTCCGGGTGCGGGTCGGGCAAGGACGTGGCTGCAGCGTTAGCAGCCGACTGCACGGATTCTGCGAGCACGAGCCCTGGCCGGCCCTCGCTAACCCCGGGGCTGGGGCTCCTCTCGTTTGCCTTATTTAACATTGGGGGGCATGTCTTTCCCGAGTGGTGAGTGGTCCAGGACTCTCGAAAGGAGAGTTGGGTCACTTGAGCCCGGAGCCAGGTTGGGACTTTTGCACGGGGACCAAAGGGGGTGCTGGCCGGGAAGGGGCGGGGGGGGGGGGGGGGAGCAGCGGCAGGGTCTCCTTGGGCGCAGGCGTCTCCCCACCCTGCAGGGCCAGGTTTTGCTTTAGCAGGCCTGAACTAGTCACACTCTGTCACTGGTCTGCAGGCTGCAAGCCAGACACCAGGACCCTGTGCATTCATTCGCCCCTCAGGCCCGGGAGTCTTTAGGAGTCCCGCGCTAGCTGGTTCCACATTTTGATTTGCAGTCACAGAGAACAGGCGTGAGAAAGGCAGACATGGACAGGCCCAAGTTTCTGATGCTTGGAATAGTACGTTCCTGGGTAACCAGCTTTTGGAAAGCTGCCCTCCCCACCAGCCATCCGCCCTCCACCCTCCCCCACCTCAGTCCTTCAGACTTAGCAATGGTCTCACCAACTCTGGAAACTGCTAAGTTTTGCCTTTAAGGATGTTTTCTTGGCGTGTGGCTCCTGTCAGAACTGTCTCAATAGCTAACACCAAAGGAAAACTGGCCAGTTGATTGTCCAGGGAGTTTGGTTTGGTTGCTTCGACCTCAATGAAAAGGCATCAGTTTTTTTACATCCCAAGGAAAGAGGGTATTCTTTTCCTCAAGACCTGGCAGGCTTTGATTCAGTGAGAAGAGGTTTCAGGAAATTTTTCCTCCTAATCTGTTTCTATTGATTGATATGAGATAGTTTGAAGAATCTTGTACCCCTGTGCCTTAGAGTGATCGTAAGAGTTATGCCTTCAGAGAGGAAGTTACGTGGTTAGTACATCCTTGAACTATGTATGATTAATAGGCAAGAGCTATGTAATCAACATATTTTTTCAACTCCTAAGCTTTATGTTTTACTTATCCCACTTAGTATTATATATTAATACAATTTATTTAAATTTTTGTCTTTAGAATAAGCATCAGGATAGGTTGCCCAGTGCCGACACCACATCCATTAATAGGAAATTAGAGATGTGCAATGAACAACAAAATATGCCAACACCCTAACCATCTCTGTGGCAGTGTGAAAACTTGATGCTCTGCAGGAAGAGAATGGGTAGGTGGTTGAGAATAATGTCACTTTATTTTTTGTGACTGTTGAAATCCATGAATCATAGCATTCTGACAGCTGGTATGATACAGGCCGCAGGTATGATGCACCTGCTTTGAATGGTGTGATAACTGAATGCTCAGTCTGTCTCAGGTGAGGATGCTGACTTGGTAAACAATAGGTAGCTGTCCTGGGTAGAGGAGCCCTGGTGTGCTGCAGGAGAGCCTGTGGGCTCTGGGTTTTAGTTGACTTCTTAAACTTTTTCAGATAGAATAAAAAACGAATACTACTTACATCTCGTATTGTGGCTGATGTTTAAAACTTTAATGTAGAACAGTTACAGTATATGTACTTCTTTTGAGGATAGTTGGTCTTTTTCCCCCCTAAAATATATTTTGCCTAGAGTAGACTCTAGCAAATGTTATATTCTACTATTTTTGAGACAACTAGATAGGTAATGAATTACAATGCATTTCCTGGAAATTATCAAGGAGTCTACACTGCTCAAGGTGCTAAACGTCATCATTTCAAGAGGAAGTTATTCATTTGTTCAATTATGAATTGTCAAAACAATTGTTGGTCCTCCCCCCCACCCCCCCCCCCAAACACACACACTGCTTTCCAGATTACTTAACAATTATGGAGAACTGTAAAAATATATGCTAGATAGTGTCTTTTCTTTCATGTATATTTCCACATAAACAATTTCATATCAAAATGTATCATGCTCCTTCAGCATTTATTTCAAAAGATCCAGATAAGCATTGGGTAGCTCCGTTCACTATACTTCTAAAATTACCTACTATTTAATATCTTGCAAAATAATTCTCTTCTTCAAGTAAATGGGGAAAGGGGATAGATGCTAAGTATACACTTTTAAAACTTAGGAATATGTTAAAAGAGTCCTAAACTCTTCTTTGAAAGCGTTCCCAGCACATTACACTTATTGGCTCATTCCAGTAATATTGAGAACAAGAAATGGAACTCTACCAGATTTTAAAGAGAGGTATAGGGAAAATAAGAATTTTGTCCAGGATCTTAATAAAATTGAGGTACTAGGTTCTGCCTAGTTCTGTGTCCTGGGTGGTTTTTTTTGGCCCTAGAAAGTCTCTGAGAGCTTACACTAATACCAGGCTTTTTATTTATTTATTTATTTTTTAAACAGGGATGCTCTGTATCAGATTTTGTCAAAGGAAAAACAGTAAGAGATGGTAGATGAGAAAGGTCTCATCCAAGGAGACTTTATGAGTGGAAAGCAGTAGCCCAGTCTGGTGGGAAAGGCATGGAGATAAAATGGGAGTAAGGCAAGCCTTAGGTGGCAGCGGGGGAGACGCCCCATTCTGAAACCAGTGGTAGGCACGGCTGTCTGCCGAACCCCATCCACTCTGAAAGGCACAGATCGCTTCCCGAGCAGTAAATCACAGTTGCCTTAAGGGTTCTGTGCTTTAGGGTTAACCGTGATTGTTAACATAAGCCATCCAGTTAGGTGAGGCTCTCTTACTTGTGTATTTTGGATGATGACTACAAGGAAACAAACCGAAGATGTGGGGTGGTTAGTTAATGTCCGTTCTGCGTCTGCCACTGAATGTGCACTGGCCCCACTGCCAACGCTCCACCGCTATGGTAAGCGAAGCGGGTGACTTTCACAGCTTGGCATGGACTCCGGGGAGGCCGAAAGGCTTATGGGACGGAAAAGGTTTCCTCCTGCGGGAGCAGCTGCCATTGGCAGACAAGGTGTGTCAGCCAGAAGAAATGCGCAAATGACCGTGTTCTGGTTTCTGTTGGCATAACTATGCAATGTTTTTTCCATATAGAAGTGTTCAAAATTAGATTCTTAGGAAGACACACAAAACCAAGTAAAAGGAATAGACTCTGAAGTTTTACCAATGGAGGAAGAGAAGACCTAACCTTTGTTCAGCAGTTGTCCCTAACCAGGCTCTGCTGGGTGCATTGCAGTCCTGACCGCCTTGAGTTGTCACAAAATGCTGCGAGGTAGGCCTACCCCATTTCTGATGTCATAGAACTGGGATCAGGGACCTCGTTCCCACAGAAATGACGTACCCCAGAACCTTCATCCATAAGAATCTGAGAATTAGCAAGCAACTCTCAGCTTTCAGACGGTTGGATCCTGACTGTGGATTTGTACATTGGTTGCCAGGCACTCTGAACACACTTTCTCCTTGCAGCTATGGCACACTTCACGGTGAGGCTCCCAGCACTGCCCAGAAATCAGCGCTGAAGTATTCTGTTTTATTAATAGCACCTTAGCCTTGAGCCACTATATATAACGTGTTTTTTGTGGGAAAATGCACTCAGAGCTCCAACCTGATTTTTTTTAATGGTTTTGAATCCCAGCAACAATGGCAAATAGGACCCCACCTTCTCTTTTTCCATTTAAACCCCGAAGGGAAAATAAAGGTACACAGAGATACATTTCCTTTCATACTCCCCTTATGCTAACAGAGACCCCACCCGGTCCAACAGAGCTGTGGGGAGGGGGATCCCAGCAGTAGCTGGCCTCGTGGCAACAGAGGGGAAAGAGAAGAGGGGGCGGGACATGGGAAACAGGACGGATGTTTGGCCAGTTGTCAGTCAGCTGTGGGGCTTCTGTCGGACAGCCAGGCGATGGGAGCTGCCCGTCGGTTGTCATGATTTCCTTCCTAAACATCATTTTTTTGCTATAGAACCTGGACCGAGACATAAGCACTACTTAGTTGTATCTTCATTTTGTTAAAGCCAGGGTTAGGTTTTAAATGGCATCTTTGGTAATAGAAGGAAAGCAAATGTATAGGCATTTTATTTTTCTTTCCGATGCCAGTTCACCAAATTCCCCAACAAGTACCAATTTGGGAGTGGACAGACTTCAGGTAAACTTGGGTGCTAATGTGTAATTATTGTATTTTAAATAACCATATAATAAGTGCCATTCGTTGACCACTTACTTTGTACCAGAAAACGTACTGAAATGTTCACCACACTCTGTCGGTTAACCCTCACCACAATCCCGCTGAGTAAGTTCTGTCAACGCCCCTCCCTTCAAAAGGAGGAAAGGGAGAGTCTGAGACAGTTTGTGATCAGCCCAGAGTCGCACAGATCAGAAACGATCAGGCCAGGGCCTCATTCATACAGCAAATGTTGTTGACATGTCCTGTCCCTGAGTCCTGGCTAAGACTCCAGGAATAAAGTAGTGACCTAGACAGACAAATATGCAAAATTCCTTGCCTTCATAGAGCCTTTATTCCAAGGACAACTTGTAAACAGAATAATCTGAACATCTAGCGCTCCAGGAGGAATTATGTGCTATGTGGGGGAAATAAAGATGGGGAGGGAGAGGGGATAATGCCATGTTAGAGGTCGGGCTGCGATTCAGTGAGAGAAAATCAGGCTGCAGAGTGGCAGTGAGTCAACAGGAGTCCATGAGTACTGATGCTGTTGTTTGTCTATCGCAGCAAACCAAATACTCTTGTAACACCAAATACTCGGGTATGTGCCATCTTCACCAGTCCCTGTCAGTACTCCAGCAAGGGACTGAGGAGCTATCTAAGGATAACAGAGCCCTGCCAGCATGGCTCAGTGGTTGAGCACCGACCTATGAACCAGGAGGTTACAGGTTTGATTCCTGGTCAGGGCACATGCCTGGGTTGTGGCAGTTCAATTCCCAGTTGGGGGCATGCAGGAGGCAGCCAATTGATGATTCTCTCTCATCATGGATGTTTCTATCTCTCCCTCTCCCTTCCTCTCTGAAATCTTTACAAATTATATATATATATATATATTAAAAGAACAATAGATAAAGGGCTTGAGCTTATCTCCCCAAGGGTCAGGAAAGATGGGGACAGTTGTGGGAGGGACAGCCTTGAGATGGCTGAGTGCTCTGCCTTGGCAACAAGCACTGGAGTAGTTCTTCTGGAGTCTGGGAAGAAGGCGGTGCCTGGGCCAGGATGCAAGGAAGGAGAGGATGGAAGTGGCCATGGGAGCTTGTTCTCCACTGCTTGTGTCTATTTTCTCAGTGAATACGAAAGGGGGTCATCAGCTGAGAATGAGTGTCAGAGGGAAGTTTGAGGAAAGAGAAGGTGTGAAACAGTCACCTGGGAGAGGAGATGCCTGAATTTAGCTGGTTGTAGGTACACGCCGGGTCAGCCTAAAGTTGAATTCTGACTCAGCATCCACAGTGCATTGGACCTCTATAACCTGTTCACCTCTTGAGAAGAGGAACTGTCGTACTCTTCTTTCTTTCTTTGTCACTTATGTGCAGCAAGGCCCAGCACTTAGGAGATGTATGGTGTTTGTTGAGTGACTACTGTAATAAACTTCCTACACATTTGTCTAGAAATTTCATCATGTTAATCTCTCCCTATTCTGAAATGCTCTGGCACGTAGAGTCCCTAACACAGCACCTGAATGCCAGTTATTGTATTGCTTATTATTTCAGAGTTAACCTCATCCCTCTAATATTAAGGTTGACTTTTAGACTGTGAAACAACTCCTAATTATATGCTCTTTTGTATTATTCTCCAATGACTACGTAATTCAAACCTCATTCCTACCAGGTTATGTCTTTGTTGAAGACAACAAAGATGTCTTCTGCTTCGACTTTGCCATGCCTGGTGGGTTAGCACACTGCAGGCAGTCAGCTGGGACACAGGGAAACCAGTTAGGGTGGTTACAATAATGCAGGAAGTATTCATTAATGGTACCAACTAAGTTAGAGGCAAAGGAACTAAACAAAGTGGTTGGATTCTGGGGAAAGTTAGAAGATAGAATCAACTGCACTTGGCCTTGATGGTGCGTGAAGGGTCAGGGAGGGGATGCATCAAGCATAACTCTCAGGATCCTGCCAGCTGGGCAGATAGGGCTGCCATTCACAGAGGTCAGGACAGGAGGCGGAGGAGTCCTGAAGGCAAGGCAAGCTGGGCTTTGCACATACCAAGGGGAGGTGCCCCAGAGGCAATTAGAAATCTAAGTCTCACACTCTGGAAGGAGATCAGAGTGAGAGGCAGGGATTTGGGAATTATCAACACCAGTGGTAAAGCTTTGGGAGAAGATGACTTTGCCCCCCAAAGAAAGCAGGAAGTGACAACAGGTGATGCTCAGTGTCTGACAGTGGCATAAAGATCCTCTCATTTGATTACGTTTTGCAAAACCTGCCCCATGACAATATTGAAGCAAAGCCTATCCCCGTAAAACCACAAATGAACTAATTCAGAACTGGAGTTGGAAAAACTTGCAGTTTTCCTTGGTAGAGCCTCATTTTTTTACTGTGTCTTCATAACTATAAATGGCTGTATTTATATGAAAGGTGACATGTGGTTTTTTTAAAAAAATCTATTTTAGGCACTTATTAAGAGACAAAATGCGTCCAAATGTACTCACATGTCACACCATTGTGTTATGTAACCGAATGTTTGAGCACATACTGTCCACACCAGCAACTATAAATCTGTCCAGGCAAGTGACTGCAAGAGACCCAGGGACAGTAGATAAGGAGCTGGCCCTCGTCTTCCCCAAGCTTTTATTTGCATGAGAGAGTGGTACATCAGACGTTGCAAATCTCTCTCAAAGGCAGAAAAATCATCTAGGGATAGGGCGGCAGTGGTCCAAGCCCAAGCATTCCTTGGCCCCTCTTCATACACAGCCAGCAGGAGCTGTCAGTTTGCAAACATACAAAATGATTCCATTTCATATCGGTTTGTCTCCTGCTTTCCCAGAACTGTCCAGCGGAGTGATAGATGCCCAAGGAAGCCACCCGATGTGTGAGGCTGCCAGATTTTTCCCCATGGAGGTCAACTTCCTTGCTTCAGGGTACACATAAATGATAGAATCTGAAAAGTTTCTTGGAATTGTTTCATATTTAGAGATTTAGAAAAGTCTAAATCTAGGCCCGTCACAAGCATGTCAAGGTTGAGACTTGTGAAACCCAATGCTGTTTATGAAAGCCAAGTCTTGTTCATGTAAAAATACCAGGACTTTTGCTGCATCCTAGGAGGGGAGGTGGGTAGGGCAGGTGTCCTTACCTCTGATACAAAGATTTTTAAAACCTAATGAAGAGAGGCTGTGACTTTCCAAAGGCATAGATATCATAGGAGCTCCTGACTCCAACTGGGTTGTGTGTGTTTTTAAAAAAGATTTTTTAAATTAATTTTTGTAATTGATTTCAGAGAGGAAGGGAAAGGGAGAGAGAGAGAAACATCAGTGAGAGAGAATTGTTGATCAGCTGCCTCCTGCACGCCCCACACTGGGGATCGAGCCCACAGCCTGGGCATGTGCCCTGAGCAGGACTCGAACTGTGACCTCCTGGTTCATAGGTTGATGCCCAACCACTGAACCACGCTGGCTGGGCCCTGTGTTTTTCTCTTCAGCCCACATGGAGACGCAGGGTGATATTACCACTTGCAAATGTACACCAAGGGCACCTGCAGAGTTTCCCAAAAGCCTTCGCACAGATGGCGGATCTGGCAGTCAGGGGAGAAGTTCAGGATGACAAGTTCACTGATGACAAGTGTTAGGAGGGAAGTTCTTAAGGGTGAATGCTTGATGTTTAAAATCCCGAAGACCAGTTTACTTGAGAAAGTGATCCCCATGGGAGAATCTGGTTGGGTTCCCAGGGACCTACACAGAGGCGCTGTCTGCCCTGTGGCCACCTGCCCTGGGCTAGCAGCCGAGTGGCAGTCACTGTGTGGCAGGGACTCCGGCTGCCTTGTGTCTGGTCCTTCGGTGTGTATGTGTCTGTCATGTCAGTAGCTCCCAGGCAGGTCCAATGGGACTTCGACAGTCTGCTTGGAGCTTGGTCTTGCTGTGTGTTTATTTTCTTTCTAACACTGTCATATTGATTGTCTGCTTATTCGGCCAAATACAAATCTGAAAATGAAAGAGATGGGTCATCATAATTGGACTCTTAAATGTTTGCTCAATGTTATTGTGGCTTTTATAGTTGTTTCATTTTACTATAGTGTTCTTACATCTATAATTAGGGTATATTTCAAAATTGCATTGATAGTGCATGTTCTCATTGCCTATGTAGTGAAACAATTATTGGTTTAAATAAACAAAATAATTATGTAGCATTCACAGGGTAATCCAGCCACATTATTAACATTCTGTCATTCACAGGGTAATCCAGCCACATTATTAATATTCTGTCATTCACAGGGTAATCCAGCCACATTATTAACATTCTGTCATTCACAGGGTGATCCAGCCACATTATTAATATTCTGTGAATAATTAACAGAGAATATGATGAAGACTGAATATCTTAAACTAGATCATGAGCATGGTCCTTATGCATAAGGCTTTGGGATTTTCTTCTGACTTTGAGATCATCAGTCCATCCTTCATTGCTGTGCTTTAGCTCTGGTTTCAAACATATTGTCCACTGTGCAACTTCCGTTTTTAAAAATTATATTTTATTGGCAAGAGACATTCTACTAAAATTATGAATCCGGAAAAGACTGACGGCATCCTAGCTCTTAGCAGTCAGATTAAAGGTTAAAGTATTTTGTAACCACAGGATCTGACTGAACCAATGGGTCATCTTCTGGCAAGGTGAACGTACACCTGGTGTTTTTCTTGGCAACCCAGAAACCGGCATGTCGGTGTAGATATCTTGAGTTAATGGTGTTGTTAGCTTGAGTTGAGAGATGCATCAGTGACTTTCAGGCGTGCTTTCTGCTGCCTTTCATTTTCTGAACTAGAAGAAAGGGCTCTCGCCTCACGTCTGTCTTCTCGATGGGCTCTCCACAGACAGCTTGTCTCTTCCCAGACAACCCGCATTGCCCCTGGGTCTCTGATGGCTTCTCAGAAAGTGAAGAGGCTAGATGACATGCGCTTTAAGCTCCTCAGTTTAATATCCCAGGACCATGTCGGAAGGGAAATAAAAGGCATCCCCATCGAATTCCATCTACTTCTTTCCTCTTCATCATCTTTCCACGCTCTCATGGAATATTTGGTTGAAAGTCTTAACAAGTTGATGATCTTATGGGATATGATTCCCTAGTGTTGGAGAAGTAGAAAGATGTATCTCAGACATTTAGTCTGAGTAAGTGCCGTATTCTAGTTCAACTTATAAATAAGTCTGTGCATAATCGGTAAAACTATATGAGAAATAAAGCTTCACAAAAGTCCTAAGTGCTTGTTACCCCCCAAAATGATGATACGGGTGGTTAAACAAATGTGTGCTTGCGTATGTATCTGGGTATACATAGACCAGGGAAATACACAGTAACCTGGCTCAGGTAAGGTTTACCATTAGTGGGGATGCAGTAAGGTTTACCATTAGTGGGGATGCCACATCCATAAAAGACTTCCCTGCAAACCTTTCAGAATTCTTCATGCTAATTTATATTTCAGAAAACAGTACCTTTTGGACATACTCTAATTTGGGAAACATGGGCTAATTAGTGAATTGGATGTACCAGGAAAAAGCTCAACTTGCAAAAAATCACAGGTTCCACCTGGCCAAGAGTTTATCTTCTCCGTGTAGCTCAAGTTAGAGAAAAGTTTACACAGTTTGAAAAGAACACTTTCCGTTTACATTTGATTGTCAGTGATCTCAGTTCTTAGACCTCGGGATAAACACATGTAATATAGTATTTATGTGCTGTAAGAGTTCTGTTGACATGCCCAGCCTGTGTGGCTCAGTGGTTGAGCGTCGACCTATGAACCAGGAGGTCACAGTTCGATTCTGGTCAGGGCGCATGCCTGGGTTGTGGGCTCAATCCCCAGTAGGGGGCATGCAGGAGGCAGCCAATCAGCAATTCTCTCTCATCATTGATGTTCCGATCTTTCTCTCCCTCTCTGAAATCAGTTTTAAAAAAATTTATTTTTTTAAAGCGTTCTGTTGACAAGATGTGGTGGTCATAGCTGTGGCCCGTTATTCCAGGAGAAGTCTTCCCTTCGTGCAGGTCTGAGGCGTACATTAGGAAATGCTCTTGCTATGTTAATTGCCAAGGAGGCTCATCACATGCGTCTGAGGCTTCCCATATTAGGCATTTGGAATCACAGGAGGTATTTCAGAAAAATGGAGACTAATTGAATGCAGAGGCTTCTGTGGGGCAACCAGAGCAAAGAATGCAGTCAAATGATGTCATCCAAGGGTGGCAAGCCCATACCCGAAAAACTGGCAGCAGCGCACCCATTCCGGGCCACCTGAGACATTTCCTGGGCTGGAAGCAATGTTACAGAAATTGAGCTTACCTGCCAAATTTACCACACCTTGCCAAAATATGGCTACCTCTCATATTGCCTCAAGAATAATTACAGCTTTACTTTTCTTTTCTTTTTTTTTTTTTTTTGTACAACTTCTGTGAAAATGGAGAAGGAATCAGGAATGCTTGGCTTTTAGCAGATTAGAGAAGGGCAATGTAGGTGTGCTCCCCCTGCCCATTAGAAGGGGGTTTATATGTGTGCATTTGCTGTGAATTATGATCCACGAGGAAAGAATTGCACCTGATTGTGCAAATCAACACAGAGCTCTGTTTTTGTTTCACTCTGTTTTAGGCCACAATCCCTCCAGCAAGCAATGACTAGATCACCTTTAAAAATTTACCATCACGATTGTTGACTGTGTCTGGAAATAAAGGTGGCTCTTGGTTGACCTTTCTTTATCCCCAAGTCCAAATGAATTGCATTATTCGTTTATTCAGTGCTGTTAATTTTCAGTGTTTTTATATACAGTCTATGTTAATTCTTTCAACAATCCCATGAGATCATTGTTTATCCTTTAAAAAATTATATGCAGATCTGTGTTCCATAAGGGGAAAATGAGCCTTGAGAAGTTCAGGCATTTCTGAGAGAGGTCAGGCAGCACGGAGCTCACGCTGAGCTTTTCTGAGTTCCCGTCTCCACTCAACGCCATACGCCCTCTGCGTACAAAGCTCTGTGATTTCTGTGGTATTCTGTAAGCCATGGAAATCTAATTTTATCTAAGATTTATTAGAATATATGAGGTGAAAAGAAGTTGTGCAACAGGAAATTGAACTATAATATCCCACAGCACATCTTCCCTGCCAACTTCCTCATAAATAGAGGATGAATTCCAAATATTAAAAAGTTACTGTTGGAATATGACATACTTGAAAATCTTTCCATATGCGTTAAAAAGCTAGCAAACAAATCCAGCATCATGCATTTACTCCACAAATGCCTTTGCAGTGTGTTCTATGCTCAGTGTTTCCCAGAGTGAATAAGAGTTGGCCAGGCCCTCATATGGCCTGGGGGTGGGGGTGGGGGGGAGTCCCACGGCGGGATAGATTGATTGGGCCTGCAGTTGAAGCAGACATAAAGTCCTCAGAAGATGGGGTGACCAGCTCTGCTTAGGGGTGGGAGGTAGCTTCAGGAGACAGCAAAGGCTTGGCAGTGGATAAGTGTGATCAAAGTTGAAGCTGGGTTGGGGGTGGGGGGGCAGTTCAGCTACATGTCCAAAGGCCCAGAGCTTGTGTGTCTAGCGGATGGTGGGCAGCTTACGTGGCTGGCGAGGAGCTGCATGGAGGGAGGAGAGGAGGGCATTACCAGACTGTGAAAGGCCTTGCTTGTCACACCCTAAGAGTCATGGAAAACATGCAAATAGCTTTTTCTATGAAGGGATGCATTCATAAATTGATCAGAATATTTCGTACATGCCCATATAAGAAATCTTTTAATTTCTCTATTTTCACATCAATCTATGTGTGATTGATATGCCTGTGCCTTATCCATAGGTTCAATCTCTGTTGTGAAAAATCTTTCTAGATGCTTTAAAAAGGCATCTTAGGGCCTGTTTATCACTTCTTATTAACACCTTTGCTCTTTTTATAACATCACCTGATTTTTATTACCCATAGACAGGTTGCTGTGAGTTTAAAAGACTCCAAACTCATAAAATTTCTTTAAAAAGAAAGATTTATTCATACAAAGAACTCAAATAGTCAAAGACTGAGCAAGTGTTGGTGGGAAGGAGAGCCACCGTTTTCAATATTAATGCAATGTGTGCTCCCAAAGGACTTGAGAGTAGCCTGTATGAAACAGTCCTGCTGGTCTTTCTGTCATTGATTTGTTTAACAAGCCCGCTTCTTCAATTGTTAGTGAAAAACTCTCTGAGCTATCACAAATTTCAAGTTAATGTGGTCTGAATGACTGAGGCTTTCACTTCCAATACTTTAAGAGCAAACAGTTGTTCCAAAATCATTGTTTTTGCTCCTCTTTATTTTTTCTCTTAGTTATTGCCTAAGAGGAGATACTAAATTATCTTCTCTAACATGAATTCAACTACTATTGCTGTAACTTCAGCTCTTAAAACACACCATGAACCAGGTGTATCACAACTGATGGGTGGGAAAGTCTCTAGTTAGATAATGCATCCTGACAGATATGGCTATCCCTTCTTGAAACACAAGTTCTACTTTCTTCCTCCTTGTCAACAGAGTTCGCTATCCTATCATGTATGTGTAAATAGTATCTTGTCCATTTGTTCAATTTACATCCACCTCACACTTTCCTAGGAAATATGTTGAAAGTGCTCGGTAGGTCCACCCCACTCAGAGTGAAGGATCAAGTTTGTGTGTCATTCATTTTCACGTTTGCTTTTATAACTTGGTAACTGAGAGCTAAATTTGTCTGTTTGATATGTGTAATTTAAGCAGCTATGGGTACCTGGTGATTATCATACACTTAAGTCTTTAGAGAACATTTAAGACATCAGTGTCAATACCAGTAACATCTGATCAACAAAGAGTTTCCTTTGTAAGATGATAAAGAGGTGGGATTATTTTGCTTTTGTCTTCTATGAATTTTAAACACCAATTATGTGAGGGAGAGTAAGTATGGTGCATAAGAGGTCACCAGGGAACCCTCCATGTGGAATTTTGCAGCTTGCTGCCTACAGGTTAAAAACCTATATGCCATGGTAGTAAAGTTAACCAAAGGAAGATGTATTACAGTAACTAAGATGACTGATTATCACTCAAACTCATGTAAATGAAAGTTTAACCAGAGTAGCATTATGTCCAATAATTATAGAGCATTCTGGAAAGCAGTGGTTCTAAAAAAAAACATGGTCCTCACACCAGTAGTATTAACATCACCTGGGATAGTGTTAGAAATTAAAATTCTTGGGCCCCATCCCAGACCTACTGAATCAGAAACTCTGAGGGGGGACTCAGCAGTCTGTGCTCTTTCAAACTCTCCAGATAATTCTGAGGTTCAATAAAGGTTGAGAACCACTGCTGTCAAGGAATTTGTTGTCCCTTACATAAGTGAGATTGGAAAGTAGTGAAATAGTGCTCTGGCCACGTAGCTCATTTGGTTGGAGCATCCTCCCGATTTGCCAAGGTTATGGGTTTGTTTCCCAATCAGGGCACATATGAAAATCAATGAATGAATTTTCTCTTTCTCTCAAATCAAATAAATTTTTAAAACATTTTAAGTAATGATATACCAATTCCAGGACATTCATTTCTGGCCCACTTCTAGAAATAAGCACTACAGTTGACCCTTGAACAATGGTGGGAGTTAGGAGGCTGACCCCCTGCACAGTCAAAAATCCATATAACTTGTGATTCCCCAAAAATGTAATTACTAGTAGCCTACTGTTGACTGGAAGCCTTGCCAATGTCAGAAGCCAATAACATAAACAGCTGATTAACATATATTTTGCATGTTTTATGTATAATATACTGTATTCTTACAATAAAAGTAAGCTAGAGAAATATTATTAAGAAAATAGTAAGGAAAATACATTTACTGTGTTTATTAAAATCTGCATATAAGTGGACCCACACACTTCAAACTCATGTTGTTCAAGGGTCAACTATAGTGTCATTTATGGCTAGAAATATTACCAAGAAAAAGTGTTTATTTGACAACTGAGACCAAAACAAAACATAATTTTAACACTTCTTAATGAAGAAAAAGCTTGAAATTACTGGACTAGCCAAAAGGGGACCAGATGTGAGAGGTACCCTCCTCTTACATTCTGGTTTTATATGCTTCTTAATTGAGTTGAACTGAAAGTTCAGTTGGAAAAACATTGGAAATGGATTGTCTGTTCTTCCCTCCTTTTTCAGATAGTCATAACATCTTTCTGAGGAAAGTTTGATTCACATACCCTTTGACCGAACAATTTCTAGAAAACTCAAAACAAGTATGCAAGTTGTACAAAGGATCTTCATCACTACACCATTTGTACTAATGAGTACTTAGAGAGATCATGTCTGTCATTATTAAAGAATGGTAGGTCTGTACTGTGGAATACTACGAGGCCGTCAAAAAGCACGAAGTAGAGGTGTACTGACATGGGAGGATATCCATGATGTATGTTGGAAGATTTTAAAAAATCACAGAGAGGAAATGCATATGTTTGACTGAAATTTTGTGAATCAGAACCCAAACTATAAACATATGTGTGTTACATGTATTTATATTTGCACGGTAAAGGTTCTAGAACAGGGGTGGGCAAACTTTTTGACTCGAGGGCCACAATTGGTTCTTAAACTGAACCGGAGGGCCGGAACAAAAGCATGGATGGAGTGTTTGTGTGAACTAATATAAATTCAAAGTAAACATCATTACATAAAAGGGTACGGTCTTTTTTTTTTTTTTTTTTTAGTTTTATTCATTTCAAACGGGCAGGATCCGGCCCGCGGGCCATAGTTTGCCCACGGCTGCTCTAGAAAGATAGCTCTAAAGTGTGGATTATATGAGGATGGGTAGTTATGGAGAAGAATTTTCACTTTTACTTTATTATGTTAGAACTTTAACTCTTTTTTTTAAAAAAATTTATCTTTATTGTTGAAAGTATTACAGATGTCCCCTTTGTTTCTTTTTCCCATTGACCCTCTTCACCTCACACCCACCCCTCCCAGGCCTTCACCAGACTATTGTCTGTGTTCATGAGTTATGCATATATGCATATAAGTTCCCACCCTCCTCCCCCACCCCTGCCTTCCCTCTGAGATTCATCAGTCTGCTTATACTTCAGTTTCCCACAATGGATATTTACTCCTTTTGAAAAAAAGATTAGGAAGAAACAGTCCTGGGACTATTACGACACAGCTAAGAGCAGTAGAGCTAATCGCGATATTCTGATCTCCTATTTCCCAATCAGTGTTATCAGGACTATTTTCGTTTCCTGTCACAGTTACTCAGAATTTCCTGTGAGGAAACTGAGCCCAGAGGGGCTAATGGATTAGAGAGTGGCCCCCTCAGATTGTGACAGAGAAAACGAAGGAGATTAGTATTCTTTCTTATGTTGCGCCCCCTCCCCTGGCAAGGTGAAAGTGGCTAAAGCTGAACGGGGTGTCATGCTTTCCATCCAGGGTCACTCATGCAAATATGAGCCTGCCATTTGTTTTGTCTTAGTTCTTATCCATGATGGGTTCTAAGACTAATAATTAAAGTGTAAATTAGAGATTGAATGTACTCATCTTGGTCTGGGACTGGGAACCAAAGCTATTGCACAAGACCCATTCTCCACCACCCTTCACCCCTGCAAGTAGGCCATACAATCTGGGCACAGTTCTACTTGGAAGTATTTTCTCTTGCTCTTCCCCCCCACCCCCCTTTTTTCTTAAAAGAAGGCTTCTCACACCATCACTCACTGAACATAAAGTAATTTGAAGAAAATGTAAATATACTCAGTACATGAAAGGAGATAATACTGAAAGCAAAAAGGATAGTTATCAAACTTAAAGCTATTCTGAGTTCTGAGATCTAAAAACTGGTAAAATGCAAGCCTGCAGTGTAGAATATATTTCCATTCTGCGCCACAAATAGTTGAAAGATTTAGAGTCACTCACACGGAATAAGTATTCTGAATCATAGTCATTTGCCAAATGATGGGGAGATTCAAGTATATGAATATATGTACGTCATTTCTGTACTTTATCAATGCCAGAAGCTACATGAAGCTCTGATAGCAGGAAAGAAAGAAATAATTTCAAGACATTCACTCTCCGCACTGTTTCCTAGTGCGATTACTTCCGAATTCATTGCAGACACAAGTGAGCTCTCCCCTAAAATGCAACAGAATAAAGAGTACTAATCACCCTTAAGAGAGCGGGGGAGGTCTTTTACCCTTCCTGCAGGGTGTAGAGAATACAGTGGGGCCTTGACTTACGAGTGTCCCGACTAAGGAGTTTTTTGAGATACCAGCTGTCTCTCTGCCGATTTTTTGCATTGAGTTGACAGAGTAATTTGAGTTAATGAGCTCCTTAACGAGCTCGGTCTCTGAATGAATTAAACTCGTAAGTCAAGGCCCCACTGTATACTGATTCAGTCCTCAGCACGAGAGCCACTCACATCCAGACATAAACGAGTCCTCATGTATTGCAACATTCTTGAACCCTATCGCATTCCGACTGGGTACACCAGTTGACTTTTGTCTTTATCTCTCCTTGGAAACTGATAGCATCTGAGAGGAGATAAGCGGCCCCTGGAGGACTGAGCTGTAATGGGTCCCAGACCTCCACATGCCCGTTGTGCAAGCCCTGCTTTTGAAGGCCCCGGGGTCATGTGAAGTGCTTGGGATGTTTTGCTGTTGTTTACTTTTCAAGAAGCCAGATCAGATTTTCTTCACTGTATAAGCTCCAGAGGGGGAGGCGGCGTACATTTCTAAGGTGATCTCTCGAATGCCCTGGCAGCCTTTCCTTGTGGAGGGAAAGGAGAAAGGAGGAGACTGTATATTTTGGCACCTGGCGACTTTTGTAGTAACCGCGAGTTCATTGACAAACCTGTAGAGAACTGGATGGTTGCTTTGAAAAGTCTGAATTGAATTCTCTACTAGATTCTGAGACCTCAGAAAGGATTTCAGCACAAACCACACGGCATGTTCATAGTTTATCAATATTGAAGGGAAAGTGAAAGGAGACTATAATTTCTCAAAAACCAGATTTGACGTTATCCTTTTACGTCCGTGACCTCATTTCAGAGGCATTATTTGCCCGTTGTTAAAGAAGAAAACACTGATGCTTGGAGAGATTAAGTATTCAGACCACATGTGGCTGACTTATCACACTGTGCATCGTAAGATAAGAATGTAACCCAGCCCCACCTCCATTCCCTCTCCTCACCCCCCACCCCCACCAGTATATTTATTCTCTTTTATAACGTACACATATGAATGAATTAGCTAAATTTCGGTGTCATAAAATACAACGAATAAACTCCTAGCCAGTTGGTCAATGTATTTGTTTAATTGTAAAATGCAATCAGCTCCCTTCATCCTCCCTCATACTTGAAAAATATGAAGACATGAAGGATCGGACTAGAAAGAAAACATTTTGTCTGAGTGTAGAGCCGGGAAACTTAATTTGCCTTGTTCCTGAAATGTAGGTGATCCGCCAGAACCTGAGTTGGGGGAGGTCGATTATGAGGCCCACAACCTGCATCTCTCCGGCCTCTGTCTGAAGCCCGCCTCCTGGAGGGAGCGCATGCTCTCCCGCCAGCCGCCATTCCACCGAGAATTCAAAATATAAGAGGAAAACATGCCCCTAACTGTAAGGTGGCTTGTTTTTCAATGGTGTATGTAGGCGTGCTCTATTAAACTCCCCCATAGACGTCCTCTAAGCGATGGCAATTCCTCACATTCCAAACCTGCTTTGTCAGGCCTGGAAAATCCAGTCCACTACTGGGAGAGTCGATGTCCTTTTGCCACTTATGTAATTTCTAATGATATAATTTCTAATTCTGTCATTGGTAACGTGTTCTCCTGAGGCGAGCTCAGAGGTAGCCAAGTGTCGGACAAAGAAATGCACTTCTTACTCCAGCTTAGCATGAATGTCCCCAGATCCTATCGCACTACCTGGTATGTATTGTGGGAAGGCAAGAAAAATTTGTTGAGCCCAGTTGGCATGGCTCAGTGGTTGAGTGTCAACCTGTGAACCTGGAGGTCAGGGTTCAATTCTCAGTCAGAGCACATGCCCAGGTTGTGGGCTCAATCCCCAATAGAGGGTGTACGGGAGGCAACTGATCAATGATTCTCATCATTGATCTTTCTTTCTCTCTCTCTCTTTCTCTCCCTCCCCCTCCCTCTCTTTCTCCCCCTCCCTCTCCCTCTCCTGCTCCTTCTCCCTTCCTCTCTGAAATCAATAAAAATATATTTTTTAAAAAATTAAAAAAATAGCCCTGACCATTTTGGCTCGGTGGATAGAGCATTCGGCTGTGGACTAAAAGGTCCCGGGTTCGAGTCCGGTCAAGGGCATGTACCTTGGTTGCAGGCTCGAATCCCAGTAGGGGGCATGCAAGAGGCAGCTAATCGATGTTTCTCATCGATGTTTCTAACTCTCTATCCCTCTCCCTCTCTGTAAAAAGTCAATAGAAATATATTTTTAAAATTTTTTAAAATATATTCTAAAAAAAGAAAAAGAAAAATTTGCCGAATGAATGAATCTGGCCAGAGCGTCACTAAGAACAAAGCCAATGAGGCCAGGTCTGCAGGCAGCTCATGCACCACTTCCATTGTCTCAGTTATCAGCCCCTCCCTCTCTTCCCTACCTCCCTGGGTCCCACGCCCGCCAATCACACCCCCCATTCCTGCTCTACTTTGGAGACTGTGTCTTTCCCTCATACTCCCACACATTAGAAGTGACCTACATACATAAGACAAAAGAAAGAGGCAGGAGAAAACTTTATTTGGCAAGTTAACAGGACAGTCAGCCAATCTCTTGTGAAATTTTTTAGTTCATTTCAAACCTTTTTGTATTGAAAGGCATACACACTAGCACTCTAGTGAGTAACTTATCAAAAACCATTAATGATAGAAGTTAAAAAAAAAACAACACACAAAACCCTAGCTATGACTCTTTTACCCGCATTGGGTGAGCACGTGGGTGGCATTCATGGAAACCCGAAATAGGCGATTCTGGTAACACGCTCATGTTAGACCCGCCCGCCACAGTCCTGCTCCTGGGCATGTGTTAGGTCTCTGGACAGTGGAGGCAACAACTTGCTGATAAGGGCATTGAAGGGGGAGTCCAGGAAATCCTGGTGACACCAATGCCTGCTTGGTCACCAGAGCTTAGCTCTTGCTGACCATGGAGTTGGTTTGGAAACCAACTGCCCTTCTGAGTGAGTCTGGCATAGAGAAGCTACCCGGCAAGGCTGGAGAAATGAGGGGCCAAAGACATGGTGCCCCCTCCTCCCCCCCGCCATCTGACTAGGAATGCCAATGCTCATTATATCAGAATACAGTGCTGCACGCTTTAAAGCTAAATACATTACATTGTATAGTAAAGAAATGGCCTGTACCCAGCCATATGAATCCCATTGCTTTAATGCAGTTAAACACTCTTCCTCCTGTTTTAGGCCACATCCCCCTTGCTGGCTTTCTGGGACTTCGTGAAGGCGAGTGCCGTGTCTGTTCTGTTCTGTTCAGTACTAGATTCTTAGCACCAGGCTTAGTGGGCAGAGGCCTAATAAAAAAATAAATAAAAGAACCATCTCCCAAAGTCAGTAATAGGTACAAGAGGATATACTTGCTCTTTAAGCTTGAATTTTGGCCCTTACTGGTTTGGCTCAGTGGATAGAGCATCGACCCCTGGATTGAAGGGTCTTGGGTTCGATTCCAGGCCAAGGCCATGTACCTTGGTTTCAGGCTCGGTCCCTGGCCCTGGTCAGTGAGTGCGGATAGCAACCAATCGATGTGTCTCTCTCACATCGATGTTTCTCTTTCTCTGTCTCTCCCCCTCCCTTCCACTCTCTATAAAAGTCAGTGGGAAAAATACCCTCGGATGAAGATTAACAAAAAAGTAAGCTTGAATCTTGTTATTTTGCAAAGGCATTAAATTTTTCCTTGAGCCATGATAATTAGATGGATTGTTTTGTGGACTCTTAGATGAATTAAGTGGCCACTATTTCTTCTAATACTCTGTAATGTTTTCTGGCTGTAGGTAATCAAGAAATCTAAATACTATATTTAGAATATTTATGTTTGTCTCATGAGTAGATAGTAAGTGGATAGTAAGCCTTGGGACAGGAATTGCCCTTTTTCTCCCTTAATTATTGTTGGTAATATTAATTGTTCGTTCAATGTTAAACTTTGCAAAAAAATGTTGTTTGCTTTTGGTGATCAATAAAACCGAGTTTCATAAATCTAGTCTTTTGGGAAGAAACAGAATAGACCACGTTGCTATGTGAAGGGGAAAGAGCCTCCGCCGGCCAGCGGCAGGAAAACGAGAGGTGAGACAGCAGCAAAGAGAACTCAAAACTCAACTACATGAGCATTTCACGTTGTAACTTTTTATTTTATGCAGCGTAATTGCTAGCTTTTCCCAAGCGTATGCAGAGATTTTTTTTTCCCAGTAGAAACTTTGGCCGTAATGGTCCAGGTCATTTTACGCTACAGCTGAAGTGAGAGCCACCCCGGGAGAAGTGCCCTCAGAGCCCAGGCCTTTCCTCCACCAGCCGGTGCCCATTTCTTTCTGTTGTCACGCTGCCTCCTGCTTCTCGTTCTGCCGAAGCTACAAGGGCCCCGAGGGTCCGATTGGGTGAAGCCTCAGAGGCCGGATAAAAACTAGAGAGAGTGCTCTTAGGGCAGGTGCGTGAGCAAAATGTGCCCAGGCCTCCGAGGACAGGAAACGGAAGGGCCTCATCCAGTTCGGAGGCATAAAGGAGGGGCCTTTCCCCAGGAAGTGAGGCTTGAACTGACGTCTGAAGGATGAATGGGGAGCGGGGGCAGGTGTAAGTCAGGAGGCCTTAGTCACACATGAAAGCGGAGGGCTGACACCCAGAGAACGCAGGTGTGGGGTGCAGTGAGGCGGCCGGAGGAGGCTCCGGCCAGTTGACCCGGCCCTGTGGGCCAGGGCAAGGAATTTAGAATTTGTCCCCAAGAGTGAACGGAAGCTATTAAGGGCCAGTAAGTGCGAGTCACCAGATTAGGTGTGCAATTTGAAAAAAAGTCTGTGGGCTGCATGAATAGGACACCGTGGGGGAGATGTCTAGGAGAGAGAAAGGCAGGTGCGGGACAGGCAGGGATGACACCTGGGGCCCTGACTTGGGAAAGTGTGTCAGTGAGGGTGCCATTTACTAAGGAGGAAGAGAGGATCAAACCAGCAGATAACAGAGCGCACCTCTGTGCCAAGCACTGTTCTCATGTAAACTTTACAGGAGCCCGATTACATAGGTTCTGTTATTGCTCCATTATACAGATGACAAAACTGAGGTACAGAGAGATTATCAGAGATCACACAGCTAGTAGGTACTGAAGAGAACGTATATATACATGAAGGGGGGGGGGAGGAGAAAGCATGTGTGTGTGTGTGTGTGTGTGTGTGTGTATGTGTATGGCAGGACAGTATGTGGCAGCTATTAAGTATTCAATAAATGTTAGCTACTCCTGCCTCTTCTGCTTCATTGATTCATCCATTCATTCACGGGCTGTGTGTTCAACTTTAGATAATATACCGGGGAATGAAACAGATGTGGACCCTGCCCTTATAGAGGTTGCAGCCTAGTGGAGGAAACAGACAGATAATGGGCAGTTATCTTGCTGGTCAGGGGTGGGAGGATGGCCTAGGAAACATTAGCATTCTAGCTCTTGCATAAATCTTGGATGGACATGAGGGTGGGAGGGAGGAATACACATTATAGACTAAGCCCAAACAATGTTTCCCAGATGTTCTCTGAGGTTCCGCAGGCACCCCCAATGAGTTAGGTCAGAAGTAGGCGCTGCGCCAGCTGTATAGGTGGGGAGGCTGACGATCCAAAAAGAGGAGACAGCAGCCCAGCAGTGTCTGGATCTAAAGGAGCCGGGGTTCCGGGGCCTGGCTGCTCCGCTGTCCCTCAGGTACAGCTGCCTGTGGGCTCGAGGCGGTAGGAAACGGCCAAGTCTGACGGCCGCTGCACAGGTCGAACGAGCTCCCTGTTCTCTACTATATATAGTAAAGAACTTACATAAGATGCTGTTTAAAAAAAGACGACGGGGAGGAAAAGAGAATGCCAGCTGAATTTTTTCCACTAAAGCTCATTTTTCACAGATGTGTTTTCTGTTTCCATAATGACAGTGGACGGAGGGACAGCTCCCCAGGTCCGGCCGGGGAGGCAGCCCGGCGGGGTCCTCGGGGAGATGCAGTTGTGTCTCCCCACAACTGTTGTTTACCTTTTCATTTCACGTCCTCTCCTCCCCGGCTTCCAGAGGCCCTGATGTCTGTGGGAAAGGGGCGACGGGGAAGAAGGAAAACATTGCTTAAATGATTTAAATTAAACTCCACCATATATTTGGGATAATGTTGAAAAGGAATGTTTTAAGTTCAACACATGGGTGATTAACGTAACTGTTAGGTCTATTTTAAGACGAACACTTCAAATTACAGTTAGGGATTTTTTTTTAATTAACACGTTAAGCGCCCAGCCTGTTTTGTCTTCCAGACGGAAAGTATAGCGTCAGTCACCGGTGACTGACTGGGCGCTTAACGTGTTAAGGCCTTTTTTCATCTCATCTTGTATACTCTCTAGTGCCCACTGAGGTGCAAACCTTGTTCATTTTGTTAAGTCAGTTTAGTTCTACTTTATGTGACCTCCACATTATAGAATGCGAATGGGTACACCGTGATTCCATCTTTCTCAGGGCTGTCCGTGTGCCTGTGGTTCGAGAGGTCTAGCCAAGGGCGACACACGTCCCAGACAAAAGGGTCCAATTCGGACACTCCGGGAGTCCTGACTGTTAGTTGCTAACACTCACTGGAGGTTTGCTCAAGCTTTGCTTACTTCACGACACATAGGTGATAAGTAACTCACATCATCTTCGCAGCCACCGAGGCAAGTGCTATTATAACCCCCATTTATGGATGAGGAAACAGGCTCAGGTAGCTGAGTGATCAAGAACACTCACCCCGTCATTCAGACACGGGCGGTCTCCCTCCAGAGTCCACACTCCTGTGCGGTTCAGCATGCCCTCTCACCCGAACACAGGGAGAGGGGATGTGGGCAGCATTCCCAGGAGATGGAAGGACCTGGTTAGACTGGGAAGCAATCTGAGGTCTTCAACGATGTTTCCCGCTGTGTGGCTGCCGGGCCCGAGGAGGACCATCCACCGGCCAGTTTAGCTCTGCTGAGGGCAAGAGATTCAGGTGTGTGTGTTTTCTTTTCCTTTGAAAAGAAAAAAAAAGTTGGAAGAAAAAAGCACCTCAGTAATAGTCCAGACTTAGAAGTATAAAGGTGGAACTGTTAGAGCCTGCCTCCCTCATGATCCAGGCCGGTCTTCCCTCTCTCCACAACCTTCTCTCGTAGCCATTCCTCAGCCTCCACATTCCCAGGAGCATGTGCTCATTTTGCTTCTGTCAGTGAACCAAAGCAGAAGATGAAGACTAAGCCAGCAGTTTCTTACTGCCGGCCCCGCGTAGCCCACTGTGTAAGAAGGCTCCGTCTTTGCATTAGCACATTACCCACGCAGCTCACTGCATCTGAGGGTCGTTTATTTGTAAATTAATCATTTCAGAATGCGGTATTAGCTTCACCAACACCA
Source organism: Myotis daubentonii (assembly GCF_963259705.1). Classification (NCBI taxonomy): domain Eukaryota; kingdom Metazoa; phylum Chordata; class Mammalia; order Chiroptera; family Vespertilionidae; genus Myotis; species Myotis daubentonii. The sequence goes on along the minus strand of NC_081844.1, from coordinate 43,307,271 downwards.
TTGTGGAATTCAGAACATTTTTTTTTCAACTCTTTTTTATTTCTCATGAAAATAGTCCTTATGTCAGGATGAAAGAAGGGTAACGTACTAGGTAGAATCAGCAAGCTGATGAATAACACTACTTGTATTCATGGAAAAGTAATTGTTTAAAGGAGAGGATTGTTTTGATGGATTTTTATTTTACACATACATTTTAACTTCATAAATCTCACCTTTCACACCAAGAAGTCTGGATTAGTTAACGTTTGCATGGGTTTTTTTTTTTTTCAAACAAGTTTATTATGCAACACTTTAAAATGTGACTGTTTTTTTCCAATTCTATGGAGATATACTTGATATAACATTGGATTGGTGTAAGATGTACTGTGTAACAATTGTATATACATATGAATAATGTATATCAAAATGATTATCAGAGTAAGTTTAGTTAACATCCATCACCTCAGACAGTTAAAAAATTTTTGTTGTGATGACAACTGTTAGGATTTACTCCCTTAGCAACTTTCAAATATACAGTCCAGTATTGTTCACTGTAGTCATGCTGTACATTACCTCCCCGGGACTGTTTATCCATAACTGGAAGTTTGTACCTTTTGACCCCCTTCACCCATTTCCCCTCCCTCCCCTTCCACGTCTGGCAACCACCAGTCAGTTGTTTCTTATGAGTTTGCGTGTTTTTTAGATTCCATACATAAGTGAAATCATATGTATTTCTCTTTCTGACTTATTTCACTATATAGCATAATGGCTTCATAGGTCATCCATGTTGTACAAATGGCAAAATTTCCTTTATTTTTGTTGCCGAATAATATTGCTGTATGCACGCGTGCACGCGTGCATGCATGCACATATACATACCACATTTTCTCTGTTCATTCATCCACAGGTTTCCATGTCTCGGTTATTATAAATAATGCTGTAGTGAACATGGGGGTGCATATATCTTTTCCAGGTAGTGCCTTTCATTTTCTTCAGATAAATACTCAAAGGTAGAACTACTAAATCATATGGTAGTTCTGTTTTTAATTTTTTTGAGGAACCTCCATACTGTTTTCCAACTGGCTGGCTGTACCAATTTACATTCCCAATAGCAATGCACAAGGGTTCCCTTTTCTTCCCTTCCTTGTTAACACTTGTTATTTCTAGTCTTACTGATGATAGCCATTCTGGCAGGCATGAGGGGATAGCTCCTTGTGGTTTTGATTTACATTTCCCTGATTAGTGATATTGAGCACATTTTCATGTACCTGTTGGCTCTCTGTATGTCTTCTTTGGAAAAATGTCTATTCACATCCTCAGCCCATTTTCTAAATTAGATTGTTGTTTCTTATGTAATCGAGTTGTATGAGTTAATATATTTTGGATAGTTAACCCCTTATCGGATATATGATTTGAAAATATTTTCTCCCATTGGTAGATTGCCTTCTCATTTTGTTGATGTTTTCCTTTGCTGTGCAGAAGCTTTTAGTTAGGTAGTTCCAGGTTGTTGTTTTTTTGTTTTTGTTTTTGTTTTTTTGCTTTTGCTGCCAGATTAGCCTGTTACTATGGTAATATCTCAGAGCAAAATCAATATTCCAACATTGTCTAGCAACTTAAACATCACATTGAGGAATGTTTCAGGGGCAAGAAGGGGGAGTCTTTCTTAACATTAATTTCTAGGTCATCTTAAGATCAATCAAATGCAAAAATCAAGAATCTAAGAATTTCTCTTGTTTCTGTTCACCATAACACAGGCATCTATCAAAACATATATAGAAAGCAAACATTGGAGGAACATTAAATGTGCTTTCTTAAATGTACCTTCATCGGGAGACATTAAATGTATCTTTTTTACTGCTTTCCATAACGGTGCTACTGTTTAAGGAACTAAAATATCATTGTTAAAATAAGCCTATATGTCCCCCCGACCCTCCATTTCTCCTGACGTATAGCAACCCTCCTGATTAGAACAGCTCCCTGCCTAGAGTAGCTCATTAAGAATTAAACTCTGATTATTTAGAGCAAAATGTCGTATTTGAAGAAGTTTTCCTAATAAGGAAGAATGATGTCATGTCCCTGGAGGGGCCAGGTTCCCTCGGTTTGTTTGGTTTATATTAGCTGAATTTCAGGGGGAAAAGGGCTACTAAGCATGAGCACTGCCAACTCTATTTAGCCAAACCAAGTCAGTCATACCAGGAGGCATTTTTTCAAAGTTATACACCCATCAGCGTGCCAGAAGATGTTTTTCCAGGCATCTTGTTTTTATAAAGTTAGAGCAAGCATAAATAATACTTTCATTAACATTTTACCTTTTACTTTGAGGAGGAAGAAAGTGTCTGTTGCCATCCCTCTTTAACTTGTCAGGTTTTCTCCAAGATAATGATTTTGGGGCCAAAAGGTAGATACTTAATGATAATACCATGGTTCGGAAAATGGTATGAACTTTTCAGGGTGGACTGACCATAATGAGGAGGCAATAATGAGAGAGAGTAGTCTTTTGTAAATAAGATATACACATTGAACAGTACCCACTATCTGGCACTGTTCATTCTGTTCTTCTCCCACCCCCTAAACCAGTGATGGCGAACCTTTTGAGCTCGGCGTGTCAGCATTTTGAAAAACCCTGACTTAACTCTGGTGCCGTGTCACTTATAGAAATTTTTTGATATTTGCAACCATAGTAAAACAAAGACTTATATTTTTGATATTTATTTTATATATTTAAATGCCATTTAACAAAGAAAAATCAACCAAAAAAATGAGTTTGCGTGTCACCTCTGACACGCATGTCATAGGTTCGCCATCACTGCCCTAAACTTACTCTAAATGTAATAATAGCCTGTGCATCTTAAGGCAAGTAGGCTATTGTCTTTGTACTTTTTCATTAAGCCTTTCATTCAAACACTTCTATAAACTGGAGGGAAAAAATCAAATATGTACCCTTATTTAATTGTAAAACCTTGGCCTTGTAACTTTTTTTGACATGTTGCATCATTTTCATTTTGCTCTAATACATGATCCAAAGCTTATCCTGTATTTCATGTGAGAGAAAATTCAATCTGCCCCCACCCTGGAGCCTGCTATCTTTTGCCTCTTTCCCCTCGCGGCTTCCTCCCTATGGCTGGTTGACATCCATGCTCATTGCAGCTGGCAGGGCCAGCTTCCCCGAATAACCTTGGCCGTGCAGTGCCATATTAACCAGCGAGGCTTGCTCAGGAAATGGAGTCTGCTCGTGTTGCCTGGAGGAGAATGCTCTGCGGGAGGCGATGGAGTGGCACTGAGGGTGTCCCAAACAGGCCCCCCGTGGGTGAATGTCTCAGGAGAGTGGAACAGTTCGAGAAACACAATCAGAGAGTGATTGCTGATATTACTTGCTGGGTGGGAAGTCAACAAATACGGAAGAAAACGGAGGGTAAGTTTTTGCCACTGTCATGGACAAATCCGTCACCACCACCCCAGAGACCAAGTCCTCAGATCCTAAGTCTCTGCATTATCTGTTTCCGGTTCATCAGGGCCCCAGGGGAATGGCTAATAGGATAAAAGCTTTGTGAGAAGAAATGAGGGAACTTTCAGAACCAGCCAGGCCTCTAGGGTCTTTGTCTAGTAGAAATATAATGTGAATCAAAAATACCGGCCACAACATGTAGTTTTAATTGGCTAGTAGTCACATTCAAAAGAAAAAAGTGAAATGCATTTTAATAATGTATTTTATTTAACCCTATGTATTAAAAATAGTTTCAACATGTAAGTAAATGTAAACATTAATGACATCATTTTATACTCTCTTTTTGAACTAAGTCTTCAACATCTGGCATGTGTTTTATACTCAGCGCACCTGAATTTGGACTGGCCACGTTTTTAGTGCCCAGCAGCCACAGGTGGCTGGTGGTTGTCCTATTTGGAGAGCACAGTTCTAGGGGACATAAAATTAGGTCTATACCAACCTTTATGCTCCAAACCAGTGTAGCAGAAACAGTGTGAAATATTCTAAATGGTGATCTCCATCTTTTCATTTACAAACTATATAGCAGGAATAAGAGCCAATCCCAGCAGTAGAAACATAGTTCATTCAGTGGAGTCGTGTCTGTTGAGTACCTGCTGTGCGTTGGGGCCCCGTCTAGGTCCTAAAACAAAGCCATGTACAACTGGAGAGAAAGTCCCCTCCCTTAAGGTGCTCACCTCCCAGAGCTGGAGTGGGGTGGGGTGGTGCAGAGGGCTAGGCATTCAGGCAGAAAGTATAAAAGCAGATACATAAAGGCAATAATGTCAGTGATAAATGCTGTGAAGGAATAAACAGGATAAGGAGGTAGAGCGAGACAGGAGCATTCTTCTTGCTCACTTACGTATTAAATGAGTCATTTAGGAAGTGAATGGGGCTGTGTGATGGGAAACATGTTTTCAGTTCAGCCTTAGGCAAATACTTCCTCTAATTATCAAAACAAATATTTTTTAAAAGATAATTTCATTATTTAAAAACACCAATACCCAAAGAAATAAAGCAACCGGAGCACCTGGGTGCTATGCGCTTGAAAGCCCAATGATATGTCTCCCCCAGGATCAGCCGACATCGCTAAAATATGAAGCATGGCCTAAATAATACATGGTGAGACAGAACTTAGGAAAGATTCTGTTGTTGTTTTAACAGAGGCAAACAAATTAAAAAACTTTTCTCTTTTGTTTCATATTTGTTTAAATTTCAAAGCCAATTACTTCCATGGAATTTGGTCTCAACTATATGCATGGCCAGTGAATGCTGTCCAAAGTGTAGGACTACACTGAATAGTATGACAGTTATGTGTTTTAAAAAAAAATCTTCGTATAGAGAGCAATAGAACTATCATATACGGGGTGGGCAAAAATAGGCTTACAGTTGTTCATCTGGAAAATAATACAAGAATTACTAAATAATACAAGAATAAACTCTGTTTCATGTACTCAGCTGTCAGCCTACTTTTGCCAACCTCTGGTATATCTGTGCTTATTGTGTATGAGCTAGGTTGGTAGGAAACACAAGAAATGGTCATTGTATTCATTTGATACTGGGGAGGGAAATTGGATTGGGATGAAGGAAGTATGAGATGAAGAGCTACTTTTTCAAGGTATCCGTTATGTATCTTTTGCCTTTTAAAGGGCAGACATTTTTAATTTTAATGAAGTTCACTTGATCAATTGTTTTTCTTTCATGGATCACACTTTTGGTGTCTCATCCAAGAAATCTTTGCCTAACTTATAGTCACAAAGGTTTTCCTGTTTTCTTCTTGAACTTTTATAGTTTCGGGTTCATATTTAAGTCAAAGGTTCATATGAGTGAATTTTTGTAGAAGATGTGAGTTGTGGGTGGAGGTTCACTTTTTGGCATATGAAAATCCAGTAGGAGTTTTGTTTTGCATTGTTTATCACATGCACTTTTAGAAATAGGATTTAATTTCAAAAGAGATAAACACTGTATAGAAATATGGCCTGCACTTACTGGTTATGAGTTCAGTTTTAAAAAGAAAAAGGTTAGTTATGACTACTATATTGATTTTCAAGAACTATCACTGTGCTTTAATTCTCTAAGCCAAAAAAGTTAAATTCTGTTGGTCAAAATATTGTGTTGATGCCTTGTTTCTTCAACCCATTTCATAATCAAAATGATGGTAGTATTATGGCGTAAGAAACTAAAAATGTTACATGCCATTTGTCAGGGTAAATTTGAACCAGACATTTAGATCAGCTGAATGAAAAGAGGTATAAAGGTAAATGTTCTATCTCCAGGAGAGGGTAGGGATACTGGAAATGAAAGGATATAAATTAATTTGCATGAACTAGAAGTCCTTAGGGGGAGATGATGGAGAGGACCTCTTTCGTATCCCTAGGTAAGGAATGAAGCCCTGCCACCAAAGACACAAGTTGAATTATCAATAGATGGTCCACAGATTGCCTCCCAAGAGGAAGTAGGTCTATTTAATGCTTGTATTTTGTTGCATTGAGTTAACCTGAGGCCACACGCGCCTCCTTTGCCCTTTACGGGAGTTGGGGCTGGCCTCTCCAGATACAAACAAATGACTGTTGACTTGAAGATGGGTTAATACCTAAGGTTCTTTGAGACCATTAAAATGCATGAATAATGTATATTTAAGGAAGGCTGTTTTTTCCTCCGTACTCACGTTTAGGACCATTTGAGTAATAAACTAAGAGAGAGAGAGAGAGAGAGAGAGAGAGAGAGAGAGAGAGAGATCGATCTAAGCTTTAGATCTGTACTGGGGAGAAGGAGATGTGTTGCTGGCCCAATAAGCTTGCTAATACTTCACCCTTGAGTTCAGTGGCTGAACTACCCATCCGCAGGCAGCACTGTACAGCTCCCGGGCAGACCCCCACCTCCAAAGACGGGGAGAAGAAACCCCTCTCCCTGTGAGCAGCGGATGCAGGACAAGCAGAGGAAGGAGGGCTGATCTGAGCCCATCCCCACCAAGAGGGGAGAGAGGCTACAGGCCGGGAATGCCTCTCTCCTGGAAGTCCCTCCATGTGGAAACACAGTGAAGGGTAGAGTGCCTGCTCCTTCAGGCCCCTAATCTCCTACTGATACTACGTAGTAATCATTTTTTTTTAATTAAATCTTTATTGTTCAGATTATTACATTTGTTCCTTTTTTTTTTCCCCCCATAACTCCCCTCCTCCCAGTTCCCGCCCCACCCTCCGCCCTCACTCCCCACCCACTGTCCTCATCCATAGGTGCACGATTTTTGTCCAGTCTCTTCCCACATCTCCCACACCCCTTTCCCCCCCAAGAATAGTCAGTCCATTCCCTTTCTATGTCCCTGATTCTATTATAATCAACAGTTCATTCTGTTCATCAGATTATTTATTCACTTGATTCTTAGATTCACTTGTTGATAGATGCATATTTGTTGTTCATAATTTGTATCTTTACCTTTTTCTTCCTCTTCCTCTTCTTAAAGGATACCTTTCAGCATTTCATATAATCCTGGTTTGGTGGTGATGAACTCCTTTAGCTTTTCCTTATCTGTGAAGCTCTTTATCTGACCTTCAATTCTGAATGATAGCTTTGCTGGATAAAGTAATCTTGGTTGTAGGTTCTTGGTATTCATCACTTTGAATATTTCTTGCCACTCCCTTCTGGCCTGCAAAGTTTCTGTTGAGAAATCAGCTGACAGTCGTATGGGTATTCCCTTGTAGGTAACTGAGTTACTTTCTCTTGCTGTTTTTAAGATTCTCTCTTTATCTTTTGCTCTTGGCATTTTAATTATGATGTGTCTTGGTGTGGTCCTCTTTGGATTCCTTTTGTTTGGGGTTCTCCGCGCTTCTTGGACCTGTAAGTCCATTTCTTTCACCAGGTGGGGGAAGTTTTCTGTCATTATTTCTTCAAATAGGTTTTCAATATCTTGCTCTCTCTCATCTTCTGGCACCCCTATAATTCTGATGTTGGTACGCTTGAAGCTGTCCCAGAGGCTCCTTACACTATCCTCGCATTTTTGGATTCTTTTTTCATTTTGCTTTTCCCGTTGGATGTTTTTTGCTTCCTCGCAATTCAAATCATTGACTTGATTCTTGCGCTCCTCTGGTCTGCTGTCGGGCGTCTGTTTAATATTCGTTATTTCAGACCGTGTGTGCTTAATTTCTAGTTGGTTCCCCAATATAAGATCGAGGGTCTTATTAGTTTTCGTGTAGATCTCATTAAGTCTATCGGCAGCTTCTAAACAGTTCTTGAGAGACCTTAAAAGTGTGGTTCTGAACTCTATTTCTTCCATTGACAATTTTGTCCTGTTTCTTTGTCTCCGCATTTTCTTATGCTTCTTTGGTGCACCCCCTAGTGGTCTTTGTTCGCAGTCTTATAGATAAATCTTGATTGTTGTAGCTAATTCCAGGGAGGGTTTGACCTCCAGGCCAAGTGGCTATGAGAATCAGCTGTGTCAGCAGTGAGAGAACTTCTGTCCTCTAGGGAGGTGCTAATCTAGCCTTTGCCTGAGGCTATCCGGTAAATGCCTCTGTGCAGGGCTTGGGCGGGGCGGGTCGCACAGGATCAACAGGGTGGGCCGGAGAGAGCAGTTATGGCGGCTCTCAGTCCTGTCCCCAGGGGCTCTGCCTCTCTGAGTCCCAGCACCCGCTGCAAGGCTCGGAGAGAAAGCTGCACTCGCTCTGACCGAAGCCAGACAGTCCGCTTCTCCCGTTTGAGCCTGGGTCCCTAAAGACTCGCCCGGATCTGGTGCTCAGAGTCTGCGACTCCCTCCCGATTGAAAACAACAACCGCGCCCTCCGCCGCCAGCCCGCTCCGCGCACTCCGCACCTCAGAATTTGACTTAAGCACTGCGCCTCCTCTGAGTGTCGGTATGCGTTTCTCTTTCCTCCTAGTTGTAGGACTTCCACTCAGCCAGCGTTCCTGTGGTTCTGGGTGATGTCTGTTCCGTGTTTTAGTTTCACTTTTGAAGTAGTTGTTCAAAGCAGCAAACTCCGGCGTTAACCTATCACATTGTCACTCTTCATCACGAGTCTGCCCCTGTAGTAATCATTTTTAAAGCTGATGGCATGATGCACTTGGAAGGCAGAAAGACAGAAGTTTACTCTATTAAGTTGTTAACATATACCATAAATGATTTTAATGTCTTCTGACATTTTTAAAGATTCTGTGGATCTTTAATTTACCCTTATGATATACTAGGGGCCCGGTGCACGAAATTCGTGCACTGGGTGTGTGTGTGGGGGGAGTGTCCCTCAGCCCAGCCTGCCCCCTCTCACATACTGGGAGCCCTCAGGCGTTGACCCCCATCACCCTCCAATCGCAGGATTGGCCCCTTGCCCAGGCCTGATGCCTCGGCCAGAGGCATAGACCCCCATCACCCTCCGATCGCCTGATCGGCCCCTTGCCCAGGCCTGATGCCTCCGCCAGAGGTGTCAGGCTTGGACAGGGGACCCCCATCTCCCCCTGATCATTGGCTCTGGCCCCCGCCCAGGCCTGAGGCCTCTGGCCCAGGAATCATGCCTGGGCAGGGGACCCCCATCTCCCTCTGATCACTTGCTCCACCCCCCGCCCAAGCCTGACGCCTCTGACCCAGGCTTCAGGCCTGAGCAAGGGGACCATCATATATATCCCCCCAATCCCCAGCTCAGCCCCCCTCCCAGGCCTGATGCCTCAGCCAGAGGAGTTGACCCTCATCACCCTCCGATCACCAATCACCAGATCGGCCCCTTGACCAGGCCTGAGGCCTCCGGCAGAGGTGTCAGGCCTAGGCAGGGGACCCCCAGCTCCCTGCGGTTGCAGGCTCCGCCCCTGCCCAGGCCTAACGCCTCTGGCCTAGGCATCCGGCCCGGGCAGCGGGGACCCGCAGCTGCAGCGGCCCCATGATTGTGGGCTTCACTTTAGGCCCAGGCAAGGGACCCCTAGCTCCTGGGACTGCCAGCTTCGACCATGCCCAGCTCCCATCGCTGGCTCCACCCCTACTTCCTGCTATCACTGGCCAGGGCGGCAAAGGCGCTTGATTCTCCGATCATGGCTGGGGGGCAGGGCAAAGGCGGCCCCAGGGCCGCCTTTGCCCTGCCCCCCAGCTCTTAGCTCCCCCCTGGATTTCCGATCACTGTCAGTGGCAGGGGGCTTCTTCCTGCTTTCCCTTTCTCCTCCCTGCATTGTGCCTACATATGCAAATTAACCGCCATCTTGTTGGCAGTTAACTGCCAATCTTAGTTGGCAGTTAATTTGCATATAGCCCTGATTAGCCAGTGAAAAAGGGAGCGTCGTACGCCAATTACCATTTTTCTCTTTTATTAGTGTAGATTTGAGATATCAACAAATGTCCATGGCAAGGAAAAAAAATCACCAGTAAATTCATAACATTGACATCTCTGTGCTTATATTACAGTATTCCTGTTTTATTCAGAAGGCACCCACAACAAAATTACTTACTAATATCGGTGCCCTAGTAGGAACTGCTGTGCTTCTGAGATTACAGATATGCTTTACTTTACCAGTGGACATAGTCAGGATAGAGCATGTTAAGAAGTCAAATTAGGAATTCAAGTGTAGCTAAATATACTTTGTATTGTTTTTACTCAGTACTAATCCCTCAGACAATAATATCATCATATTTAAACTTGGAAAATATGCATTATGCTGAGTCACTTATGGATACCCACACACACCTGTACACACGAATGATGCGCGGTGTTCCCGGGGTTGTAACGGGTGGGCGTCCGGCGCTGCATTATTCCTAAGCAAGGCTCATCCTCAGCCGCGGGGGGAAGCAGCCCTGCGGGAACCTGACTGCTCTGGAACATGGCTCTCCTTTGCTCTTTGGACTGTTCACCTGTACTCTTGTTAGAAGTGGCTTTTTGGTTTAGCTGTTAGTGAAAGCCAGATGTCCGTACCTTGATGTCTTCCTCAGAGAGGCTAAGAGCAAAAAAACTGCGTTATTCATTTAAGCTCAGTCATTGACCTCGTGTGTGACATGCGGACAGACTTTCTTAATACATTGCTGGACAGCGTGATCCAGGGGCTTCCACGTGTACCTCTCATGGACCTCCTGTGCACATCATCATCCATACTGTATCCTCTCAAGTGGCTTTTCCCATGATTTGTTTTATGTTTTAAAAAGAACAACTAGATCTGGGTGTATATACTACCTCCCTGAATGAAAGACCACCTAATGTATAAATATCGGACAGTATAATCATAAAAACCCAATGTGGTGTACAACAAACTTCATTAGTGACATCATTTGGAAAAGATGAATAAAATACAGTAAAATAAGCCCTATTACATCCGTATATACTGTAAAGTGTTCTACCAAAAGGCATTTCAAGATGTTACCTAGTTTTTATCATATTGTGATGGTCATAAATATCATATTGTGGAAGGCTCCATTTGCTACAGTGCCAGAGTCCACAGTCCACAGTCATATATAACCATGTTGGAAACTTCATGTAGCTATGATACATTTCTCTCCATTTCTTCCTTAAGAGTAATTACATTTAAATAATTGGGTTGTTTTATCTAAGAATTATTTTCGTCATTTCTCAGGGAGGGAACCTCATTTATTAACCGTTCTTCCCAAGACACATTTGGATGGACTTCATTTACTGTCGGGAAGATGAGATCTGCCTCCTGAGGGGAGAGGGCGGCGCTGTCATGCGGCATCTGTCTCATCCTCTGGCCTCTAAGGAATGTCAAAGTCACTTGGTCAAAAGCTAAGAAGGGTCAAAGCCATTTAAAATGTACAGTTCTTTTTCATGGTCACAAGTGTCTTAATTCATGCTGCTAAGTGACGTCTCTTGAGCTTGCCAAAATGCATTTTTAGGGTTTTTTTCAAGAACTATTTCCTCTCTTTGGATGGGAGGTTAAAATTGGAGCCTTGTGACCCGGCGAGGTGGGGCCTGTTTTCACACTCCGGGGCCCTTGGCTGCATATCTTGGCCACTGACATTAAACTAGCAATGGTCGGCCTTTAAGAAAAAATAAATTACTCCTCTGAGTACCCAGGTCCAAGTGTGCATTCCTGTCATCATTTACTCTCGTGAGATTGGGGTATGTAGAAAATGTCATTGGCAGCTTTTTATGTATTCAGGCATGTTTAGTTGTTCAGTGATAGGTCAATATTAATAGAAGTCTAAAAAGTCATCTTTATAAGTCAGTGTTGTTCATCATGTAGAAGATACTTTTTTTTTTATTCCAGTACATTTAAGTGATGAAGTCTCACAGGAGATAGAGTAACATAACGTAATAATGTTCAGATGTCCAATACTGAAAGACTAGATAGTGGATTTTACAGTTTGGTGGAACTTTAAAATGTATTTAAAGGGACTATTTAAAAGTAGTCGAACTTTCTGTTTCACAGATATGAAGAAATGTGGGCCTCTCTTAGTCCAGGCCACACAAATAATTGGTGGCATAATCACTAATGCCCGGGACAGCGGGAGATGCAGAAAAGGGCTGTGTGCAATTTCAGAAACAAAGCTATTCTTTAAGAGTTCAGTTCCAATTGCTGAGGACATGGTTCTTCTCTTATTTCTTTACTAGAGGCCCGATGCACGAAATTCATGCAAGAGTAGGCCTTCGCAGCTGTGACCGCAATCCCTCCCTCACAGCCAAGGTGGCTGCAGCCCAGGCTTTATCCCGGAAGGACGTCCAGTCTAATTAGCATATTATACGTTTATTATTATAGATATTTTCTACAGTGAGCATCTTTTTCAAAGAGGAGAATGTGGGACAGAACACTAAGTATGTGGGTATTCTGTGCCAAGGAACTCCATTATGGTGTTTATTACTGTTATGTGACATGCCTATTAAATCTCCTCAGAAATTTGGATTCACTTTTAACTTGAAAAATGTGCACTGAGAATCTCTACCAATTAGTCTCACCCTCTGGTCCCTACTCTGCATTTTCGGCCTTTGGTGTATGGCTGTAACTAAATGATGTTTAGTTAGTAGAGACCAAGCATTTAACAGTCTCTCAATGTCATGCATGCTGGTGGATAATGCAAATACTGAAATAAGAAATTCTGGGGACAAATTTAATTTCTTTTTTAAAATATATTTTTATTGATTTCAGAGAGGAAGGGAGAGGGAGAGAGAGATAGAAACATCAATGATGAGAGAGAATCATTGATCGGCTGCCTCCTGCATGCCCTATACTGAGGATCAAGCCCACAGCTCAGGCATGTGTCCTTGACCAGAATCGAGCCTGGGACCCTTAAGTCCACAGACTGACACTCTATCCATTGAGCCAAACCAGCTAGGGCAGCAACTAATTTCTTAGTTTTAAAACCAACTCCTTCAAGTTGCCTTGTGTATCCTAATAGTTTCTCCAGTAAATATAAGTTTGTAAAACTTAGTATATAGATAATAAACGTCACCTTCCTAAAATTATACCGGTGAAATATCTTCAGGACATGGCCAGGTTGTTTCTATATGTAGCTGTATTGAGCTCTTCCGCAATGGCGATATCCCAAGAGCAAAGAAACAAAGGGGATAGAAGTGACAGAGTCATAGCTACTCTTGGGTGGGACCCGCATTAGAAAGGTCCTCTGTGGCTGAAGAAACCGGAATGCCCGTGGACGTACTAGACAAGTCCTGCACCTCAAGCAGAGGTGCCATCACATAATAGTCATCTGCACTGCTTCCAGCTGGGTGACCTTGAGAAACTTAGTATAGCTTTGTGTCTGGGTTTCCTCATCTGTAAAATGAAGATCATAAAAGAGGCCTTATCTCCTGGGGTTTTATAAAGATTAAATGAGTTAATGCAGACAAAGCACGTTTAAGGGCATCTGGCCCATAGCAAGTGCTCAGTAATAGTCAGCTATTACCATCAGCAGCGGTAGCAGTGATGCTGGCGGTGCCGGCAGTAGTAGTAAGAGTCACGATGGGTTACATTCTTTGGAGGAGAGCCTCCCTGGTGACTTCAAACACAGGGAGTGGTTTGCTCAGGCTTCCAGAGTATTAGGTGCTATCTAAGTCAGTAGCACTATGTCTTTCTTTATCATGTGACTTTCTTTAAAATATAAGCTTCTAGAATTGCATTTATTTTAAGAATTATCTATTTATAATTTACACTCGAGATCTGGTGCACGGATTCATGCACTGGTGGGGTCCCTCGGCCTGGCCTGCATCCTCTTGCAATCCAGGACCCTTCAGGGGATGTCAGAGAGCCAATTTTGTCCCGATCCCCGCAGGCATGATCCCCACAGGCACGATCCAGACAAGAGCGAGTCCGATCCTGTATGTTGAGCATCTGTCCCCTGATGGTCAGTGCACATCATAGCAACTGGTCGTTTGGTCACTTAGGTATGTGTATATATATATATATATATATATATATATATATATATATATATTAAGATTTTTATATATTTTAACCATTACATTAATTTTTATATGCACAAGGTTAAAAATTTTTCAAACTACAGGTATAGATGACTATAAAATACAAAAATAAGACTTCTGCCCAGCTGGTGTGGCTCAGTGGTTGAACCGGGAGGTCACAGTTTGATTCCCGGTCGGCATGCCCAGGTTCAGGGCTGGCTGGGGACAGGCAGGAGGCAACCAATTGGCGATTCTCTCTCATCATTGATGTTTCTCTCTCTCCCTCTCCCTTCTTCTCTGAACTCAATTAACAACAACGACAAAAAAGACTTCCTCGACCTCATTCTAGTCTCACTATCCAGAGATAAACACTCTTAACTATTTGTTTTTCAGTCTTTCTGGTGGTTTCTTTCACAACTTTATGAACAGTCTATGTATTCATCCATTCAGTGATTGATCCACTACAGATAGTGCTATTAGATTAATTTTTTTTTTATAGATTAATTTTTAATATTATTCTTACCAGCAAGATGTTCTTGTCAGGCCTTTGGTACTAACGAGCTGATAATTTTGTGAAGTTACTTAATCTCTCTCTTTCTTTTCCTGTGTCTATAAAATAAGGAAATTGAGTGAGTTGGTTTCCAGGGCCACTTTTTTAGAAGTATTAGAGAGATTTAAACTAACTTAGGAAGGAAAAAGAAAACCTGGGGGGATGGGAGGGAACAACTGCTGTACCTGGAATTCAGAGATAAACCTGGTGTGAGGGTTAGACCTGGATCAGATGCCGAGACAGCATCTCAGTTTTAAAAGTCTCTCTTCTTGTAGGGTCTTCCTCCCGTGGCAGCCAGCAATTCTGGGGGATTTGTCCTAGTAGTTAGCTGTCAAAGGACAGAGGACACACACCCCTGTTGTCTTCCGTGTGAAAAACCCAGATTGGGCTGGCCTGACCTGGACTGAGTGCCCAAACACAGAGTTCATAGAGCTGTTGTCATAATCACAACCTGCATGTCTTTTCCCACACAAACAACTGAAAACCTACTTCTGTCCTGCCCTGTGCGCATCCTTGCAGGATTTGCTGAAGCCATACGATGATGAGCACCTCACTGTGCTGGGACCAAGGGTTGGGGATTTGTGATTGGCAGACCCACAAGGAATAGGGAAGAAGCCAATCTTATAGAAAGGGGGGGATGTTTTTCCCAGCTGAAGGGAACAATGGTAGATAATAAAAACAGATGCCTCCTCCTCTTGGAGTTTCAGGCAACTGTGGTTTTAAGAAGGAACTCCAGTTCTCCTCTGACTCCTGAGTCATTGCTTGCTTTATATGAATGCTCACTGCCATGTCACCAACCAATGCCCTTTCCCATTCTCCTTCCAGCAATAAAGGGTGCCCTTCCCTTACACATTCTTTAACTTCCTATCAGCAGTTAAGAACTCCTGGCAGTATTTTCGCAATAATTTGAACAACAAGTCCAGACATCAATGCTTCAGATTCCAGCCCCAGCACCGGAGTTCACTGCTGCCTTGTTAGTAACACTCTGTTGGATCTTTATGACCCGCTACACAATGGACACACCGGGAAACCATTTCCCCTTTCTGTCCAGGGACCCACTTGGTTATCTCAGGATACAGTCTATGCTGTGAAAAAGTGGCTGTAGAGCATGTGCAGTGATGGGGAAAAGGGGCCCCGCGAAGGCAGGGAATTGCCTGGAGATGACTCAAGTTCTCAGCAAGTACTGAAAATATCCCAAGGCACTTTTCCTCAAGGTAAACACCAACTTGGGGCATTTTTGACTGATAACCAAATAAAATGGAAAATGGGCGCTGGGACAGGGTGAGCTGCCTGAGACACGATAGAGTGCCTCCCGGGTGCCAAATTAGGAACTGTGCTCCCAGGTTCACAAACATCTCCTATGGAGGATGGGAGTTTCATGTTTTGGATACTAAAAAGCCAGAAATATAAGTAGTCATTATTATAAAAGAGCTCTGATTGTTTCCCCTCCCCCCGTTCCCCTTGAAAGGACACCTGGCAATCTCTTTGCAGGTGTTTAGAGACATCCGTGTGCAAAGCACTGTGGGAATCATTAAGAGGACCCTGGCTCTGGAGACGTGGCTGTGGGTGTGATAATGTCACTGCCAAGCCCTGGCAGGCCCAGACCGGCCTCGTGGGGTGGGGCCCTGTGGAGGGAGAAGGAGTTGCTAGATGTTATTAGGAGGGGCTTTGAGAAGAGATAGATATTGAAAGGGGCACAGAAGGATCAACACAACCTCAGTAGATCGAGAGAGATTGTTGGGAACAGAGGGCAGTACATGAAAAAAGGCCAAGAAAAAGGAAACCTCAAGGTGAGTTCAGGAGTCAGTGAGACTAATTTGGGAGAATGGAAAAGTGGAGATAGAGTAGTAGTTGGAGGTAAAAAAATCAATTAAAATATTAAAAAAAAAAGAACGTTAGGGCTGCCTTGGGCCAAATATTGAGAATCTTCAAATATCAGACATTATTAGGGGGAGAAACCAGATTGGGGTGAGAGGGACTCTACCTTAGACATGCTAAGTTCTGAGGTGCAGTGGCATGTTTAGGCTAGATGGGAATAGGTAGTAAAAAATATATATAATTGATGAAAGAATGGAATTTTGTGGCAACATAAAGGGGGGAGTTGATTGAAGATGAGCACAGTTATGTTTCCATTTATGTAGTAGCTGTTAGAACCTGAATCTCTTCATATTTTGTACCATTTTTGGTTTATACGGCATTTTATGTTGTTTTGCCTTATTTATTAATTATTTTTTGGAGACTGTTTATGACCCAACTTGAACAATGCAATGAAATTCTCCTTTAGCTCAAGCTATGATGAAACCAAAAATAGATCTCAGCTGAGATTGGATTTTGTGGCACAAATTGTGGTTTGTAGGTTATGGTTGTTATTGTTCCAACAAATTAGTGTAATTTAAAAATCATTTAGAAGTAAAGCAAATGTTGCTGAAACAAACAAAAAAAAGAATTGGAATTCAAGACTGAGGTCTGGGTTAGAGACAGAGATTAGGGAATGAGGGTGATGCTGTTGACCCCTTGTACCAAGAGAAGGTAAAGAACATTTACATCTTAATGGGATGTGTACAGAGAGCTGGCAAAGGACCAGTGAGGGAAATGGGGTGCCATGTGCAAGGTACAAGGACAGGAATGGTTGGTGGTGTCAGTGGTGGCAGGGGAGGGAGGGGTGGGAGCTCACACTGTCAGAAGGTACGAAGGTAGGAATGACAGAGGAAGGTCTGGGACTGCTGAATGCGGGTCCCAAGCACGGCATAGTCCTATCTTCGTGTTGAACAGAATACCTTAAAATAATGGTTAGGCCCTGGCTGGTGTCGTTTAGTGATTAGTGTCCTCCTACACATGGAAGGTTCTCGGGCTCAATGCAGATCAAGGGAACATACCTTCGATTCAGGTTCGATCCCTGGCCCTGATCCAGGCACTTGTGGAGGCTACCAACCAATGTGTCTTTCTCACATAGATATTGATGTCTCTCTCTCTCTCTCTCTCTCTCCCCCCACCCACCATTCTCTTCTTCTTCCTCTGCCCTCTCCCTCCCTCCCTTCCACTCTCTCTAAAAATCAGTGGAAAAAATATCCTCAGGTGAGGATTAACATTAACAAAAATAATAATTTTTAGAAGGTTTATAAAATCAGGTCAAAGACCAAAAAAGTTTTGTGGCCGAAAGAGGGGAAAGGCTTATTAACAGAACAGTGTCGACGGAGCCACTGAAATGGTTCACGTTTCTTTAAGGGAGAACATTATAGCAGAACCACATCCAACCCAATTCCCATGGGAACTGTACGAGGCACACAAAAACCAAAAGCTGTTCTTCCTAATTTTTGGACAGAATTTGTCTACAAGTATATGTGTCTTAAGAAAAAAAAAAATGTAACTAATGTTAACCAATTAGGTGATGATTATTCATAGTAAAAGTACCCCCCCTACACACACACAAAGGTATCCTTTTTATGGAATTATTTTCATTTGCCTCTAATGCCTTCAAAATCTATTATTGTTAACCAAAAAAATAAAAGATATATTCATCTTTCAAAAACAGCTGAAACATGCAAAAACAGCATACATATAAAGTTGATGTATGTATACGGATATAGAGCAATATACTTGAACTTGGTGAGTTGTTTACAGTTCCTTTAACACTAGTTCCTTCATAATGTTTAAATGTTACTGGGCTAAAGAGTAAGGATCATAAAATCTGAAAATGTATTAGGACCATACAGATATTACATTATAAATTTTCACTTTAAAGTAGAGAAACTGGGCTCCAGAGAGGATAAGTGAATTATCCAAAGTCATAAATACCTCATGGCCAAGCGCAGTTGAACTATTTGAACATTTCTCTAGTTTGGTTGAGTCTGTGTTCATACTTGTAAATAACCTGTGTGATCATGGCTTTATCTGTGCAAGATATCTTACTTAGAAAAACACAGCTTGGAGAAACACAGTTTTTCTAAGAACTACCTTAGAAAAACAGCTGTGTGACCCTGAGTGCTGTATAACTTGATGGCACAGCTAGTGTTGTACTTTACAGAAATCTGGGGGATTTTAATAAGATTCAACAGGATTTATTGAGCATCTTACAGGTCAACAGAGAGGGAGATATTGAAGATGAAATGTTTGAAAGGAGTCTAGAGAAGTGAAAATACTATTGTCTTTCAGTAGAATAAAGCCATTTGCTGAAAAAGTATAGAATAAAACCATTGGGTGAGTAGGTAATGGTTGTTACTTTTGAAAGATATGACTCTTTGCCCTTAGTAATAATTCATTCTTACAAATACAAACTGTACACCACTGTTTTAGATATCCAACTCAGCAAACATAAACTAATATGGAAATGACACAGGCTGGGACAAGACTACCAATGATAAAAATGGAAATTTGAGTAAACATTAATCAAATGAAACCCTAAAATACACAAATTATTTACTTCATTGTAAGACTGACAATTGAGTATTTGTCTATCTTCCCCACCCGTCCCCCTCCAATTCTTTAAAATCTCAAAGAAATTTTATACTTAAGTTCCTCAACATCTATCGCTCAGGTGGCTTTTCCTTGGTTGTTCTAGTTAGAAATGAGATCCCTGATTTGCTTCAAGCATTGACAGAAAAGATGGGAGAACAGGTTTTTTCTTTAAGAATATACTTCGTCTATGTTAAGAATTGATATCAAATATTTTCAGTTGGAAATAGTTCATATTAGTTCCTTTTCAGGCCCACTAAATTAGCATAGTTTTTATAAGAATCAGCAGCTAATGCCTTCCTGCTGTTTTCACTGGCCTGTGTGGCAACAGAAATGAAAATTATTTAAGGCATTTCACTGTGATGTGGAGTTGATGCTTTTAGAACCTGACCTCACATTCCTCCCCCAGAAAAGGCTAAGGCTGACATGCCCGAGCGCCACGTCACTGGGCTTCACCAGGCTTATCACGACCGTAAATACCTCCGGAGCCGGTCCCTTATCACATACGATTTATATTGGGATACACATCCTCTCCTCTCCGTGGGGCTGTCAGTGCCTGGACCACATCCTGTCTCAGGCCCTGCGGCCTTCACAGGGCCAGGTGGCCGCCTACCCCATGGAGCACTGGATCTCCCCGCACCTCCGAAAGGACAATTCTCCGCAATGGCCAGTGGGCTGCAGGGTTCGAGTCTGACGAACCGCACGTGCTGGTACTGACCTTCGTCAGAACACCATCTCCCAACCTCTCTCCATCCTTATTCCTTGTGCCCCATGAGAGACACGGCCAGCCTGTGGTACTCCGGAGACTTTCCCAGGAGGATTATGACTTTCCCAGTTGCTCCCTCTCTTTCTCATGGTACCTGGAGTGACTTCACATAGAGATCAGTGTTATGTATGAAGACAGAAAGAGCTACTGTTCTTCTGTAGCACGGCCCAATGCAGGTCTCATTCTAGGTGAGAGAGACAAGCCTCTCTCAAGAGACTCAGGTCCTGTGCTCACTTCACTTCTTCCTTGAACCCTCCTAGGTAGTTCACTGCACTCCGTCCTGGTTCTGTCTAGAGCAGCGGTTCTCAACCTGTGGGTCGCAACCCCTTTGGCGGTCAAATGACCCTTTCACAGGGGTCGCCTAAGACCATCCTGCATATCAGATATTTACATTACGATTCATAACAGTAGCATCATTACAGTTATGAAGTAGCAACGAAAATAATTTTATGGTTGGGTCACGGCATTAGGAAGATTGAGAACCACTAGTCTAGAGTCAGCGTGATTTACAAAGGGCTCGGAATGAATTAAAGATCAAAGAAATGGTCTTTTAAAAAGAAACCGGTGTCATTTTGCAATATCTGTTAAACACACATTCCCAAAGTGGTCAGTTTTGATTGTAACATTCTTGGATTTGTGGTACTTTGTAGACAACCCATGTCTACCACTGCCCTCTCCCCCAACTTTATGGGGAATGTATGTAAATTCAGTTATTTTTCTACTTACACCCTCCCCTAAACCCAGTGCAGTGCATTCTCATTTGGCTTATGGTAGCCTAATTGTATTGTGTAAGTGACTGTTCTCAAGACTGTGATTTCCATAAGAGGGGCAACAAGAACTTAGTGCTAAACCAAGTAGGTTGCTAGATGCTGAGCCTCACCAAGTGGACCTAGCTTCTGTGACGTGAAGGCCTACATGGAAGCATGAGTAACAGAACAAGAACAACAACATTGAAGCAGAAATCCAATCAAGTTGTAGATGGAACTTTAATGAGTACACCCTGACCTGCAGCCCTTGTAGGAGTTGCATATTCTATCGATTTTATAAGTCCTCAGAATTAATATATTGAACTGCCTCCTACATAAGATCCTGAGCTAATCCCAGTCAGAGAGGAATACCCCCTAATGATCTTCATTTGAACATTTTTAAAATTCCCCAGCCCATATGGGGCGCTGTTATCGGACTGCCCCGTGGGCTGTGCCGGACAGCACAGTGAGGTATAGCACCTGCAGCCAGAAACGAGCATCGGTGTTGTCACTGACGCACCTGCGTGCTTCGTGCTGGGCGGGTGTTGTGAGGGAGCTGGCTTAGGGCTGTGAGGATGCTGCAGTGTCACGGTCCCTGTGCTTACAAACAGCAGGACCAGAGCAGCTCACCGTTCAGAGGGAGCAGTATTGCAGCTCTGTGTCCTGCAGTGGCCTCTGTATCACACAGTAAAAAATGAGAGGGAATATATATAAACCGGCAGCATATTTATTCTGAAAGCACTGATGATCCCAAGAGCTTCCCCAGACAGTGATGAATGCTGCGTCGTTATTGGTGTGAGCAGGGGATGAACTGCTGCTCGCAGGCCAGACAATGCTCCAGAGGCCGGCTGGGAATTTCCAATTTACATAGAAGTTGTTTTCCAGAAGTTCACTTTCACATCCTTTATTTTGAGCTCGGGCGGCAGCCCCCCGGAGAAAGGGTGATATGCAGTAACAATGACTGGCTTGTATTCAGTCTTTCCTTCTTTACTGAGCACTTTGGAGAGAATGATATAGCTCGGCTGTGGAGCCAACCAGGTTCTGCCCTTAGACAGGTGACTTGACCTCACTAATCTGTGGGGAATTTAAAACATGGGGACAATCGCTGCAGCCCTCCCCGGGCTGTAAATGAGTCAGCCCAGTGCCAGGAGCATGACAAGTGCTGTCCCTCTTCTCCCACCCCCACTGTGGCCATGTGAGCACAAGGTTGAGGAGGAGCCGCCGCGAGGCCAGCCATCTCGCCCCCCACCCTTAGTTCCCTGCGTCCCCATGTGCCATTGCCATTGTCAGTGCCAGCTCCTTGCAGGGGGCACAGATGAGGAGAGTTCCCTACAGTAAGGAAAACATTATCTCCATTTTTAAATCTCCGCTTTGTAAAGTAACCAGGATGGATGGGTTGTCTCTCCTGCTGCGGGACATTTATTGAGCTTCTACGATGCCCCAAGCACTGTGCTCGCGGAATCCTCACAGTCACCCCACAGTGAGGAGCTGGCGGAGTTGTGCTCCAGGCCAGTACCACCCAACTGCCAGTCGCCTTTTTCTCCCGTTACCCTACCCGGCTGCCGCTGGCTGGCACTGCCTCCAGGCGGGTGGCAGAGGTTACTGAATTGGAAAGTAAACTGCTTTCTACATCTGTCTGTCAATCCTGAAACTTTGCCTCATTCGACAATCTGTAAAACTTGTTAAAACTTGTGCCCAAACCATTGCAGGGGTCGGGGGGGGGGGGGGGTCCCTCTGGGGAGCAGGGATCTTGAGTGTCTGTAATGTAGGAGAATCCACTGAGCCAGTATTTACATATTCCCTTCCTGAGCTGCCAAGATCCTCTCTCATAGTGGTCCAATTTCACCCTAAAAAAAAAAAAATCAAATTTGAAGCCAGATATTCTTAAATATGTAAATATTTAAAATCTTGACTAATAAGCCAGACCCTATGGCTGCATAAGAGTTAAATCCTTAGGAGGCAAAGATGACCACAGACTTCTAAAAAAATCATGTTGAAGGTCAGGGTTCTTTTTTACTTCCTTTAAAAAAAAAAGCTTTCCAATTACAGCTGACATTCAGTATTATATGATTTCAGGTGTACAGCATTAGACATTTATATAACTTATGAAGCGATCCCCCTAAAAGTCTAGTACTAGGTCAGGGTTCTGTTAGGTGGACATGTCTGGTGTAGGGAAAGGGGCCAGGGACAGACGGGTCTAACTAACCAGGCTCAGGCAGGTAATGCTCTGTGACCTTACGCAAGTTACTTACTAGTAAAATTCCTTTCCCATTTGTAAAGGGACTATGACAGGTACATGACAAAAAAAATCCAGACATCTCATTTCCTTAAGTATTTAAAACTTTACAATTGAAGGAGGGGTTGGAGTAGGGCCTTTCTTAGTCCTTTTGAATCGAGGGTGTGGTGGGGAGAGGGGAAAAAAAGCTGGGTGGGGTTTGATGGAGTAGGTGTGCAAAAACGGAAGACTTGAGCTTTGACACTCAAAGTGTAGCTGCAACCAGGGCTGTCTAGAACTTTTAATCTAAATGTTCAGCCTTTACCCAGTATTTCCAAGAGGTTCTATTCAGTGTCATTTTATTTCATTTTCAGAGAAAAGGGCTGCTGAAAAAACGGGGAAACCAGAAAAGTGATGAATTTTTATAATAAATAACTTTTAAGTAATTTCCAAAGGCCACGGGTAATCTTCCCTTTCTGGTACCTTTCATTTCTTTTGCCTTTTTATCTCGGTAAAATCAATTTTTATTTTAAAAGACAAAACAAAACAAAACAAAAACCTGCCCGGCTGGTGTGGCTCAGTGATTGAACATCAACCTATGAACCAGGAGGTCATAGTTTCACTCCCAGTCAGGACACATGCCCAGGTTGCGGGCTCGATCCCCAGTGGGGCGTGCAGGAGGCAGCCACCTCAGAATCCAAGTGTTAGACCCATTTAATTCAGGTATTCTTTTAAATGATGATTTGCACAGAAAGCAAGTCAGACCCTTGAAGATTCAAAATAACTGTTTTGCTCTCCCTTCCCCCACCCCTCAAATTCCTTGAATATTGTCTTCCTCACCCAGTGCAGAACGGGGGAGAGTGGAACCCTAGCAAAGCTCCTCATTGCAGTGTACACTAGTAGCCAGAACACTAGGATGCCTCTTCGTTTCTTGTGAAATGCTACATTAATACTCTCTGGAACTGTCACTTACGACTAAAAGCAGCATCTCAGCAGCTTTGAGCCCACTTGGCTTGGCAAACTGGGTGGTTCTTTTTAATGCCCCAATGAGTAGGCTGGAGCCCGTACAGAAAGTTAGAGCCGGTATGGTGGTGGTCTGGGCTTTGCTGCTCTGGCCTCTTTGAAGACTGGCTTCTCCGGAGCCACTCCCTAGCCCTGGGTAGAGGACCCATCACGCCACACACAAGGTATGACATGCTGTTTGCAGCAGCCGCGCCAGAGCCGCTACACAGCGATTTGCTGATGTCAGGCCAAGCTTAAAGTCCCTCAAAACGCAGGCTGGCCCAGGGTAGGGGCGCTGTGGCTTTGAGGAGGTCCCCACAGACCTCTCCCAGCCCAGGTGCACAGGAATGGGATGCATTCCAGGAATGGGATGCATTTTGCCACAGCTAGGAAATGAGATGGTAAAGGCAGGGTGGTCAGAAAGGAGTGTTTGGGGATTGAGAATGAGAGCACTGCATGATGGGTCTTAGAGCTGGTGGGTGGTTTTTATGAGTTCTATTCCTGGGCCAGTTCTAAACACATGAGCACAGGAGCACATGTGCTAGACAACCGCACAGACATCCAGACTTTGGTGTCCTGGTGAATTCCAGCAGTGGCAGGGGTGCTTGTAAAATGCTGAGAGTACGTTCCATGGGACCCACAGAGTTCTTTGGTGTTGGAACCTGGAAGCTCTGCGCATTATTTAGCATGTGGGATCATCTTCTCTTTATAATTTTTAGTTCCCCAAAATGTGTAATCACCCAGTAATCACTTTACTGGGTGCTTACAGAAGCGAAGAGCAAATAGGACTTTTTTGCTGATGTTTTTTGCTAATGATGCTTAATAACAGATCTAAATCTTGTTTTATACCTTTACCAGCAGCTTCAATTCCTAATATTGCTTTGTATGTATAAAAGCTTGATTTTTAAAGATGAAATACCTATGGATAAGGAAGATTTTGAGTTTTGGGGTTTCATTTAGTTTTAAAAGGTGTAAAGTTGGGCGCTGGCTGGTGTGGCTCAATTGGTCCAGAGTACTGAAAGGTTGCGGATTCGATTTCTGGTCAGGGCACATTTCCGGGTTGAGGGCTCAATCCCCTGTAAGGGGCATGCAGGAGTCAGCTGATAGATGTTTCACTCTCACATCGATGTTTCTCTCTCTCCCTTCCTTTCCCTCTAAGAAAAGGTTTAAAGTTGGGAACATAGCTTTCCCCCTATTGGTGGAATGAATATGTGGCCTGTTTTATCTGCTTGTTATAGTGCCACCTTCTGTTGAAGTTCGTTTTGATAGCCATTAGTCACTATGCAGTGAATAAGGGAAAACAATCTATATATAAAATTCAGTTAAAAAGGAAAGCTTCTGAGTAAAATATAGCTAATTGCTAACTTTAACAATTCAAAAATTAAAATTTTAATTCAAAAATAAAAATTCAATCTCTTCTTGGTGGTAGAAAGTACTTGGGGAATTAAAACTGCATTATTATAAAATTAATAATTTGTTATTCCTTATTAAACACCTACATTTTAAAAATAGCTATTATTCCATATGATTTAGACATGGCACAAAATAGCTAATACTTTTATCAATATTTATTAAGGTTTGTATAAAAAATTGGCATTTCAGATTACTAAAATTTCAAGCATGGTAAATTTTGCCTATTTTTAGGGAACAAATGCAGAAATTGCAGTGGATCTAACCTCCAAAATCAGCCTGTGGTATTTCTCAAAGGCAGAGTTGACAGCATGAAGTAGGCAAAATGGACTAACCTAAGTCTGCCAAAAATAACTCATATCAAGTGGGTTTTTTCCTTTTAATTTTCTCATTCTGATAAAATTCTTGCTCTAAAAATTGGCTACAAATGAGGGGACTGAGACTCAGGTCAGACGTTTTTCTTTAAATACTTCTGTTCCATGAAAATGAAATAGGGCTTTTGGAAGTCGGACCGAATTTCCATCACGATTTGTAAACTGATTTGAGTCATTAGGTAAAACTTAAATCAGACACTGAGCTCGCAGATTGCACTGAATTGACTCCAGGCGGATAACCTGTGCCTCATTGTCCAGGTACAGCGTGGAGCTGGCAGGCATGGGAGTGAGTTATATGTTCACAGCTTAACCTCCCGGCACCAAAGGAACGTTCCTTCCGGCTCCCTCTCTGAAGGTGTCGCTTTTGTCTCTCTTCCCAGGGACCCTCTGAAAATCCAGCAACTGCAGAACCAGATCCGCCTGGAGCAGGAGGCCAGTGCGCGGCACCCGGTGACCGGCACCCCGTGCAGCGCGCCCCCATCGCCGCCCTTCCCGCCGCCGCCCGCCTTCCCCGAGCTCGCGGCCTGCGCGTCGCCCTTGGCCCCGGAGCCCATGAGCGCACTCGCCTCGCGCGCCGCCCCCACCATGCAGTCCTCCGGCTCCTTCAACTACGCGCGCCCCAAGCAGTTCATCGCGGCTCAGAACCTCGGTCCCGCGTCCAGCCAAGGCACCCCGGCCTCCAGCCCCAGCTCCTCCAGCCTCCCGTCGCCCATGTCCCCGACACCGAAGCATTTTGGCCGCGCGCCCGCGCCACCCTTCGCACAGCCCTTCGGCACCGAGGCCGAGGCGCCGTGGAGTCCCTCCTCGCCATCGCCCCCGCCGCCGCCGCCCCCGGTCTTCAGCCCCACCA